>NC_136072.1:817858007-818541850 GCF_964261635.1 Lissotriton helveticus | reverse complement strand
TCACACATGTTATAGTTAGCTGGACATTTCACTCATACAAACCCATTAAAATTCCAACGTTATAGTTAGTTCAGCTAACTATAACTCGCGCGCCCGCAATCCACTGCTGATGACGTCACATATTACATCACTCATGACATGGTCAGTGACATCACTCATGACATCTCAAATGACATCACTGATGACATCACTGATGACATCATCCAGTGAATGTGTGTCTTTCTGAAAAATAAATATTTTTGATATATTTATATCTAAAGGTCGATGGAAGAATAAATGGGTAAATAAGTGTCTAAATGGATGTTTTTTTTGCTAAATTGATTTTATAACTGACTTATTAAGTGTATCTTAGTGAATACATGTATTAGCGAGTAATGTTTAAATATTTAAATATCTCTATCAGTGTCTCACTTTGTGTATAACTGGCTGCATGGGTTGGTAAGTAGCTACATGAGTGTGTATATGGGTTATTAGTGGGTTTTTTGAGTATCAGTATGACTGTCTGTATGGTTTGCTGTGGGATATTACTTAGTGCATAGATGCATGAATAAGTGACTCACTGTTTGTATGTGTTTTGAAAACAGCATGTGTGCAGGACTGCATGTAAATACTACCCACCATGGCACATCTTTTGCACCACCAGTGCATCACAAAAGTGACGCAACGACTGTGTTAAAAGAGGCACAAGGGGGTTGTAAATCCACCCGTAACACAGAGAAATTCATCCAGGCAGTTTCACCAGCAGTGCAAATTGAAGCATAGACTTGTAATATATTTATTTGCATATGTTACATTCAAGTGCTTCGGAGGTACTACAGTATACTATAGGTAAACAGCTTAAAGATTTATGCTGTAGCAGTTCCTTATAGTTCTGCACTTTCACATTCACCATACACTAGTAATGTATTCATTCATTCATTTTTTAACTACACATTCATTCTGAGAAACTTTTATACACTAACATAGAAATATAGTTCTTTCTTTGACCAGTGAAGGTAGTTCTAAAAAGAACTGGTTGTTTTCTGTTTTTAGTTTTCTATTTTTTTGTGTTTTTCAACAATTTTTTTAAAAACCAAAATAATGGAACTGGAACCCAAAAAGTGTCCAACAGGAATAAAAGAATGAAAAAAAAACTAATGTCGAGGACAGCGATGCTTCTGCTTCCTGCGTTTTATCAGGTCGATAGACTGTTCCCCATAATACAAAAGTTTATCGCAATAAATGCATAGAATTTTAAATTCACCAAAATCAGGATCAATTATTGGGTGTGGACTGCTTGCGGAAAATGCTGTTGCAGCAGTTGATGTGCTTGGTGCAGAAGCAGAAGCAGGTGAGTTGTCCTGCAACCTCCGTGTTGCAGCTCGGGCAAAGTTGTTGGGGTGCAAGTTCTTCACCTGTCGCACCATATTTTTTTTAATTTATTCATTTATTTATTTATTTTATTTACCTTTTTCTTAATGCAGACTCAGTACAACAACACAGTGCAAGAGAAAGCTCCATATCATTACATCATGTAGGGCGGCAGATCGCAGATTAACAGAACCATGTCCATTACAGTAGATAGCGAATACTCAGCAATCAATTCTTGAATCCTTGGCTTAACAGTACTGTGCTCCCTGGTAAGAAAAAAAAGAAAAACCACCCGGACTAATAGCACGTAGGGCAGGAACCCCAGGGACAAATGCGAAGGAACGGTCAAGGCTACGACCGACCGGGGTCAGGAGGAAACCAGCACCAGCGGCCGCCGCAGACCAGGGGCCGGCGGGAAGCGCGGGAGAGGCAACCCCGAGAGGAGTCTACATGCAGCACATACAGAGGGCGGGGTTTGGAAAGATGATCAGGCATCGACCCCAACAGCAACCGCCGCGGACTCGGGGCCAGCGGGGAGCGCGGGAGAGGCAACCCGAGGAGGAAGCAGCTGGCAGCGCATCAAAGGGTGGGGTAGGAAAAGGCGATCAGGCGTCGCCCACAGCAGCGGCCGCCGCAGACCCCGGGCCGGCTGGGAGCGCAGGGGAGGCAGCTCAACCAGGAGGGGCACGGGAAAGAAGGTAGGCAACCAGAGGGTCCCAAATATTAACGGCCGCGATCTGGCCGGCATCAGGTCCCAAAACTCAGAGAGGAGTGTTTGACAACAGGAGTCATCCTCCAGCCAGGCTGCGACCTCAGGAGCGGGACGACGGCCCCAGCACATTGCTATCCTGCGCCTCGCCAGCACCAGGAGCATGGCGATCAGCCGGCGGGAGGCATCGGGACAAGGCTTCACGAAACCAAGAAGACAAACAGAGGGGTCCGGGCATACGTCCGCATTGGTAATGGCAGAAATAATGGAACAGACCTCTATCCAGAACCCCTGCACCTTAGGACAGAGCCAGGACAGGTGAGCAAAGTCAGCGGCCGGCGCCAAACAGCGCCTGCAGGAGTCCTCGGGGCTAAGCCCCAAGCGGTGAAGATGCAGCGGAGTGCGATAAAACCTATGTAAAAACTTGAAGTGGATCAAGCGAAGCCGATAGTTCGGGGAAAGTTTGGTAGTTTGGTTGCAACAGTAAAGCCAAGGGGAGGCGACATCCGATTCCACCGCGACATGGGGTTGGTAAGGGGTGGGATGCAACCAAAAATGAAGAAAGCTTGCCTGAGCACAGAGGGCATACATTCTTAAATCCGGGGCGCCCAGTCCACCCGCCGACATAGGAAGTGTTAGAATATCATACGCAATCTGGGGTTGCCGCCCGGCCCACACCAGCGACACCACAAGCGAGCGGAGTCAACGAAAGAAATATGACGTGAGGGGAATAGGTATGTTAGAAAATAGATAGAGAAATTTAGGGAGGACCACCATCTTGGCTATAGCGACACGACCCGCCAGGGATATCGGCAGTCGGCTCCACTGAGGGATCCTAGACTCGAACCAATCCACCGCGCAGCCGAAATTGGATCGCCATAGCTCGTCCGGGTCCCTGCTCAACCAAATCCCCAGGTAACGCGTGGGGCCGGATGACCACTCAAAGGGAAAATCAGGCGCGAACGGGTGTGTGGCATCGGTCAAGGGAAAGAGCACAGATTTATTCCAGCTAATCTGGACACCAGAGAGCCCGCCAAACCGAATGACTTCTCGCACCTGGGGGCTGAGGTTGTCCCGGGGGTGACGAACATAAAGGGTGACGTCATCCGCATACATAGATACCAAGAGAGAGCGGGATGAAAAAACAATACCCCTGTGGGTGTAGTGCTGCTGCACCGAGCAGCTAGGGGTTCCATAGCAATAGCGAAAAGCATGGGCGATAAAGGACACCCCTGCCTGGTTCCGCGGGATATGGCAATGGGATCAGGCACCAGTCCGTTTATACGGAGCCGGGCTGTGGGATCAGTGTATAGGAGCCGAATGTTCTGCAAACAATGGGCACTAAAGCCAATTCGAGACAGGATGTAGAATAAGAAGGGCCACTCCAGGGTGTCAAACGCCTTAGTGGCGTCTAGTAGTGCCGCCACGTCTGGGAGCTCAGGGTTAATTTGATGTAAAACGGAGAAGATGGTTCGGAGATTGTGGGACGTGGCCCTACCGCAGATGAAGCCAGATTGATCCGGGAGTGTAATGGTGGGCATTAATAGTAAGAGGCGAGAGGCAATTAATTTAGCGAAGATCTTGTTATCTATATTAATAAGGAAGAGGGGGCGGTAGGAGTCACACCGATCTGCAGGCTTACCAGGCTTGAGAAGGAGGGTCAGCGAGGCCTCGCGAAGGGACGGCGAGAGCGCACCCGTCTCGAAGGACTCGTTGTACATGGCGGCTACGTGCGGAACCAGAAAAGCGGCAAACGTTTTATAGAAGGAAGCGGGCAGGCCGTCAAGGCCCGGTGCCTTGTCACTCGGGAGGCTGTTGATTGCCGCCAGTATCTCCTCCTTCGAAAACGGCTCGTCAAGGAATTTTCGATGATAATCCGCCAACCAGACCAGGGCAATAGACTCAAAATGTTGGTCAAACTCCACCGAGGGGGGAGGAGAACCGGCGGAATAAAGACCAGAATAGAATGCAATGAACCGGGTGCTAATCTCCCCCGAGGACGTGGTGCGATCCGGACCCCCATCACAGAGGACGGTGCTGTAAGAAGCAGCCCATGGAGGGCACAGTAAGTTAGCAAGGGTATGCCCCGGGCGATCCCCCTCCCCAAAACGGCGGGCTCGACCCTCTCTGCCCAGAAAGGACAGCTCGCTGCCAGCTTCGTCCTAAAATTCGGTATGTTTCTGGCGCAGGAGCGCCAGCGCGTCAGGACTAGGATTCGTCAGCAGAGCAGCATCAAGATCACGAATCTCTCCCTCCAGCCTGGCAAGCACAGACTGAATACACCGAAGAACGCCCGATTGCTTAGAGGTGCACTCCCCCCCGAATATATGCTTTAAAGCTCTCCCAAAGGATGGAGACAGAGTCCACTGAACCCGCGTTGAGCTCAAAATAGTTAGTGATGGCGGACTGAATTTCATCACAGAATACAGAATCCCTGAGGGCATTAGGAGAAAGATGTCAGGAAAAGGCCCATCGCTGAGAGAAGGGGGCTTGAATGATAAGTCGTACCGGTGCATGATCAGAAAGGGTACGGGCCATATGAGTGGCATCGACAGTCCAAGACAGGACTTCAGGCGAAGCGATCCTGAGGTAAATTCTCGACCAGCAGCCCCGCGCACCCGTCACACAGGTCCCTTCCCGGGCCTCCGGGTGAAGATGACGCCAGACATCGAAAAGCGAAATGTCAATCAGGATAGAGGACAGAGCACTGGCGGCCCGCAGGTGGGACCACCCCAGATCACAGCAGCAGGGCCGCAGGAGGAAATCAGATGCCATACGTGGTGAAAAAAGTCAGGGTCGTCGGAGTTCGGGCCATAGACCGCAGCGATGGTGACCAGCTGAGCAAACAGGAGGCCGTGTAAAACCACGTATCTACCTTCCGGATCAAGTAAGGTATTGGAGGTCTGCCAAGGGAGACCCCGGCGCAACAGAATCGAGATCCCCCTGGCATAGGAGGAATAGGTAGAGGAATAGGCCTCCCCCCAGTAGAGCGCATGGAGCCTGGATACCGAGCCGGGGAGCAAGTGAGTTTCTTGTAATAAGCAAATATCCACGCAGTGGCGCTGCAAATGGGCATGGGTCAGGCGGGCCTTACGAAAGTCATTTAGGTCAAGGACATTCCAAGTCCAGCGCGTTATATTAGCCATCTAGGGGAAGTCAAAGGCAGCACAGTGCGGGGAGGCTCTGCAGGGAAACCAACCGCGCCCCACCTCCAATCCCAGCAGGAAAGTCAGGGAACCCATTGGGGCAAGTAAGACAGGTGGCAGCCCGAGGGCGCTAAATCCAACCCAAGGAGGTCGAGCTCGAGCACCAAGGAGCAAGAGGATTGGTGGTACTAAAGACGCGCCGTCGTGAAACAGCTGATAAAGGGAGAGGGGCATACGGTAGCACTCCGGGACTAAAGCAAAGCACCTAGCGACAGAGGCAATAAGGCAGGACCCCGCTAGCAGACCTAAGTCCGCACCGAGCAGAACTATCAAAGAAGCCCCCTACATCCCACCTCTCACCACCCACTCCAACCCCCCAATCAGGCTGAGAATACCCCCACCCCACCCAGGGAACCCAAAACTTGGACCAGGGGCCAAAACCAAAGAAGCGGGAATCATCCCAGGTAGGGCATGGCAGGGCTCGGCGAACACCCCTGTGATAAGGCAGGGTGGCCACACTAAAAACTAACAGCAGCCTCCTGAAAAAATGACATACAAACAGTACGTTCAACTTGCCCAGCGGACCTGAAGAGGGTCCCTAAGTAAGTCCAACTGTGGAGAGGAGAATAAGTGACGTAAGGACAACCCCGGAGATCGGCAAAAAAGCACAAATATGCAATCCACAATTCACAGTGATGTAGGCACCCGCAGACAGCAGAAGGGAAGATATGCAAGGAGGAAACCAGAGCGGACATGGGGTCCGTGGTCGATATCAAGTAACAAAGAAAAACACAATTGTGTCCGGCCGGGTCAGTCAGTCATTGTCACTCAGATGGTTGGTGGCTTCATGTGATGACCCAGAGGAGGAATTCCTGGATTCTTTGTCCAGGCGTTTGGCAAAAGCGAGCGCCTCCCTCGGGTCGGGGAAGACCAGCGTCTTGATGCCCTGGTGGACCCACAATTTCGCCGGATATGCCAGGGAGTAAGATACTTCATGTTTTTGGAGGAGTCGCTTGGCTGGCAGAAATTCTCTCCTCGCAGCCTGCACAGACATGGTGTAGTCGGGATAGAATGAGAGGGTATTGCCTTGGTGTGTGATGGTGCCCCTGTCCCTGGTGGCCCGGAGGATGGCATCTCGGTCACGAAAGTTCAAAATGTTGGCCACGATGAGGCGTGGAGGCATACCAGGATGGGGATGCGGGCCCAGGGAACGGTGCGCTCGTTCCACCACGAAGAAGGATAAAAGGACGTCCCCGAAGAGTTCCCTGAGGAGGTCCTCCATAAAGTCCTCCATCTTGGAGATATTGGACTCAGGAAGGCCCGTAAGGCGGAGGTTGCTCCAACGGGAGCGCGCTTCCAAGTCTTCGTTCTTCTCGCGGATGACAGCTAGGATTTTGTCCATCTGGAGCAGCTTTTGTCGATCCTGAGTGGCCGCGTCCTCAGCATCAGAGAACCTGGTTTCAACATAAAGAAGCCTGATGTCGTGGGAGTCCACCCGGGCCTTCACCGAGTCGAGGCAAGCCGAGAGCTGCTCCAGTTGAGAGGCAATCCCGGTGACAGCCGACTTCACCTCCAACATTATAGCCTTGAGCTCATCTTCGCGGCCAGGGAGAGCATCCGGAGCCCCGGTGGAGTCCGCTACCTCCGAGCCCGCACCATCCTGGTGGGAGGACCTGCGGAGCTCAAAGGCTATCTTGGGCTGCTTGGGGTCCGACTTCCCCATGGCGGAGCGGCTCATCGCGGGGCCAGCTAGCGAAGAGGAGATGACCAGGCGCAAGGATTGAAAGAGGAGTGCAGGAGGAGCCCACCAGAGGCCCAGATGTCCGGGAGACGAGCACACCAGCCGAGCGCCGACCCTCCACACGCGGTGCGACCGTGCAGGTAAGTAGGAGAAGTGCCAGACCAGTAATGCCGTCCACACACGGCCATCCGCCCCACCAACCGCTCCCCCACACCGGGGCCATGGACCAGGGTATTAGAGGAGAGTTAAGGGTCTGATGGCTGTCCGCTAGGGGCCGAGTCAGAAGGCCCGGTCAACGGCCCCACTGACCACAGGAGGCCCTGGACAAAGGACACCGGCCCCCAGGACCCGGCAGGACTCCGGCAGGGAAGCAGCAGCAGGCGCGAAAACCAGTGAAGGCAGCAGGGGCAAGCAGTCACAGGCGGCTCAGCACTCAACTCCACGGAGGGGGCACCTGGAGGTGAAGAGAAGCCCCAGAGCAGAGGAGGCCAGACGCAAATGAGGGGACTTCAGGCGAGAGTGGGGAACAATGATGGCCGGTGTATCACCAGGGCAGGAGGCAAGGCAGGAGGCAGCGGGCCGCGACTGACACCAGCAGTAGGAACGGGCCGCTCACAGGGCAGAGAGCAGCAGCAGGCAGAAGATTATCGTCACCAGAAGCAGGCAGCAGGATGAAGTAATGCGTCGCTTAAAGTCGTCCAGCACCTCACAGCACAGCCAGCATGGGACCAACGGTTTTCACCGAAATAAGGCCGGGGCTCAATGGGGGAGAAGCGTCCCCGACAGCAGCACAACGCGGCGCCTCCGCAGCCTGAACCGCACCGGAGACCCCCACCACCAGATGGACGCGGCGGTGAACACCCCGGCCCGACAGCGGCCCGAAGGGACAAGGAGCCAGTGCCCCACGGACGAAAGGCACAACCAAAGGGGACCGGCTAGAGCCCCCGCACTACCACACCAAACCCCGGCGGGCTAGCGCACCAGGCGGGACACGGCCTCAAACCAAGGCCGCAGCCGAGGCGGGTGCTAGGCCCCAACCAGGCCGCAGCACCACAAGCGCAGGCCAGGCGGCCGGGAGCCCCCAGCCCACCCCCATCAGTCCCCCCCGCAGGACACCACTCACCGTAAGGTAGCCGGTGCACTGCCGTGGACGCCCCCCGAGCACCACGGACTGCAGCGGGTGCCGACACTGGAGCCCCGGGTGTAACGAGGCACGGGCCCTGCACCAGCCAGGAGGCCCGATTGGCGCTCCAGCAATGCTGATATCCGCCAAAAAAGTTAGCAGGCTGGACTTCATCCCCCCAATCGAGTTGTGAATGGCGAAGGGCAGCTAAAATCGCTCAGGCTGCAGGATCGTGGTGGATAAAAAGCCACGCCCCCACGTGTCGCACCATATTTGCTGTGCCAAATGAGTATTTTTTAGATGGCCCTGTAAGGACCTGGTCCAACCCAGGTCAAACTGGGTGCTCAACCTGAGTCCTGAAAGGTTTCAAATTAGTAAGGCTCAATTTATCTAACCTTGTCCCAATTTCAACAATAAATTAACAGTGATTTGTTTCAGAATAGTAATACTTATTCTTTACTCATACTGTTAGCTCAGTTCATGAACATTGAACAATTCAAAAAACATTTTCATATGAAATCATAGGTTTACTCAATACATTGTTATCTATCACATGTATCAATCCCCAAGGTTTTGCAAAATCTCATGTGTAAATTATACATATCAAAACATATCCCAATGCATTTCGGGTCCCTTATGGACCCTTCTTCAGGGGATGGTCATTTTCGTTCAATTCTGGTCCTTGACATTCAATAATTAGTCAATTGCTCAGTACTTCAATCTTGTTTTAAGGCACTGTAAAAATGATAAGTATGAAGGGGGTATGAGTGTCAGCATAAACAATGTGTATGAACAATGTGTATGAAAGCCAATATTGACATTATTTCCCGTCATTACATTAACTGCCCGGGTGATGTGGAAAGCCTACCGCCACATGTGAATTCTCTCAACCACATAAGGTTAAACGGACCTTCACCAAGCTTAAAGTGAATACTGTCTCCTAAACCACGTGTAAAACCTCAAACGCTCCCTTATAACCGAGTGAAACACGTGCACGACTATGTGAGGAAATTCGGCTTACCAATCGTGCCTATACTGCAGTTGTCTATCTCAAGGACTCTTTTGGAATCATCCGGTTCTAGAAAAACATACGTTACTAAGACATCAGTAATCGTTATGGGAAACAAAACTGTGCTCATACGCAAAGGAAATACTAAAGTCTCCTCGCTTACCAAAGCCGCGTGTTTCAAAAAGCTGTGCACATCTTCCAACATGTAACGATTTTTCAAACCAAAAACAGCCAGTAACACTGAAAAGTTAAGGTAATAAATGTGTCAATGACCGGCCCTCGCTTTGCCCGTTTCCTAGTTGCTCCGAAAAACGCTTAACACACGCCTACCTCGATAGTGGTGGCGTGCTCTGATCCTTGACCTCCAAATTCTTCCGGCATCAACATCCGGTCCGTCCTCTACTCAATTATATCGTGTTTACACGGTGCGCCCTGTTGCGTCACACTCCCTGGCCTCTCACTGTATAGGATACTCCCCTCTCCCTCAACTCCATTCTATAATCCTTAAGGTGCACGTAAACGCTCGTGACCGTGTGAACTGGGTGCGGAGATATGTGACATATGTCAAAGTGTGCTTCGGGAAATTCATCGAGTGGTACAATGCGTAAATGCAGCCTGTATTCTTTGTGTATTGTAAAGAGGGCTTCCTATGAATGTTACATAATGTCCATACAATTCGGTCAAAGGATGAATTAAACAAATAAGGGTGAACAGTACAATGAATTAAACAAAGTTAGTGAACAGTAAAAACATGCTCCTACCAACGATATTCAGGCAACCAACATATGGTCATGTCATCAAATATCTACTATCAATTCCTACATATACACTTCAATATTAATAGTTCCAAGATAAGCAGAACTATAAAGGGCATATTTACAATGTGAGCGATGCGACACAAAACAGACATATTTACAATGTACAGACTGAAAGTCATGTTCATCCATTCATGGTAATACATTACATTATATGACTGATGATGCTGGATATCTGTACATATTAATTCCCCGGATCATAAATAACATAACATTTCGTATTGATCATTAAGCCCCCCCGGTGTGAGGGTGCCTAATTTTTTAATCCAAAAGGTTTCTCTACGGGATAGTGCCACATTATGATCTGTGCCTGCATGTTTTTCTACCACTTCTAATACTGTATATCTCAGTTGTGGTATAGTGTGAGATGTGTTGATCCAATGTGTCGCTAAACTAGAGGTGGTGGATTTGTTGCGAATAGTACTTTTATGCTCAATAATCCGAGTCTTAATTTTTCTTGATGTGCGACCCACATATGTGAGTCCACATGGGCACTGTATAGCGTAAACGACTCCTGTGGTGTTACAGTCAGCATTGAATTTCAAAATGATGTCTTTACCAGTTTGTGGATGTGAGAAGGTCTTACTCACTATTGTGTTATTGCATTGACCGCAATTGAAACATTTTCTCATCCCTTTGAAGGTGGACTCCAGGTTTCTGCGAGGTTTTTTGAGTATCTCCCTTATGTTTTTGGCACGCGTGTGTGCTATAATAGGAAAATTTTTGAAAACATGTGCAAAATCTGGTTCATTCGCAATCATTTCCCACCGCTTTTTGAGTATTTGTTTGATCCTGTGAGATTGTGTGGAATGTTTCATGACAAAGACTATGCGTTCATTAGGTGACTTCTCCGTTTTCTTTAGCAGATTTTCACGGTCTATTTGTCGTACTCGTTGTTCTGCATCTTCTAGCACCTTTTTAGGATAGCCTCTTTCAATATACCTCTCCAGTTGTTTTTTTATTAAGGTTTCACATTCAACTGCATCCGATGATATTCTCTTAATGCGCATGAGTTGTGATGTCGGCAAATGGTTCTTCAGGTTTCTCGGGTGTGCACTAGTATAGTGCAACGCATTGTTGACATCCGTAGGTTTACGGTAGACAGTAGTTGTGATTCCTAGAGATGTTTTTTGTATTTCTATATCCAAGAAATGTATCTTATGATCTTGAATATCATGAGTAAATTTGATGCGCGGGTTGCATTCATTTAGTTCCTGAATTCTTTCGACTAGTTCTTGTTTGGTACCACGCCAGATAACCAAAATGTCGTCGATATACCTTAGAAATAGTATCAAGTTGTCTGTCCATCTGGTGTTTGTGAGGATATATTGTTGTTCAAAGAATGCCATGAAAGTGTTAGCATAGGCTGGGGCTCCTGAAAAGCCCATTGATGTTCCGGTTTTCTGCAAAAAGAATTTTTTAGATGGATCACCCTTGAAAGAATTGTTTGGCAAATTTTACATGTTACTTTTGGAGCATTAACCTTTTTTTGCCCTTCAGGAAAAGTGAAAAACTTCCAAATTAGAGCTTCTTTCTTCTTCTTTGGAGGTTCTTCAGGAACGAAATCTCCCTCTGAATAATAGCTAGAAGATGAGTCCATTGCTGTTATTATGTTGATCTTCCTTCTACATGACAGGATTCTCAGAAGAGATGCTTCTTCTTAGAAAATCAAAGTAGAATGATTAAAATGGGATGGAACTTTCAACAGTTGGAATAGAAAGTGTTATGAACCAATCAAATCTCTTCTTTTTAAGTCACATGGCTTTGCGTACGCTTATGGTGGGCTTACAGTACTCTTACGATGCGAGTACGCATGACGTTCCTCCGCGATTTGCGTAATTGCTTTTAAAAGAAATATACAATTGTTAAAAGTTTTTTAAAACTATTTTCATAATTATCCCAGATAATGTCTTCCCTTAGTATGTACATTAAATACATAAATATATGTTTTTAAACAATTAAAAACATTGGCGCCTTTCGCATACAGGGCGCCGTACATGACGTCACAGGGAAGCTTAGATGCGACGCGTAACGTCAAAGCGTATTCGTAGCGTATGCGTGGGTACGCGCTGAGTATGATTAGCAGTACAAAGTATGATGCGATCACCCTCTCAGTGTCAAATCAGAGCACAGGGCGTGCTACGAGAATGATTAGAAGTGGTCACTCATTGGAGATCCGATTCTGGGCCTGCCTCTGCGCACATGATAGCCCCACCCCCGTCTCTCTCTGTTGTTAATTGTTGGTGAACACACTCACACTTGCACATGCGCGGTGCATGCCCGCCCACACTCCCCAGATGCCACCACCTAGCTTTCTTTCTATCACTAAGCCTGGAAGCCAATACATTAGCCAATGGGAGGTCCCCCAGGGCCGTCATTCTTGTGGAGCGCAAAAACGTACCAATGACGGCCCTGGACTTGGTTTGGTCAGCCCCCGCGGTTCCCATATAATGCGGGCACTGACGTGAGCACGCTCTCTTTCGCCTGCCTGTGCTGCGGTGACAGAGAGACTGTCGTTGTCGATTTTACTACGACCTGTTTGCTCGAGCGGAGCAGGACTCGTGACACTCGACATGGTGTCACTGCTGCTGCCGCCCAGCCAGACCACCGTAGGCGCGGTGGCTGCGGCGCCCGCGCCCAGTCCACCCCAGTCCCAGCCAAAGCCCCAGCCTTTGAAACAAGACAAAAGACGACAGATGCAAAGGTAAGAGAAGCCGTCACAACATCAGCCTCCGCAGTAAATAGTACCTGCAAGATAGTATTTTTTTTTTCTGTGCCACGTGGCCCTCCCAGCTCTGTTTTGCTTTATTTTTGTGCGCCACATTCTTTGTGCTTCATTGTATTTGCTCCCTTCTAATCCTCCCGTGACTTTTAATATTTTTTGCTGCCTCACGTGGCCTTCCCAGGCCTCTATTATTATTGATCGTATATTGCGGATCGGCATATTTCCAACTGCGTCACGGGGCCCTCCTAGGGCTTTTTTAAGTAAATTGTGCGTGCCTGAATTTCTGTGTCATATTTTTTAACTGTGTCACGTGATTTAGCCTGTATTGTTATAAATTGTGCGTTCATAATAGTATTATTTATTTACTGCGTCACATGCCACTCCCAGCTCTGTTTTACTTTATTTTTGTGCGCAACATGCTTTGTGCTTCTTCGTATTTGTTTCCTCCTAATCCTCCTGTGACTTTTAATATTTACTACTGCCTCACATGGCCTTCCCAGGCCTCTATACTAATTGATCCTATATGGTTGAACGTAAAGCTTGTTTCCGAAACAACGGCAAGTTATCTGTGAAAGGAGAGAATATGTAGTATGCAGCAGGGGCGCAATACCCATTAGGCTAACGGGGCTTCAGCCCCCCATCATCTGTGTCTCTTCCACGTTTTAATGTCCTTTTATCTCTCTCTTTCTTACTGTCTGTCACATTGTTTTTTTTTCTTTTTTACAGTTATGGACGCTGCTGTCGCCACTGTGCCGTATAAAACCTACCCGAGTTTAAGTGGTGAACTCTCTTGGCTTCAGTGAAGCCTGCTTCAAGACGTAGAGCTCCCGCTTTTAATCATGTCTATGGCACTAGGTGAGAAAAGAATCTTGTTTCCGAAACAACAACAAATTATCTGTGAAAGGAGAGAGTCGATAGTGTGCAGCAGCTTGATTGTGTAGAAATGTATAATTATCACAGAGCAGTGACAATAGATAGGTTACAACAGTCTAAGGAACAGATCTACAAGCTTATTGTGCCACTTTTGTGTCACTTTTAACATGGGAAAAGTGGTGCAAGGAGCTTGTAAATCTGCATCTAACTTTTCCAAAAAAACTCTCAACTCCAGACTCTGCGAGTCAATGGGGTGCAACAGTCTAGGTACGCAATATTAAGAACTCACATTAAAATTCACTTTTGACAGGAGTTTCGCAACTCAGTTTACGGTGATTAATCAAATGTCCTTTTGTTTGCTTCACCAAACATCCTTCAGGAGCAATCACGGCATACCGAGCAACAGCAATGGAATTGTCCGCAACGTATTGAATATACTTTGACGTATAGAAACAGAGTTCAATTGAAGTTGTGAACTCTGATGGCCGCAATGTTTATACAAGGTAAGCACAGCGGCCTAGATATACAATGCCTCCAATTAAATGCAGTAGAAATAAATCAGCATATTTATAATCCTGTTGTGCCACTTTTGTGTCACTAACGCAGTAGGCACTTCCATATAGACACCACTTGAACACGGGACTATAACAGAAGTGAAATGTACCAGGCACACTGCACACGTAAAATCGTAGTGTTACCTTGACTTGTAATGTTTCACTTCATTTACTAACATCTACATAATTTTAAACTCTAATTTTATTTTTAATTTTCAGATTACCTATTGTACGTCTTTTGGAATCCACATCACAATTTATTTATAATGTTTTATTAAAGTTATTTTTGTACTTGTATATTATATTGTTATAAACAAGTTACGTTTACAGTTATTGTTGCTTTAATAAAAGTTAATAGAAAAAACGACATTCTTCTTTTTTAGGGGGTGGGGAGGTGACGGTCCACAATAAAAATAATATTTATAATTTGAAGTACTATAGTAAGATGTTCAAGAGTAGGATTGAAAAGTACTAACTGTACAATAAGTTATATTCTCTCTGGATGGACTACAACATAGAAAAGAAATCAAAGTAAAACGAAATCCATGTGTACCACATTTACAAACCTCTTGTGATGTTTTCCCATGCAAACCTACCCCCCTACAAAATTAAGTGTGTGGACCTCAAAAACGCCCTTCAAACCACGGAAACAATCACCCCACAAAGATTTCTATATTGTATGAGAGTGGCTGCGTGGCCCATCGCCTAGTGCCCTGGAGTCCATGACGCCCAGACCTGGTTGCTACAGTGTTCATTGGGGGGAAACAGCCATTACAACGCGGTCATAAGCACGTGTGATCATCACCACGAAGCCATTAGCACGCATATGGCTTTACCGTGCATGCTTTTACAACTAGAATACATTTACTGCCCATGATAAAGGCATAAGCATAATAATGGCTTTGTGGTGACGGACACGCGTTGTAATGGCTGTGGCTTACGTGCTTCAAATTAGTTTTTAGGTATGCGTGTGACCAAGTCTGATAACATCGGAGGCCAAGGACAAACACCGTGGTGTCTGTGGCAGGAAATCTCATCGATCATAGAGAAGATAGGCGGAGGGTAAAATGAAAGTAACAGGTATAATAAAAATAACGGAGGAAAACTACTAAAAAGGCAGTGGACAGAGTATGTAATCAACGTTTGGCACCTCGGCAATATGTTTCAAATCAATATAGATAGATTATGATTATTAATATATTACAAAAGTATACCAGCGGATGACACACACGGCCTGGGAAAAGAAAGCGGCAAATTTAATACCTGAAATGAGGACAGCTTTGCTTGGTGACTTGAAGAAAAAGTAAGAAACATGGGCTTGGAAACGAGGCTGAGCATGCTTAGAGAGTACAACTGGTGCAAAAAAAAAAACTGAAAGTGTTACATACTATCATAGAAATATAGCTCTTTTTTTGACCAGTAAAGTTAGTTCTCAAAAAGAACTGTTTTGTTTTAACCACAATGCCCCCACGATCCCAGACGGCTCCCCGCGTCCTTCGAGAGCCGGCATTGCTTTGTCAGAGAGAGCAGCTTACATGCTGCTCTCTCTGATGCAAAGCAATCTGCGTTCGTACTTGAAAGAGAGAGCAGATTAACTTGCTCTCTCTTTCAAATAGGAAAGCGGTTTGCTGTGGTAAAGCGGGAGCTGCGACGCTCCCGCCCTACCATAGCAAACAGCAGTGCCCCGGGGGTAGGCACCCCGAGACACTGCAGGAGCCGGCCCTGGGAGGTGGTGGTCCCCAGGGCCATCAAGGGCTCCAGAAGGGGGGCCGCGCGACCCCCTCCCAACATTAAAAAGCCCTGAGGAGGGCAGGTCCCCGGGGCAGGAAGGCCATTTTACATATTACTGCCCCAGGAAGGTGGCGGTCCCCGGGGCGTGTACGGGTAGAGAGGGAGGAGGGGCTCAAAACATACTTTTAAAAAAAAAATTATAATTTTAAAAAACCCCGAAGTGGTGGCAGGCCCCGGGGCTGCGGGGGTCCTTACAAGCCCCCCATTATGGGAAAAATTGCCCACCGGGATTTGGCCCCCCCGGGGGCTAATTAAGAATAAAATGGACTTCTAGTTTTATTTTCCTTTTCCACCGCGTACGCGTACAATATGCGTACCCCACAATTTCTTATTTAAAAAAAAAATGTGGGCTTAAAGATCCATGTGGGACCCCCTGAGCAGGCCTAGAGGGTCAGGATGTTTCTACCCTGCCCCCTTTCCTAATTTTCAACTTTGTTTTACTGTTTTCTTGTGACTCGGTTCTACCGAGGCACAAGATGGCTGCCAACACTTCCTGGTTTGCAGTGTTGACAGACAGTTGATATCCAATCAACATGCAGCTCGTGCTCGTAATTGTACGGATTTCTGTACGCGTACAGTACTTCGTCTCTAGATATCACTATGATTTTACTTTTGATTTTCTCAGAAACTACTGAATGGATTTACACCATTTAACAAAAAGCACAATCTGCGAACCGAACTCTACCTCTCTGCCAAATTTGGTGTAATTCCATTCAGCCGTTCGGGCTGTAGCCCTGACTAAATGTCCCTATGGAAAATGACATTGGGAAAACACGTTTTGGGACCCCCTTTTTTCTCGGCTCCCACTTGACGAATCACCCCCAAACTTTCAGGGAAGGAGCGGAGCAGAGCAGGCCATTTTCTTGGAGAATTTCTCAAAGATTTGTCCACCGGCGCCAATGTTATTCCAAATAGAATGTTGTGAATTTCCTATGGAAAGTAGGTCATAACTATAACTACCTACTGGCGACCGCCATGGAGTGTCGCAGGGCTAATAATAGCTGTTCCAGTTCTGCTCCAACATTCCACTTTTTTCATTCTGTTTCCCCCCTTACAATTTAGAACATTCTACCCGCAGTGGGTGGATTCTTGTAATTCCCTTATAGCCCTTCTGCCGCAGGCTATACCGCTTGTTAAAGACCTTGATCCTTATTATAGGCCCCAGTCAGTTGGGTTCAAGGACTTTAACAATTGGTACAGCCATCGGTATAGCCCTTGGCATCGGGCTGTAAGGCTATAATATATACAACAGCATTTTTCACATTGAAACATATTTATATATTTACCAATATAATGTCGATAATGTGGACCGCAATATTTTGGTGGTCAATATTTTTGCACTTTACATTATATGTATGTAAATACCCATACATGACTTGGCTACAGGACTATCATTTATTTACAACATTGGCAACGATTTAAAAGAACCTGCATGTTGCTGAAGGATTACCCTGGATTACCCTGGAACTAAGGATTTGACTGACCACAGGAATTAAACTCATGAACTGGAATTCCAAGGAACGGAATTCCCAAGAACAAAGATTACAAAAATTATGCTCTGGTAAGCCCCACCAGTGTCCTTTGTCAACAGGACAGCCTGCAGACCACGGCGTTTGATTTTCGTTTGACCTTCCTGTGACCTGTGAATTGATGTGCTATGTTTTCCTGCCTTTCATGTTTCCTGTCTTCTGCAACTATGTCTGCTCTGCCCGTATGCAATCTGCTGGAATTTGAATATCTGCACTGCTGGTGATTGCCATTATAGTGATTTACTTAAGAACTGTGCCAGGACTTAGTTTTACCACATCCTACTGTGCATTGTCAGTTTTGTCAGTCGGGATCTCCCAACCACAACATTCACAGAGACTTAGCAGGCTTGATCACCCTGCTGTGTTCCTCTGCTGTGTATGGACACTGACAGCACGATTTGTCTACATTCCTTGTGGGGCAAGTGTGACCTTTCTACAGTGTGGCACTATTCTTTCCTACGAGTGCATTATGTATTTGTGCTCACAAAAGGTGTTCCAAGAGAGGCAGTGGCCCGTATTTCATAGGAACAATTCCTTTCATTGCCTGTGGTAGTTCGCTGCGTAATTGCAAAGGCCCCCCCTGTTTTGCTGTACCGGTGACCAGCATAGCTCCCGAGTTGAAATGACACCGGCGGGTGCCGTGGGACTGCAGAAGAGATAATTGAGTGCCTTGGGTGGTGTGTTTGCACTGGTCTTTTCTCAGTTTGGCTCAGCGTATGTCATGGTCGAGGAGTCCCCGGAGTTGGTGCTATTGACGACTTTGGGAAATGATATGTTAAGCTTGTCGTTGTGAGGAGACTTTCACTACTGGAATGCGCAACGTTTGATTAGCTGCTACACTTCACATACTTGTGTGGACTCTTGGGGGTAGGTCCGTTTTGTTTTGCGGTCTTTGGCTGCCCCCTGGACATTTCGTCAGTTCAACTGCTCTTTGCCTGTTTTAAAAATAGCACGAGCTGCACACAGCATGCGCACAGTGAATGCGTGCAGTCCTACCTGATCTTCGTGAGTTCGGCGATGTCGTCGGGTTTAGCCTTCTCCATGTCAGCTTGGCGCTGCTGGAGTACATTGTGCACCGTGGGCGTGCCTTGAGCCACTTAGTGCTGAGTTGGAAACGTGACGCCATTTTGGGTTGTAGCTCTCTCAAGCACGACTTCCCTCGTATTGCCAACCGCGTTTTTTTTGCATTTAGCCAACCACGTTTCTAAGTTAATCGAAACATTGCCGTCATGACCGGGATTGTGGTACTTCTCAAAATAATGGTGGTGAAAACGCGAGCACTTGAAGAACACTGGATCTGGCCTGCAGTTTTGTGATACTTTGAAAGACAGAGCACATCATTAATTACTATTCCCTCTTTTGTGAGACATCAACGGGGAGGTGGAACTTATTGTATTGCCACATGGACTTCGGGTGAGAGGCTACAAGGACTTGGGGTGAGAGGTCGCTCACCGAAGTGAAAGACCTTTATTTTGTTTTTATTATTCAACAGTGTTTTGGTGGGGTGGGAAGTGTGTACCTTGTGATGTCTTTGCTTCTGCTATTGTATGGAAAAGGGGAGGTGAGTGTGTAGTGTTTTTGGTTACCTTAGTGTGTGTGTTTGTCAACATACTCTGTGTGAGTGTAATGTCTCTCTCACTAGTTGACCCTGAGTTTAGGAGTAGAGTACGACCCTTAGTTTTCCCGTAGCCTTTGGTTTATCAACCACTTATTTGTGATTATTGGATGACATGAGTTTGTCGGTTTTCTCACCGTTTGCATTCTGTGGGTGAATGTTTTTTTCGCTTTGGACTGCGAGAGGAGAAGACACCATCTTACGAAGCTTCTCTGTGTATACCCTCACTGTTTGGATTGTGTGGGTGAAAGGTTTTTCCTGTTTGGACTGTATAGGAGAAGACACCTTCTCACGAAGCTTCTCCGTGTGTACCCTCACTGTTTGGATTGTGGGTGTGAAAGGTTTTCCCTGCTTGGACTGTGTTGGAGAAGACATCTTCTTATGAAGCTTCTCTGCCTTTACCTTGATATGAGTTTTACGAGGTATCTCTGGTTTTACCTTGGTGTGAGTCTTCTCTGGTTTTACTTTTGAAATGTTTGACTTGAATATTTTAGTATTGTCTAAGCCTAATGCTTTTCTTGAAACTCTTTGATTTTGATTCTTGGGGTGTGAATTCGTTGGCTTAATGAATTGTCATGTATTTAATTTATTTGATATGTTCCTTGATTCATTTCCTCAATGTCTTTGCATGCATCTTTTATAATCTAATGTATTTTTTAATTTGATTGCCTTATGTATTTTCAACTGCTTTTATTGTGTTTTGGTTTCCTTAGGAATTGGGATGTGTTATGATCTACTGTTTGCCTTTCCCCTTGCCTATGTATCTCTTCTACTGCTCAGCCAGAATGAGTGTTGGTGTGCTTGGAGATGTCTGGAATGTTGGATGATTGATGATGTCATGGAATGCATGGGTGCCTGGTGAGGTTGGGAATGTCAGTTGAAGTGTGCAGGCTGAGCAGGAGAGAGGCTGCTCCTGGTGGGGCATCACGTGGACTTTATATCTTCCAGCATCTTATTTGAAGCTGTCGTCTTATCAATACATCAACAACATACTTATATACTACCTGGCTACAGAAGATCTTTTATTTACAACACCAACCTTTGGAAGGCTGGGTCTTATTCATTTTCTGACCCCTAATTAGCTCCATTCTTCTATTGTTGAAGTACTTTTTTGAAGGAGACTGGGTACTAATTTACGATTACTTTGCAAATCGGACCGCTTGCCCTTCGACTTCAGTAGATCTGATACTCCACACCTTCTTGAACTGGGTTTGTAGTTCAAGAAGACGTGGGTGAGCCACACAGGGCTAGGGCTCTAGGATATTATGTTTCTCCCGATCCTCTCTTCCATCAAGTCTGACTCTATATCGATTTTTGTTGTTGGAAGTAAGCGCAGATACTGAAAAAGTTGTGTGTACTCACAAATCAACTTCTGCGATGTCGGGACTAGGAAAAGCAAGTGACAACAGCGGCTTTCCCAGCCAAAGGATGGAAAAAAAACTATTTGAAAATCAGAATGGAATAAGCGGGCAGCAGAGGGCCATAGAGAGATTTTTGGCATAATATGGATACAAAAAACAGACACACAGAAGAGTACTTTAGCTACTGGATTTGAATGCCAGGTGCAATGGTTGCCCAAAGACTCAATGTCCCCTTGAAAAAGTTTGCACTACACACAGAAGACTGGCACAAAAGTTGTACAAAACGCCCTACTACAACGCACAAACACATGCACCTTTCTACTAAATGTCTGTGTGTCAATCCAATAATGAGAGAAACAATGTAAAAAAGGGGAAGGAAAACAACCAGAAAACCATCTAGACTCACAAGCAGCAGGCTCCAAGAATCCATTGTCCTTGAAGGCCCTCCCTGGGTAGCAGCACTGAGGAGCTGGCTCCAAGCTTCTGGAACACCATTAATACTTCTTGAAGGCTGGGACACCACATAAGCCCATTACAAGTGTCTGAAAAAAAAGACATTCATGAGACAGATGGAGCGACAGGAACAATCCCCAGGGCCCCATATATAGTAAGGGTGTCACTAGGCAGAGCACACATTCACACAAATACATCAAAGAGCAGATGATTTTAATGAAATCATGAAACGGTAAAGAGGAGAAGCATAATCAATTTCTGGAAGAAGGGAGGCAACTATGATAATGAGTAAACAAAATGAGGCCACCGTAATTTGGAATCATACTGGGAGCGTAGGCATCAAAAGAGAAGCGGTTACCAACTGCAGCAAGAAGAAATTACAGATACCACGGGAAGGAGTAAATATGAATCTCAGCTGTAAGACATCAACACACTGGTCACTGGTGACAAGTTGGGACACCCAAAACAATGTATCATAAGAGACTTCGTGATAATTTATTTATTTCAATTACTTATGAAACCTATACCACGTGTAGCATGAGCCTATTTGTTTCAACACAGAGACCAAGATGGGCAAAGAGAGACTAAAAGGACGGCATTAAAAAATGAAAATGCGTTCAAGGCCATGGTGAATGTGATTGTAGTGTGGTGGGGGAAGGGGTGTATTATTAGAAGGAAGGCTGATTCCACAGTTGAGGAGGAGCCACCAAGAAATGCCTTGTCAGAACTTTTTCTAGTTTCTGAGCAGACATGAGAGAAAAAAAAAAAAAAAACTGAAAGAAAAAATAGTAATACACCTGTGGCAATGTTGCTGCTGATTGATTCCATGTTATTTCTAAGGATTCTTATGGTGTCCCTTGGTAATGTGACATTCTGTAAAATGTGTTCTGGTCCGTGTCAGTGGCTGGGACGTTTCAAAGATAAAACATCAGGAAAGGGAACAGTGTCCATCAGAACAAAAGTTAAATACAGGATTTTCAAGTGAGCTATGTTTCACAGAGAAGTTGGTAAAAGATGGCAGGCAAATGGTGAGTCATGGGGTATTTAATTTTTTTCTAGCAGATACAAGCAGCAACTGGAAATGTCTAAGGTATCGACGAGCAGCAGGGTCTGTAGGGGCAGACGATTGAGGATTGTGTGAACAGCTGCACGGTCCTGCATTTTCATTCCACTTTCAGGCTGACCCTGTGTTTTTCCCCTGTGGATTTGATCAGCTACGGGGGGGATGCTTCGTGATTGTGTGCTGCTTATCAAGCTTGGATCCAAAGTCTACCGTTAGTCGTAACAGAGGGTTGATGCTGAGCATTCATCTGGTCATAGGAAGCCTGATGGTTGGTGGTAACTAACACGCTAGTGGGGGCACACATAGTTTACGTGTATTCTTGGGAGAGGAATTTAAATTAGGTTTTGAGTAAAATTTACTTATTTCCCTATTCCTGGGATCCTCCTGTTTCCTGAGATGTGTTGTGTGTTTGTGTTTACATGTGCAGTGAATGGAAGGCTTGTCTTGCTTTCCTGCTGCTGGAGCAGCCCTTGTGGCTGGGCCTCAGAAACCCCTGGTGGTTTCGGCATTTTCTGGCACCAGGTGGTGATATGTGTTCAGTCCAGAGCCATACCTAATCACAAAGATTTCCCTTAATGATTTTTCACCACTTGGGTACATCTGCCTAGAGATAGTGGTGTTTGGACAAAATATTGATTTAAAATTATCGGGAGACAGAAATATCAGAAAATAAATATTGTGACACACAAATATCATGATGCACAAATATCGTTGACAAGAATCTCATTTTTTGAGATAATATCATTGTAAATCATATTCATGTTTTTAATATCGTTTTCTCTAATACAGTGCTTAAAATATCGTTTGTTTAATTATTTTAATGTGTTTTAGGTGATATAATAATTTTATATGTAACTATTGTTTATGCAAATGCTAGTAATTGTTTATAAAATATAGCTTGTAATTTTAAGGGATTTAGAATTTTTAATGAATTTTTAATTGTAATTTATAGTGTCGTAGTGGGTTTTTTGGGTTTGTAGGGGGATAGGGTGGGGAGTTATTTAGGTAATTAATTGAGAATTATTTCATAATTTTTTTTGATTGGTGTTTTTATTATATATTATACATGTATTATTTATTATGTAAACTATGTAATTATTAATAATAAATTAATTGATTTTTAATTACGTAATTTATGGAATACTTATTTATTTTACTTATATTTTAGTTGTAGGCTGCTATGTTTGTAGGGGTGTGGGGAAGGAAGATAATTAATTAACAATTTGTTACTAATTATTAAATATTTCTTTAGTCAGTGTTTAATTATGTAAAATATGGAATTGGAATACTACATTATTTTACTTATATTATTTTACTTATATTTTAGTTGCTGGATGCTAGGTTTGTAGGGGTATTGGGTGGGAAGTTAACTAGGTAATAATTAATTATTATTTGTAAAGTAATTATTTCATTGAACTTTAAATATCTAAATTGTGAAATATTTAATTTCATTCTATTTTAGATGCGGAATGCAAGGTTTGTAGGGGTCTAGGGAGGGAAGTTAATTAAACAGTAAATATTTGACTGTTCATTTATTTTAAATATGTAAGTAATGAAATAGCTATGGTTTAGTTACATTTAAGGTGTAGGCTCTTGGGTATAAGTGTGTTCAAACAGGAAATCCCGGCTACTGCCGAGAACGCCATGTCCCCGCCTCAATAAACGGCGGTCTGTGGTAAAGGAGGCGAACCTTAGTAAAACTTCAACAAACACTGCAACTCTCTCCAGGTCCTGGAAATACAGCCACCACGAACACCAAATTGCACAAAGCAGTATTTTATTTGCAAAGTATGGCAAACTCACACGGCGCGTTTCGAGACCTGGTCTCAAGAAACTAGGTCTCGAAACGCGTCAAGTGTTGAAGTTATATATATATATGTGTATATATATATATATATATTCACTGAAAAAACCATAGGTTATAGACCATATATAGTTAGGAATTAGCATTTACAAAACCTTGAAAATTCACTGAAAAAACCATAGGTTATAGACCATATATAGTTAGGAATTAGCATTTACAAAACCTTGAAAATTCACTGAAAAAAACCATAGGTTAGAGACCATATATAGTTAGCTGGACATTTTATTGACATAAAACCAATGAAATTCCATATATAGTTAGTTGCACTAACTATATATCGCGCACCCGCAATCCACTGCTGATGATGTCACATATTACATCATTCATGACATGGTCAGTGACATCACTGATGACATCTCAAATGACATCACTGATGACATCACTGATGACATCTCAAATGACATCACTGATGACTACATCCAGTGACTGTATAAGTCTGTAAAGTTAAAATATGTCTTACATATTGAAGAATTAGTGGATGTATAAGTGTCTGGACGAAGGATTTAGTAGGTGCATGACTGAATGTATGAGTGAGTGATTAAATGTGTCTCACTGAGTGCATGGGTTAGTGACTAAACTGTCTTAATTTGTGCATCATTATGTCTGTTGTTCTGTAAACTGCTGCATGTGTTGATCAGTAGCTATATGAGTAACTATATGGGTTATTGATTGATTGCCCAAGTATTTGTATGGGAGACTGAGTGTGTGTGTGGCTAGCTGGGAGGTGTGTGACTCTGTGCAGATCAATCTGTACTTGTATCAATGATTGTATAAGAAACTAAGTATGTGTTAGTACATGTTTGAAAATGTAAGGTGCTCTATGTTTAACTGTATAGACAAGAAAATGGAAGTCTCATTGATTCTTTACAGGACTGACTAGGTGTGTAAGTAACTCCATGGATGAGTGGCAGACTGTGAGTGTCTGTATAGGTGTATGAGTGCATATGATAGTGTTGTAAAGATGAGTGATTGTATGTATGAATGATTGTATGGGTGAATGAGTGAAGGTGTGTGTAGACGTAGCAATCAGTGAGTGCGTATGTAGTAACTAGTATTGGTGTGTCAATGGTTTCAAAAATTATACTCTTTTTAACACTGGGTGAAACAGAGGTTATATTAAAATGTGAGGAGATGCATTGTATTGTCACATGAATGATATCATCAGTGATGTGGTCATTGATGTCAAATGAGATGTCATCAGTGATGTCATCAGTGATGTCATTTGAGATGTCATCAGTGATGTCATCAGTGATGTCACTGACCATGTCATGAATGATGTAATATGTGACATCATCAGCAGTGGATTGCGGGTGCGCGATATATAGTTAGTGCAACTAACTATATATGGAATTTCATTGGTTTTATGTCAATAAAATGTCCAGCTAACTATATATGGTCTCTAACCTATGGTTTTTTCAGTGAATTTTCAAGGTTTTGTAAATGCTAATTCCTAACTATATATGGTCTATAACCTATGGTTTTTTCAGTGAATTTTCAAGGTTTTGTAAATGCTAATTCCTAACTATATATGGTCTATAACCTATGGTTTTTTCAGTGAATTTCAATGGTTTTTTAATAGCAAATATCATAAGCTGTCGAATGTCAAGTACGTGGTAAGTAAAAACATTTTCGTGTTTATGCACACTGATCTGCTTTGAATGCTGCCCCCCACCCCTCATTTCTATTAGGAGTACTCTCTCTTTGCAGATAGTGAAGGGTAGTTAACGCAGCCCTTTGCCCCCTTTGTAATCCGTCGTGCCTGCTTCTCTCTCCATTTGATTGATTGTTCTCTTTGGTTCATTCTCTATTTACAAACAAGCACAGAGTCGCAATACTCTGTTTAGTCTTTGCAGATAGCGAAAAACCGTGTAAAAAAACAAAAGGAATCGAGCAAAATCAGTAGGCCACTAATGGGATCTCTTTTTGACCTCGCTAAAATAGAAACATTAGGAACAACCTGTTGAAAATAGCAATGCGTATGTACATAAGCGGCGTTCATTTGTGTTCACAGTACCCCTTGTTGATTGTTTGAATCGAGCATTGAATTGTTCGAAGTTGGTTCTCTTAAGGATCTTCTCTGCCTGCAAACGAGGAAGAATAGGAATATTCTCTCTCCCTTTGCAGATAGTGAAGGGTAGGTAACGCAAGCCTTTAACACGTCGTACCTATTTCATTCCTCATTGATTGATTGATTGTCCGAACATTGACTGTTTGGGAATTAGTTCTTTTTGGAGATATTCCCTGTTTGCAAATAAACGTAGGAAAATCTTTGCAAGTAGTGAAAGGGTACGTAATGCGGACCTTTCTCCCCCGTTGTAATCTGTCATGCCTATCTACTCCCCACTGATTGATGCACCTGTTTCACCCGGACCATTTACTAGACATACGTCATCTGGCCCGACCAGAGAGCACCCCTAGTGAAAAGGACATATGCAATAATAACGAAGTGATCACTGTATCCTGTTAACAGAAACTTTAGCATGAAACAACCTGGAAAGAAAAGAATAGGAAAACGAAAATCAGTAGGCCACTGATGAACATGAACTTTTATTAAACAACGAACAAAGAAACGATAACATAACGTAATGATAAAACCTGTTAATGTCCTAGAAACAAGAAAACGTTAAAATATGCCATTGGTGAGAGACCAGAAAAACAGTAAGAGAAACCAAATCACCCCTCGCTGTCCCACCGCCTGCCACGCCAAAAAAATCGATAGACTAGGGAAAATGCAAGTCAGTAGAACATCCGCCCCCACTCTGGAAACTTCCAAGGTGGAGCAGGGTTCCGGCTACGCCCAGCCGGGAGCAGCCCATATAAGGCAGGTCCTGCTGCCACGCCTCGGCCAGGAGATCCTAACGTAGGGTGTAGCCGGAGGAGAGGCCGAGACCAGCGGGACCCGGCCAGGGGATTGCCTTTACAACGCTGAACAGTTGCAGGGGGGGGGGAATGTCTCCTCGACCCTCCCCTCTCTCTCCCAGTCCGGCCGCGGTGGCCCTTGAGAGTTGCAGGTAGTCCCGCCACATGCTCTTCCGGTCCGGCCACCAACGGTCGGGGGGCCGAGGCCGACGGGATCCGGCTGCAGCCGATAAACCAAGAAACCCGTTCATGGGGCCAGAGCCAGGGGCGTCCGGCCGACATCTACCGGAAGCCCGGAACGAAGACGGACGGGACACTTCTTCTTTCTTGTATAATTGCTGCAACAACCCTGGGGGGGGATGTCTTGCACATGCCTCCGACCCCCCCCCCTCGTCCTCATCGCCTGGTCCGGCCATAACAAATATCAAGCGAGACGCCGTGGGGTGCACTGGGAGGGAGAGACGGTGCGAACAGGCCTCTCCCGCCTCCCCAGTGGAGGCTTCCCAGCTGCACCCTCAGCGCTCCAGGCGCCCGGAAAAGAGTTCTTCCACTGTGGCCATGCTGCAACGTCTCGCCCGGCAGGGTGGAGCCCGTCCGCTCATTTGACCCCGCGATCGCCAGTAGCTACCGAACTCTCAAAATGGCGGTCGACCTGGCAAGAGCGGGCCCAGCATAAAGAAATGGCCCGGTCACTGGTTGACTCCACCACCGTAGTCCTCCACGACCTTGAAGATTCTAGAGGAGCCGCGGGAGTCTCCGACCCCCGATGGGGAATGACTGCCATGATCACCCGTGGAGTGACGAAACTGTATTCGCGGGACGTCGGCGCCAGCCTCACTTTGAATTACTAGAATCCTGCAGACCTCACTTCCGGTAAAAGCACAGTGTGACCCGGTAGGAAAAATTGTTGCACCCCCTCCCCTTTTTGACTGATAGTTCAAACCACCGATCCTTTCCTTTGCCCTTTTAACGGAACTTTGGACTGCCTCCCCCTCTTTTACATTTTCTAGAGAAAACAAAACATTAACCACTACATTAGCATAGCAGTTGACACCAGAACTGTTTTCAAATTGAAAACCAACAACATCTTCAACAGAATCCTTTTTGTTTCTGCTGTGACCCTGCTACAGCACAGGCATTGTCCCCAGCAGTAATTCTGCAATGCCGGTAAGAATAGCTGTGGTGCCTACTGGACTCACTCACCCCGCGGCGCCCCACGCCGTTATGTGCTGGGCGGCAACTTGCTAGACATCACTTTAGTGCCATCTAGATTTCAGCGCGTTCTGCTGCCTTGGAACTATTCGCACAACAGACCGCTACTGACAAGAATATTTCATTATTGGTGCTGTCAATTTCAATAAATCTATTGGATAATTCAAAAGAAATTGCCACGGTCTCTTCGTTGTTTAAATGTTTTTACTGTTTTTGTTTTGTTGTATATATTTATATGTTATTAAAGTTTTATATTCCTACTACTTTGTTGGAGTGCTATATATTTTTAATGTGAGACATAATTGTAAAAACTTTGATGTACAAAGAGTCATTCCTGGAATCTTCCGCTTCAGGCTCGATCCCCTCCCCAATCACAATACAGGATAGTTTTCAGATAGTAGGAACACGTGTGGTGTGACGGATCTCATCGGGTGTGGGCCTTGATCTACTATAACTCCTTTGAAGAGGGGTGATTCTTTACAGCTGAGGCCATAAACTACATCTGCAGGGCTAGCTGATAGCCTGGACAATCGGACACAGAGGAAGAGGAGTGTCAGAGGGTGCGGTAGTGAATAGGGCGAAAGGGAGGTGTCGGGCGGGCACAGAGTGTGATTCTCAGGGAAGAGCAGCGCAGATGGGGGGAGGTTTATTGCCCATGCATAAGACAGAGAGCGGGGGTGACCAGTGCCTGGGGAAGATGCTTGCGAGGGTGAGGAGCCATGCTAAGAATCGACAGCGTGCAGAGAGTGGGTCTGGTCAAGACATCTAAAATGGCTGCCGTGCACGACAAAAGTGTGGCATTTCAAAAAAGGCAAGATGGCGCAGACAATGTTTTTCAACACTTCCTCATTTCCTTCGAATCGAACGTTAACAGACGTTGGGGCATATTACCAAAGTTAAGCGATATTTATCGCTAACGATGCTTACCAACGAATTTTTTACCGCTAAGCATCGTCAGAAATTATCAAAGATAAACCTTGCTATTATCAAGGTTTATCACAAATGCGATAATAAACGGCCGCAATGCATGAATATCGCTAAAAACTCAGCGATATTCATACATTACCGAGCTAATGCTCTCAGCCATGTTATCCACCTCCCATTGGATAACATGGCTAAGAACTGCTCAGGGCAGGTGTTACTTTTTGGAGATATTCGCGCTTAGCGCGAATATCTCCAAAAGTTGGTAATAGGAGATAGATATCTTGCATGTTGTAATGCAAGTTATTGTGGTATATGGAACTCATACCATAATCTCTCAGGAAAGCAGAAACTGATCCTTTTGGGACCGCCTAAAAAGGCCTAGGGGGTGAGGAGTACTCTACTTTGCCCCCTTTTCACGTTCCGAACTATTTTATTTTACTCTCTTCTGTAATTACACAAAATAGCACCGATAAGATGCATCGGAGACACACAGTGAGAGAAAGGAGGCCGGAGATGAAGAAGAGATGTCAAATACACATTGGAGATAATATAGTGGCAGAAGGGAAGTAAATATGAGTAAACTTACCATGTAACATAAAAATGTTGCACTCTATACTATAAGTCTCATTTTATACTACAATCACTTCGCTACAACCTCATAAATTAAAAATAAAAATGAATAATGTCTCAAACAATTTTTGATTTCTAAATATAAATTTATTCTTCAGAATGTTCTAAATTTGAAAGAACTAGTAACATGTCCTCATCAGCAATGTCCTCATGAAAAGTCTGCAATAATGATTCTTGTAACTCTATCGTCTCCAAACACTCGATAAATTCGCCATCAAGAGATTGATCAAAAAAATCATTCAAGTCATCTCCTCCTTCTGACAATATTTCATTATTGGTGCTGTCAATTTCAATCAATGTAGTGGAATCATTCAAGTCATCTCCTCCTTGTGACAATATTTCATTATTGGTGCTGTCCATTTCAATCAATCTAATGGAATCATACAAGTCATCTCCTCCTTGTGACAATATTTCATTATTGCTGCTCTCAATTTCAATCAACGTAGTGGAATCATTCAAGTCATCTCCTTGTGACAATATTTCATTCTTGGTGCTGTCCATTTCAATCAATCTAATGGAATCATACAAGTCATGTCCTCCTTGTGACAATGTTTCATTATTGGTGCTCTCAATTTCAATCAATGTAGTGGACAATTCAAAAGAAATTGCCACGGTCTCTTCATTGTGAGCCATTTTATTTTGAAATTGCTTGCTGTAAATTGCAGAAAAAAAAATCACTTTCATTTATCGTTTTTAGTAATACATAATATAAAACTAACTTTATCAAGTATTTAGTATAACAGAAGGACTGCAAATAAATAACAGAAAACATTTTTCAAATTATCTTCAAGTGTACAACATAGTTCCCCTTACAAATTAACAACTCACCTTTTCAAAAGTAGGAAAAGTGTTAGTACTGTGTAAATCAAACACCAGAAATTCACCACCAAAAATTCCTCACAAATGTACCTCAGACAGTAGTATCACAAAATGGCTGTGGTTTCCTCTCATTTGACATATATACATAACCAATTAACTTTCATCACACACAAATACAAAACCAAAGTAACATTTTAATTGGTTCTAAATTTCAACACTTTCAAATGTGTTTTCCCCATGCAATTTTCCATAGGACATTTACATACGTCTACAGCCTGAATGGCTGAACGGAATTACACCAAACTTGGCAAAATGGTACATCAAACCTAAGAGGTCAGGAAGGATCTACTATGCCGCCTTATGGTCATTTCCCCCTTCGCTTTGGCCTCCTCTTGTCTCTCAATCCTACCGAGAGACAAGATGGCGGCCGCTACGGACTGTTTGGAATGTTGACAGACGCCGGAGAACCAATCAGCTTCGCAAAGCTCCGTAACGCGAAAAGTACGCGAAGCGGAGCGCTGTTACAGATATATATCTTTTTTTGAACGTTAATTTCTCAAAATCCACTGGAGCACATATATTGAGACCTAGCAAAGGCACATCGGGCTACCAGTCCCTAATATTTTACCAAGTTTCGTGCAAATCCATTCAGCCGTTCGATTATTATTATTATTTATTTTTTTTGCCCCGCGGGGCCCTTTTAAAACCTCCACATCAAACCTAGGGGGTCAGCGAGGATCTACTATTCCCCCTTATGGTCATTTGCCCCTTCGCTTTCGCCTCCTCTTGTCTCTCGATCCTACCGAGAGACAAGATGGCGGCCGCTACGGACTATTTGGAATGTTGACAGACGCCGGAGAACCAATCAGCTTTGCTTCACAAAGCTCCGTTGCGCGAAAAGTCCGCGTCCTGGGCCGCTGCCCAGTCCGCTGTTACAGATATATATCTTTTTTTAAACGTTAATTTCTCAAAATCCACTGCAGCACATATATTGAGACCTACAAAAGGCACATCGGGCTACCAGTCCCTACAATTTTGCCAAGTTTCGTGCAAATCCATTCAGCCGTTCGGGCTAAAAGTGAGGCCAACCGCCCTATGGAAATTAACATGGGAAAAACGCGTTTTGGGACCCCCCTTTTTTCTCGGCCCCCCCTTGACGAACCCCCCCAAAATTTTCAGGGGCTGCTCAGAAACAAAATGTGCCATTTTCCTGAAAATTTCAGCCAATTCCGTCCACAAACGCCAAAGTTATTAGACATAGAATTTTCAAAAAACCCATAGAGAAAAAATCCTAACTATATATACCTACTGGCGACCGCCAGTAGGTAATATATATATATATATATATTAAACACACAACAGGTAAGCCACACGAAGAGAAGCCTCAAGAAGTTGGTAAATGTTCGCATTTATTGTTTCCACAGCTAGCCAGCAGACAGTCAAAACCCTTGCAGTCTTCAGTAAATTAATTCAGCCTGACGCGTTTCAGGAACTCTGTCCTTTCATCAGAGGCATGTTCAGAAAGATTACAAAGCAGTTTGTGGGCGCGCACATTCATTGATTAATAGTACCTGCCTCAGTGGGCGTGGTTTTCCGCTAGGCCTTCTGGTCCTAGTAGTGCGTGTACCATATTCCCCAGGTGGGGCACTTGTAATCCCTCAGATTTGGAACAGTTTTCATCCAAGTGGAAAAAGAACTTACACTGGAAGCCGTCTGCCCTGCTTTGTAGCTGTGAAATCATGCCCAAGACAGCACCACCTGAATTGGCGCCGCACTTGTCTTCTTTTCAATGTTACACGCCAAGATTCATAGCATGCATGAACCCGCCTCCAAGCGGTGAGCTTCTCTTCACGGCCTGGCAACGGCCGTATTTCCATTAAACACACAACAGGTAAGCCACACGAAGAGAAGCCTCAAGAAGTTGGTAAATGTTCGCATTTATTGTTTCCACAGCTAGCCAGCAGACAGTCAAAACCCTTGCAGTCTTCAGTAAATTAATTCAGCCTGACGCGTTTCAGGAACTCTGTCCTTTCATCAGAGGCATGTTCAGAAAGATTACAAAGCAGTTTGTGGGTGCGCACATTCATTGATTAATAGTACCTGGCGTGTAACATTGAAAAGAAGACAAGTGCGGCGCCAATTCAGGTGGTGCTGTCTTGGGCATGATTTCACAGCTACAAAGCAGGGCAGACGGCTTCCAGTGTAAGTTCTTTTTCCACTTGGATGAAAACTGTTCCAAATCTGAGGGATTACAAGTGCCCCACCTGGGGAATATGGTACACGCACTACTAGGACCAGAAGGCCTAGCGGAAAACCACGCCCACTGAGGCAGGTACTATTAATCAATGAATGTGCGCGCCCACAAACTGCTTCGTAATCTTTCTGAACATGCCTCTGATGAAAGGACAGAGTTCCTGAAACGCGTCAGGCTGAATTAATTTACTGAAGACTGCAAGGGTTTTGACTGTCTGCTGGCTAGCTGTGGAAACAATAAATGCGAACATTTACCAACTTCTTGAGGCTTCTCTTCGTGTGGCTTACCTGTTGTGTGTTTAATGGAAATACGGCCGTTGCCAGGCCGTGAAGAGAAGCTCACCGCTTGGAGGCGGGTTCATGCATGCTATGAATCTTGGCGTGTAACATTGAAAAGAAGACCAGTGCGGCGCCAATTCAGGTGGTGCTGTCTTGGGCATGATTTCACAGCTACAAAGCAGGGCATACGGCTTCCAGTGTAAGTTCTTTTTCCACTTGGATGAAAACTGTTCCAAATCTGAGGGATTACAAGTGCCCCACCTGGGGAATATGGTACACGCACTACTAGGACCAGAAGGCCTAGCGGAAAACCACGCCCACTGAGGCAGGTACTATTAATCAATGAATGTGCGCGCCCACAAACTGCTTCGTAATCTTTCTGAACATGCCTCTGATGAAAGGACAGAGTTCCTGAAACGCGTCAGGCTGAATTAATTTACTGAAGACTGCAAGGGTTTTGACTGTCTGCTGGCTAGCTGTGGAAACAATAAATGCGAACATTTACCAACTTCTTGAGGCTTCTCTTCGTGTGGCTTACCTGTTGTGTGTTTAATGGAAATACGGCCGTTGCCAGGCCGTGAAGAGAAGCTCACCGCTTGGAGGCGGGTTCATGCATGCTATGAATCTTGGCGTGTAACATTGAAAAGAAGACAAGTGCGGCGCCAATTCAGGTGGTGCTGTCTTGGGCATGATTTCACAGCTACAAAGCAGGGCAGACGGCTTCCAGTGTAAGTTCTTTTTCCACTTGGATGAAAACTGTTCCAAATCTGAGGGATTACAAGTGCCCCACCTGGGGAATATGGTACACGCACTACTAGGACCAGAAGGCCTAGCGGAAAACCACGCCCACTGAGGCAGGTACTATTAATCAATGAATGTGCGCGCCCACAAACTGCTTCGTAATCTTTCTGAACATGCCTCTGATGAAAGGACAGAGTTCCTGAAACGCGTCAGGCTGAATTAATTTACTGAAGACTGCAAGGGTTTTGACTGTCTGCTGGCTAGCTGTGGAAACAATAAATGCGAACATTTACCAACTTCTTGAGGCTTCTCTTCGTGTGGCTTACCTGTTGTGTGTTTAATGGAAATACGGCCGTTGCCAGGCCGTGAAGAGAAGCTCACCGCTTGGAGGCGGGTTCATGCATGCTATGAATCTTGGCGTGTAACATTGAAAAGAAGACAAGTGCAGCGCCAATTCAGGTGGTGCTGTCTTGGGCATGATTTCACAGCTACAAAGCAGGGCAGACGGCTTCCAGTGTAAGTTCTTTTTCCACTTGGATGAAAACTGTTCCAAATCTGAGGGATTACAAGTGCCCCACCTGGGGAATATGGTACACGCACTACTAGGACCAGAAGGCCTAGCGGAAAACCACGCCCACTGAGGCAGGTACTATTAATCAATGAATGTGCGCGCCCACAAACTGCTTCGTAATCTTTCTGAACATGCCTCTGATGAAAGGACAGAGTTCCTGAAACGCGTCAGGCTGAATTAATTTACTGAAGACTGCAAGGGTTTTGACTGTCTGCTGGCTAGCTGTGGAAACAATAAATGCGAACATTTACCAACTTCTTGAGGCTTCTCTTCGTGTGGCTTACCTGTTGTGTGTTTAATATATATATATATATATATATATATCCGCTCGACAGTCCCTCCCCGCAAATTCCGGGAATTAGGTAGCAGCACTCCGGGGTAAATTCACAGTTAGGTTTTATTATACAAAACGCGCTTTCGTCAGTGTTCAAAGCAACAGTACAGCGCAAAGTCTCAATGCTTTTAAAAACATCACGTGATATTTTACAAGACACAAAGATAGGACCTCGAAAATAACAATGGTCGCCATCTTTGAATGGGTAAAGTGTGTTAAATGTTGCTTGCCGCTCTAGATAGCCAGCAATGTACAGCCACGCATACAAAAATAAATCAACAGTTAAACATCCAGAGAGTCTAAATTCATCACTCAATGTTTGCCATTGACATAATGCCCACAGATGGGCTATATACATTCGATGCTCGTTGCACCCCCCACTCTCATCCCACGAAATCACGCCCAAAATGGGCTTTTAGTAGGTTCTGATGTAAATAAAATAACATGATAAAAAGCATTTAAACAAGGCAATACATTGTTAGCATAGAAAAACGAATTGAAGCAATTACAGGACAACTAAGCAATATTTACATATTAGCCCTATTTATGCTTTTTCAAATCAAATGGACTGCCAAATCCTCATGTACATTTAATCCTGCTGGCATCTTACTTTGTAGGTCGATAATATAGCGCGACTCCAGTCGTCTAAGTTTGTGTAGCCTATCACCTCCTCTTACATGGGCAGGGACGGAATCAAGACAAAAGTACGTCAACAGGTCCCTGTTCCGTTTATGATCCTTGTCAAAATGCCTGGCTACAGGGTAATTCACGTCCGCATTTTGTATCGCCCTTTGGTGCTCTAAAATCCTCAGTTTTACGGGATTCGTTGTGCTGCCAACATACCTTCTGCCACAAGGACATGTTAGACAGTACACAACGTAGGGTGTGGAGCATGTGAGGAATTTTCCTATTTTTTTAGGTTGTTTGACCCCGGGTACAGTATACTGTGTCACACGCCTACTGCCTTTGCAGGCCTTGCATTTCCCGCAAGGAAAAAAACCTTTCAAAGGTTCTGCCTTGGGTTTAGATGTAATGCCTTCATGATGACTATGCACTAGATAGTCCTTGAGTGCTCGTGCCTTTCTAAAAGTTACTAGAGGGTAAGATGGTAAGTCTTGCTTAATAATGTTATCAGTAAGCAAAATATTCCAATGCTTCCGCATGATGCGTTTTAATTCGGAAGCATTGCTTGAGAAGGTGGTGATCATTCTAAACGTTCCCCCACCTGACTTGGTGCTCTCAGTATTTACAGTTTTTTTGTTTTTTTAGAAGTTCACTCCTGTCCAGGTCGCAAACTTTCTTCATAGCCTGTGTGAGTACTCCCTCTTTGTAGCCTCTAGTCTTAAATCTCTGGATGCTGCTATTGGCTGCCCTTTTAAAATCCTGTTCCTTTGTGTTGTTCCTTCGTATCCTTAATAGTTCCCCGTAGGGTATACTATTCACTAGGCTTTTGGGGTGACTGCTGGTCGCGAACAAAGTCGAGTTCCCAGCAGTCTCCTTGCGATAAAGCTTCGTGTGGAGTCTGCCTCCCTCTACAAAGACTGTCAAGTCCAAGTAGTTAACCTCAGTTTGGCTGCATGTCCCGGAGAATTTCAAGTTATTGCTGTTATCATTGAGCACCGCGACATAATCTTTTGCTAAATCAACTGACCCCTTTATAATAATAAAGAGGTCGTCAATGTAGCGGTACCAACATTTGACGAGTTCATTCCACTTTTTATTGACTGGAGACCAGGCCACCTGCTCCTCCCACCACCCCACGAATAAATTCGCGAAGCTGGGGGCGGAGCAGGTACCCATCGCCACGCCAGTGAGTTGTTTATATAAATCCTGTCCAAAGAGGAAAATGTTATTATTTAGGCAGAAACCTAGGAAATCAAGTAACATTTTATTATGTTCAAAAAATTTGACCGATCTTGTTTCCAGAAACCAGGAAATGGCCACAAGTCCCTCCTCATGTCCTATGCACGTATATAAACTGGTGATATCTATCACCATCATAGTGTCGCCATCATTCCAGCATACATCTTCAATTAAATTCAAAAAGTGCTTAGTGTCCTTCAAATACGACCTCAAACCCGTAACATGGGTAGAAAGGAAAGAGTCAACGTATATAGATAAATGTTCTGTCAAACTGCCCTGAGAGGCCACAATCGGCCTACCAGGGGGATTCAACAGGTCCTTGTGGATTTTGGGTAAATAATAAAATGTGGGGGTAACTGGGTTAGGGCATCTCAAAAATAGATTTTCATCACAGTTCAACATATCCCTATTATACCACCTTGAGATCATATCGTGGTATTCTATAATGCTGGTATTATATACCGATGTGCTAACTTTAGTATATGTGCTGTGGTCATTTAATTGGTGTAAGGCCTCCTGCTCATATTGTGCCTTAGTGAGCAAAACGATGTTCCCTCCCTTGTCAGAGGGCTTGCACACCAAAGACAAGTCCTCACACAACTTCTTGAGTGCCATATGTTGTTTATTTGAAAAGTTATGTTGATCCTGTCTCAGTTTCGTATTGCCCCTCAATTTACGTAGGTCCTGTAACACAGCCTCCGAAAAGGTATCTATGGCATCTGCCCCCATCACAGGCATGAAGGTTGAGGTCGGTTTAAAATCAGTCGCACCTCCCTTCTGTTGTACTCCCATGTCCGTGATCAGCTGAGTATTACCCAGATTAGTAATCCCATCATTGTCGGAAGATTCCATCCGCAATTCCTCCTAAGAGTGCGTCTGGCAGGTGTAAGTGGAGCTTTGATATATATATATATATATATATATATATATATATATATATATATATATATATATATATATATATATAAAAGCTCGAAGGTACCCACAGGTAAGGAATGCACTCATCCAGCAATCCCAATTCAAGCGGGTAAAAGACATCACCGCATCCCAGTCTGCAGCTTCTCATGTCTCGGTTAAAAGCCTGACGCGTTTCTGAGCCTACGCTCGTCTTCAGAGGCTCGACTTGAGTTTCTGACGCTTTGACACTCCCACTTATAAATCAATGAACCGCCATCCAATGGGCGATGTGGGACTTGTAGTCCGTGTCTCTTCCCAGTATGGGTGTGTATTCTGCCATTTCACAGCCCTGGATGGGCCCCAGGATGTGGATGTCCATATATCCCTCGGCTGCTGCTTCACAGTAGGCTCGGCGGCTTCCGGCCCATGACCCCTATGATTATTCAGCGGGGGGTGCATCCAGGGCAGTTTGAACAGTTAAAGGATATTGTTGTGCTGAAGGCGTGCTTACCATTCAAGGCTCCTTGTGTGCAGCTGAGGTCCGGGTGCTCCTTTGTACGTTGGGTACTCCGGAGCTGGAATATTTACGCGGCGACCCATGCCGCGGAAGGAGCACCACCCTTAAAGAATCGGGGGCCATGCGGTCTTGACTACGGGCCGAGAACATGGGACAGCAGCGTATGGATTTTTTTGGATTTCCACACAGCGAGGCCTATCTGTGGGCTTGAAAAGTTACCAACTGAACATTAGCGCGACGTGAGGCACTACAAGTCCCATAAGTCCCATCCAGGGCGTGCATCTAAGCAAGAAGGGGTGTGGTGCCTCAAGCCCTACTTCATAACTGCCAAAGCCTCTGAAGAGAAGTGGGGACACTTCGAAACGCGTCAAGCATCCAGGGCAGTTTGAACAGTTAAAGGATATTGTTGTGCTGAAGGCGTGCTTACCATTCAAGGCTCCTTGTGTGCAGCTGAGGTCCGGGTGCTCCTTTGTACGTTGGGTACTTCGGAGCTGGAATATATATATATATATATATATATATATATATATATATATATATATATATATATATATTGCTTACACGAAGGTGCAGAAACGCCAACACAGTTTGAGGAAATTCCTTGCTTTATTGTGGGCTGCAGACACATTATTCCTCCGTCAAACAACTCCAAACGTTTAGGGCGACATGCCCTTGCTCACTGGCTCAGCACACGAGTGGCCACAGCTGTGCTGAATTTATGCCTCATATCCGGCACTGATGGGACTTTGCGTCAGATGCATTATGGGTAAGGCAGTTCATGCATAATCCACAGTGGTAGCTGTAGTCAAATACGTGCACATTAAAATACTTTTCCCAAGTGGGTTACACGGAGGAAAACAAAGTGTCCCGCAATAGTTCCTACCCACAATATCGGACCTCAAACTCCACTGGCCTCCAGGTTTGAAAGCCGTGGTCCACAGGTTGAGCGGCGGGGCATTCCCACGACGAAGGCTCGCCGTAATTCAATTGCTTACACAAAGGTTGCCCTTATTTCAGAAACGCCAACACAGTTCGAGGAAATTCCTTGCTTTATTGTGGGCTGCAGACACATTCCTCCTCCGTCAAACAACGCCAAACGTTTCGGGTGACATGCCCTTGCTCACTGGCTCAGCACACGAGCTGCCACAGCTGTGCTGAATTTATGCCTCATATCCGGCCCTGATGGGACTTTGCGTCAGATGCATTATGGGTAAGGCATTCATGGATAATCCATAGTGGTAGCTGTAGTCAAATACATGCACATTAAAATACTTTCCCCAAGTGGGTTACACGGAGGAAAACAAAGTGTTCCGCAATAGTTCCTACCCACAATATCGGACCTCAAACTCCACTGGCCTCCAGGTTTGAAAGCCGTGTTCCGCAGGTTGAGCGGCGGGGCATTCCCACGACGAAGGCTCGCCGTAATTCAATTGCTTACACAAAGGTTGCCCTTATTTCAGAAACGCCAACACAGTTTGAGGAAATTCCTTGCTTTATTGTGGGCTGCAGACACATTCTTCCTCCGTCAAACAACTCCAAACGTTTAGGGCGACATGCCCTTGCTCACTGGCTCAGCACACGAGTGGCCACAGCTGTGCTGAATTTATGCCTCATATCCGGCACTGATGGGACTTTGCGTCAGATGCATTATGGGTAAGGCAGTTCATGCATAATCCACAGTAGTAGCTGTAGTCAAATACGTGCACATTAAAATACTTTTCCCAAGTGGGTTACACGGAGGAAAACAAAGTGTCCCGCAATAGTTCCTACCCACAATATCGGACCTCAAACTCCACTGGCCTCCAGGTTTGAAAGCCGTGGTCCACAGGTTGAGCGGCGGGGCATTCCCACGACGAAGGCTCGCCGTAATTCAATTGCTTACACAAAGGTTGCCCTTATTTCAGAAACGCCAACACAGTTTGAGGAAATTCCTTGCTTTATTGTGGGCTGCAGACACATTCCTCCTCCGTCAAACAACTCCAAACGTTTCGGGCGACATGCCCTTGCTCACTGGCTCAGCACACGAGCTGCCACAGCTGTGCTGAATTTATGCCTCATATCCGGCCCTGATGGGACTTTGCGTCAGATGCATTATGGGTAAGGCAGTTCATGCATAATCCATAGTGGTAGCTGTAGTCAAATACGTGCACATTAAAATACTTTCCCCAAGTGGGTTACACGGAGGAAAACAAAGTGTCCCGCAATAGTTCCTACCCACAATATCGGACCTCAAACTCCACTGGCCTCCAGGTTTGAGAGCCGTGGTCCACAGGTTGAGCGGCGGGGCATTCCCACAATGAAGGCTCGCCGTAATTCAATTGCTTACACAAAGGTTGCCCTTATTTCAGAAACGCCAACACAGTTTGAGGAAATTCCTGGCTTTATTGTGGGCTGCAGACACATTCCTCCTCCGTCAAACAACGCCAAACGTTTAGTGTGACATGCCCTTGCTCACTGGCTCAGCACACGATTGCCACAGCTGTGCTGAATTTATGCCTCATATCCGGCCCTGATGGGACTTTGCGTCAGATGCATTATGGGTAAGGCAGTTCATGCATAATCCATAGTGGTAGCTGTAGTCAAATACGTGCACATTAAAATACTTTCCCCAAGTGGGTTACGCGGAGGAAAACAAAGTGTCCCGCAATAGTTACTACCCACAAAATCGGACCTCAAACCACACTGGCCTCCTTTGTGTAAGATATATATATATATATATATATATATGTATATATATATATACATATATATATATATATATATATATATATATATATATATAAACACCAAATCTTCAATTTGCGTAAAAGAAGACACGGACCCCAGGCTGCAGTAAGGGAGATTTTATTCACCTCTCAGGCGACGCGTTTCGAGCAACTCGTGCTCTTGATCACACACCATGCACCTGGTCAGCATTAGTTTAAATACTTTTTTTTGTTTTGCAGTGCTCCACCCCCTGAGTGAATCACATGGTGCATAGACATGGAAAACACATTTTTCTATGCTAATGACTATGACACCCACCATCACTGCACTTAATTTACAAACGGCTGGGAAATTTAGTATATCTGCATAAATGCACAGAAACCTTCGATCAATTGAAGCATTCATCACTATAGTTCATATATGTCGAAAATTGTACATGTCCTATCAGAACCAAAACATAAATGTAATCATAATAGTGCTAAACCAAACAATGTATATACACATACCAAAATATATATATATCAATATAAAAATATATACGTGTTCTCTCCTATTCACATAATTACATCACTATACAATTATATACATCTTTATATTTTGGACAATCTGCAATCTCTGACATGAATGCCTAAATACTCATAACCCTAATTAAAACAGGTCATGAAAATATATATACATACGATCAAAGGTTCAAAGTTACTAACATAATCCTCTATGCCCATTTTCATACCCTTAGTGACAACAAACTACTGGGTGATAATAACATAATTAATAATCCAACTAAGTGCCACTGGGCACCCATTGTGATTACAAATAATTAAAAAAAGTGAATATATTATATACAGTGATTTTGTTTGTTTACATGATTTTTGGGAGAGAGTTTCGACAATCACTTAGCTCGTTTATCAAATTCATTTTTATAGCAGATGTGATATCACACCCAGTCCCCCAAGGTGCTTTTTGATGCAACAGATCCAATTCAAGATTGTCAAACCATGATATCTAGGTTTTCTTAGAGCCCTAAGAAACTGAGACACAAATAAGATACACATATTCACTTCAAAAACTGTATATGTGTATAATTCCTGTTTATTTAAGATATTAAATCAACTTATGCCCACATCAGACTAGTTTGAAAAATCATTGTGATAACATATGGTGTAAATCTTCAGTCGTGTTCAAACCATTTGGATATTTGCTATCCAGTTCTATTATGAACTCGGTTTCTCTTTTTCTGAGACGTCCCTCTCTGTCACCTCCCCGTGCTGAAGGAGCCACCACATCTATGACAAAATACGTCAACTGAGATAAATCATATATATATATACTATGTAAAGCATTCCTACATGTATCGATTTGGGCTCTGTACTTTGAGCATTCCTGGGCACAGACCCACCTTTTCAGAACAATATGTTCACATGTATACATTTCCTTTGGCTTCCCAACTATGACACCGGGGTTCACTTGTAGTCTGGCACTTGCCGTGATGACGAAGTCTTCTCCAGCATATCTCGGTTAATGCACTCAGGCCATATAGCATACTACTGTACATCTATGGTTTTACAGATAGCACCTGGGAATTACTAGAGTACTAGTACAGACGTGATTTCACAATGTATATAAATTTCCTTTACATGAAGCTTCACTATTTTACACAGGTTTAAATCAATTAAATTAAATTAACATTGTGTATTCTCAACACTATCATGCTCAACTGCTTTGTACTTACATATGATGTAGTATTAGGACGATAACGTAGCGATGCAGTTGGTAGTATGTATAAATTGAATGCACTGGACAATTATTTTGCAAATGCCAAAATGGCGACCAGAGTTATGGCATATCACCATTGTTTTGAAGTGCTATGTTTATGTTTATTTTGTATTCGTGGCACACCTACCTGGTATATTACACAGACTGTATGAGAGTTTCTATACGTTTGAGCAAGGTGTAACAGCTGAAACGCGTTGCGTTAGAGCGAAATAAAACTTCCTGAACTTGATGTGGATTGTGTCCTGAGAGTGCCCTTACTTCGCAGTGTGGATAACTTTTGATCTATTGGAATACCAGGTACTCCCCCGGTGCGTGCACCACCTCCCATGGGTCCTGGTCTTGTCAAGGAGTGTTGTTTGTGGTCATTTATGGATCAAGACTAACTTCGGGACCGGCCGCTGCAGCGAGGAGATTTCCTTCACCGAGAAATGACTGGCATTTTTCTACGTGACACATCCCAAGGTGAGAGGACGGGTCGGGCCAATTTGGAAGAGGGCTGGATGGGCGGTGCAGACCGCACGTCTGTTTTCTGATTTTCGGGGGTTGGGCCTTAGTCTGACTCTTGTCTCTGGGAAAAGGAATTCTCCATCTACCCCAAAGGAAATGTTATAAAGGGGTTACGCTGGTTACTACGATCAGCAGCAGGAGGAACCTGATATCGTATCGGGTGGACACTCTCTTAAGTACTTTAACTATCAGTTCAATGTTGTTGATCACATTTGTGAACTTTTTCGCCACATGGAGGAAGACACAGAAAGGAGGGCAGCAGCGCAAACGCTATTTGCGCGAGCACCAGGGATTAATGTTAAAATACCATCGAATGTAAACAAGGATACCAGCAATGTAGAAAAGATTAAAACACTTGAAAAAACTTAGCAAGGCAGAAGTCTCAAAATGGTGGGAAGCCATATCCTTGCAAGATTATATTGACAAGAGTATGGTTCCCAGAGGCCTGTGAATCTACACCATTCCATCATATCAAAAGCCCAATCCTAAAAAGCTTCAGAAATGGGCTGAGAATTCAGCAACAAGCTCCAGAAGGACGCTAGAAATCCTTGTAAAATATGCATGGAGTGACAAGGAGACACTTTTGTTGGATATTAAGAAAATGAAAGAGGATGTTGAGAGTTGCATGGAACCGGCTGTACTTAACAAAGAACTGGAAGATATAAAAAAAAGCAAAAAAAAACACGAACAAGAAATCAAGGAACGTAAACATTGGAAGATTATGAACATGGGCGTATACTGACATTCAGTAGAAAATATGGCCATAATTACAAAAACCAGATGCCAAGCGGAGGTCTTACAGCCAGAGCGTCAGAAACCACAGTGTCGGAAGAAACATCAATCAGTGGCAACGAGACCGACAATTAAGCCACATCAAGAAACGTATCGTCTGAAAGAGAACAGGGCTCTAGACTTGTTACTTTTTTAGCCGAGTACAGACACTTACGCCTGGGCCGACAAATACCCAGGGGGACACCAACGATGAAGCCCAAAGGTCCAAGAGGATGAGGCAGAGGAAGAGGCCCAACAAAGAAAGACGAAAGACGAAAGACGAAAAAGAGTCAAACAAAGGTGGAAGAAGAGGCAGAGGATGGGGACACATGGGATGACAGCCAAACAGCTCAGCAGCAACAGAATGATGGATACTGAAACATTGAATAAAACTATAATGAATCTATCAGACAGACACATTAGCGACATTGAAAAAATAACCCTCTGCCTAGGACTTTCATTTTGCCACTCCACTCCGTTTAACTATCCTAAGACACGGATAGACCTTTTTAAATTCATTCGCAAGCTGAAGCTCAATAAATGGCACCTACCTCAACCCACAAGAAACCGTGATCAACAAGTGGGAGACCATAGAAACACAAATATTAACTTTAACATCAGTGATGTAGATACGCATATAACATTACATCTGTTAGAATCTAACGTTGTTGTAGACATGAATGAAAGTATGATTGAGAATGTTTTGTCTCACTTAAATATATCATATGATAAGACTGCCCAAACTAAGTTTAGACCACGTTCCTCGTTCAATCCTCTTGGACATGATATTATAGACACTTTCCATGAAGTTGTCAATACAAACTTGATTAAGTTCAGACGTAAAAAATCGTTCAGGGAACAGTACAATCACAATATTACTCTCACACAAAGGCAAGTACCTATGACCAAAGCATTGTAATCCGCCCAATGGACAAGGGTGTGAATGTTGTCATTCTAAGTAGAGAAAAGTATGTTGCTGAAGCTTTACGCCAATTGATAGATACCAGTTTTTATACTTTAGTTAACAGGGGTGTCTACTCCTGTTGTATGGAGGCTATATGGGACAAATTGAACAATTGAAAAGACATGGGTATACTTGAGTGGGAAGAATATTGTTTTCTTAAACATGACTATCCCATTCTCCCAGTAATGTACCTTCTACCAAAGGTACATGAAGACAAAAGTAAACCCTAGGTTAGACCAATTGTGTCCTCTAAAGGTAGCGCCGCAGAAAACATCTCGAAATACGTGGATCACTTCTTACGGGACTTTGTACGCAATCTCCCATCCCATGTTAAAGATACCAAAGACTTTTTGGGGAAGGTAGAGGGTCTTCACTGGGAAAAGGATTTTCTCCTTATCACACTCGATGTAAATTCACTGTCCACCATAATCGAACACGACCAGGGCATAGAGGCATGTAAACAACTTTTGCAAACCAGACACATCAGGTTTAAGGCCCATACAACTATGGTGTTAGAGATGATAGAATTCTGCCTCACCAACAACATCTTCCTCTTTGATGGTACACTGTATAAAAAAAACCACAGGAACAGCGATGGGGACATGTTTTGTTCCCAGTTTCGCGAACCTGGTCCTGGGTAAATGGGAAAAAGAAATCTTTATGGACAATTCCAACTTTCCAGAGAAACAGAGCAGGTGGTACTGTGGCTACACTACATTGATGACATCTTTATGGTGTGGAAAGGAGGGGTAGACTGAAGCTAACGAGTTTATCAACAAGCTTAACACCAATAATTACAACATCACTCTCACCAGAACACTCAGTAGAAGATCAGTAGAATTTTTGGTCACAAAGATTGAGGTAATTGGGGACACACTATAAACTAAACTCTTTCCCAAGGATACAGCAGGTATCACCTTGCTGCATGCCCTCATCAGCCACCCAGACCCACTAAAATGGAGTATACCCTATGGGGAACTGCTTAGAGCCGAACAGAACTGCAGTACAGACACAGCGTACAAAGAGGAGAGGCTTATCATGATTGATAGGTTTAGAGCGAGGGGGCACCCACAATGGGTACTCAACAAAGCAATCAAGAAAGCAGAACAGCTTTAAAAGATCAGGAGTTAGACTACCCTAGAATAGGGGGTAGGCCGATACCGTTGCTGTCATATGAGGACGACACGGTTTTAATGGCTTTAACCGCCAATAGCCTACAGAAGTCTTTGAACATATTCACAAATGTTATGCTAGTTCTAGATTTAAAGGTTAATTTCACCAAATCCTATGTTATTGTTTGTGGACCAAGTCATACCAAATCTAGAAAGTTCATGGTAAAGGGGAAGACAATTGACAAAGTCTCGAATTTGAATTACTATGGGAATGTTTTTAATAATAAACTGACCTGGGAACACCTCATTATATCCAGGGTAAAGAACACTAGCCGTGCTGTGGAAGATCTTTTCCGCTTTGTGTGCAAATTGGGCCATAAGCCCGTAGCGGAATTAATAACCTTATATAAATCAAAATGCTTGTCTACTGCCACATATGGGGCGGGAGTATAGGGACATCAAAAAAGTCTGAAACTTCAAACTCTAGAGAATAATTTTCTAAAGAGATTATTGATGTATTGATGATCCCAAAAAGCGCCCCTACAGCATTCTGTCACTCTGAGTTAGGGGTTGATTTTATTTCTAATCGAATAAATATTGCCCTATTGATACTCTGGGCGAAAGTCTGGCTGACGGAAGAGTTAAAGCTCACAAGAGAAATTATTAAGGATTGTATGTTACTGGATAATGCCGAGGCTATCCCATGGCTTTGCTATGTGAAAGGAAAACTTAATGAAATTGGCCTAGGGCATTTCTTTGACAACCCTAATAGTATAGATATAAGCACAGAATTGACTATAAAAAAACGCATATAGTGTTGAGCTTCACAATCGCCGGTGGCCAGCAAGGTAACTATCTCATACCGATCAGCCTCTTTTATATCAGTAATTTTATCTGTCTTTTACCAGGAACGTACAATTTAGATTTCTAGTGACCAGATTTAGGCTCTGTACATTGCACTTTTTAGGGGCCTTTCCTAAACAGGCCAAATGATTGCCCCTGTGACAACCTGTTCCTACAAAGCACCCTGCACTTTACCCTTTTTTGTACACTCTACAAGGTCCCAAGAATTCGGTTTCTCATAACACTCTTAAAAGATATCAGACCATGTAATTTTCAGGAGGGTTTTAACTTTTAATTATCCTTGTCTACTGAAGTAACCTGCATAGCTGTTTTAAATTTTATTAGGATGGCGCTATCAATAAGCAAACAATATGAAATGAAATCAAATTCTGGCATCTCCTTTTTTGAAACTTACTTTTAAAACCTGTCTGGAAATCTCGATATATGCAGGCTATATGATTTTATTGCACTTTTTTATGTATCTAATTTTTTATGTGTGCTTCAAGAATGTTATACTTTTATGGTTAACTCTAACCGAATAAAGTTATTCTTGACTTGACTTGACAACGTTAGGACACACTGTACACAAGATCAGATAGTGCTATGGAAATAAACAACCAAGAAAACAGTACTAGGATTATCCTCACTTATAACAGGAATGCCAGTAACGTCAGACACATTCTTTCCAGACACTGGGATATTCTCAAAAGTGACCCCAACATTGGTCCCTTGATCAGTGAGAGACCCATTATCACATATCGAAAAGGCGTTAGTCTGAGAGATAAACTGGTACACAGTGATATCACACTATACAACACCATTAAAGACCAAGGGTTGAGGTTTTTTTTTCGTGTGGGCACTGTAAAACCTGTAAATACAGCTACATGCAGAAGGAATTTACCTCTGTGGGTGATAAAAAGAAACAGATTACTGAATTCCTAACATGTGGAACACCCTTTGTTATATACTGTCTGGAGTGCCCATGCAACCTCAAGTGCATTGGGAGTACCATCTAACTAGCCAAAAAATGTGTACTTGAACACATGAGAGCAATTATGAATCAAGACCAACCGTATCCAGTGTCATGCAACTTCCAACATCAACATTTCTCTAACAACGCCCTGCTCAACTTCATACTAGAACACATTCCTAGACCACCTAGAGGAGGGGACAGGGCACTGAGACTCAGTCAGGGTGAATTCAGATATATAATTGATCATGTACAATATGATTCTTTCTATTTTACTTTTTTTAACCTAATTCTTTTCTTCTTTTCCCGTTTTTCACCACAGGAGGAAAGGAAGGGGCCCACACTTCCTTGGTAGTTAACCTTCATGGGTCGCCTAACCTTTTTTCCAGAGGTACATGGTGAATTCACATAACTACAGTCAAGAGCACAAACCTGTTGTTTGAATTTTCTTTTGTTTTATTTTATTTTCTGTTTTCTGGTCTCTAGTTATGATTCTCTTTGTGAATTTAGTAGGCACTGTCCTATTCATTGTCTGACCTGGCATTATATATATATTCACATATCATGTGTAGATACGGGGACCTTGGTACTTCAGGCACTTGCCTATGTTTCATATGGGCACAGGTCCATCGTAGGATCAGTTGGTTGAAGCATTTCTACATGTTTGGATTTGGGCTCTGCTCTTTGAGCATTCCTGGGCACAGGCCCACATTTTCAGAACAATATGTTCACATTTATACATTTCCTTTAGCTTCCCAACTATGACACCGGGGTTCACTTGGAGTCTGGCACTTGCCGTGATGACGGAGTCTTCTCCAGCATATCCCGGTTAATGCACTCAGGCCATATAACATACTACGGTGCATCTATGTTTTTTTCAGATAGCACCTGGGAATTACTAGAGTACTAGTACAGACGTGATTTCACAATGTATATACATTTCCTTTACACAAAGCTTCACTATATTACACAGGTTTTATTTACCAGGGGGGTCACACTTTGCAATATTACGGAGATCTATTGAGAAGTCATCACATAGGCTGTGTGTATTTCACTATGGAACACTGACCCCAATGCAAATAGTACCATTCCATCATGGCCGCCACTATCGGCTATTACATGTTTGGCACTTACTATGTGATTCCATTGTGTATTCTCGACACCACAATGCTCAACTGCTTTGTACTTACATACGATGTAGTATTAGGACGATAACGCGGCGGTGCAGTTGGTAGTATGTATAAATTGAATGTACTGGACAATACTTTTGCAAATGCCAAAATGGCGACCAGAATTATGGCATATCACCAATGTTTTGAAGTCCTTTGTTTATGTTTATTTTGTATTCGTGGCACACCTACCTGGTATATTACACAGACTGTTTGAGAGTCTCTATACGTGTGAGCAAGGCGTAACAGCTGAAACGTGTTGCGTTAGAGCGAAATAAAACTTCCTGAGCTTGACGTGGATTGTGACCTGAGAGTGCACTTACTTTGCGGTGCGGATAACTTTCGAATACGGTGGGTGCACTACCTCCCATGGGTCCTGGTCTTGTCAAGGAGTGTTGTTTGTGGTAATATATATATATATATATATTCCAAACACAAAGTGATCCAGCAGATACTGAGAGCGCTCAACAGCGTGTGCTGCGCTCAGGGGTCGGATCCAGACCCTTGAATCATTTTTTTGCGCAAAAGGAGCGGCAAACCCAGGATATTTTTCAAAGCTTTTTAATTAGAGCTTCACCCCACCAACGCGTTTCAGCCTCCACAGGCTTTGCTCACGGTCAGTTAGTCCTTCTGCTCTTTTTCTATTTATCTGCTGGATCACTTTGTGTTTGGAATATTATGCAGAGAGAAGCGCCCGATTCTGACCGCGAACAAAGGAGACTACTTCCTGATTGACACGCCTTCCATTCGATGAGCAGAGGAACCGCGCAGCGTGACGGCAGGCTGGCTGTGTAGCTGTTCGGGACGAATGCAACTCATCTCAGGAGAGGTTAGTGCACGGAACGAACTTTAGTACAAATAGCGGGAATCGAAGCGGCCGAGCTGAGTAACTGTTTAGAGACGCCGGGAGTTGACTGAACGAAGGGCTGACAATTATTCACCGGACCAGGATACAAAGCGATAACATAGAGCATAAGCAATTCGCCCTTGATGTTAATGGTGTAAAACTGACAGAGCAATGGAAGCGCGAGCAGCAAAACGCGCCTCCAAAGCGTGTACGATGTTCAAATCTGGGGCAACAATGATTAGGGCAGATGAAAACGTCGCAATACCAGATAAAAATAATACAACGCTCAAACAACAAATCAATCTGTTGGAGCGACTCTATAAAAAAGAAATCAACAAAAGCTGGGAGATAATAGCGCTTGAAAATTATGTGGAGGTCAAACGTATTCCACGAGGCTTACGAATTTTTACTATGCCGACACACCCGGACACAAAGGAGGAGTTAATATTGGAATGGATGGAAAACAACACCATTTGCTCACTCAATATGATGAGAATCCTAATTAAACACGCAAAAATAGATCTTGATGAATTAACGATCAGGATTAAAGAAGCAGAGGACAAACTACAAAGTGAAACAAATCAGGACGAAATCACCAAATTAAGACAAGAAATGGAGAAAAGACTAGACATGTATGAGAAGGAAGTTGAGGAAAGGAAAGAACGTAAGTTCAAACGAGATGAACAAGACTATCTGTGTGGTAGAATCTTGACATTTGCCAGACGATATGACAATTTGAAAAATAACTATCCATCATATAAAGCACCTTCAAGTGCGAGTGAATCAGACGTAAGTGAGGATGGAACAACATGTCAAACATCCCAGACAAAAAACTTGTCTGTTTTAGAAGAAATAACGCTGATGAACTTGGAAAAAAATATCTCACGTGGCGGAGGAAGGGGAAGAAGACCATTTCAAAGAAGAGGCCGGGGAAGACCGGTACAAGTACAACAATCTCCCACACCAGTACCAGAAAAACCCGTAGATCAAAGCACCGCAAGAAGGCAATATCCCCTCCGCATCAGGAAATAGTGAATTTAATTGTCAATCTGTCCAACTACCAGCTATCTGATAATGAAAAAAGGGTACTCAACAAAGGCCTATCGTTCTGCCCTGAATCTCATTTTGACTACACGCAAACCAAAATCGACCTCTATAAATTTGTCCGGAAATTAAAATTGGCGAAAATACATGTAAATAAACCCTTAATTCAAAATGGTGAGAACTCTAACAATATCAATGAGGAGATGGGAACAACAACCACGATAGAACAACTACCTGACATAAGAGAAACTTTTGAAAGGATGTTTGATCAGGAAAATACAGATCTCTCGGATGCTCAAATATTGGAACAAATGGATATTAGAACAAATGAAAGATCAGATACTGGATTAAAAAGGAAGTCCCGATTTTATCCCATTCTATCACCTGGAAATAAAATTGATTTATTTTCGGATGCCATTAATGAAGAGCTGGATAAACTACAGAAAACAAGAAAAAGCAGCAGGGAAAATCTAACAACTGAGGAAAGGAAAGCACTCAAATCTCTCATGGATAATGGCAAAATTACAATTAAACCCGCAGACAAGGGGGGAAATATTGTAATAATGGAAACCACTGACTACATGAGGGAAGCCATGAGACAATTGAATGAACAGCAAAACTATTCTAAACTTACAAATAATCCAAGTGCCAGAATGTTAAAAGAACTGAAGGATCATTTGAATGAGTGGCACCAGAAAGGATTACTTAGTAACGAGGAGAAGAAATGTTTAGATATTGACTTTCCAACGATGCCCTGCATATATTTTCTGCCGAAAATACACAAGACATTAATAGATCCTCCAGGAAGACCAATTGTCTCCTCCTGCAGCTCTATATACGAAAACTTGTCTAAATATGTGGACACCTTCTTGGCCCCAATTGCCCAAAGTATGCCCTCCTACATCAAGGACACAGCACAGTTCTTACGAACAGTTCAAGATATAACATGGAATGAACAATACTTGTTAGTCACAATAGATGTAGTCTCTCTTTATACATCAATCAGACACGATGTAGGTATGGAAGCATGCCAGTACTTCTTGAAACAGCGAAGCATCTCAACCCTGCAACACACAAATATGCTTCTAAAAATGATTCACATCTGCTTATCAAATAACGTCTTTTTATTCAATCAAGAGTTATACAAACAGGAATGTGGCACTGCCATGGGCATTTCGTTTTCTCCTAACTACGCCAACACCACCACGGGGTGGTGGGAAAAAACAATTGCGTGGAACCCAGACAATCAATTGGAACTTAATCGGATCATTTTGTGGGTCCGGCATATAGATGACCTGTTTATAATCTGGCATGGATCTGACCCTGATTTTCGAAGGTACTTTTCGAAACTGAATGAAAATACAGTAGGTCTGCAATTTACATGCACAACAAGTACCAAAAAAATTGCCTTTCTTGACACAGAGATATATATTGCAGATGGCAAATTAGAATCGACTCTGTTCCGCAAAAAGACAGCCACCAATAGTGTGCTACATGGCACTAGCTTTCATCCCAAAGCACTCATGAAAAGTATCCCCTATGGGGAATATATCAGACTTAAAAGAAACTGCTCCAAATCTGATGATGCAGAAACAAAAATAAATGAAAGCAAGATGAGATTCAAATCGAGAGGATATGAGGACCGAGTCCTAAAAAACTGTAAAAAGAAGGTTGACCAAAAAACAAGAACAGAATTACTGGTGGAAAAACCAAAAAAAGCAGTGGACAAGGACCCACCAAGATTCATAACCACATACAATAAAGAAAGTGGAATGATCGCCAACAAAATGAAGAAATACTGGCATCTTATATCGGGGGATCCAGATATAGGACAGCTAGTAGGAAAGCAACCGCAAATAACTTATAAGAAAAATAAGTCTCTTCAAGACTCCTTGGTGAATAGCCACTTTCAAGTAAAGACACAAACAGACTGGTTGACAAACCAACGAAAGGGTTTTAAACCCTGTTCCAGCTGCAAGGCATGTAAAATTGGAACCAGTAAGAAATGCATTGAGGAACCCAACGGCAAAATAATGTACATTGACCAACAGATCACATGCACATCAAAAAACGTTGTATATGTCATCGAATGTAAATGTGGCAGTAAATATATAGGCAGTACAACCTGTATGTTGAAAAAAAGAATCTTGGAGCACATCAGAGCGGTTAAGAACAAAAACATGCTCTATGCAACGTCAAAACATGTAAATGCATGCCAAAATGGTGATTGGAGATCTATGAGGTTTTATGGATTGAAAATGCTTACGAAAACGGAAAGAGGCGGTGACACAGTTCGTAAACTGAGACAAATGGAGTCCCGCCTAATCATACGTTTACGTACAAAAATGCCGAGAGGAATGAACTTTGGGGAGGACCTGCATGTACATTTAGAGTGACTGTTACCAATACCAGTTTAAGACTTTTCAAATACAACAGGGTACTATACCCGATAAAACTTTGAAAATTAATAAGGAACTATTCCACTAATGAATTTGGAGAACTGTAACCCGCCCATATGATTTGAATATGTAGCGCTTGTTTACCAAAATGAAAAAATATGATATACACCAGTCTTTCTTTAAAAAAAATAATTTTGTGAAACTTTGTAAAAACTACGTATCCCATAATGCCACCTAAAGGCTAAGATGAGCCAGTATAAATAGAAAAAGAGCAGAAGGACTAACTGACCGTGAGCAAAGCCTGTGGAGGCTGAAACGCGTTGGTGGGGTGAAGCTCTAATTAAAAAGCTTTGAAAAATATCCTGGGTGTGCCGCTCCTTTTGCGCAAAAAAATAATATATATATATATATATATATATATATATATATATATATATATATATATATATATATATATATATATATATATATATATATATATATATATATATATATATATATATATATATATATATATATATATATATATATATATATATATATATATATATATATATATATATATATATATATATATATATATATATTAGGGTAGAGGGGTTGGCCTAACGGCTAAGGCGCTCGACCTCGGACCTGGGGATCTGGGTTCGAGTCTCGGTAACGACGCCAAAAACCCCCTGTGATTCTGGGCAAATCACTTAATCTCCCCGTGCCTAAAATGAAAGTGTGTCCTCATGTAACGTAACTGGTGCTATGTAAAGCGCTCTGATAACTGATTCGGTTTGGTTCTAATTCGCGCTATATAAAACTGCAAAAAAAATAAATATATATATATATATATATATAAATCACTGCTCATCAAACGATTGTGTCCACGGCGTGCTGTTTTACTATCCAGGAGGTTGCGCATTTGGAGGTATATATATATATATATATATATATATATATATATATGCATCAATTTCTTCTCCTGGGATGGGGAAGTGAGCCGCACATGCAACACCTTGCTTGAAGCACTTTATTAGTACAGATGGGCAGTTCTTTTAGTCCTGACGCGTTTCGTTCACCTTCACTGTGAACTTTCTTAAAGGTTGGCCCAGGTAGTAACGGACGTGTCAGCGGGAAACATCAAAATGTTTTTGTATACTTGTCGGCCCTCTAGTGGACATCTTTGGTGATGGTTGCACGGCATGATGGTTTTTGAAGTCCCGCTGAGTCCGTGATAATTTTATTCGGTTTGCCGATATTCTTCTGTTACTAAAGGAAACCTGGATTTCCTGCGGTGTCGCTCCAGTGGCAGTCCGTGTTTGGGACTGCCGGGAACCTTGCCAAACTCTGGTGCTTGGTGGCAGCCGATCACCCTAAAGTTCGTTGCCGAGTCAGTAGATGTGGTTCCGTAGTCGGGTGATATTCGGCGCTCTTTCAGGTAGTGCGTGGCTCTGCGGCCGGAACCCTCCGCTCTATATGCATCAATTTCTTCTCCTGGGATGGGGAAGTGAGCCGCACATGCAACACCTTGCTTGAAGCACTTTATTAGTACAGATGGGCAGTTCTTTTAGTCCTGACGCGTTTCGTTCACCTTCACTGTGAACTTTCTCAAAGGTTGGCCCAGGTAGTAACGGACGTGTCAGCAGGAAACATCAAAATGTTTTTGTATACTTATCGTCCCTCTAGTGGACATCTTTGGTGATGGTTGCACGGCATGATGGTTTTTGAAGTCCCGCTGAGTCCGTGATAATTTTATTCGGTGTGCCGATATTCTTCTGTTACTAAAGGAAACCTGGATTTCCTGCGGTGTCGCTCGAGTGGCAGTCCGTGTTTGGGACTGCCGGGAACCTTGCCAAACTCTGGTGCTTGGTGGCAGCCGATCACCCTAAAGTTTGTTGCCGAGTCAGTAGATGTGGTTCCGTAGTCGGGTGATATTCGGTGCTCTTTCAAGTAGTGCGTGGCTCTGCGGCCGGAACCCTCCGCTCTATATGCATCAATTTCTTCTCCTGGGATGGGGAAGTGAGCCGCACATGCAACACCTTGCTTGAAGCACTTTATTAGTACAGATGGGCAGTTCTTTTAGTCCTGACGCGTTTCGTTCACCTTCACTGTGAACTTTCTCAAAGGTTGGCCCAGGTAGTAACGGACGTGTCAGCAGGAAACATCAAAATGTTTTTGTATACTTATCGTCCCTCTAGTGGACATCTTTGGTGATGGTTGCACGGCATGATGGTTTTTGAAGTCCCGCTGAGTCCGTGATAATTTTATTCGGTGTGCCGATATTCTTCTGTTACTAAAGGAAACCTGGATTTCCTGCGGTGTCGCTCCAGTGGCAGTCCGTGTTTGGGACTGCCGGGAACCTTGCCAAACTCTGGTGCTTGGTGGCAGCCGATCACCCTAAAGTTCGTTGCCGAGTCAGTAGATGTGGTTCCGTAGTCGGGTGATATTCGGCGCTATCTCAGGTAGTGCGTGGCTCTGCGGCCGGAACCCTCTGCTCTATATGCATCAATTTCTTCTCCTGGGATGGGGAAGTGAGCCGCACATGCAACACCTTGCTTGAAGCACTTTCTTAGTACAGATGGGCAGTTCTTTTAGTCCTGACGCGTTTCGTTCACCTTCACTGTGAACTTTCTTAAAGGTTGGCCCAGGTAGTAACGGACGTGTCAGCGGGAAACATCAAAATGTTTTTGTATACTTGTCGGCCCTCTAGTGGACATCTTTGGTGATGGTTGCATGGCATGATGGTTTTTGAATATATATATCCAAATGAAGCTGCTCTCACAATGAAGTAGCCACACACAACGTTGAATTCCACCTACTTTATTCAGCAGGCAGCAACCAAACAAATCATGCCTTCCCCGCGTATGTTTACAAGCCTCGTGCCAAACGCATTTCTGGAAGTAGTTTTCCCTTGTTCACTGGCTGGCTTTGGAAGAAGGAATACAGCTTTGTTAATTGCCTCGCACTCGCGATTACATTTAAAGTCGCGCCCACTGGGGCGTGTGCCTCTCAGGAATTACTGCTCATACAAAAAGTTTCTGGATCCAGTCTGACGCCTGGGAAACTCAAAGGTAAGGAATCTACAGCTAGAAGTTTATATCAGATAATAGCTGCAAAAGTCACATCAGAAGGAAGTTGAATCACCATTTGCCTTTGTGCAGTTATACAGCTTCTGAAAGTCCTGCAGCAGAACGTGAACTTCATATGCACCTTTTGTGTTCGCTCTCATGGAAAAATTTGATGCAGCATCGGATCTTTTATGAGTGGATTCAACTTTTCATTGTACAACTTTAGGAAGCTTAGACTCTTTTGATGAAAAAGAAAAAGAAGATGAAGTGGACGACAACATCATATTGACTTTTGAGATCTGTGCAAATTTTTCACCAAAATATTAGATGAGATTTACCCTATTTAGGAATCACTGAATGTGTGTTTTGCTGACATTTTTCCACTCTTTAAGAACAATATTCCTTGTAACATCATTTAATGGTAGGTCCTTTCTTGTGGTACTACTATAATATGCATAAAAGTCTTCCTAATTTTGGGGTTTATCAATGATAATGTCATGATCCAGTTCCGCCCTCTCCCTTTTAGCTTAGGGCTCAATCACTGCAGTGTCCACTACTTCCTTTATTATCTGCTGCAAGTCAGGTCTAGAGATCTGGAAGATGTATTCATCCGTCTTCTGCTCTCTTTTTCTGCTTCTGCAGTCTTTTCCGCTTCATATCTGCAAGAACTATGTTGCGCTATGACTTGCTCTACTTGAGAATTGAAACCTTAAACACCAGCCTGCAGCCTTCCCCAATAGTTTGTGTGCTTCCGTGCACTCTATCAGGTCCTATTACACTGTGAATACAGGTTCTGATGGCCATGCCTGAGCGCGCTGAGAACTGCTCCTTGCCCCAGCCTCACGCATGAGCAAGGAGCATATCTGCAGAACAATTACACCATTGGACCAGCACAACGGTAGACCATATTTTAATAAACAAACAGTATTCTAAACTAAACATAGTATGGATCTGACCTTTCAGGACATGAAACGACCAGGAGATGGGAGGGTGGAGGAGTTATTTTCTGTTCTGGAATATTTGTGAAAACAAAAACGGAATTGGCATGATATTCTGCCTATCTGAGGGAGGGCCATCTCACACAGTATAGACTAGGGCAAGGAGAACAGTGTGACAAGCGAATTGACAACACTGAGTACCGAGGTGTGCAACATAGTAATTTGAAAGTGGTGCCTAAATTATAAATTTATGTTATAACTTTAACCTCAGAATTTCTAACGTTTGCCTAGTTTAAGTTGGGTTTGTATAGAAAGAATAAATTATAAATAAAATGTGTAATTACAAACTTTAGAATTTTTAACGTTTGTGTAATTTAATGTGGATTTGTATAGAAAGAATAAATAAGGTTACCCTAACTGTAAGCTTTAACCTTTGATTTTTCTTTGAATATCAATGTTTAATTTTTTAATACAAATGTGTTTTGAATCGTAGAATCAAGTGTTGTCGAGTGGAGTGTCGTATAGTAACAGTGCAGGAGAGTTAAGTACAGTGAAGTGGAGTTGAGAGGAGTGGAGTAGCGTAGAATCTAGTAAAGTGTCATAGATTGGAGTGGTCTGGTGTTTAGTAGAGATGAGTGGAGTGTTATAGAGTGTCATGTCTCACAGTGGAGTGGTGTGTCATGAAGTAGATTGCCGTAGAGTGGAGTGACGTGTCGTGGAGTAGAGTGGTGTGCTATAGAGTGGCGATTTTTAGAGTGTTTTAGAGTGGTGTAGCGTAGAGTGAAGTGATGTGCTGTGCAGTAGAGTGGAATAAAGTGGCATGGAGTGGCATAGACGTAGTTTTGTAGAGTGTCCTTGACTGGAGTACTGTGTTGTAGAGTGGTATAGAGTGGAGTCGAGTGTCACAAAGTGGAGGGGCGGAGAGTGGAGTAGAGTGGAGTGGCAATGAGTGTCATGTCATAGAGTGCCATAATGTACAGTGTTGTGATGTAGAGTGTTGTGTTTTACAGTGGAGTGATGTATGGTATAGTGGCTTGTCATAGAGCAGGGTGGAGTGGCGTCTTATAGAGTGGCATGATGCTGAGTGTCTTTGAGGGAGGGGCATAAAGAGGATTGCCATAGAGTGGAGGGGCATGTCATAGAGTGGAGAGGCGTGTCATGGTGTAGTGTAGCTCCTATATTCCCAATAGGCTCTGCTCATTGGAATAATATATCCTATAGATATGACGTAGAACTTAGGTCAGTAGGTCTCTATCGAAAATCCTAAACTTAATTGTGAGTGCCAGCTAGCTCAGAGGTCACTAGAAACTTTCTCAAATTTACAAGAAGGGATTAGTTTCTGATAACCGCATAAACATGACAACTTTGTTTCCCTAGGACTTGAATAACTATCTTCAGAGTCGTAGAAACAATAGATAAGTATTTCACTTAGTCAATCGTGCATGCTTCGTTTCTTAGAGTTTGTAGAGAAATAGTGAGACAGGCGTTTTCAATAAAAGGTTTATTGAACAGTCTTCTTTCTCATGCAAGAGAGGTGAACTGCTACAATTGTTAGACAGAATGCAAACTATAAAGCATACAGCGAGAATAGTATTATAAAATAATACTGTAATAGCATTGTATGGTTTCTTAGCCATATGAAAATACATACATAAATAACACAGGCTAAAATACTCAACTGGTGCTTCTAAAATACGCCTACCCCAATGTACCTACCTTAGGTATAGTACGAGGGAAGAAGTAAGTATGGTCGTTTGCATTAGGTTTAGTTTTGCCAAGAATCTACCAAAGGTTTCTCTAGGTTCTAATCAGCTCCATACCTTAGAATGAAGGAGGTCTGGTATCTCTGTCTCGGGAGTCAATTTCCCAACACCCCGCAAGGGGAGTCAGAAACACTGGAGCTGGATTTCTCAGCAGAGGAGGACAGCTTCCTGATCAGTGCATCAGCTGGAGAGTCGGCTTCCTTCGGCACTTGCTGTAGCGAGCTGCATCGGGCAAGTAGGCCGTTGAACTGCACCGAACCACCGTGCTTTGCCATAGCAAGTAAAGGTTTATTTATACCTTGAAGGTGTTTAGGAATGCCATGTTTGACGTAAAGTTGGGCATATGAACGTCATGAATTAACCCCTGGGGAATAGTTGTTAATTGTAAAACTAACTGAGTTCTTGGAGAAATCATTATTCAAGCAAGGGGAAGTCCCTAATGGCTTACGCTGGTTTCCCAAGGAATCGTTGTGGCGTTTGGTGAACGGATGGAAGTAGCCATGTCTGTATTTGGGTTGCATGGGCTATGCCTAAATAAGGGCTTGGTTTGTATGCCTATATAAGGGCAACGTGAATTGTACCTATATAAGGGCATGAATCGGGAAATCCATTCGGAATCTAAAATGCCATACAACAATGGAGTGGGGCAGTGTACAGTTTAGTGGCGTTTCATAGAGTGGAGAAATGTGTTGTAGAGTAGAGTGGCGTGCCTTGGAGTGGAGTGGAGTAGACTGGCATAGAGTAAAGTTGCGTGACATTGAGTGAAGTGGCATGTCGAACAGTGGAGTGGCGTGTTGCAGAGTGGCATACAGTGGAAGGACAGAGAGTGGAGTAGAGTGTTGTAGAATGGAGTGGCGTAGAGTTGAGTGGTGTGTTGTCTAGTGTGTTAGATTGGCAGAGAGTCATACAGTGGAGTAGCATACATTTATGTAGAGTGGTATGGCATAGACTGGAGTAGTTTAGTACAGTGAAGTACAGAGTAGTAGTATGTCATCGAGTACAGTGTAGTAAAGTTGTGTGGAGCGGTGAAGAGTGGAGCAGATTAGAGTGGCATAGATTAGAGTGGAGTGTGATTGAGTGGAGTGTGATTGAGTGGAGTGTGATTGAGTGGAGTGTGATTGAGTGGAGTGTGATTGAGTGGAGTGTCATCGAGTGGAGTGTCATCAAGTGGAGTGACATGTTGTACAGTTTCTTAGAGTGGAGGGACGTACAGTGGAATGGCGTAGAGTGTTGTGGTATGTCGTAGAGTGGAGTGGCGTGTGGTTAAGTTGAGTGGCGTGCCACAGGGTGGAGTGGCATGTCGCAGAGTGGGGTGGAGTAGTGTGTCATACAGTGTTGTAGAGTATCGTAGAGTGTAGGGGCATAGAGTGGTATAGAGTGTTGTAGAGTGTAGTGAGGTGGAGTGGCATGATACAGCAAAGGGTGAATTTGCGTGTCATACAGTGGCGTGTCGTACAGTGTGGTAGGGTGGACTGGTTGGCCTAGAGTGGAGGGGCATGCAGTGGAGTAGAATGTTGTAGAGCGGAGTGTCATGGAGTAGAGTGGAGTGTCTCAGAGCAGCTTGTTGTACAGTGTGTTAGAGAGGAGTGCGGTAGAGTGGAGTAGTTGAGTAGAGTGCAGGCGAGTGGAGCAGTGTGTCATACAGTAGAGTGGAGTACATTTTTGTGGAGTAGCATAGAAGGAGTTGTGTAGAGGGTCACAGACTGGAGTACAGTTTCATAAAGTGGCATAGACTGGAGTAGAGTGTCATAGAGTGGAGGGGCATAGCGTGCAGTAGAGTGGAGTGGCATTAGGTGGAGTGCTGTAGAGTGACGTGTCATAGAGTGTTGTGTCGTAGCGTGCCATGGTGCGCAGTGTCATGATGTAGAGTCATGGCGTACAGTGTCAAAGTGTACAGTTGAGATGAGTGGAGTAGTGTCTGGTGGAGTGGGGTAGATTCGAGTGCTGTACAGTAAGGTGGCGTGTCGCAGAGTAGATTGGAGTGGCATAAAGTGTAGTGGCATGTCATAGAGTAGAGTGGAGTGGAGTGTCATAGAGTTGTGTGTCATTGATTTCCTTAAAGTTGAGGGACATCAAGTGGAGCATCGTAGACTGGAGTTGCATGTCATACAGTTTAGTGGTGATTCATAGAGTGGAGTAGCGTGTTGTAGAGTGCAGTGGCATGGAGTGTCGTAGAGTGGAGTTGCCAATGTGATCAAGTAGCATACTGTTGAGTTGCTTAGAGTTGTATTGTCGTACAGTGTTGTGCCGTTGAGTCTTATGCCATAGAGTGTCATGGTATAGAGTGTTGTGACGTAAGAGTGGTGTGGGGTAGAATGGAGTGGTGTACAGTTGAATAGCATGTCGTTGAGTTGACTGGCGTGTAGTGCCATACAGTGGAGTGAAGTTCGTAGAGTGGAGTTGCATGTCGTAGTTTGAAGTGCCGTGTTGTACAGGGGTGTGGCGTGTCGCAGAGTGTCTTAAAGTGGAGGGGCACAGACTGGACTAGAGGATTGTAGAGTGGGGTGGCATAGACTGGAGTGTCATATTGTACAGTGTGTTAGAATGGAGTGGCATAGAATGTTGTAGAGTGAAGTGGCATACAGTGGTGTAGATTGGCTTGGCATACAATGGAATAGTGTAGGACAGTGAAGTAATGTGCAGTAGTGTGTCATAGAATAGAGTAGCGTAAAGGGGCATGGAGTAGCACAGAGGGAGTTGCGTTGAGTGTTGTAGACTTACATAGAGTGGAATACAGTGACGAAGAGTGGCATGATAGAGTGGAGTACAGTTTTTATAGAGTAGAGGAGCATAGAGTGCCACTTATTGGAGTAGAGTGTTGTACAGTGGCGTAGAGTGGAGTGGCATGTTGTAGAGTGGAGTGCGGTGCAGTAGAGTAGAGTGGCATTTAGTACAGTAGAATGGTATGTGGCAGTGTGGAGTGACGTGAAGTGGTGTAGAGTGGAGTAGAATGTTGGTGTCGTAGATTGGAGTAGCATATCATAGAGTGGAGTGGGGTGTCGAAGGGAGGAGTGATGTGTCTTAAATTATTGCAGAGTGAGGTATAGTGCCGTATAGTGGAGGGGCATACACTGGAGCAGATTTTTATGGAGTGGCATACAGTGTTGTGCAGTAGAGTGGAGTTGCGAGTCATAGAGTAGCGTGCCATACAGTGTCTTAGAGTGGAGGGGCATAGATTGGAGTGGTATAGAGTGAACTGGGCTGTCATAGACTGGAGTGTGTCTTATACAGTGGCATGGAGTGGCATGTCATAGAGAAGAGTGCAGTGTAGTAGACTGAGTGGCATATCGTACTATGGAGTGGCGTACAGTGGAGTGTGACACAGTAGAGGATCATGTCGTATAGTGGAGTGGCATGTCATACAGTAGAGCGGTGTCGTAGAGTGGAGTGGCATGTCATAGACTGTCGTAGAGTGGAGTAGAGAGGCATACAGTGGACTAGAGTCTTGTGGAGTGGTGTAGAGTGTAGTGGCATGGCATGCAGTAGAGTGGAGTAGCGTGTCAAAGAGTGGCGTGGCATACAGTGTCTTAGAGTAGAGGGGCATAGATTGGAGTGGCATAGATTGAAGTTGGATGTTGTACAGTGGAGTGCCGTGGAGTGAGATGTGGTAGAGACTGGAGTGGTGTGTTGTAGAGTGGAGAGGCATGGAGTGTCATACATTGGAATGGCATGTTGTAGAGTGGAGAGGGGTTGTGTATTGTACAGTAGAGTGGAGTGGTGTGTCAGAGTGGTGTGTGGTACAGTGACTTAAAGTGGAGGAGCTGGCATGTTGTAGAGTGGAGTGGCATGTCGTAGAGTGGAGTGGCATGGGAGTCATAGAGTGGACTGGACTGTCTCAGAGTGAAGTGGAGTGTCATAGAATGGAGTGGTGTGTCGTACAGTGGTGTGGCAACTCGTATTGTTTAAAGCAGTGGTCTTCAAACAGTTTAATGAAGTGCCCATCCAGTATAAAAAAACTCATCATTGGGCCCCCTCAGAATTTTTCACAATTATTCTATTCAATTTGCAATGTTTAAGTATGTCTAGACTTATTTAAACATTAGACTCATGCTAAATCTTTTTAAAATGGCCCATTACAGAGTTACTGTCTGCTGATCATTTGTTTTCAGCTTAAAGCAAAGCACTGCTATCAGCATGATGCTTCTTTTGACCCAAGCCTGCCCCCCCCCCCTGCCCTGGATCAGTTAAGGCCCCCCTTAGGGGTCCCGCCTCCATGTTTGAAGTCCCCTGATTTAAAGAGATGTAGCGTGAAAATGCTGAATGGATGTAGATGAATTGTGTCAGAAATATAGATGATGTGGGGTAAAAGGTTCTTTTTGGCAATAGATCTAAATTGTGTGTGTAGTTTTAAAGTTATATGGCATGATTCACATTGATGGTCTTACACTTTTGTGTAAGTTTACGACTGTTTGCTATTGACAAAGGTATTTCACGAGTAGTATCTTTAAGAATACTGAATGTCCACACATAAAAAGCGCTGACAGTTCGCTGACTCCACAGTCGTACTATTACTACCATTAAAATGCCTTTGCTGTGCTGGCCCCCCTACCTCCGCTCATAGCGAAGGTTGTGAAGATATTGCAACAGGTGACCTAGGCCTTGGGATGGAAGGGCAAACTGATACAGGAGACCCTTCTGTGGGACTCGGATCTCTTAAGTGACCTGTGGAGGGTAGAGTGCTATAGGAAGTGGACTTGCTCAGAATATCCAAGTGAGGGAATATCTGGAAAGAAGAGGAGATGATCCTATTAGCTGACTTATAGATATAATACAAATTGACAAGAAGTCGATTACGGTGGTATTAGCAACTGAGATATATCTTGGGTAGATGTGAGACCCTTAGAGTGGAGGTGGCAGAGGAATCCCAGCTGAAATATAAAGTGCTGGGTGCACCCCTGAGGAGCAACGCACTATCCCATATTTACTGTACTGTCCTGCCCAATAGTCTCCCACTACTGGCAATGTTACGAGTGAAATGGGAGAGAGATAAGACCAGACTCGAAGACGTTTACTGGGGATGGATCGTCTGCACCAGGGGAAGGTAGCTATGAGGGTAGAATTTTTGGTATGTGAATTGATGCTTTTTCACAGGGCCTACTATACAGGGTCCCGGATGGGGTTTCCAAGTGAAGGGTACCCTGCTTCACACAACTTGTGAGTGCTTGAGAGCCCGAGAGTACTGGGAAAAGGTAGGGGGCAGACTCTCAGAGGTGTTAGATCTTAAGGTGATGCTCACCCGCAATTGCTCTCCGTAGGCATATGGGAGTAACAATCGAATAACTAGCATGCCTTGCTTTTCAGTAATGTGGCCCTGATGGTGGTGCCGAGACACCTGATTAAATACTGGGGGCCAAAGTGGCTCCAGACCCTGCGAGAATGGGAAGAAGGTGATGACTGATGTATGCGGGCAGAAAGGTTGGGGTATCAAGCAAGGGAATGTAAATAGACAAAATATGGGGCCAGTGGATGATAGCAAGAGATGTGACATGAAGATGGTACGGAAGAGGTTGAATGTAGCAAGACAAAGGAGTGTGAGAGGCTCCAAAAGAGACAGGGGGACACAAGATATGGAAGACACCAAGTAATGTTCCACTGGGGGATGTGGTCTAGCCTGGGACTAATACAGTTGTGATTGGTTACTATTGAAAAAATGCTCAAATACATGCCTCTTACAGTTGGAGTGGTTTTGTTTTGTTGTTTATCCATGAACGAAACTTAACAAAAATAGTTTACATAAAAAATGCCTTTGTGGATAGGAACAAATGGTGAACTTACAGAAAAGTGAGAGTTTACCATGTGAATTACGCTCATAAGGCACGAAAACGTAGTGATATATTGGCCAGCGGTTTACTATGGTAATTTCGCGATATACTGCAATACATTGTAGTGGGGCTGAGCCTTGCATTTCTACAGTGTTAAGTTAGCATGAGCTTATTAGAAGTTTAAGCACCATTTTACGTTTTTGCTTACTTTTGCACACTGCACACACGTTAGCTATTGTTTCACATTAGACTGAGAGTTTTGCTTCACATGAGAATAACTTGTTTTTCCACATTGCTAGACTTGCTTTGTAAGCGCAGTTTGAACAGTGAGTGACGAGGCCTTCAAGGTTATCAAAACTGTTGCTTTTGTTCGAACTGATCAGCGCACGTTCTAGACATAACATATATGCAACTGTGGACAGCTCAGATATTGGCGCCTTTAATAATACAGTGTATAGGCATGATTGAACACACTTGGAGAACATTCGTATGCTTAGAGCTTGTGCTGAACTCGATGTGATTCACTCCTGCTAAACTCTGGGGTATGGGGTCACCTATGCAAGCCTAAGAGACCTTCTGTAGTTATAAAATAACCTACTAGCAAGGGAGGGTGAAATATAGGTATATATTTAACCTGTTTCCATTTAGCATTATAACATGCTTTCTCCCTTTGTATTTTATGGAATAGTAACTATGCTGACAATCTTATTTCTTACCACATGTGTGCTTGTATTAGCTAAGATGCTGCACCTGAGATAACGGCGTTGAAATAAATATTTTAAACTTGCTTGTGTCTCCCTTTACTCCCTGTTCTGGACTGGTATGGGAGTATAACGAAAGAGTGCTCATGTTTCCCACCTTACCTGAGGTATCCTAAGTCGCATGTTCTGGGTTGTCTAATCATTGGTGACTTTGCTATAGGATGAAGAGCTAATGTGACACTGATGCTAGTCTGGTAGGGGATTTTGGGTACTAAGGTGAGTTTTGGTACACATTAATTCACTGAGGTCCTGAGTCTCTGTGCACAGTTCTGTGACTGAGCAGAATCCCTGCAACGACATGCCAATCACAAAAGAGTAACAGATTGGCTAATGCCATAGTGTATTAGAGTATATTTTTCATTTTTGTACATATTTATTTCTTTTTAAGTATAGCAGTACTTCCTAGGTAGTACCACAGTACTCCAAAACCTTTTACAAAATGTACAGAAAAATAAAAATAACTCTCCCGATCTATTGCCACTTTAGTAAAGTGGCATCAGAAAGGGAAAAAATATATAACCTACTACTTGTCTATATCTAAGGCCCTAACCCAGAACACAGCCTAAGGGGGTCATTAGGATGGCGGGCGGACTTAGTCCGCCCGCCATCCTATAGGTTATTGGGACCGCCCGCCATAAGGGTGGGGGTCCCTTGGGGGGTATTAGGATGAGCCCGCACACCATACAGTCTGTGGTGGTCTGGCAGCCGCCTCCTCGGCGGTCCGACCACTCAATTCCATTTACAGGTGGACCTCCTCCAGACCACCACCAAGACAGGAGCTCCCATAGCAGCACCAGTGTGGTCAGCGGCGGTCTATGGTGGCGGTGCTGGCATGGGCACTGCTGTGGGAATTATGGCCTTCCTTTCCGCCAACCTTTTCCTGGAGGGGACCCAACCATGGAAAGGTCAGCAGAAAGGCAGGTAAAGGGCCCCAAAAAGTGCCCCATTGAGACTGTGGCTGGGGGAACATGTTGTGCTCCCTATGGCTGCACTGTCGGTGTGCGCACTGTTTGCCATGCACAACACGGTGCACGGCAACAGTGCACCTGACTTGCTGGAGGCATAGCAGGCATTGCCTTTAGGCTTTCTCTTAGGGCCTTATTTCATGTTTGCCAGTCCTCCTTTCAGCCTGCCACAGCTGCGCCAACAGGAGGATTGCCACACCCGTTGTGCACCTGCCCACCAGATTCTGAGTTCAATCGAGGGCAGGCGGGCAGTGCTGTGGCGGTCTCATGCGGTGGCTGTATTATGCTCATAGGAGAGTCTTACAGTAGATCGCTGCCGTGAAAGTGCCTGCAGTATGTTCCTGCACGGTGGGGCATGCATGCTACTCAATGCAAGAAAATGGGTGCAATTCCAGGTGGGCACAACATGTTCCTCCACATGCACCCCCAGGACCAGAAGTGGCAGGGGGCCCACTTACTTGCCTCAATACCACCCTTTTTATGTTGGGCTCACTACAATGAGACAACCACAGGAGCCTGGATCCCGGCGGACACTGCAGTCCTGTAGCGGTCGGATCGCCACAATCAGAATTTTGTGGGGCGTACCCGCTGTGGTGGTGGGGGCTGGACAACCATTGCGAGTACAGCAGTCCTGAGGACTGCAGTACTGGTAATAAGGCCCTTAGTCTCTAAAGGCTCGATTCACAAAGGTAAACTCGAAAGATGTTGGAGGAGATCCAAAAAGGATACCGATAGGGAATCATATAGAACATCGTTTCAAATATATAAAAAGCTTATTGTCTCAGCTAAGAAGGATTATTACGAGACACGTATAAATAACGCTACAAACATCCAGAGAGAAACCTTCCAAATCCTGAAAGAATTAAGTAAGAAAGAGGAAAAGGCAGACATATTGATCGACTGTGATACCTTTCAAGGATATTTCCTTGAAAAAGTAGCGACCATTTTGTCTGATATCAAGAAGGACAATTCAATCTCACATACTGAACAACTGCCTCCTTTAAACTCCTCAATCCTTATCTTTTCCAGATTCCCCGAAATCGACCCTACCACCCTGAGACAACTTGTAGCATCCACCAAGTCAGGCTCCCCTGCTGACCCCTGCCCACCCGACATCCTTCGACTAGCAATTCCGATTCTAGAGGATCAGATCTTAGACCTATTAAACACCTCACTAGCTACTGGATCGTTACCAACTTCCTTTAAAGAGGCACGCGTCAGACCCCTGATAAAAAAGCCTGGGGCAGATCCAACCAACCGGAAGAACTACAGGCCAATCTCCCAGCTGCCATTTCTGTCAAAAGTACTAGAACAGCACGTGCTAAAATCCCTGTCATCCCTCCTGGAATCTCACCACCTTCTCCAGGAGCGGCAAGCTGGGTTTCGTGCCCACCATAGCACAGAACTAGTAATGCTGTCTGTACTAGATGAGCTCAGATGCATGGCTGACAGTAAAAAGCCAAGCGCCCTGATATTACTAGATCTTTCAGCGGCGTTTGATACTGTCAGCCATGCACTGCTCCTGGGTAGACTGGCCAGGTTTGGGATTGGAGAGCAAGCCCTCAAATGGTTAACGGCCTTCTTGTCAGGGAGGACGCAGAGGATCCAGCTAGCAGATCAGGTCTCCGATGTGGGTACCTTAGCTTGTGGAATCCCGCAGGGTTCTGCGCTCTCTCCACTTTTATTCAATCTTTATTTACAGCCATTGATAGAGTCCCTGGCAAACATGAACTGTAAAGTCTTTAACTATGCCGATGATACTCAGCTGTTGCTGAGTATCGACAATACACCATCGGCTCAGTCCAAGGCCCAAGACATATTACGATTCACAGTAAACTGGATGTCGTCTAATTTATTGAAAATCAATCCAGATAAAACGGAAGTTCTCGTAGTTTCAACCTTCACCTCCCCCTGGAATGATTTGTTTTGGCCACAAGAACTTGGACCTACTCCAAAACCGTGCCCTAGTGTTAAGAGCCTCGGTATGAAAATCGATCAAGAACTCTCGATGGCTAACCAAGTATCCGCCGTAGTTGGTTCTTGTACCAATCTGATCAGGCAGCTGCGTAAGCTCGTCCCCCTACTCTCAAGGAATATGCTTCGAACCATTGTCTCAGCCACAATAGTGTCTAGAATTGACTACGGCAATGCGTTATACCTTGGCCTCCCAAAAAATTCCATCAACCGCCTTCAGGTTATTCTGAATGACGCAGCGCGTTTGATATTCGGAGTGCCGAGGCGGACTCATGCCTCCCCTTTGTTGTATAGGCTACATTGGTTGCCTATAGCACAAAGAGTCGAATTCAAGAGTATGTGCATCTGCCACAAAGCAATCCACGGACAGGCGCCAGCCTATATAAAAGATAGGCTTGAAATATATGAACCTAAGCGCGCCCTGCGATCGTCCGGATCTTTTCTGCTATCCTGCCCACGTTTTAAGCTGGTAACAAAAGGAGGCAGATCCTTTTCTGTTCAGGCCCCCATCATCTGGAATAAGCTACCGGAGGCGCTGCGCAGAGAACCTAACCTTCTTCACTTCAGGAAGTCCTTGAAGACTTTACTCTTCAAAGACGCCTTTACATTTCAGTAGTCGTTACTAGCCTCAGACACCTCTATATTCTCATCTTGTTTCTTGTTGCTGTACTTGGTCAGTAGCGCTTTGAGACCTGTCGGTGAGTTGGCGCGATACAAAACCCAGTTACAAATTACAAATTACAAACTGAGACGAAAGTCTAACTTTACGACTTTCAGTATTGACAAAATGCATTAACGAGTTATAAAGTTAGACTTTTGTCTCAGTTAAACTTAAAGTCTGGCCTTAAGTTTAACTGAGGCCAGGAGTTTTAGTCTCAGTTAAACTTAAGACCAAAACTTAAGTTTAACTGAGACAAAAGCCATTTGTGAATACTGAAAGTTGTAAAGTTAGGGCCCTACGTTTTTATACCTTATACATTACCAACCACTGGACCAATTGACTTAAATTTGACTGCCAAACTTTATTAAAACCCGCTCAGTCGTTTTAAGGCTATGGCAGAGTACAAAGCCTATGGAAAATGCATTGGTGCAAAAAACTTGTTCTGGGATTTTTCTTTTTTTGCTCTGCTCCCGCTTACCGAATTACCATGATACTTTGCATCACCCGCCAAAATATAAAAACCAATAGGTCTGCTAAGTTTTGTGGAGATTCGACAAACGGATGCAAAGTAATTACCTATCAAAAATCTGAGGAATTCCTATGACTGGGTAACTACAGAGAAATATATCTATCTATCTATCTATCTATCTATCTATCTATCTATCTATCTATCTATCTATCTATCTATCTATCTATCTATCTATCTATCTATCTATCTACCTAAGGGACTCAAGGTTCTTCGCCACCACAGAGAATGCGCAATGTCAGCACTTCTGCATGCGGGAGTTTTTCAAGGTGGCTCTCGGAGATGCTTTTTGTCTCATGTGGAGTTCTGGCACCCTGTATGCCTTTCCGCCCATACCACTCCTGCCCAGAGTTCTCAATATCAGGAAGAACCACCATGTCCAAGTCATTTTTGTGGCTCCAAACTGGGCTCAGAGAGTTTGGTACCCGAGCTGTTGAGCATGGCAATCAGTCCTCCGATCAGGCTGCCCCTTCGGGAGGATATTTTGTCGTAGTAACAGCGGAGGATTCTCACCTGAACCTGTCAACACTCCGCCTTCATGCATGAAGATTCAGCAGCGGCAGTTGACAGCTTTCAACTTTCGGCCGGAAGTCTGTAATGTTATCTTGGCAGCTTAGCATCCCTTCACAAAGACAGTATAAGTGAGCCTTAGGAGCAGGTTTGTGGCATGGTATGCAGAAAAACAGGTTGACCCTTTATCTGCACCCCTTTCCAAGTTCTTTTGTTTATCCTTCCCTGTCCCAGCAGGGCTCTGCATAGGGCATGTTGAAGTTTTTTTTATCTGCCATCACTGCTTTCCTATGGCTGCCAGATCAGCCTGCCCTCTTCAAGTACCCTATTGTAAATAGGTTTCTTAAAGGTTTGCAATGCTTATTTCCTCCAGCTCCCTTAATTATGCCTCAATGGAACCTTGATTTGGTTCTTACCTTTCTAATGTGTGCTTCCTTTGGACCACTTCATACTTGTCCTCTTAGGCTTCTCACCATCAAGAGAGACTTTCTGGTGGCAATTACATCTGGATGGAGGGTCAGTAAGCTGTAGGTGTTGTTATCTCAGCCTCTATGCATCTCCTTGTTCCCGGACAAACTAAACTGTTCCTTCGGACATGAGCATCTTACTTGCTGAAGGTAGTTACCCCGTTCCATGTAGGCCAGTCCATCACCTTGCCTACTTTTTAAGCTCTGCCTCTTTCCTCCAAGGAAGAGGAGAGACTCCACCAGCTGGACACAAAAAGAGCTTTGTTGTTCCTCCTCGACTATAAAACCATTCCGGGTGGACGATCAACTCTTCGTGAGATATTCTGGAGCCAGAAAGGGCAAGCCCTGCAGAACCAAATGAGCTCCCGATGGATTGTGCTTTGCATTAAGATCTGCTACGCATTGGCCCAGAAGCAACCCCCAGAGGGTTTGCATGATTATTCCACCAGAGCAAAAGCTGCGACCAGTGTATTATTCCCCGGAGTTCTTGTCATAGACATCTGCCAGACAGCAACGTGGGCCCGGCTGCCCATATTCACCAAGCAGTATTGCCTAGACTGTGAGGTCCGTCAGGACGGGCATTTTACATGTTCGGTCCTGCAGGACTTCCTAGTATGAATCACATTTGAAGACCCACCTCGGGTGAGGTATTGCTTGGGTATCTATTCTAAAGTAAGACATTTGTGGGTAAAAGACTCTATCAGATTAACAAGTTACTTACCTTTGGTAATATCTTATCTAGAGACACTATCTAGCCACAGATTCCTTATTGACTCACCCACCCTCCCGCTCTGCAGACAGATTCTTAGGTACAGGACTGTACCTTTTTCAGGGCCCTAGTTTCACACACCAGTGGTCAGTGTTCTCCGTGGCTACGCACTTGTGGCATGGAAAGTCGCAAAAAGAAACTACTGTTAGCACTCTAGGGTGGCACCAATACAGGCACCACAGACGTCACTTCAAGTGCGGCCGACACCACGCAGAGATGAACGATGACACCTACTAGTGCACAGGGGTACTGCTCATTAAAAGATTTCTGTATCCAGACTGATGCCTGGGGAACATTCTAAGGTAAGGAATCTGCGGCTAGATAGAGACTCTAGCAGATAAGGTTTTACCGACGGTAAGTATCTTGTTCTTATGTAGAAGACAATGTTATAATTGTTAACGTAAGATTTCAAATCTAAAGAAGTGGTACCTCCTGTTGCAGACCTGTAAACAAGATAAACAGGGAATTCAATACTAGAATAAAAAATATGCCGCCACCTTGGAAAAGGTGGAAAAACAAAGTAATTAAAGGCTGGACACAGCCTAATAATATACAAGTTCTGTAATTACCTCACCTATATTCTAGGAAGTAAAAACGTATGTGAATTCATGTAATCTGAGTGGCCTCATAAAACACCAAAGGTAAGAGGGATTGATATTGACCAGAAAGTGATTTAATTAGAAACAGGGCAGGCTTTTAGCTCTGGTTGTGTCTGGTGCGGCAATCTTTTTTGGCACCACCCCCCATGACCTCCTTCTTCTTGGATTTCCTCACTACCACCCTCCAACAGTGCCCCTCATCTCTCCATAGCCCCTCTCTCACATACATTTAATTTGTTTTATAGCACTACTTATACCAGTAAAAAGTGTCGTCCCGGCCGAAGACGACGAAAACAGGGCACAAAGAAACAACTAGCGCCTCCTGGGATTTCCGGAGGGAGTAGAGAAGGGGCATACCGACACCTTCATCGAGACCTGGGTCCTCTCCTGGATGCTCAAGGCGAAACTTTCCCCCTGGTTCGCGGTGGAGTGATCTCACCGTTCTCTCGCCCCCAAACCTCCACCCGGAGCTCCTGCTCGCCCTGTCATCCTCAGAGTCTTCAACTTCCGGGATAGGGATGCTATTCTGGGAGCGGCCAGGGAACTGGGGCCTCTGCAGTTTCAAAACTCCAGAATCATGGTCTTTCCAGACTATTCCAGGGAGGTCCAGACTCAGCGCCCATCTTATGACAAAGTTAAACAAAAGCTCAGGGCGATGGGTCTTCGTTATGGTCTCCTCTTCCCGGCCCGGCTTACGGTGATCTTCCAGCAAAAGACCTTCTTCTTCGACACCCTGCATGCAGCAGGGCCTGGCTAACGGAGGAGAGGCCCCTCCTGCCTGGGGCAACCCGTTCTCCTGCCCGGAAAACCTTGGCGCAGCCGAGTCCGAACGCGGCCAAGTCCCAACGGCGCTGGACCGGGTCAGGGAGGAGGGGCAACCGTCGGGGAGGGGAGTCCCGATCACCCGCTGCGCAGTCCCGGCGCTCTCTGGCCCAGTCTCCACATCGAGGACCTGCCTCCCCCAACCTGGCTACTTCCCTAATCGATATGGGCAGTATCCCCGGTCCCAGTACAACTCTGTGGAGGGCTCTGTCGGACTCGGACCTGTCTGGCAGCCCTGTGATCCGGGGCTAGAGCGGGGAGGATGGAGTCTGATCGACGCCTGGTGTTGTGCGCTTAGCAGTTCACTCTTCGAGAGTCTCTACACTGGGACTGCTCCTGACTCCACAAACTGGGGTCGCCCTGGCTCTACTGAGGGGCTGGTTGAGAACTCGAGCTTCATAGTAGTTCTGGGTCTGATGCACACTACTTGCTTCACACTTACTAACTCATGTTTCAGCTGTTAGCATTTCATCCGAATACATGGAGGGGGGTCCAGCTTAGCCATGTTCCTGATTGATTGGTCGCAAACCGTTTTAGATTAGCAGTCACCTCACTGTGAGGTAGTTGTTGGTTGGGGTTGATTCAGGGCGACAGATGCTTCCACTTCAGAAGTGTAGGGTGGGGGGAGTTGGGGGGCGGGGAGGGAGGGGGAGACCGTTGTCTCTCGACAGTTTGTTGTTTTTAGCCGCCTACGGGCCGCTCTGTTTCGTACTCATTGGTAGCCATGCATTCCTTGATGCTCCCGCTGACGACAGGCTGATCAATGCACCACACACCTTCACTTTGGGGCCCCGGGTCTGGGGGAGGGCTTCCCTGGGGTTGGAAAATGGCTCTACACACCCATCCGCTCTTCCACACGCCACCCCTCAAGACGGCCTACACCCTCAATAGATCTTTCCACGTCCTCTCCTGGAATGTTAACGGCCTCCTTGACCGAATCAAGCGCATGGCTGTTCTCCGCACTGCCCACCGCCACACACCTGACATTCTGTTCCTCCAGGAAATGCACCTCTTGGGCGCACAATGCAATTTACTGGCCCGCTACGGGTTTGACAGGATCTGGCACTCTGGTTTCGTGCGGGGTTGCCATTCTACTCAGGAAGGGGATACCCTTCACCTTGGCTAGAGCTGAGACTGACGCGCAGGGCACATATATGTGGCCGTGTCGGGGACGATTGCGGGACACCCTCTCAACCTACTGTGTACTTATGTTCCCCCAGCGCTGCTGGCCTCCACCCTCCGGCGCCTCACACTGGTGATCTCCTCCCTTCCGCATGGTCTAACTGTTGTTGGGGGAGACTTTAACGCTGTCCTGCAGCCTACACATGATGCGATGGGCCCCGCGTCGGCACACCGTCTTGCCTCTGCCGGGAGTCTGTCTGGTTGGTCGTCGGCCTTGGGTCTTTGTGACGTCTGGAGGGTATGGAACCCCCGCAAGGACCAATATACACACACCTCAGTGGCCCACCATACCCACTCCTGTATATATCTAAACCTGATGCCCGCGACGGATTGCTAACTGGTGTCTGAGGCTGCAAAATTGCCCAGGGGGATCTCGGATCACTCCCCCGTCTCCCTTCGTATTGGAACTTCCACTGTCGGCTTACGGGCGACCTGGCGGCTTAATGCATGGTTCCTCCAGGACTCTGCGCTGGTGGAATCCCTTGGGGAGGAGCTGCCTCACTACTTCTCCACTAATGCGGGCTCTGTTCCCTCACCAGGGACGTCGTGGGAGGCCGGCAAGGTGGTTGTTCGGGGAGTGGCCAGAGGGCTGGTCCACGCGAAACGTATGGAGCAAGCCGCCCAGCTAGTGCAGCTGGAAGCTCAGGCTGAACGGCTGGAGAGAATCCAACTGACCACCGGCAGTGATGATTCCTCTCGACAACTTGCGATGGTCCGCGAGGAGATACGTCGGATCTCCTTGGAATCCGCAAAAATGCACTGGCGCTCTTCAGTGGCACGTATTTATGGGTGGGGTGACAAAAATGGCAAACTCCTCCACAATCTATTACAAAGTCAGCCGCATTGTTCCCGAAATCCGAACGGATTCCGGGATCCACCGGGTAACATCCGCCGCCATCACGCAAACCTTCGCCAACTATTATGCGACCTTATATGACGCTCGCCCTCCAGGTACTCCCCTGGTGGACTTGTTGGCGGAGACTGATACTCAGCTGCCGTGTCTCCCCCGGGAGAACGCTGATACCTTGGATCACCCCTTCACTGCAGAGGAAATACACGGGCGATCTTAGCGCTATACTCAAGCAAGACGCCAGGGCCCGATGGCTACCCCCAAGAATATTACGTGGCTTTCCGTGATGACTTGGTCCCTCTCTTGGTGGAGCTTTTTAATCATGTGGGGGAGATGGGGTCTTTCCCGCCCAAAACTGATATGGCCACTATCGTAGTCATCCCAAAGACGCACCCGCCATCCTTGGATTGCGCAAACTACCACCCGATCTCATTGATAATTACAGAACTTAATATCTTTGCCACCTCGATAGCCCAGCGGCTCCGCCCACTTCTACAAGACCTAGTCCATCCTGATCAGTGTGGGTTCATGCCCGCCAGGGGCACCCGTCATTGCATTCGACATCTCCATCTGGCTATGGCGCATCGTCATAGTCTGAACCCGTATCTGGAGCTCCTATTCATTGATTTCGAAAAAGCCTTTGATATGGTGGATTTGAGCTACCTAGAGGGTGTGTTGGAACAGATGGGGTTCGGTCCTCCCTTCCGAAGCTTGAGTAAAGTCCTCTATAGTAACCCCAGGGCTCGTGTCCTCATTAACGGAGAACTTTCTGAGGCATTCCCAATCCGCAGGGGCACCCGTCAGGGGTGTCCGCTCTTGCCGCTCCTATTTGCGTTGGCGATGGAGCCCCTGGCGGCACTCATCCGTCAGGATCCTCTCTTACAGGGCTGGGCCTGGGATCATAGTCAGACCGATAAGATAGTCCTCTACGCGGATGATATCCTGATTTTTCTGGCGGACCGGGCCTGTTCTGGCCCCGGATGCCTGGAGGTCCTAGCTGCTTTTGAGATGGTTTCCGGGCTGAGACTTAACCCAGCAAAGTCAACCCTGGTCCCCTTGCATCCTTCTCGGGCGTGCTTTGACTGGCAGGCGACTATCCCTATTAGGAGGCAATCATTCAAATACCTTGGTATATGGGTTACCCTCCTGCCAGAGCTCGAATGGGCCCTGAACGTCACTCCCTTGGTCACTAGGATGAAGGCGGACCTCAAGAAATGGCAGACCCTTCCCCTTAACCCCTTGGGCAGGAGTGCACTCTTTAAAATGCTGATCCTTCCCCGCTTTCTCTACATTCTACAGAATATCACCATCCACCTACCTGGTAGCTGGTTCAGAGAATTAGACGGCGCCCTCACCCGGTTTTTATGGGGCGGGTCGAGGTCCCGACTGTCCCTGGCACACTGCTGTATCCCCCCCTTTGACGGAGGCATGGGAGTGACCAAACTCCACCTCGACTACCTGGCCACGAAACTTATTGTGATCCACGACTGGTTTGCGGGCGGCTCGTCTGACCCAGCATACCGGGTGGAACTCAGAGTAATGGACTTCACGCAAATCCTGGCATTTCTATACGTCCGCCCGGTCCCACAAGTTCTACTCCCTATTACGAGGACGGTGCTCATGGCCTGGCGCACTGCCCTTCGCCATGTGCAATGGGACCGGAGGCTTACCAGGCAGACTCCGCTGTGGAATGGATTCTCGCCGCTGGGACCTTGTGGGGCTCTCACTGCTTGGAGACGTGTGGGTGGGAGACCATATTCGATCCTTTGCTGATCTACAGCAGCGCCACGCCCTTCTGCCTTCCCAATTTTACAAATATCTCCAACTCAGACACGCTCTTTGCACTCACATTCCATCCCCCACTACTCTCCCGGAATTCAGTCCCTTGGAAACCCAGGTGATGATGGGGAACCTGGGGAGAGGGGGGTCTCCCGGATATATCGGGCATTGGTGAACAACGGTCCTGCGTCCCTAGACCGGCTCCGGCCTCGCTGGAAGGGGTGGGTGGGCCCCCTGGAGGAGGCGGACTGGCAGGACGCCCTTATGGCACCCAAGACCCTGACAACATCTGCCAAGCTACACCTCTTCCAACTTTACTACCTCCACGCAGCATACCTCACTCCGGCGTGCCTTTTCCGGGCCCGTATGCGACCCTCCCCGGCCTGCACGCACTGCGAGTCTACCCCAGCAGATTTCTATCACATGGTATGGCAGTGCTTGGCCCTGGCACCGTTCTGGAGAGGGGTGGAGCGCAAGCTTACACAGGCCCTAGGTTGGGAGGTTCCCCATGACCCGAAGCGCCTGCTGCTGGGAGTGTTTGACGGCCTTGATGGCTCCAGGGCAGATAAGCATTTTCTGGGGACAGCGATGGCGGTAGTGAAAAGAGATAAAGCTGCGTTTTGGTCTCAGGCTAAGGCGCCCACCGTGCGGACATGGAGGAGGGGGGTGGATTGGTGTGGAGCGCAGGAAGAGCCCCTCTTCAAAGCTAGAGGGTGCCCTGAGCTATTTAATAAGGTGTGGGGCAAATGGTTCAACCTGTTACCTGTGTGAGGTTCCGAGTGACCTTGTCTGTGTACTTTGTTTTGGGGGTGTCACATCCAATCCTGCTGAGCCAACTATATTATTTGTTGATCGTGTGTGGTGTAATCTCTTTAAGTATAATGCTGGATTTGCTACCAATGAATTTCTATGTTACTGTTTTTAAAAAATCAATAAAGTTGATTATCAAAAAAAAGTGTCGTCCCGGAACCGAGATCGGATTCCTGTGACCCCCACCAGCGCTGTGGCTGGAGCCGACAGCGTTAAATCCGATGGGGCCCCTTCTGAACTTGTGGGGCCAAGGGCTCACCAAAGGGTCAAAAAAGGCCTGTCCAAAGGCAACAGAGGGGGTAGCTCTTCCTGGATAAGTGCTTAACCGGCACAGAAAGAAAAGAACTGGCGTCCGCTCGCCTGTGTAGCACCTATATAGGTGACCACAATGTCATAACGGAAGCTAACGCCACTGTCACTCAGAGCCGAATGGAGCCACCCTATGGCTCGCGCAAGGGGTATTGCTCGAGCAAAAGTTTCCGGATCCAGTCTGACCCCAGGAAAATTCAAAGGTAAGGAATCTGCAGCTATAAGACTCTATCAGATAAGAAAACATTTCTGCAAAAACAAACCCTTTGTTGAAACATTAGGATAATGAAAGACCCGGGGAAAAAAAGATAATGTTCTAACCTATACCATGCAATTACAAGCATCCCTTTGATGACAGTTTACAGGTCACTGTACTATATTTGGATTGTAACTTATGAACTGCAATTAACAAAAGTTTTTCGGCGACAAAAGCATTAACCCACTGAGCTATCCACATACAATGCAGTCCTGTGATCTGCATGATACACTGTCTTTGCAGCAGGGATTATCATCCCTCTGTGCTACTTTATGATGAGCCAAAATTGACACAAGAAAAACCTCTGATCTCTCTCTAGCAGCAACATTAATCACCAGAGTTGTCTTGAAATTTTTATTGTTGCATGAAAACTGTTGGACACACAAGGACCTCTACAGCAGGTCCTTTTAAACCCAAAAGGTATTTCTAAACACAGAACCCTCCACCCCCAGCTCAGTGCTAGATGCAGCTGCACTAATCGCATCTCTATAAAGACGGCCCTGATTAGAGATCTAAGAAAACAATATCCCACACAAAGTAATCTCATGGGAGTCAGTTTATATATACTTACAAAAATATGTAAGAATGATTTGAATCTGGCTTTCAGGCCCATCATGCCAGAGACAGAGTCAATAAACTAAACTAACCCTCAGAGACATACATTGGCTGCTTCCTTCAACATGCAGGGCATCAGACCCTATTCTACTTAAAAGACAGTACAGATTTCCCATGAATACTGTTGAAATTGGGTATTCAAAAAGAATGAAGGTGACAATGTGCACCATACGCATCAAAGCATTTAATAATTCAATACTTCAAGACCAAGAAATACAAGTGGGTGAGAAGTCTATTGAAAAGCAAGCATTGGCAAAAAAAATAGGACGTATTGGCTTTGGCAATGATCTTTAGTGATGCTGTACAGAATCTTCAATGCTGTGTAGCATGGCTAAAGATGAATCAAGAAATCCTACGACACAGCCACCCGTACCATTTTATAGGTTCATGCACCGCACATGAGCGTGTGTATAAAATGACACAGGCATTATTCTTTTTCTCTTTATTTACCGAACTCAGTTGGATCTGTAAATAAAAAGAAATAAAATTGGGTGACAGTGTTTTTTTTTTTTAAGCAGGTGGGAAAGAAGCAACGGAGGAGGGGTTTTGGGAAAGGAAGCAACTTAGAGCAAACCGATAGGGGAATTAATACGGGGGTGCAGGTTGTGGGGCTGATACATGTAAGTGGGCTAGTAAAAGAGCAGATGGAGGGGGGAAGCAAATGGTCGAGAGAGAAAGCAACGTCAAGCAGGGATAAGGAAACGGGTGACAGCAACGGGGAGAAGCACTCCAGGGCGAGAACTTTATGGAGCGAGGGTGGCGGAGAAGTACATGGACGAGAGAGAGGAGTTTGGAGGGGGAAGATGAGCACAGTATGGAAACAGTTGGAAAACACATGCACTCTTGTGGAGTAATTAAGACAAAAGAAAAAAGTGCTTCCTTAAAAGAGAACCCTGGAAGGGTACAAGTAAATTAGGAATGCTCTGGGGCGGGGCAAGTGCTAGATGGAAAAGGCAAGCCATCAAATAAGAAGCTGGCAAATTAGAGTAACAGTAAAGCCAACCAATGGTATGCAATAGATGGCCTGCAAGCACCTCTTTGTTCTTTTTAAGCCCACAATATCTATTTTGCAACCAGACAGCTGTGCTGTCGGATAGGCTCAACCTAATCATCAAAAGAAACCAACTTGGGCCAGATGTAGTACTGTATAGGTAGCAAAACATGGGTGCAAACTGTGCACCAACTTTTTGCAACCAGTAATTTATTTTCCAAACCGAGCTACACACTAATAGCTGGTCACAGAACAACCTGCCAAATTAATATTCATTACAGAAGTCACAAATGGAGACTCGCTCCAATGGGCTACCTTCACAGGGATGACAACGATGGCAAACTACCTTCCCTGTGAAAGTATTTCAAAATGTACTTTTTTTATAAGGAATTTTTGGGGCATATTATCAAGAACGGCGATAAAATTATCGCCGCTTTAGCGGCAGAAAACTGCCGCTAAAACGGCGATAATGGGCTTGATAATATGTCCTTGTGAATTCCCATAGCAGCCCAGGTTCTGGTGTTAACCTGGGCTGCTTTGGGAATTCACAAGGGCATATTATCAAGCACATTATCGCCGTTTTAGCGGCAGTTTCCTGCCGCCAAAGCAGCGATAATTTTATCGCCGTTCTTGATAATATGCCCCTCTGAGTTTCTTAAAGAAAACGTGAATACTTTAAAAAAAAAAGGTTTCCCACTTTCAAAAACTTATCACTGCTTTCTGTCTCTGAAGCTGCCACCATGATTCCAAAGGGGATTGGACATCAAAGAGGACCACTTCCCCTTTGGGACACAGTTACCAACTCAGCTGGGGAGGTGATAACTGATCAATGGTTTGCAACCTGAATTATGGTTGCAAACCACTGATACTTAGGTTACACCGTCAAACACACATTTTCCAAACTGCTAATCGTTAATAATTTCTAAACCTGTTCAGCCATTTGGAAAAAATTTCCCAAATCGCAAAATGTTTTTTAGTACATTAGGAAGAGGGTTTAGAGGTTGCAGATTTAGCTATTCGGAGAGTTTGAGACCGGTAAAAATATTTTTGCATCTAGACCTAGGATTTTTCTTCTGACTCTACACTGTATACAATTACTTTACATGGAATGAAGAGCAGTTTTCTTAGTTCAAAAGGACCACCATGAGCAGTTGTGCAGACCCAAGCTACATATAATTTTTTGTCCAATTTAGTTCTAGCCCCTTGCTAGACGTCTGTAAAAAATTGATTTGTGTTTTAGTTTCATTAAAAGAGTAATTTAGCTTGGCTTCGCCCGCATTTTTCTCTACAACATTTTTTAAAATGGTGGATGTGCTGCAGTGATGTTGTAATATTTCAGGAAACATGACACCTATATACATTTTGGTGTCTAAACATAGGTTTTGGGGGTCAAGAAGTCTAGAGACAGAAAATACCTCCTCAAAGCAACCTTTCCGCCATTTTGCAAAATGGTTGCTCTATAATGATGTGTTTTAGCCATCATATTGGTAATTTATGTTAATGTTGGTTTTTTTTTGTTTCAGGTTTTCTATTGATTCAAACGTGTAACCATGATCGAAGCAGGTGGTAGCAGAGGATCTTTACCTCCTGACAGAGTGTTGCTAACTACAAACTCTGAGGACTCCTTTAACAAAGAAAAATCTGTCATATGCCAAACTAATCCAAAAGAAAAACTAACATCAACTGTGGCTGGACAGAAGAGAATTTGAGAAGCTGCAGAAATAGAGCAAACTGAAGTTCACAAAAGATTAAAATTGATGGGTCAAATATTTTATCATTGTAACAACAAGTGCAACAAGTCATATACAATGGAAAAAAAGCCTGGAAAAAATGTGTCAACAAATAGCAGAAAGCATCAGAGACTAATGCCCAATGGACTCGGGAAGGCCGCAGTCTATTGGACAGTTCTTTGCTGAGACTGGCCCCATGACGTTTCAGGACTTCCGCCTAGAGCAGAACCTCCCCGAAACGGAACGTTTACCTTACCACCAGATTAGACATTGGGTGTTGCAACCCATGGTTCGTACCCAAGCGCAGAAGCGCCTCATCCCATTTGAGAGATGGCTGTTATCCAAACAATCGGACACTCGCCTTATAACTGAAATACACAGCCTTCTCCGACTGACCACTCACTCTACGCCACTCTATTCCATGACACTCTACAACCCTCCACTCATTGAAGCTCTACGCCTCTCCTCTCCACTCTATGACACTCCACCCCACTCTATGCCCTTCCATCCACTCTACCCTACTCTACATCACTCTATGCCGCTCTGTGCCACTCCACTTTACAATGTCTAGTCCACTTCACTTTACGCCACTCAATTCCACAACACTATATGACCCTCCACAGCACTCTACCACAGTGTACGACACTCCACTTTACTCCGCACCACTCCACGCCACTCTACAAATCTACTCCACTCCACTGCACTCTACTTCACTCCACTCTATGCCCCTTCATCCACTCTACTCCACACTACCACACTCTATACTATGAGACTCCACTCTACAATACTACTACTCTATGACAATCCACTCTACGACACACTACTCTACTACACTCTACGCTACTCCACCCTATGACAATTCACTATACATCAATGCACTTCACTCCAAGCACTTCACTCTACGATACTCCACTCTACAACAATCTATGCCACTTTCCTACAATCTGTGCCACTCTTTACTAGGTCAGTCCAAATCACTTTAAATGCACTGTACACTATGCTACCCCACTCGATGGCACTCCATTACAGTCTATGCTACACAACTTTACACCCCACCCTTCTACATCACTCCACTCTACTCCACAACATTCTACGCCCCTCCACTTTACGACACAACACTCTAGGCACTCTGCAGCCCTCTACTCCACTCTACGCCATTCAACAACACTATACTCCATTGTATGACACACTTCTCCATGCTATGACACTCTACACCTTTCTATGCTACTTCACTCTAGGACACTTCATTCTAATTCCACTCAACTCTATAACACTACACTCCACTACTCAGACTCTATGACACTGTACTCCATTCCACTCTATGACACTCAATTCTACCGTTTGCCACTCTAAGCCAATCTATGCTACTTCACTCTAGGCCACTGTATTACACTCTAAGCCACGCCACTCTACAACCCTCCACTCCACTCCACTCTATCACAGTCTACTCTTAACAATCTAGTCTATGGCACTCCACAAACCTTTACGCCACCCGACTCTACGCCACTCTAGGCCACTCCACTCTGCAGCACTCTACATCACTTTACTTCACTCTGCAACACTTATGCTATGCCACTCTATGACTCTTTACTCCACTCTACTATACCACTTCACTTACGGCACTCCACTCCACTACGCTCTATGGCACTCCACTCTACTCACTCTGACATTTCACTCTATGGCACTTTACTCCACTCTCTTGTACGTCACCCTACGCCCCTTCACTCTTCGTCACTCCAATTTATGACACTCTATTTCACTCTATGCACTTCACACTACACCACCCTACACCACACCACTCTACTCCACTCTATACCACTCCACTCCACTGAACAACACTATATTCTATTCTACTCCATTCCACTATATGCCCTATCACCATATCCCCCTCCAGTCTGTGGCAGTCCACTCTACACCACTCCACTCTACAGCACTCTGCTCCACTCCACTCTAAACCATTTCACTCCACTCTACACCACTCCACTTCACAGACATCACAGAGACATTAATGTGATAAGTGACAACTTACAGTTAAAAGGCCTATGGGTTGGCAATAACAAAGAGGAGGGACCATGCCTAGTGTCTGTATGTGGAAGGAGCAATATGCTTGTTGCACTTTGATGGAGAGGCTGTAGGCAGGTGGTCCCACATTTGAGGGACTATGGACTGTCTGCACTATGTGAGAGTAGCATTCCCGTTTGAAAATGCATGTGGACCGGCAACTCCATATGGAAGAATCTGAGAGCTTCAGGATAAGGATTGGGGATAGTTGCTTCTTGTGAGAGAAAGGCAAAAGGCTGACCCTTCCATGGAGGAACAGCTATTTGTAGACTGTCCTGATTGAGGGGGGGGTTATGTTGTCAGCTCCATGTAGAAGAGGATTTGGTCATAGCAAAAGTGTTTCCAGACAAATGTGTTTTTTAAGAACAGATTTCTGTACATTTACTGCAGGTACAGTCGTAAATTTGAACAATCACAATTTAGTTTGGTCCTGCCTGCCTCATTTCTTCCTACTGTCGTTCCCTTATATGCTGAAGTGTTGTGCGTGTTCATGCATGATAAAAATGAACACCAGGCCAACAAAGAGCAACCATGACCAACAAAATCCTGCATTTTTCTGCAGTGTGGGCACAAGGAAAGCCAAGTCTCAGCATTTCGAGTTCTGAGCCAGGGGATTTTATGGCTTCTAAAGTACAAATAGATGAATATATTCATTTATAGAGTACCCAACACTGCAAATTCCAGTATGAACACGTATAGGCACCTTCCATTGAACCAGAACACAAATACAATAACATCTATCAAAAATCTCTGTATAACGATTTGGACTAGGAGGGGTACGGGCTTGGTCTGGGCAAAAGGCCAGGATAAAAGAGTGTCTGGGAAAACCTGTGAATAACAAACCACCAGACATCATCAAAGGAACATAAATTAAAAAAACAGCAACAAACTACCTTTTTCTAAAATTTCTCATATCTGGATTTCGTTAAAAGAAATATTATTTTATAACGTTTTTTTCCATGAAAAAAGCTTCCATTGCTGATGCCGATCAACATGACTTTCCACTCAAGAGCGTCATCCCAGAAGGCACAGCAGGCAAAGACACAGCAGGCAAAGTGCCCCTTGGAGTAGGCCCGTGTTGGACTCTGCTCTCTTTGCAGGTTCACCCCAATCTTTTTGCCTTAACCCCTTCTGTTTTCTGAACCATTGTTTGTTGGTTTTTAGGAATATGTGCACTTTACCATTACTAATCAGTGCCAAAGGGCTTGTGCTCTCTCCTCCTAAAACAGTGTACAATTGGCTTACATCTGACTGGTACATTTAATTTACCTGTAAGTTCCTCGTTTAAAATACTACAGGTACCCAGGGAATGTATATTATATGCAACTAGTAGGGAGGAGCACTTTTTATATGCCACCCAACATGTCTCAGGCCTGCCATATCAGCCTGTAGGTCAGTTGTAAACTGCCAACCAGACCTGGAAAAGTATATATTTTGCCAGGCCTAAACCTTCCTTTTTAAAACATATAAGTCATCTGTAGGATTGGCCCTAAACAGCCCATGGTGCAGGGTGCATTGCATTTAAAAGGTGGAACATGTGTTTTTTAAGTTTTACATGTCCTGGTAGTGAAAAACTAAATTCTTTTTCACTACTGTCCCACTGGATAACTCAAGATTACCTTAATGCATTTAATAAGTGATAACTTTTGATTGGTGTTGGACTTGGCCCTTTTTGCAGGGTCATCCCCAAACTTTTTGCCTTTCTCCTAGCCTTTTCTCTGACATGGTGTTGGTGGTTTTCGGACTCTGGGCACTTTAGCACTGCTGTCCAGTGTAAAGTGTGTGTGCTCTCTGTGTTACTAATGGTAATATTGGTCTACACCTGTTTGGCCTATTTAATTTATATGTCAGTCCCTTTTAAAGTGGTATCTCAGATACCCAGGGCTGGTAAATTAAATGCTACTGGTGGGCTTGCAGTGCTGATTGCGCCACCCACCAAAGTAGCCTTTTAAACCTATCTCAGGCCTCTGCCACTGCAGGGCCTGTGCGCACAGTGTTACTGCTGCTGTTACGTGACACCTAAAGTGTGTTCCATGTCTGTGAGCCCCCTTTTACTGCATGTCAGTCACCTCTAAGGTAGGCCCTAGCTAGCCCTATGGGCAGGGTGCATTGTAGGTAAAAGATAGGCCATGTACCTTAAGTATGTGACATGTCCTGGTAGTGACAAACTGCCATTTTGGTTTCTCACTACTGTGGGCTGCTCTCTCATAGGAATGCATTGGGGATTCCCTTTTAAGTGTTTCAGTGGTAATTCCTGATATGAGAGGAGCAGCCTGGTCAAGTTTAGTATATTTGGAATGATAATAATAAATGCTGTGCAATGGTGTGCGCAGATTTATTATAAATATTTTAGAAATGCCACTTTTAGAAGTTGGCATTTCTGTGTGCTATGTGTCTGCCTGCCTGATGTGAATTGCATGTCTGACTTTTGAGTGACAGGGGCTGGTGAGGTGTGTGTGTGGCTCCATGAGGGGCAGAGTGAGTCAGCACTAGGCTGAATGGGTCATCTGCATTTGGAGGGATATATGACGGTACAACGCGTACTTTTACAACGCGTACCGTTACCACGCTACTTTTACCACGCAAGTCGTTACCACGACTTGCGTGGAGGGGCGCTGGATAGTAATTTTTTTAATTTACTATTTCAACTCCAGTCCCCGTGGACTCTAGGGAAAGGAGTTGGATAGTAAATTAATTTATTTACTATCCTGGAGCGCCCTCCAGCGCAAGTCGTGGTAACGACTTGCGTGGTAAAAGTAGCGTGGTAACGGTACCGCATTGTAAAAAATGCGTGGTTACCGTTGTATACCATTTGGAGTAGTGGGACAGATAGTCCCCTGACCCTGAATAGGATTGTGCCTGCTCTGTACAATGCTGGATACTCCCCCCCTGTGGTGTGTTTGATGACAAGCCCCCAACTGACAAAGGGGAAGAGGAGCCTGGTAAACATAGTGCTCCAATTCCCCCCTGGACCAGTTTTTGCTGGTTCCCCCAAGCCCTGTTCCACGGCAGACAAAGCAAATGTGCCATATAAATATAGGGGCTGTGACTCCATGAACATTGTGCTGCTCCTGTACTTGCTGGGGCTTGCTGCTGCTGGGGGCCCAGTAGGAACCGCCACAAGGGCTTGCCTCCCTGCTAGAGGGCCCTGTGTGCTGGCCTCCCTTGGCCCAGCTACGCCTCTTGGATCTTTGGACTTTTTGCTTCTTGTGCGCGGGACCGAAGAAGTCCTGCCCAGAGCTGGTGAGTGGGCCTCATGTGGGCGCAATGTTGGTGCCAAATAAAGGCACAGAGAGTAGCCCGGTGAATGGGGTTCCCGAGGGACTGCCAGTGCCTCTTCATTTTCCTCACAGCTGCACCGCCGTAGCGAGCAGCTGCAACGTTGGCCATATTTGTTTGTAGATCCCCCGCAGGTGCCAGTGCCTACAATGATTTTCTCAGTTGCGCTGCCATAGTGGGCAACTGCAACGTTGGGGCACTGTTGTTTTAAGAGTCCCAGAGTGGGGCTCAGGCCATTTTCCACAGCTGCACTGCACAAGCGCGGGCAGCTGCAACGGTGGGCATATTTGATAAAGTCCCAGTGGGGACCCAGAGGGCACAGCGAGTGCTGGTGCCCACATTTTTCTTCACAGCTGCACCACAATTAGCGGAAGCTGCAATGTTTAGGCCAGCGCAATTGCGCACTTTGGATTCTGCTGCAGTGGCAGCCAGTCCTGCCAATTTGGGACATAGGGCATTTGAGCCCTCTCAGAAGGCAGGTTGGCCAGGGGGTCAGTTGGAGGTTGGTAGGGCGCAAGGCCCTAATGTGATTTATGTGATGATATACTAATGTGGTTTATGCTTATGAGGTTGGCGCATAATATGTTTTACGCCTAATGTGATACTGATTGCGTAATATGATTTATGATGCAGGAACTAATGCTGAGTACAGAGTTTTGCCAGTAGTTACTGGTTGTGCTGTACATTTACTATTTACGCTTTGTGATGGTTCTGACAGTGGCCCAATTGTCCCTGTCAAGTGTATATAATCCTCTGTAAATATTGCTTAATGCCAGTTGGCACAGTGTAGATTGTGTGATTACTCTTCTAATGTGTTTTGGATAATACAAAGGCTATTTTTATATATAACCTTGTGTGGAGTTTCCTTTGTGGTGTGCCTAGTGTGTTGCTGCTGTGTGTGTGTTGCGCAAATGCTTCACACATTGCCTCTGGGATAAGCCTGCTTGCTCTTGCCAAGCTACCAATGGGGTGAGCAGGGGTTATCTTCAGCATGTAACTCCCTTGCCCTGACTAGAGTGACGGTTCCTGCCTGGCTTTGGCGCAATCCTTTGCAACCAGAAATCCTATTTCTAACAATTGGGAGCAGGTGAAATGTTTTATGTTGTGATATAACTTTATTACTTTTGGTGTGCTGCATAAACACTTTACACATTGCCTCTAAGTTAAGCCTGACTGCTTTTGTGCCATGCTACCAGAGGGTTAAGCAAAGGTTAATTTAGTTACTGTTATAGTTCACCTTAACAAGGATTGTGGTTGTGCCTGATAAAGGTTTTTACCTCCTCAATCACACAACACGGTTTCTAACAGCCTCATTATTGCAGGCCTTTAGTGCATCGCTAACAAATTTGTCCATCAGAATGCACCAGCAGTTCTGGAAGTAAATCAGAAATTATCATTTTTAGTGGGTTGCAAATTTAATGTCAAGACACTGGCATGTACCATCTATAAGTACCTTTATTCCAGCTCCACAAACCACAGCCATAAAAAGGTACTGCGCCCATTGCCCATGATTATTATTAAGGGATACATTACCATCCCTGCACAAACTAAAGACTGCCCAGTAATCAGAATTCTAAGTTGTTTAATAATTATCACAACCCACTGTTTTCCGTGACAAATTACACCAGGTAAAACATGGTGAAATTTATTGAGAGAAAATGCTGGGCCAATAGGCAAAACGTGCAGAGTTTCTCACCAAATACTGAATTTTGACATTATGCCTCATTCCAAGCTGGTACTTGGAATCGGAGGCCTTTACAATGTCTGGTAAACATCCTACCTACCGTGTAGTCTCAGTATTTACCAGGTGTGGTAAATACCCCATCCCATTCCGGGTCAAAGAGTTAAAACAGAAACCTGTTGCATCTCATAATTGTAGACCTCTTCCTCTTCTTTATTGCTGCTCTTGGAAATGTCACTTTTCTTTTGACTCCTGTTTACTATGATTACGGTTAGGTTTTTGTTTAGACAGTGGTAGTTTGAATATATTTATTGTTAGATGGTATTCTTGTGTATATTTTCTACGTAGTGCATTTGAACACAGCTATTACTTAGATTTTGTAATTAAGGAGTTTTAGTGGCATTGCTGCTAAGAATGCAACTCTCATACACAATCGACCCACAGAAAACTTAGATAAAAATGTAAGGGTCTTACCGTAATAACCATGCTTCAAAAGAAACAATGAGTCTGACAAATGTGCACCAAAGATGGCTGCCGGCTTCAGTGGGAACACACACAAAATCAGAGCACCCTAGCAAGGACAGAAGCACCATCAGATTCTATCAGAGGGAGTGAACCACAACTTATCGACATCTCAAAAACTGCTTTATCAGTAAGTGCTTAAATCTTAAGTGCCCCTGGTTCCCAAAACAGATACGCCCATAGGGCGCCGTACTCAGGAAACGTGCCTGACCAGGGATCTCAATTAGACATTCCTGCACTTAAACACAACACATACAAATACGGCACAAACTGTCGAGCCAATACACTCAGGGTCTCAGAAACTATGCGGCGATGCTAATTTCTCCACACTCTGGATCTTTATATCAACCCGCCCTATGGACTCAGTTTGCAAAAATCAGGCCCAACAAACCTAAGATTGGAATGGAGGGTTTAACGCTCCTCAGACCGGGAAGCAGATGGTAAAAAACAACCAATTCCACACTAGCTGTCATCTACCTTACATTGATCCCTGAACTAATATACAGCCGTTCTTAGAAACTGCTCAACAACTATTACGCGGTTGGCCAACCCAGGAACTAGGATTGGCAGTTCTCAGACAAATTCTTACAAACAACTTACCGATGGGCCCTCATAATTATGGAAGAGGTGCATTGTCTTTAAGTAATCTCACTGCCCAAGTAGACGAGGAACACCTACAAATAACTACTGAACCGGAGAAGACATAACTGGCCTCCTCTTAAGCACAATGAGATTCAGGATCCCCAAATGACAAAACAAACACAACAAAGAGGTCATCCATTCATAGAACAAGGATCTTTGTCCCACTAAGTAAATGTTACAGGGAGATCAAAAGAAGTGAGAGAAGGCCGAAAGAGAACAAAACAGGATCCCCCAATTCTGGAATCTCCAAAAAAAGGGTAAAAATTACAGTGGTTCATCCCCAAAACCGGTCATACAAAAACTGAACTCACTACAAGATCTGGCTCAATCCACGAAAATGAGCACTGATTCAATACAAAATTAATTCACTAGCATAAGGAAAGACCTTTTAGAAAAGAAGGGGAGAATGACTGAAGCAGAATCACGCATCAGTGATACAAAGGGTAACTCAATCAAAACAGAAAAAATGAATACCATCCTCACAAACTAAATCACATTGCTGGAAAAAAGCATTATAGACATAGAATGTCGCAACAGGAGAGGGAACGCATCTTTGGGATTCCCAGGGCAAGAACCTCTGCACATTACTGTATAGCATTTCTTGAAAGTTGGATTCCACAAACTCTATGTATAAAATTTGAGAGCAACTCTGCCCGAACTAGAGCACATAGATTACCAACTGTTAAGCCAAAAAACCTATCCACCCGAAGAACCACTATCTTTCAACTACTCAGATATACACACGTGGAACTAATTGTCATCCATAAGAAAAAGTACCAGCAGATCTCATGTGATAGGTGAAAGATCGAAATCTCTAATGACTACTCAAAGAAGGAAACAGTCAAGAAGTGAAAAATATTTCTCTTTAACGGAAGGCCCTAAAAGTCCTTTTAATCCAATTTTCTTTCATAGGTCTGGTATGAATTAGTTGTTTTTTTAACAAATCCTTTTATTGAAAATTTGAAAATTGCATTTATATTGTAACATAGCACTGTCATATATCTAGCAACAGTCATAATCACCATCCCCAAGCCTCCCAGTCCTTTTTTTTCCCTCCCCAACATTGAATATTCTCATATTGGCCTCAGGATGTGGCCTCCTAGTACCAGGCTTATCAAAGTCATTACAGAGGTGGATTCTAGGTATTCCAGTCTTTTCAAATATTGCCCCACTTCTGGGGAAACCCCCTTCCTTCATACGTAACCTTTTGTGCCATCATACACTAGTTCATGATACATTTCCAGGCCTCCAGCTCTATGGGCCTGTTTGGCTCCCCATGCCTGCTCAATGTTACACTTCGTCACTGCCAGGCCCAATACCGTCCAAGTTCGTTTCCATCGGACAACATCTGTCTCTTCCCATATATTTAGCACACAACAATATTGGAGACACTAATGTCCACCCCACCTCCCTCATGCAATTCACCACATCAGACCAAAATTCTTGTATTACCGGGCATTCCCATAGGATGTGGAAAAAGGATAAGTTACTTACCTGTAATCCTAGTTCTCTTCCAGGGGTATCCTCATCAAAGTCATAAGCACTGAATATTCCTGCCCATGTGTGGGACCCCGGAAACAATATAAAAATATATATGTAAAAACACATATATCTCGCTCCCCATATATGTACATACATATATTATTTTTCTCACACCAATGCAGCCCCAAAACCAAGGCTAGACAATGTAAACACTTATATAAATACAGCAATTAGTAAGGAACAAAAAAACACATTAGGTCAAATAGTCCTTGAACTTTGTGTTTTAATGAGTAAAACCACTCATAAATCCTGAAAATTGCTCATAAAAGACATTGTCAGCCATAGGCTGCATTGAGAAGCAATAACACAGAAACAAAGCATTTTCAGCTAAAAACTGGCACCGTGCCTTTAAGGCAGCCATGACCCCAGGCTTCCCATCATGCCTCAGGGGTGACAGTTAGGTCAGTTGTTCTTTGCATAACCCTGAAGTCAGGGCTAAACCACAAGTCAGAGACGTACAGCTCTCATTTACCTGGGGAGGTGGGTGGGTTGCTTATGACTTTGATGAGGATACCCCTGGAAGAGAACTAGAATTACAGGTAAGTAACTTATCCTTCTCTTCCAGGGGATCCTCATCAATAGTCATAAGCACTGAATAGAATAGCAAGCCCATCAACCACCAGCAGGTAAATGAGAAGTATATGACCCAACCGAAAAAGACAATTCATAACAGCCCAAAACTTAGCTGTTAAACAGATTCCGCAAGGAGGCCTGGCCTACCTGGGTATCTGCTCTAGTGTCCGAATCAAGACAGTAATGTCTGGTAAATGTATAGATGGATCGCCAGGTTGCTGCCTTACAGATCTCAGACATGGGCACATTATTGAGAAAAGCCGCAGTCGCAGCTCTACCTCTGGTGGAATGCGCTTTAGGAGAAAACCCCAGAGTTTTCTGCGCCAACTGGTAAGCAAGCTTGATACACGAAATGATCCACCTGGAAATAGACCGTTTCGAGACTGCATGACCTGTTCTGATCGATCCATAGTTAACAAACAGTTGATCAGAGTGACGAATAACCTTGGACCTATCTAGATAGAATTTAAAAACTCTTTTCAGGTCCAAAGAATGCAGAGCCCTCTCAGCTGGAGTAGAGGGATTGGGAAAGAAAGTGGGCAGAGAAATGGACTGATTTACATGAAAATCTGACACCACTTTAGGAAGAAAGGACGGATGCGTCCTTAGTACCACTCTATTCAAATGGAACACAGTATACAGTTCTGAGGAACAGAGAGCTTGAATCTCGCTCACCCTACGAGCTGACGTGATTGCCACCAAAAAAGATGCTTTCCAGGAAAGATGCTGCAAAGTAGCTTTATGAATGGGTTCAAAAGGAGGACCCATTAGCTTTGATAGCACCAGGTTCAACTCCCAGGGAGGAGAAGGAGGACGTACTGGAGGGTACACTTTTTTCAGCCCCGGCAGGAAGTCTTTTACAACTGGCATTTGAAAAAAAGAGGTTTGTGAAGGTGACCGCCTGTAAGCTGTTATAGCAGCCAAGTGCACCTTAATAGAATTACTGCCTCTTCCTGACTCTGAATAGGATTATGACCATTCGTCATACACCACATATAGAATCGGTTCCATTTGCATGCAAAAGGATATCTAGTGGAAGGACGTCTTGCCTCTTTTAGGATGGACATGCAGTCTAGCGGCAGTCCTAGATAGCCGTATCGTATGACCTCAGGAGCCATGCTGCCAAGCTCAGTGACGGAAGGTTGGGATGATGGATCCTCCCGTTCATCTTGGATAACAGGTCCTGCCTGCAGGGTAGCCTCTTGTGAGGAGTCACTGACAGGTGAAGCAGGTCCGTATACCACCACTGCCTCGGCCAGTCTGGGGCGATGAGGATCATCGTCGTGCATGAGTGTGTCAGCTTGCTCACCACCTTCGGGATCAATGGAAGGGGTGGAAAAGCATACACAAATTCACCTGACCAGTCTATCAAAAGAGCATTCCCTCTCGATCCTGGCCGGTAAAACCTTGAGGCGAAGTCTCGGCATTTGGTATTTTGGTCGTCCGCGAACAGATATATGGTGGGGCGACCCCAGGACTGGAAGATGTCTTCTACTACTGCATCGTGGAGGACCCAGTCTTCCCTGTCGTCAAAATGACGTCTTAGAGCGTCCACCCTCACATTCTGCTCTCCTGGGAGGTGGACTGCTGTGACAGACAACTTGCGAGCCAGAAGCCAATGCCAGATGCATTGGGATTCCAATGACTTGAGCGTGTTCCCCCCTGTTTGTTCAGGTAGTACATTGTGGTGGTGTTGTCCGTCTGTACTAACACTGAAGCTTCTTGAATCGAGGGAAGGAACGCTTTGAGAGCTAGGTGGACTGCTCTCAATTCCAGCATGTTGATGTGGTAGGTACTTTCTTTGGGAGACCACAGACCCTGCACTTGTAGCTGACCCATGTGTGCTCCCCAGCCTAACAGAGAAGCATCTGTGATCAATGTTTGCACAGGAGGAGGTTGATGGAACAGAACTCCCATCTGCATATTTTGCTTTTTGGTCCACCATGGAATGGACGCTCGAGCTTCGTTTGACAGAGTAATCTGGTCGTCCCAGCGAGCTGACTGTTGGTACCATTTGTCCTCCGGATCCTGCTGAAGAGGACGCATCCGAAGTCTGGCATTCGGGACCAGAAAGATGCATGATGCCATCAACCCTAGCAGGGAGGCAATTCTGCGCACTGAGTCTTGTTGCGAAGTACCAGCTGACATTTCAGAGTTATTGAACACTGTCTCTCCTCCGAAGGAAACACTTTTCCTACCTCGGAGTCCAGCATAGCTCCTAGGAAGTGAATCTTCTGGGTAGGCTGAGAGACTGACTTGCTGAAGTTTACATGTAGCCCCAGTCGCTGGCAGAGCTCGATGCAAGTCTGGAATTGACTTCTTACACTGTCTAGGGAAGGAACTTTCAACAGCCAATCGTCCAGGTATGGGTATACAAAGACCCCCCTGCGGTGTAACGCAGCAGCTACCACTGCCATGCACTTCGTGAACACCCGGGGAGCCGACATCAACCCAAACGGCAGGACTTTGAACTGGTAGTGGGAGGTCCCCACCCGGAACCAAAGAAATCTTCTGTGACTGGGGTGGATCGGGACATGAAAGTAGGCATCTTGCAGGTCCAGCAAACACATCCAATCTCCCTTCCTGAGATGTGGATATATTTGGTGAAGCGCTGACATGCGAAATCTTTCTTTTTTGACATGCAGGTTGAGTGTTCTCAAGTCCAAAATGGGTCTGTATTCCGCCTTTTGGACCTTTTTTTTCTGACCAGAAAATATCGGGAGTACACTCCTTTTCCCCTTTGAGCCACTGAAACTCTCTCGATGGCTGACTTCTCGAGGAGAGTATTTATTTCTTTTTCCAGAAGGTGTAGTTGGTGACTCGACGTTGGCATCGGGGGAACAGATGGAGGCTGGTGTCTGAAACGAAGACAGTATCCATTCTGAAGTGTAGTCAACACCCATCGATCTTTTGTGATGCTTTGCCACTCTATTAAATGCCCTGCGATACTTCCCCCCACTGGAGCGGTCCACGGCGCTGGGGGAAGGAAGGCCTCATTGTTTGGACTGGGCTTTGTTGGGATTGTTGCCCTGGAGTTGATTCCCTCCTCCTCTGGGATTACGCTTGCCTCTGTACTGGGACTTTCGCTGTCCCTGCTGGTCTTGATTCTTCTGCCAGTGCAGGGTTTGAACCCGCTGTTTTGAAGAGCCTTTGTTGTAGCGCTACGAGGCCTTCGGGTAGTATTGCGCTTTATAAAACCCACTTTCATTGTAGGAGCGATATTTCTTTTTGAACGCCTTCTTCTCAAGCCCTACCGCTTTGAGAGTGTCCAACTCTGCCTTCATATGTTGCATTTCATCATCCGTACTTGCCCCAAACAATGAAGTCCTGGAAAAGGTTCAGTTCAAGATCCTCACCTGAGCTTCTGGTTTCAAAGCTGTCAGGCGTAACCAGGATGATCTCCTTGCTGATATTCCATGGGCATAGCCATGAGCCACGAGGGTAGCTCCGTCCGCTGCGGCACTAATGACCTGATTGGAGACTTGGCTGCCTTCCAAGAGAATCTCCTCAAAGTCCTTACGGTCTTCCTGAGGGAGCTTTTCCACAAAACGCTGTAGGGAATCCCACAGGGATCTGTCATAACGCCCCAAAAGTGCTTCTGCATTGGACACCTTGAGGAAGGAGGATGAAGTAGTACAGACTCGTCTCCCCCACGAATCTTGTCTCTTGCTCTCTTTGTCTGGAGGTACCATGGAGGAGGAGGCGACCGCACTGGACTTTTTCGCTGCAGCGATTATTACTGAGTCTGGGGGCGGATCAGCTCTGAGAAACAGAGGGTCCTCCTCTGGCGACCGTTACTTCTTGAGGATCCTCGCCGGAGCAGCTTTTACCGTCGCTGGAGTGAGAAACACCTCCATCACCGGCTCTATAATCCCAGGTACCAACGGCAATAGAGGTTTGGGTGCAGACCTGTGATGCAGAGTCTCAAAGATCACTGAGGTCTTGATCTGTGGAGTTGTTAGGGGGACTCCCAGTTTCAGAGCCCCCCTACCCAGTATGTCCTGAAACTTGAAGATATCATCAATCGGAGATATCCTTGATGGTGGAGAGTCCGTCAAAGTAGGCGAGTAGTCCCTTTGAGAGCGTGTAGGAGAAGAAGACAGAGTTGGAGATCTTCGTTCTCTCCTTCTGCTCCAAGATCTTGTTCTTCGCCTGGTGGACTGCACCCTGGAGCGTGACCTTTCTCTTTGCCGCGCCGGGGAGCGTGATCTTTCTCTGGGCCTCACCGGAGAGCGTGACCGTTCTCTTGGCCTGGAGATAGGCTGTTGCATCCTAGACGCCGTCTCCTTGTCTGTAGCCCAGTGGTGTAGAGGTCTATACCATCTTGGAGACAGCCTGTGTGACTTCTGCGCGGTGTCCCTAAATGGGGAGCGTGCAAAAGGTGTTAGATCGTGTTGTCCATGCAGGGGATGTGCAGGAGAACGCCTCGATCCCTCGCTGTGGGATGAATAAATGACTACATCCGGTGATCCACCTCGATGAACAGGAGAGGAGCCTGAGGAGGATGAAGACAGGCTCACAGGAGACTCCTGGGATCTCGAGCGACTCTGAGAACCACGGTGTTCTGGTGTTCTCTTCCGCTTGGAAGAGTGACTGACGCTCACTGGAGAGCCATGTACACCTTCCGCAGCTGAGGCTGATCTTGTAGACCTCCGCTGACCTGGAGACGGAACCGGACAACTCGACATCTTGGTCTGCTGCGCCACTGCTGGCTGAGACTGCTGGGATTGTACTGGAGACCCTTGCCTTGACGACACCAGTCTCGACGTCTAATGCCTGTGAGGGGACGTCGACGGAGGCCTTCTCGACGTCCAGCGTCGATGATGGGACGCCGATGGAGGATACCTCGACGTCGACCGTCGATGACTGGATGGCGACGGAGGATGTCTCGACGTCGAACGCCGATGGCCTGGCGACGACGGAGGGTGCCTCGACGTCGAGCGTCGATGATTAGACGCTGACGAAGGATGCCCCGACGTCGAGCGTCGATGACTAGGCGTCGACGGAGGCTGCGACATTGAAGACTGGACCTGAGGCTTCAACGGTGGAGGTCTCGACGTCGAGCTTCTCTGCTCCAACGGAGACTTCTCTCTCGACGCTGCACGTCGCCTGGTTGACGGCAGCGGAGTTACCTTGACTTTCGACGCCGAAGTCTTCACCGTCGAGGGAAGTTGACTCGTCTTCGTCATCGGTGGAACCTTCGACGTCGATCCGGACGCCGAAGGAGAGCAAGTCGGGACATCTCTCGACGTCGACCGCATCCTCCGCTTTTTCTGTCTCTTTGGAGACCTACCTCTCTCAGAAAGTCCATAAATTCGAATTCTTTCTCTTTCCTTGAGAGTTCTCCATGACAAGGACTTGCAGTGATCACAATTTCCTGCCGAATGTGTGTCAGGAAGACAGGGGATACACACAGGATATGTATCAGTCCAAGCCTTTTTCTTCCCACAGGAAGGGCAGGAGTCAAAAAGCGAAGGCCTTTTGACAAAAAATTAACCTTTTTGGAACTCAAAAAAGGCAGCACTATCTCTCTAAGGCAAAAAACGTCGAGTGAATACAAAAATTGAAGTAAATCACCAAGAATTTCTGACAGAAAATCAAAAAAAGGTGGGAGCTGTTTGACCAGGGTCCTGACAGAAGGAGCCGGAAAGAACAACTGACCTAACTGTCACCCCTGAGGCATGATGAGAAGCCTGGGGTCATGGCTGCCTTAAAGGCACGGTGCCAGTTTTTAGCTGAAAATGCTTTCAGTTTCTGTGTTATTGCTTCTCAATGCAGCCTATGGCTGACAATGTCTTTTATGAGTAATTTTCAGGATTTATGAGTGGTTTTACTCATTAAAACACAAAGTTCAAGGACTATTTGACCTAATGTGTTTTTTTGTTCCTTACTAATTGCTGTACTTATATAAGTGTTTACATTGTCTAGCCTTGGTTTTGGGGCTGCATTGGTGTGAGAAAAATAATATATGTATGTACATATATAGGGAGGGAGATATATGTGTTTTTACATATATATTTTTATATTGTTTGCGTGGTCCTGCACATGGGCGGGAATATTCAGTGCTTATGACTATTGATGAGGATCCCCTGGAAGAGAATGTACCTGTCTTTCCCCACCCACGTAGACAGTGGGCGTCTCTGTCCCTCTCCATCTTTACCATTGTTGTACAGGCATAGTATGAGCAATGTTTGTACTCAAAAAAGGGGATGGGAAAAGGGGGGGCTATTTCCACTTGCCTGGAGTGGGAGGTCCAGCGCAAACCGTGCCCCAGTCATGACGTCAAACAAGAAATGTGCTGTTCCTCAGGGAGGATTAGTAGAAAGTCACACGAAAGCTGGAGCCCACTGTGTCTCACAAAGATCTACAGATGGAAATCCATTTGTTGGATTTTAATGCCCTCACACACCCTTTCAGGTGTCATGCTTCATCATCTGGGCTGCTCCTCGTTGGGTCAGCGGTGTAATACCCAATGGGCTCACCTCAAAGAGGGGCACTTTATCGGAGATCTTTTATCCAACAGCCGTATTGTGAAGTGTGGGTGTGGGGCCAAGAGAGTGTAGACGTGGTGGTGAATGTAAAATGGGGCTGGGAGTACCTGAGATTGTCTTTATTCTGCGGGTCTCCTGCCTCAATTAAAAACAATGAACCGACACTTATTGAAGTATAATATCTCCTATTTATGTGACAGTTAGTGAAAATGAGTGTTAACGGTCAACATGTTTTTCGCGTAAGTGTCAGTGGACTCGCGATTCTTCAGGACCATACGAAAGGGAACTATCTACACTAAACAAATTGTTTAAATGTCAATTGGTTCATCAGTAACACAATGAAGTCAAATCTAATGTGTCAATATACCTGCGATGAGCTGGATCTACCTAATAGTGTCAAAATTCCAGGCATCAACAGTACCCGGCGGTCAACACATCAGGCTTTCACTCCCATGTATTTAGGGGTGTCGAAGCCTTGTGTGGCGCTTTGTGACCTACCCACACCACCGAGTCCGGGAGGTGTGGGTAGGTCACAAAGCGCCACACAAGGCTTCGAGACCCCTACATACATGGGAGTGAAAGCCTGATGTGTTGACCACCGGGTACTGTTAAAAAATATATACTACTGTGAGAGGGCAGCGGAGCGCCCCTCCTGGGCCATATACGGCCCGGGGAGGGCCAACTCCCTGGGGCCGGCCTGTGCAGAAGAAAGGAGGAGGCCCACGTGGCCCCCGTCCTGGAGCCAATAATGGCCCTGAAGACTTCCACCTCCCAGATCCGGACACTGCTATGTCTCGGGGTGCTCACCACAGTACATAGCTGTTTTCTCTGACTAGTAGGAGCTTTGACAGTTCCCGCCAAATCAGAGCAAACATGAACTCTGCTCTCAGCAAGCGAGTGCTGTGAAACTGCTCCCGCTTGCTGAAAGTGGATTTTTCGTCTTTTTTCCTGCCCGCTGTCAAGCGGGCGGGGAAACAGACTAAAGGATTTCTCTCACAGATAGGGAACTGCATGTTTAGCAGCTTCCTGTTGGTAAAAGCAATGTAAGCTCTCGTAGGAGGAGGTGAGCCGGCTGGTACCGCTGGGGCCTTTAGGCTCCCCCTGTGGGCTCCATGCTGCAACCGGATGCCTTGGGGGGCACCCAGGAGAAATGACTAGGCCCCATGGGATAGGGTCAAAAACAAGCAGAAAGAGGCAATATAATATACAAGTGAGAAACAAGCAAAAAGAGGAAGAATAAAGGTCAGCAACGAGCAGGAAGGGGCAAAATAACGGTGAGAAATGAGCAGAAAGAGGCAAAAAAAAAGGCCAGCAACGAGCAGAAAAAGGCAAAATAGAGGTCAGAAATCAGCAGCAAGAGGCAAAATAAAGAAGAAAAAGAAGCAGAAAGAGGCAAAATAAAGGCCAGCACCAAGCAGAAAGAGGCAAAATAAAGTGGGAAACTAGCAGAAAGAGGTAAAATAGAGGTCAGAAATCCAACAGCAAGAGGCAGAATAAGATCAGAAATAAGCAGAAAAGCAAAGTAAAGGCCAGGAGCGAGCAGAAAAAGGCAAAATAAAGGCAAAATGAGGACAAAGAGGCAAACTAGAGGTGCAAAACAAGCAGCAAGAGGCAGAATAAAGGTCAGGAGCAAGCAGAAAGAGGCAAAATAACGGGCAGAACGTGCAGAAAGAGGCAACCTTGAGGGCGGGGCAAGCAGAGACAAGGCAAAAAAATGAGCAGAAAATTAGCACGAAACCGAAGGCAGCTGAGGGTAGCGGACTGCAGGCAAGCTGGGCAGGAGTACCACCACAGTGGGAGCTGGCACGAGGACATGCTCCTCTGTGCCCCCCTACTTTTTTTAACCACATACTCACTGACAGACCCACTCATACACTTTCACATCCACTCACAGACCCACACACACACTCATGCACCCACTCACAGACCCACTGAGAGACTTATGCACCCACTGACTGACACACTCAGGCTCACACACCCACACACACAGTCACAGACCCACTCAGACACTCACACACCCATTCACAGATCCACTCTATACACTCATGCACCCACTCAAAGACCCGCTCAGGGACTCTTGCACTCTCTCACAGACCCACTCAGAGACTCACCCACCCACTGACTAACCCACTCAGATTCTAATTCACTCGCCCCCTTAGAGCCTCATCCAATCACTCACACACCTTCAAAGACACTCACAGCCCCAGTCAGAGACTCACTCACTGACTCACAGACCCACTCAGACACACATGCACCAACTCACAGACCCACTCTGACATGCACGCACCTAGTCACAGACCTACTTAGATACTTAGCACCCACTCACAGACCACCCAAAGATGTCATCAATGATGTCACTGACCATGTCATGTGTGAGGTCATAAGCAGTGCATTGCGGGGGCATACGTTATATTTAGCTCAGGTAACTATAACTGCTGAATTTCAATGGTTTTGTACATTGAAATGTGAGTATACCTATAACATCCCTGTAACCTTTGGTTTTTTCAGTGAATATATACATATATGTGTGTGTATATATTTGATATATATATATATATTTTTTTTTAATAATTTGTGTAGGGAGGTCACTTTAGGGTTCAAGGGTGAGTAGTGGTACTGGAAGTTAAGAGGAATAAACCCAACCTCAGACGCTCCAACACACTTGAATCTCCCAGGAAACTTTTATTTTTTTTATATAACCTTGGCACCCGTTTCACGGGCCGCCATACACATGTTAAATTGCACGGGCACCGCACTTTATATTCTACCACGGCGCCCGCATTCATCATTTTTTTTAAATGTATGTGCTCCGGCACCACGCTGCCTAGCACAGCAACCGGTTTCATGTTTTTTAAAAATCTTTCTGTGACCTTGGACCCTCCCGCATCCTTGGATTTCTGCGAAACCTTTTTTTTATTAACCATGGAGCCCGTTTCAGAGGCTGCCATACATGTTAATATGCAAAGCACTGTGCTTTATATTCTATCATGGCGCTTACTTTCATAATTTTTCTTTAATTAATGTGCTCGGGTGTCGCGCTGCTTAGCACGGTGCCCGTATTTATGTATTTTTTTTCCAACTCTACGCGACCTTGAACCCTCCCGCACCCTAGGATTTCTGGGAAACTTACTTTTTAACCCAAGGAGCCTGTTTTACTGGCCGCCATACATGTTAAATTGCAAGGCACCATGTTTTATATTCTAGCACAGCGCCTACTTTCATTATTTTTCTTTAATTATTGTGCTCGGGCACCGCACTGCTTGGCACGGCGCCTGTTTTCGTGTTTTTTTTTTCTTCAACTTTATGCAACCTAGAACCCTCCCACACCCTTGGATATCGCAGGAAACCATTGGATTACGTCGACCATGCCTCCAATTTCCCAGAGTCAAATCCAACAGACTGGTGGGATCCGTGGCCATCAATGGAGCTTTTGCTGCCATAGTGTGGGATGAAAATCTGGGATGTGATGGTAAGTGTCCAATCCCCCTGCCCCATGCCTTCATTATTATCAGCTACTTCTCTAGGTGTCACATTTGTAATGCATTACTGAAAGCTTCAGCTATTGACTTTGCATTATTCTTACCAACACCAATAGCTCAAACTTTCACTAATGCAAGACCTATTGCATTGCAAATGCTTGTTTAGTAAGAGGCGATGGCGGAGGCAGAGGAAAGAAAAAAGATCGAAGAGTTCAATAGGGGGACAAGCGAGGAGCAGAGGTAGTGATTAACTTAGGTCATCACATGTCTGAAACCCAACTGAAGCTACTGAATAAAGATTTAATTTATGTCTACTCAAAGACAAGACATTTTTAAACTACGGAAGGAGTTGGTTGAATTTTTCCTAGTCTTCTGCCCGAAAGTGTTTTCCAATATTCAACTAATTTTAGACAGGGAAATTAACACAGGATTAAAAAGGAAATTATGATTTAATCCTCCCACAAATGCCATGCCAGTTGAGGTGGTTAGTGTTTGAACAGGCAGTTGCAAAGGAAGTCAATTATTTAAAAAACAGCAACAAACATAGCTTCTTTTTTATAAGGGTGAAAAAGAAGCACTAGTGGAACTATCTAACATACCCATTTTAGTGAAAGATCAGCTGACAAAGGGGAGCTATTGTAGTAATGCCCGTTGACATTTACAGACAGGAGTGTTTACAACTACAGGCAGATACCAGGGATTACAAAAACTTGAGTAGGGATTTCACACAAATGGTAAAACAAGCAGAGGTGAACCAGTAGATTGAAAAATAAGAGACAGATTTTCTCTTTGAAACTGATACGAAATCCCCATACTTTTATATCTTACCCAAGATGCATAAAGAAAACGTTCCACTCCCAGGCTGTCGAATAGTGGTGGGAATAGAATCTGGGCTTGAGTCCTTTGTGGACCATCTCCTTATACCTTTAGTAATCACTTTGCCAACATACGTAAGAGACACAAAAGATATCCCTAACGTCGTACAAGGAATTTCGCTTTTCCCTCACACACAACGTTTAATGCTCCTGGACGTTGAGGCACTTTATACAAGTATTCAAGAAGAATCCTTTTATGCACTGGAACTTCTATCAAAATCTGAATGGCTTTCAATAGGGCTTAGAGATTTATTTTGGATTGTGCACACATGGCCCTTACTAGGAATTACTTTAAGTTTGAGGGTGATTTTTATTTACAAGTGCACAGAACATCAATGGACAGTACTTTCCCCCAAGTATTGCATGCCTTTACGTTCATGCATATGAAACAGAACACATTTTTAACATTTACAATCCATATTACTCTAAAATAACATCATGGAAACGTTACATTGACAATATTTTCATCATTTGGTCAGATTCTGAAGAAGAAGCTGCTACTTTTTCAGATTGGATTAACCAAAGGGATGAGTTCCTTAGAACTAGATTCACTAGGCGCAGAAGGAGAACAGAGCTTTCCTTCTTAGATTGGACAATAAAAACAGTCTCAAGTGTTAGGTATTCTACAAACCCACTAACCGTAATAACCTTTTACGATATGATAATTGTCATCATAAAGCCCTGCGGGATGATCTCCCTGTTGGACAATTTCTAAGGCTGCGACATAACTTTACAGAGAAACAAGACTACATTTATCACGCGATTCTGCTTAACAAGAAAATGCAGGTGAAGAAGTATCTGAAAAAGATAATAAAAAGAACATCTAAAATGGCATATAATAGCTAAAGGGACTTAATACTGCAAACATTAAAAAAACACCGACCCTCTTATCAGTGTAACAACATTAGGAACCCATTCCAATCCAATACAGAAAAATGTTAACATAAATTGGAACATTCTTATATCGGGGTATTGCAGTTTGAAAAACTAATGTTCTCTTTTAAATGGGGAAAATCTACCAAAGCACTAAAAAACCTATCATTATGAACAACCTGGTCACAACAAGCAATATGCCACCCCTAGTAGTACATTCGCCTTGTGGACATTGTAATGTATGCTAATTACAAGAAGAGCCAAATACCTCGGCCTAGGGATGCAAATTCCATTAGTTCTCAAGCATTTCAACGGCAATTCCACAAAGTTAGTCTACATGGTAATATGTATCTGTGGACTAAAGTACATAGGTATGACAACACTCAAAACATAGACTACAATTAATGACCACAGGAGCATAATTAGATGCAAAAGACATCCATTAAAATGATAAGACATTTTCTTGAAAAAGACAACTCGGATTGGACAGATATCATTGAACTCCATGAACATCAACAATAAGTTCCCATAAGCAGGACCAAAGTGGATCTATCATTTGGGGACATCAATTATGGTTGTTTCAATGATGATGTTCAATGGACACAACTCTAATTTAAACAATATCTAGGGTGGGGTCTGAGATTTATAAATATAGTCCAACCAAACAATTATCTTGCTCCATTCCCTGGTCTCACTGTATTCACCTTTGTCTAGCTTCCTTGGTGTAAAATGCATACCGTCAGAAATATTTTGTCCTTCTTTACTCTAGAGTGATCATTCACTTCTAATAAAAAGATTGTTTTAATTGTCTAGCATTTCGCTCTGTCCACTAGGTTTCTGCTGGAAATGATGAGCTTGTTTCTGTGTAATTCCAATAAAATCCTCTTCATTAGTCTATTCTGTGGCAAGAAGCGACTGTTAAGTATTAAACATTTTGTAATCTATGAATAGATAGCAAACATTTGCTCTCCTTTTCTCTCAATTGTCCCAGAGACTTCTGACTTCATTTACCATGATTCTGGGCAATTACGCGTCGGGTGCGTAGCGGGTACTTCATGTGACGCATGTTCATGATGCAATGCACAAGTCTTTCAAAGGGTTTTGGCTTGTGCGGTTTCCGCATGTATTATGCAGCAGTTTGGAAAATTCTCAGATGATAAGGACAGCGTCTACCTCTTAATGAAGTAAGGGCCATATGCATCATGAATTTTGCTCATCACAAATGGGCCAATTCGAAAAATCGCCCCGTTTGCGATCGCATAAAATGCATTTCTGATGCCGCAAACCCAATTTTGCAATTCAGGAACCTGTTACAGAATCGCAAAATGGGTTTGTGATTCGCTATTTGGAAGGGGCGTGTTTAGAGCGTCCCTTCCAAATAGCGAATCTTAACGGTATGCATGAATTCTTTGTGACCGGGAATGCGGTCGCGAAACATTTGCATTTTACCACCTACTTCAAGTAGGTGGTAATCCATTCGCAAACGGGACCTCTTCCCCTTTGTGAATGTTAGTAAAAACATTTTTAAGAGCAGGCAGTGGTCCCACAGACCACTGCCTGCTCTTAAAAAATGAAAAGAAAAAGTTTCATTTTTTTCAAAAACGCATTCCGAGTTCCTTTAAGGAATGCGAGCTGCATTAAAAAAAAGAATTGCTATATTTAAAATCAATCACAGACATGGTGGTCTGCTGAGTCCAGCAGGCCATCATCCCTGTGATTTTTGCAATTCTCAGGGGATCGCAAATTGCGAACTTCGTCATTAATATTCATGAGGTAGGTCATTTGCTATCTCCTATGAATCGCTAAAAGTGTTAAACACACTTCGATGCATTCCGTTTTGCGATTTCTTAATTGCGAATCGCAAAGATTCGTAATTGGGAAATCGCAAAACAGGGCCTTCATACATCTGGCCCTATATGTCTACGAAAATCGATCAAAGTAATAGCCATGTTTATAATTGTTATTTATTCAACAACCGGTAGCAGTTTATTTTTTTACCTATAAGGGATATACCATATTAACTTTATGTGTGCAAGAAGACCCACTCTCAGTACAGGGCATGTTTCTCCCTGCATCAGACTGACAAATTATATTACCCGATAGTGATGATTCCAAGGAATAATTTGTGTGTTTATTGTCTGTCAACCTCCATTACTTTTCTGGTTGTCTATTGTTACGATGGCATCTTTTTAACAACCAGCTCATATATCACATTCCGTTTCCTAAGAGAACAACCGATTTAATCTCTAACTTGAAGCTTGCTGTTCTAACCAAAGTGACAGCAGAACAGCAACTGGAGGGAGTCATACCCCTGATCTTCCTCACAGATGAGTGAACCGGTCAACATCCTGGGAGGACCCGCCGTGGGCACCCAGAGGCCGCTCACCTGACCCTACTCTTCCCTGCCCCACAGTCCTGATGAAGACCCGCTGTGACCCACAAATAGGGCCATATTAGGGTTGAAACGTCTACGACAAACATTTGGACCAGCTTTAGGAACTCTGTGGAATAGCCAATGGACGTGGCCCACAGTATAAACTATACAATGAAAATTTGACTGGCCAAAAAACCTCCCCTCCTCTCCCCACTGTATATAAAGTCACGAGTCTATCACTGCACGATACATCACTGAGCACTTGAATTTCACTTTCTTCATAACTGATGCGCCGTTTTTCTAACAGTGTATTTAAATTGTCTTTCAAATACAAATAGGGTATTTATGAATGCAAATAATTCATATAAAACAGCCTGATATACCCGATATGGATTTTATTAACTTTTGGCTTCTTGTTCTGATTGACCCACTTGAAAAGAAATGAAGTGCTGAGTCAATTATTCAGTAAAATGTGGTAATAATTTGTTTGAACCCAACAGAACCATTGTTTATATACCTTATCATTGCCCAGGTTCTGAGGGATACTGGGTTACCCTATTGTAACTTATTAAACGCAGTGAAGCTGAGGCTCCTGGCAGTGAAGATTATAAGGGAGGGAGTTGCACTGTGGGCAAAGTTTCCTAAATATTGCGACTACACCTTGTGCACGCTGAGTATCCGACCCTCCCTGTGAAGTCGCAGAATATTGGAGAATTGCTCTTCAGCGTGTTCGAGGAGGTGCGGTATCAAGTCCTTTACGCAATACACCGTAGACCGTTTACTACAGGATCTGACCTAGGTCCCAGATGTGAGGCCAAACAAAACCCTTTAGCCACCTGATGCATCAAGAACCTCGCTTACCCACCGACGTGTGGTGTGGCCTCCATCAGCAGCCCTGTACAGTACAGCATCCGTTTGCCTGACCCTAATATGACCGCCAATTACGGCACGTGCCATTTTAAAAAACAAACAGTGATGCAGGAAACAAGCGTTTTTAGTAAAAGCACCACTTTGTGCTTTCACTTCAAAGTCACCTGAAATTACGATACAACTGTGGCTCCTACGAGGCTGCAGCAGTTGTAAAATGGCGGGAGTGGTGAGCAGGCACGAGGAGGAGTGGGAGTCAAGACTTCAACAAGCCCAATACCCTTTAGAAGAAACCCCAAAACAAAACTAATGGCCTACAAAAAAAGAAGCCTCACTGATGGTGGACAGGAAAAGTGCAAAAAGGACAAATAAAGACACGGTCTGCCATCGCACTCTAAAGACACGCCTCCTAGAAGCCGGAATCCAGTAGAAGGTCCTGGACTGGACCACGTCCTTCCTCTCCGGCAGAACCCAGAGCGTCCGCCTCCCGCCCTTCAGATCCGAGGCCACCGGCATCATCAGCGGTGTCCCCACAGGGCTCATCCCTCAGCCTGACGCTGTTCAACATCTACATGGCCCCCCTCGCACACGTGGCCCACCAACACGACCTCAACATCATCTCCTACGCTGACGACACCCAGCTCATCCTCTCCCTCACCAAGGACCCGCACACCGCTAAAACCAACCTCCACGAGGGAATGAAGGCCGTCGCCGACTGGATGCAGAACAGCCGTCTTAAGCTAAACTCGGACAAGATGATGGTACTCATCCTCGGACCCACCCCCTCAGCCTGGGACGACTCCTGGTGGCCGACCACACTGGGAGCAGCACCGACTCGCACCGACCATGCACACAACCTAGGATTTCATTACAAGACCGGAGGCTACCATTATGCTTTTAACTTTTAATGCAGGACCAAGCAGCCGCATATGTCATAAAGTAAAAGTTCTATACTAGAACATAACAGATGAAACAATACTAGTAGTAACCAGGCAATCAGCCTCTTTTAAATGCGGCTCCAAGCAGATAAGTCATGTTTTTCTTATCCTCCTAATCATTACTAGTTTTATGCTGCTTTCTGATTATTTACTTATTGGATACTGCTTTCTGATTATTTACTTATTGGAAGTTATATATTATCAACCTACATGTATTGTTTATATTACCTTCTCTTATCTAACAAACATTTTACTTCTCAAATGAGTTAGGCTACTTGTAATGACTTGTTCCTTACCCTATCCCTGACTCGAGCACCCGTCCTCCAATTTACGGAGTTCGGCTTCCCTTCATTTTCTCCCCTTTCCGCCGTTTTCTCCGTTCGCTCATGCCATTTGTTTTGCATTTGCCGATTTCGGCTCTTTAGGCGCCTCTATGCGCCTCCTCCTGAAGCAATCCTCGCTTCTTTCTGCTTTTAGCGGATCGGAGACTTCTCCCCTTCACCGGGACCCGAGGAAGGACGTTGGCAACACACGCGCTGCGTGTTATGCTTGCCTAGGTAACTTCCTAGGTCCCATTACTCGCAATGGGTGCTCCTAGGCAACGGACTGATCGCGCTCGAGGAGACAGGCAGTTTCCCGACGACGCGATCAGCTGTTTCCGACCATAGCTGCCGTTTTTTTCCTAACGCTTGTACAAATATTGCAATTTCACCTATATCCCCTTAAAACGATTAATCCTACCCTACCCTCACATGTTAACAGTTCTAATACTGTTTTGTTTCTTATAATATTGTTTACTGATTAAGAGTCTCTTCGTCCTTTTGGACCCTCTCCACCCAAACCCATTACATTAATATATTTTTAAAAAAAGATAAAAAAAAGAGAGATTAGTGAATTATAAATTATTTAAGTACAAAAAAAAAAAATAACACAAAAAAAATAAAAAATTATTAGAATTATTATCCATTAAGTTATCAAGGCATCTTATATTTATTATTATTATGTCTGATTCCGATTCAGATCAAGCTAACGCAGCTGAATCTGACTTTAACGATGAATCTATCAGGAATCTTATACATAAAGAAATGAGATCTTGCATGTTCTCTACTCTTTCCCAAGTCATGTCCTCCAAGAGATCATTCCCTCCCGGAAGGGATGACCTTAATAACGACGACCTTGAGGATGAGAACGCAGAAATAAGGGGTAAGAGGCACAAAAAAACTAATAATATTGATTTCACCGCAGAGAGCACAGGAGGTGCGGGAGGTAATTTCACCTCACTTGCCTCAGGTGTGCCTAGCGGCACAAAATCGAAGGGTGTCCTTAGCGGCACAAAAGTTCTGGGTGTCCCCCGCGACACATATTACCAAAGTGCTCAAAATGATACCAATGATGATCTCAATGATGATGCCTCAGATATTCAAGATGAATATATCCTTGATCTGGATGATAATGACCAAGATTTTGACTCACTTCTCTTTGGTGGCGACGCTCTGTCGTCCTCTAAAGATAGTATTTTAGACCCCTTGGGGGTAGAAATGTTTTCCCCTCTTAATATTAAACATTCTAGAAGTTCCGAATGGACCCCCCATGACCACATTTGTAAGTTTATCACTAAGTGGATCAGAAACCCTTTGGAGAGGGAGACTCGAAATCTTCTGAGAGCCGAATGCTCCAGACCCTCTATAGAGGGTAAAGTTTGCCAAACCCCAAATCTCGATCCTGGGCTAATTACTTATCTATTTAAGCTCGGCAGGGACCCTCGTAAAGGACTGGAAAGATCCTTAAAAATATGCCAAGATAAGGTTTTAGACATCTTGGGTCCCTTAACTAAAATTATTGAGGCAGCAGAGGAAAGCTACCTCAACGACTCCCCTCTTGATACCCTTTCAATTCGTGGTTGGAATCAAAGAGCTCTAGTCTTGTTGGGCAATGCTAATGCAGGGCTCAACTCTGAGAGGAGAAGAGTAGTTTTAACCAGAATTAGCCCTAAACTAAACGATTTGGCGGACAAAGAACCTTCTCTTAATCCCAAAGGTCTTCTCTTTGGTGAAGACTTAATAAAAAGTCTTGGTAAATATGTTAATACCTTTACCGCCTTGGATAAGGCTCATCAAAACATGAAAAAGGTTTTCAATTCTAACAACCTTTTTGGAAGGGCCGGAAGAAGGGGCCAATCTTTCGGCCACTTCAACCGACGGCCCTTTTCTAGATCCAGGGGTTATGGCGGAAGAGGATATCAACCCCCAGCCAACCTCCATTCTATCCCCCGAGAGGAAGAGGATTTCGTTCCAGAGGTTTCAGAGCGAGAGGAGCTCCTACCGACGCCAACCCTCAAAGTGAGTATTCCTTCCCCTCCCCTTTCTTCGAGTCCAAGAGTGGGAGGCAGACTGAAATTCTTTTACCACAATTGGACACTTATCACACAAGATCCCTGGGTTCTAGATACCGTAGTTGGTTTCCATGTGGATTTCTTTCAAAACCCAGTTCAGAACTCAATTCCAAAGGCAATTCCACTTACTTTGGATCAAGAGAAAATAATAGAGGAAGAAATTCCCTCAATGCTCCAAAAAGGTGCCATCATAGAAGTCCCCATGGAATTTCTGAAGTTTGTAAGCACTCTTTTCTCGTAGAAAAGAAGGACAAAGGTTGGAGACCCGTTATAAATCTCAGGGAACTCAACAAATACCTTGTTTACAGACATTTCAAGATGGAGGGAATCCATCTTCTCAGGGACCTCTTATTAGAAGGGGACTGGTTAGTCAAACTAGATTTGAAAGATGCCTTCTTTACCATCCCCATGGCCAAAGTTCATCAACCTTTTCTTCAATTCATCTGGAAGAACCGTCTTTACCAATTCCAGGCCCTTCCTTTCGGCCTCTCCTCAGCCCTTTGGTGTTTCACCAAGGTGATGAGGGCAGTCACCTCATCTCTGAGAGAAAAAGGTATTCGTCTTATCATTTATCTAGACGACATCCTTATACTGTCTCAAGATTACGATCAGAACATTCAAGATCTCAAAACTGTTGTGGACCTTCTAGAAAGTTTGGGTTTTATCATAAACAAGGAAAAATCCATTCTTTCCCCTTCCAAAACGATGGAATTCCTTGGTTTCAAGGTAGACACCAAAAATTGTCTTCTTCTTCTTCCTCAAAAGAAAATTTCAAAAATAAGGAAAGAGATAAAACACGTCCTGAAACAACGAAATTTCCCTTTGAGAGAACTAGCCCGACTCTTAGGCCTTCTCTCTTCTTCCATTCAGGCTATCTTTCCGGGCCCCTTAAATTATCGAGCCCTTCAAAGAATAAAGGCAAAAGCTCTCATATCTGGTCTCTGGTACGGAGACCACGTTTCTCTAAACCAGGAAGCTGTCTCAGAACTGAACTGGTGGTTAGACAACTTGGACGCATGGAATGGCAGGGCGATCTTTGGTTCAGCTCCAGATTTTATTTTAGAATCAGACGCGAGCCTTCATGGCTGGGGTGCTTGTCTCCAAGATCAAAACACTGGTGGAATCTGGTCTCAAGAAGAATCCTTTCTACACATCAATTACCTGGAATTGACCGCAGGGCTCTATGCTCTAATGAGTTTCAGGCACTTTCTTCAAGGCAGATCAGTAATTCTGAAAATGGACAACATGTCCGCTGTTGCCTATATAAACCACTTGGGTGGCACCAAATCGGAGGACCTATCAAACCTGGCCAAGAAACTTTGGATTTTCTGCCTGGAACACAAGATCTCTCTCAAAGCAGAATATCTTCCGGGAAAATCCAACCTCTGTGCAGATTGGAATTCGAGGTTCCTCATAGATTACAGCGATTGGAAACTCAACACTTCTGTCTTCAATTCCCTCAATCACTTCTGGGGTCCTTTCCAAATAGACCTTTTTGCCAGCAGACTGACCTTCCAACTGAAAAATTATTACAGCTGGATGCCCGATCCGGGTGCTCTAGCGGTGAACGCCTTTCTCCAATTTTGGGAAGGGATCATCGGTTATGCCTTCCCTCCGTTTGCAATGATCCAGAGAGTACTTCAAAAGGTGAGACAAGAGCGCTCTTCAATAATTCTGATAACTCCATTTTGGCCGTCCCAGGCATGGTTTCCCACTACTCTGGAACTAACTTACGATCTCCCATTCCTGATTCCTTCACCTTTAGACCTCCTTACAGACGTAGACGGTCGAATTCACCCTCTCGTTCAGACGGGGAATTTGAGCCTTCTTGCCTGGAAGGTGTCAGGAGATCTAACCATCTCACAAGACTTTCGTCAACAGCTTCTGCTCTCCTCGGAGAATCTTGGGCCCCCGGTACACATTACCGGTACAACAACATCTGGAAGATATGGTTACGTTGGTGCTTGGAGAGGCACCTGGATCCCGTGGAAGCACCTATCGTTGATATAGTTAATTTTCTGGGAGAACAATTTGATAGAGGTCTGAGTTACAGATCTATCAACTGTTATAGGTCTGCCATTTCTGCTGGTCATTCCCTTGCCAACAATAAGACGGTAGGTAAAAATCCTATTATATGTAGAATTCTTAAAAGTATAAGGATCAGGAGACCTCCTAAGCCAAGATATCAATCTCTTTGGGATGTTAAATTAGTTCTTGACCTTTTCTGTTCCTGGCCTGAGAACTCTCTTTTGAGTAGAAAGAACCTCTCTTTAAAATTGGCAACTCTTCTTTGTTTAATATCATGTCGAAGAGTTTCTGATGTTAAGGCTCTTGACATTTCATTTAGGAGCTATGATACGTTTGGGGTCAAATTTGATTTACATAGGAGAACCAAAACTATGTCTGATAGTATTTTTTACCCACGTTTTGACATGTGTAATAAACTTTGTGTTGTTCACTGCATGAAAGAATATGATTTAAGAATGAATTCTCTTCGTCCTCAGGACGTTGATCAATTATTTATCTCCTTTGTTAAACCTCATAAAGGTATTACTTCCAGTTCTATAGCAAGATGGGTTAAAATTATTATGGGCCTTGCTGGCATCAATCTGGATCTTTTTAAACCACATTCCATTAGAGGTGCTATGGCAAGTAAGTCTTTCTGGTGTGGTGGTAAGTTAGAAGACATTCTTAAATCTGCTGATTGGTCAAATGCTAGGACATTTGCTCATCATTATTGCAAACGTATTACTCATATGTCTGATGTTGTTTTACATGACTACCAACAAGCATAATGGTAGCCTCCGGTCTTGTAATGAAATAGCGATTCTCCTATTAACATGACCAGAGAATCTGGATTTCATTAAAGACACGGAGGCTAACATTATCCCTCCCACCCATCCCTTGGGTGGTTGTATTTAATTTCATATCTATTGCACTTGTATTTTATTCTCATGTTATACTTGTTCTATCCTTTTTACAGGATTTATATTTGATTACTCTATGATTTACTGCAAAAAATATATATGTTTTGTCTTATTCTTCATATTTCTGAATTCATTTATACCTTTTTTCTTTTCGGACAACCTCTCGTGAATTTACCTTATGGCTCCTGTTCTACATCCTTTGGATTTGCTTCCTGCTGTTCGAATTTTGAAGTTCTTGGTTTCTCTTTCTTCATTCAAGTTGTACTTCGTGGATGCTCCTTGGACTTGTCCTTCCTTTGATCCACATTTAAAAGAGGCTGATTGCCTGGTTACTACTACTATTGTTTCATCTGTTATGTTCTAGTATAGAACTTTTACTTTATGACAAATGCGGCTGCTTGGTCCTGCATTAAAAGTTAAAAGCATAATGTTAGCCTCCGTGTCTTTAATGAAATCCAGATTCTCTGGTCATGTTAATAGGAGAATCGCAATTCATCCTCAACTCCTCCCTCTCCATGTCTAAACAGGTCAACGCCTTCTCCTCCTCCTGCTACAATACCCTCCGCATGCTCCGCAGGATCTACAAGTGGATCCCGACTGAAACAAGAAAAACTGTGACACAGGCCCTCGTCAGCAGCAGACTGGACTACGGCAACGCACTCTATGCAGGAATCCCAGCCAAACACCTACAACAACTACAACGCATCCAAAACGCCTCCGCCCGACTGATCGTCAACTTCGCCCGCTGCAGCCACATCACCCCCCACCTGAGAGACCTACACTGGCTCCCCGTCGACAAGAGGATCACCTTCAAGCTCCTCACCCACGCACACAAAGCACTCCACAACACCGGATCAGCCTACCTGAACAGCAGACTCAACTTCTACACCCCGACCCGCCAGCTCCGCTCCGCCAGCCTCGCCCTCGCCGATGTCCCCCTCATCCAACGAACAACCTCCGGCGGCAGATCCTTCTCCTACCTCGCCACCAAGACCTGGAACACTCTCCCTACCCACCTATGGCAGACCCAAGACCTACTCGCCTTCAGAAGACTACTCAAGACCTGGCTCTTCGAGCAGTAGCGCCCCCCCCTCAGCGCCTTGAGACCCTCATGGGTAAGTAGCGCGCTTTACAAGTACTCTGATTGATTGATTGATTGATCAAAGAGCGGGAGAAATGGCAGGGAGGCAGTACTTCTAAATATTTCAAGCAGAACTTACTTGAGCATGAGGGTGCACTATTCACCAATCCGATAAGGTATGCAATGCTATCTACACATTTGTCGATTATACACCTTTCGATGAAAATATACCATTCAAACATATATCATACAGTGATCTTCATAAAACATAACAGTTGTCTGTGTACATCAGTGAAGACACCACATTGTTCTGTATCAAATGTGACTCTTGGATGTAATCAAGATACTGCAACCATCTTCACAGTTCAGCACACTGCTGATTTATTTTCTCCGTTGAATATTCAATTCTTAAAGCTCCAGAATGAATGTTTCAAAATTCGCCATTCCCAATGCATTTCGGTGCACAGCACCTTCATCAGGGGAATACTGTGAAAATTTACAAATATTTACATGTTTCTGATTCTTATCATATACACGAAACCTATCCTCATACTATTACGAAATTATAAACAAATTCAATAGTTTCAAGCGTTATTAGGTCCAACAAGCCACAGTTTTGTGTATTTAGAAATGTTCCATAGTGTGCATGCAACTGCACCTTTGTTGCCAACAATGATGTTAGATCACACAGCCGTGTAAAAACACACAATGTGTCAAATCACGCAAAAAGTGTAAAACGTGTAAACTCGTGCTTTGAAACATAGGTGATTACTAGTCCAATATAATACCCAAGTGCGGAGACAAATGTGAGGGAACCAACTAATATCATGCACCGATTGGTGAATAGTGCACCCTCATGCTCAAGTAGGTTCTGCTTGAAATATTTAGATGTATTGTGTCCTGGGAGAGGCGAACCAGGTTTTTGAGGGTTGCACCTGATACACTGTTTGAATACTAGTATTATTTTTCAGTATTATATTATCAGGAGTGCAGGTTACTTGCACAGAGATTTTGTAGAGAGGAAGTACTGCCACAACTATGGCATTAAGAGGAGGTGAGAGGGAGGAATGCTATATTTACATGTAATCAGCTATGCCTCCAAAGATGAACACACGCAAACAGTAACAGACCAGGAAAACCAAGAAAACAATAATCCCCCCAAGAACACAAAAGAACCACAGCGGAATAAGACAGTACTGTAGTGTAGCTCCTATTTTCCCAATAGGCTCTGCGCATTGGAATAGTACCTACAGCAGTAAAGGCCTAGACCAGACGTTAACTAGGTCTACTACTGTCGATACTAGACTTAATTTTTGGGTTTGCCAGCTAAGCTCAGAGTTCGCTAGAAACTTTCTCGAATGTTCAAGGAAGGATTAACTCCCCTGATTAGACAAGAAGGGATTTAGTTTCTGACAACCATAGAACATGACAACTTTGCTCTCCCCTAATCAAGAGTCAATCTCAAGAGTCGTGTGAGCACAAGGCAATTATTTTACTCAGTCAGTACGTGCATTCTTAGTCTCATCAGAATGTAGAGAAAAGGAAGAGACGGGCGTGTTCAATAAAAGATGTTATTTATTGATCAGTCTCTTTTCTCGTACAAGAGAAATGGATCGATATTATTGCAATACTTATAGTTAAGTAAAGTGCATACATTAAAAGCAATAGTATAAAATAATACTGTAAAAACATTGATATGGTTTCTGAGCCATATGATGTTTAAAATGATTAAAATATATTTACATACACATATACATTTGACTAAACGTACTCAACTGGTGTTTCTAAATACGCCTACCCCGTGTACCTGACCTAAGTCTAATGCGTGGGCGGGAATAGAAAGTTACAGTTTAAGTTAAGTTTGTTTTTGCCAAGTGAATAACTAAAGAATTCTCTAGGAGGGGTTATTCAGTTCTGTACCTGGAATTTAGGATGAATGAGGAATGGTATCTCTTTCTCTGCTCTCGATATTCCAGGCTGCCTGCGAGGGCTGCCCAGAAGCGCCGGTGCTGGGTCTCTCGGTTTGAGATAGCAGCGCGTCTCTCAGCGCGTCAGGAAGGCGGGGCTGTTGCCTGCGGGGTCTGCTTCTGCTCTCTGCTTCGGCAAGTATGGCTGCTCCGTCTTGTCACCACGCGTGTGTTTGCATAGGGCAAGGTCGGCAATATTTATACCTTAAAGGTGCCGGGATTGACGTAAGGATGGACATAGGTACGTCAATAAAGATGTCATACGACTTGCTCGTTAGCACATTCTTTACTAAAGTTCTCTGTGAAATCAAAACAATGGCCGCACGGATTATCCAGGTTGTCATAGGTTTGATTTGTTATGAGAACGTCGTATGCCTTATCAGGGGCTGGAGGAATGTCGCTTGTCTAATTAGATCTCAAGTGTTATGACCTAATCAGATAACACGTTCCTGTGCCGTAGTGTGACTGCGTCAGATAACGGTATCTGCATCATGGGGGATTTCTTGCCTCATGGGCTGACTGTTAGTTAACTAGCTAGGTAGGTTAACCAGAATATGGTCAGGAATAGGGGGATCGATTCAGAACCTATAGAAATACACGACACCCACTCCACGCTAACTATGGTCATATCTACTAATCTATGCATAGTATAACATAGTACAACATACTATAGAGTATAGTGTATACCTTACCACCCCAAAATACATAAATGCATTTTGAAATTTTCAAATATACTGAAAAATTGCAGTCATATATATAGTATGCACTTAAGCTATGAATTAAATGCAAAAGTAAACATGCATTGTTATGCATTATTGCTTTTTGGTATATGAGAAATACACATGAAATGGCTCTTAATATGGCTATACAGAAAAAAAGTCGAAACCATTTCATCACATAAAATATATTGTGAACATACCAGCGGGCAGCTAAAGTCTATATAAAGTCTATAAAGTATCTAAAAAAATTAGAAATCTTAGTTCTCTAGGAATAGTTTCTTACTTTAAGCAGAAGATCAGTGTCCCGGGGAAAAATATATAGAAAAATATTTTAAGGGCTTGCTGAAAAAAGTTGCTGTCCGTGAACTGGATTGTAATTGTTCATGTGACTTTATTTTTTAAGTTGAAGGCCGGATTCAGGGAACGCCGTGTGCGAGTTTACTCAAAAGTCTCTATTTCTGTTCCGGAGAGAACATCATATCATTCAGGCTTTCGAAAAAACTGTCAACAGCTTCATGGGAAAGTTCCACTAAGTCGGAAATAGGTGTAACCATGCATTCATGCGCATGATTGTCTGCATTGACATTCTGATTTGCATTGCTGACAGAAGGTCGTACCTGTTCGATGCTGCTTTCATCTTGAACTTCACTACTCTTCAATCGCAGTGGTGAAGATTCCAGGAATGCCGTCATCAGAATTGGCAGCCTTTGAGGGCAGCACAGTGCGTGAACCTTGGTAGGAACCAACAGTGTATCTGCATCCACCGGCGCATCCGATTGTAGCGTCAGACAGGTGTCTAACACGTATTCTTCTCCGCATAGCAGACACCTTAGTACAGGTAAAACACACCTTTGCCACATTGGTCGAAATGATAGAAACCAAGTCATGTTTAGGTCTCTAAGCCGGGAAAGTCCCAGGATTTTTGATATCCGGTCCCGGTATCCAATGGCTAGGATCGTTTCTTCCATTGTCGTGAGAGTTTGTTCTGTGACATGGGTTGCCATAACGAAAAATAAGGACTAGGAATAGGATTCCTGCAATTAGTCCCAGGATCAAGGGAAGTCCGCCAAAAATCGAATGGACGAAATCTGGAAAAATACCCAGTATGGCTTTGAATGGTGTTAATGCCATCGAAAATACTGTCTTAAATACCTTTGAGACCCCAGTGGTATCAGAAATATTTAAGATTTCGCTCAGGATTTCCGCGAAATGTACGGGGGAATTGGTTGATAATAATGTATGTATCTCTGCAGTCGTCCTTGCGACTTGTAGATCATACGTTTCTTTAGATGACGTGAGCCTTGTAGGCGTCTGAAGAAGCACTGTTTTCATTCTGCTTAAAGTGTCTATTCGAATAGAAGTAATTTTCAAACTGGGCCATGCCCTCGCCTCCCTGTCTGGAAAGGAGCTGGGGAACAAAGAACGTCCACAGCACTTGACCTTCGCCGTCGTAGTGACGAGATAAGGAGTCCCGGGCATAAGACTACAGCATCTGCGGTCTACAATAAGAATGTAACTCCCATTATAGAGTCTTTGAAAGAATGGTTCTATTTCAGTTGCAGGTGCGCCTTGCTGGTGACATGAAAGGTTGTATGAATTCCCTTCACAGGCTCCGTGCAAACTAATACCGTTACACAGAAGCGTGCCGCTTAGTGACATAGCACAATTGTTGCCACTAAGAAACACTTTCTGTCCTTTGTTACTGACACATGCATGTGAATAGGGCAGGTTCCAAGTTGTTTTAAGGTACCCCTTTCCCAATTTTTCGTACATGCCAGCCTGTATATATTTTTGGCAGTATTGAAACCTGAAGGTTGAGATTGGAATATTTATGATTCCGTGGATTATCCATTCACTGACAGGTCGTTCTGACATTGTCAACGGTAATCTTTCTAGTTTTTCAATGCTCAAGATTGTATAATCAGCACCCTTCTGCGCCATACCGATTTGTCTATCAGTAAGGTTAAAGATTTGGAATAGTGACGTTGTGTTGATTAAACGCCAAGGCACATAGCCTGAACGCAGATTTTGTAACGTCCAGCCAAGCTGTACAATAGAGCGCAATTGTGACTGACCATGTTGTAATAACAGTAAGTCTTGCGATAATATATCGATTGCTGAAGACACAATGCTGTCCAATGAAAATATTCTGGAGGACAGAGTCATTAACCCATTGTCCACTACAGAAAGTGATTTTTCCAAATTGATACGGTCAATTTCCCGTATTCTTTCTGCTGTCTCAATTTGAGTAACCTTCCAGGCCTCATTGTATGCTGCATATACAGAGGCTGCTATGAAACGCTTTTGACGCTGTTTGCGTGGTCCCATTATGAAATCACGCAAGTCAGCACCATCAGTAAGTAAAGTTAGGTGTTGCTTAATTTCAGGCAGTGTGGAAGTTTGTAGCCATTGAAGGCATAATTTGCCCACACTGTAGGTTGTTATTATCCCTGGATGATGTCTTTGGGGATATCTAGGGTCTGGCCTGGTCATTTTGAAACCCTGTGTTTTATTCAGGAATCTATCTTGACAGTTATTTGTATCTGTGGGCCAGATCAACCATTGTTTCCAATCAGGATTTGTTCTGTTTTGGTTAAGTATATGGTTTATGTCTATTCCTTTATCTGTATCAGAGTTATTGCTAAACATTGTTGGCTTTGGAATAGACGGGTTATTTAAATCTTTGATTTTGGCTAAGCCAAGACAGGTGGTTTGTTGAACAGTGTCATTTAAAAATATCATTTGTTCTGGGATCATGCAGGCTCTAAACAAAGCTTCTAAACCCTGTACTTGCCATTCTTTTGTGCCCCAAACACTTTTCAAATCAACATTTTTGTCCCAATAATCGAATCCAAAAGTATTCATTTTTTCAAAGAATGAATCAGAATAAATCAATTTTGTGTTGGTTATCATGGTTTTGGTCCCTGTCTTGTTTGACAATTTGTAATAAAATGTTTCAGCATTACTAGTGTTAAAACCTTGAAAGTATGAATATTTGTCATAAACGGTTCTAGAGCTCCCTTTTGGAGGTGTAGCACAATGTTCCCATTGATTAAAATTTAAAACATTTCTAGGTTGTGCAGATTTATGCAAGAAATGGTTACCATAGTGGTTATAGCAATACATACTATCATAATTTGTAGAACCTTGCAAATAATCATGTTTTGTAAATTTAGCAGACATTACTAAGTCAGACATCATATTGTTTATACTTTCAAAGTCCCAATCATCAGCAAATGAGTTTGGTTTCGCAAAGTCACTCAAAGAGATCTTAATTTGGTGTGGATATTTCAGGATCTCGACCGGACCATAAATTTCATAGTCAGTGTTGTCCCAGGCTACCCCACCAGGTATTGGAATTGCTGTGAAGTTGGCTGAAGAAAGTTCTGAAGAAAGTTCTCGTTTCTCGACGTGTGAAGATGTGTGTGGTTTGAGGACCAAGTTGATGTTCTGACTTGCTGTGTCCATTTTAGCATATTTTCCCTCAATGAAGCGTCCCAAAGTAAATACCATGATGAGCCAAAGTATGAGGATAAATGCACCAAAACCCACCCAAAATTCAATCCATGGAGAAATCAGATATGTTTCTTTTAGTTGTTTCAAAAGTTCCTTCGCTTTGTCTTTAAAGGATTTTGATGATGGCTGTGTCTTTTGTTCGCTGAAGCCTTCAGAGGAATCATCGAAGTTGATGAAGTAACCGGATGCAGTTCTGTCAATTGTTCCAATTGGTTCAGGATTTTTGTTTTTTGCATTTTCACTTGGTACTTCAGTATAGATTGGTGTGTCTCTGCTAAATGTCTTTATTTGGGTTTTCAGAGGTCTAAGTTCTATTGCATTGTTGCATAGTCCTTGTTGTTCTTCTGTAGGCGTTTCGAAAGTGATGAGCCTCTTTGTTAGGACCTCTGTACTGGTAGCAAACCTTGGTGTTCTGCTACTTATTGGGAGTCCACTTGGCCTACTGTTTGTTATTGGCCACATGTTGTGGTTTTACCAGGTCGATTGATACAACTCGGTTCTCCTTTTTTCCAGCAAGTGGCGGTAGTACAACTGATCTTGTCCCGTTGACAGACAAGACAGGAACTGCTTTTCTGTAAGAAGGCCCAAATTCCTTCTTTACCGCGATCTTCTCCCTGACTAGATCCCCGACTTTTGGAATCCAGACAGGTCTTGCTGGGACAGGTGGTGATTCTTCAGTGGTTGTTGGCTGATGTTTCAACTGTATGTTGCTCAGGTCTTTTCTTGTTTTGTTTAAGTCCTGCAAAATAGCCAAACGGTCTTTGACATCAAAGCTTTTTTCTATTACCACTGAAGTCTGACTATCAAGGTCAGAGATCAACATCCTAGTTCCGAATAATAATTCGTACGGACTGAATCCCTTCAGAGAATTTCTTGGCAAGTTATTTAGACTACGTTGGACACTTATTAGATGTTTGACCCACCCAGCTCCCGAACCTAATATCCTTTCTATTATAGATTGCTTTCTGTCTTGGTTTTTTCTTTACACCATCCCATACCCTCAGGAAGGAAGTGAGAAGATTCCCGCTGGGCTGTGCTCATTTGGCCATTCTTTCCCCCCCCAGGCTGGATTGCCTGAGTGAAAAAAAAAAATGGTCGAACGTAGCATGCTCTTAGCGTATATGCCATTTAGACTCGCAAATCTTGTATAACAGTCCGGACGTCAGCCGATTGCTGTGGATCTACATTATAAGTGGAACTAGCCTGTGTATGTTAATCGCAAGCCATTCTTTTTGTTGGTAATATTATCTGCCTTGATACGACGAGGTATTAAACTGCTTCTCTCCCCACTGCGATCTCTGTTGCAGTTTGGGCAGTTTTTTACAAACATGGTGTAGTGCAGGCTCATGCCTGGCCACCAGTACCGTGATTGTAATTCTTCCAGAGAATCTTTTAATTTAAGGTGTCTGAGACCCTCGCCCATGTGTGTGTCTGCGATTAACAAGTGTCTCCTGTCCATGTTTGGAATCACTCTATCCCCCACTCCAGGGATTCGAGCAAAAGGGACGGAGTTTGCATCGATTATGTATGTATAATTGAGTGGATAGTTGATCGGTAACGCTGAGCAGTCGCCTTTTGATGACGTTTTCACCGCCAGCAATGTTTCACCGTCAATGTATTTTAATGTACGCTTTTTTCGATCTACGGGAGCCGATTTAGTGGCTGCCGCTGCGGCTGTTTCAGCCAATGAATTCCCCACAACGTGAACGCCATCACGTTGATGACTCAGTGAGTGAGTCACGTGAGTCTTTGGTAGTTCTTTCTTTAAAAGAGCTACTTGTTCCCAGAGAAGTCTCTGCTTTATTGGTGCATCTGTGTCATCTTTGTAACCGTTCTGAATCCATGTCTGCAAATCCTTGTTATATGCTTTGACGCAGAAATATGAATCTGACACTATAAGTGTCGGGAATTCGCGATCCGCATTATCTAGCGCCATTTTCAAAGCTATTATTTCAGTTTGTAGTTCTGAATTAGTTTCTACTGAGTGTGATTTTGTTAATAGAGGTCTTAGTTTACCTCCGCGCCACACTTCTTTTGTAATCTCACATGTGGGATTGTATGCATGTTCTCCCCAAACGGAGGGTTGAGCATGTCCGTCTGTATAGATTACACAGGCGTAATGTCGTAGAGACAGAATGTCGATTGGCAGAGGATACGTCTTTTCATATTTTAGATTTTTTAATTCTTCTAGTTCTTAAAAGACTGTCAACCATGCAATACTTGATAATTCATATCCTCCGTACTGGATTTTCAGATGGGCAATTCTGGATTTTTTGAAGTTGAATTTGTAACCCTCTGCAGCGAAACCAAGTATTATGGTGTTCACTCTTTTCAAGTGAGTTTCCAAGTCATCATCTGTTAAGTAAATGTCATCGACATAAGATAATGCTTCATCATCATATTGTTGTAGTAATTCTGTTACTCTCGCTGAGAATACCCCCGGGCTATTCTTGTACCCCTGGGCTAACCGACAGAATTGTTTTTGAGTGCCATTTACTGAGAAAGCTGTTAAATATCTGCTCTCTGGTGCTATGTTTTGACAAAAGAATCCGTTGGAGATGTCCAAGGTTGTTTTGTATTTTTTGCGCACTATGTTATTCATTAGTGCAGCACTGTGTGAGTTTTGCACTGCAAAAGTTTTGCAACATGTGTTAAGGTGTCGGTAATCCAAAACTAGACGATATGAATTGTCTGGTTTGGAGACCGGAAACAAAGGGTTGTTCATTTGTGAGGTGCAAGTTTCAATCACCCCCTGGTATTCTAGCTGATCTAGTATTTCATTTACTTGTTTTTTAGCTTCTTGCTTAATTGGGTACTGCCTTTGTGCAGTTGGTTGTGATTTTAACTGGATTTTGTGAGGAGGAGAATCCTCATCCCATCCTACATGATTTTTATATAAAGCAGGTGCTAAGGCCACTGCCCACTTTCTAGCAAGTGTGTATTTTTTATGAATCGGGATTTGATTCGAGAAGGCAGGCATAATTACTTCTTCGCCATGAGGGCACTCCCTGACAAACTCTGGTGGCCAGTCTTTTTCAGCTAAAAGGATGTCATAACCCTTTGAGAGGTTATCCCAAAATAGTCCCCTTATTTTCCTAGTCTTATCTCCCTCTATACGTAATGTTATCTCGTATATTTTGTGGGGCTTGCTAACTCTGGTATCTGCAGTTTCCACTTGAAGGTATTCATTCGTGTCCACTGTCTCCAGATGATCCATAAGGACTTTGCGAGCTATGCTCACCTCTGCTGCGCTGTCTAGCATTGTCTGAGCCCATTCTCCGTTTTTCAGTTGTGTCCTCAGTATTCTCGGCATTGTTAACTACCTTGATACTGGCTACCTTCTTTTTTGGAAATTGTGATTTCTTTTTCAGTTGAGCAGGTTCCTTGTCTTTGGACTTGGCGTGCTCTTCTGATCGTCCTCTTCTTTCCGATTTCTGCGAGGAATTCTGAAAAGATTGAGAGGGACGTGTATCAATGTCTTGATATCTATCAGGTTTTTTAATATTATCCCTATTTCTAAGGTTATATCTATTCCCAGAGGGTTCACTCTGAGGTGACCTTTGTCTCGGGTTTGGAGATTTCTCTCTTCGCCTAGGAGACCTTCCTCTGGACTGGAATTTCTTTTCTTTTGGATTGGATTGTTTGTTCCCATCCCAGTTCTTTTTTGGTGAATTATTATTATTATTAAAAAACATTTTTTCTGGACTTGTAGTCAGTTGCGGTTTTACTGGTATTCCACCTAGACTATCTCTGCCTAGTTCTTCATAGGATTTTTCTATGATTCTGGCAATTTCAGCTGGTTGGTCTGCTATGTCTGTCTCTTTTAACCTCTGGCGGATCGCCACGTTTGCTGCTTCACCCTTTATGTTGGCTAGTAATATAGCCGAGACCTGCTTGAAGTCTTTTAGTAATTTCATACCAAGAGTTAAAGCAGGTTCTGGACCGTATTCATCTTGAATTTGTTTTAGCACATCTGGTATTACCGAAATGGATGGAACACCGTGCGTTTTTGTGTAGATGGAAGCAAAGACTGTACCCCAAGTGTCACAGTCCTCAATGTGTGGTGCGATTCCCATTGGGAGACATATAGTCAGAATCCTGTGTTTTTCCAGCGGGGTGGTGTCAGGAAACACCGCCTCTATTTGGGTAATTTTCTGTGCCAACCAGAATGGTATCTGTTCCCGTTTAGCTGGAACTTTACCTAGGCAGGATTGGATGTTCTGTGGTGTAATTTTATTTGTGTTCCCCTGGTGAGGGGTCAGCTGTGGAAGTTTAATCGCTGGCTGAATTGTTGAAGTCCGCATTACATACTGAACTAATTGTCTGTGAATTTTTAGTAGTTGTTTTAGCTGTATTAACAGCTCTGCTGCAGGCATTCTTTCGATGTCTGGATATGGTGTGTATCCGGCTAAGACCGGCCACGTTGCTCCTGGTCTTCCTAAAGGACCGAGCCTTGTAATGTGATTATTATGTTTTAGGGCGCCATCAAATAAGAGCAAATGCTCTTGGAATTTGAGTGGTACTTCCACCTCCTCGAAAGGAGTGTACTCATTAGGAGGTTCCTCTACTTTGTAATAGTGGAAGTACTTTGTTATAGTATTAGCTGCTGGAAAATGTATCCATGTATAGTATACCTCTGTCTGCCGATATTCGTGTGCCTCGATTACGAATATGACTGTGCCACCTCTAGGTGTCAGTCCATTTTCTATAAGTTTTAAGGTTATAGATCTCCTTTTGGCGACCGGAATGAGTATTATATCCGCGTCTGCTGCTTGCATGGTAGCATCAGCATCTGCTATTTCAGTAGCTAATCTAGTAACCTCTCGTTCTTCATCGCTGTCCATTATGCTGACAGGATGGTATTATGTTTATTTGCAGATCAGGTTTCTTTATGGAAACAGAGATTAGATGCACAATATTCTGGAACTGTTTTATCCTTCAACGTTGACTAGACCAAGAACCATACATAGGAGTTCCCTCCTGCGAGGTTTTGGAGGATACAATAACCTTTCACCCACTCCAGACGTCTTTGGAGTATTTGGGAAAAGGGGTCTGAGTGAGAAAGCACGACTGAGTTACTCTAAATGTCTTACGTTAGTTTTATCGCCCTTTCCAAACGCGTTGGGCGCCATGTAGTGTAGCTCCTATTTTCCCAATAGGCTCTGCGCATTGGAATAGTACCTACAGCAGTAAAGGCCTAGACCAGACGTTAACTAGGTCTACTACTGTCGATACTAGACTTAATTTTTGGGTTTGCCAGCTAAGCTCAGAGTTCGCTAGAAACTTTCTCGAATGTTCAAGGAAGGATTAACTCCCCTGATTAGACAAGAAGGGATTTAGTTTCTGACAACCATAGAACATGACAACTTTGCTCTCCCCTAATCAAGAATCAATCTCAAGAGTCGTGTGAGCACAAGGCAATTATTTTACTCAGTCAGTACGTGCATTCTTAGTCTCATCAGAATGTAGAGAAAAGGAAGAGACGGGCGTGTTCAATAAAAGATGTTATTTATTGATCAGTCTCTTTTCTCGTACAAGAGAAATGGATCGATATTATTGCAATACTTATAGTTAAGTAAAGTGCATACATTAAAAGCAATAGTATAAAATAATACTGTAAAAACATTGATATGGTTTCTGAGCCATATGATGTTTAAAATTATTAAAATATATTTACATACACATATACATTTGACTAAACGTACTCAACTGGTGTTTCTAAATACGCCTACCCCGTGTACCTGACCTAAGTCTAATGCGTGGGCGGGAATAGAAAGTTACAGTTTAAGTTAAGTTTGTTTTTGCCAAGTGAATAACTAAAGAATTCTCTAGGAGGGGTTATTCAGTTCTGTACCTGGAATTTAGGATGAATGAGGAATGGTATCTCTTTCTCTGCTCTCGATATTCCAGGCTGCCTGCGAGGGCTGCCCAGAAGCGCCGGTGCTGGGTCTCTCGGTTTGAGATAGCAGCGCGTCTCTCAGCGCGTCAGGAAGGCGGGGCTGTTGCCTGCGGGGTCTGCTTCTGCTCTCTGCTTCGGCAAGTATGGCTGCTCCGTCTTGTCACCACGCGTGTGTTTGCATAGGGCAAGGTCGGCAATATTTATACCTTAAAGGTGCCGGGATTGACGTAAGGATGGACATAGGTACGTCAATAAAGATGTCATACGACTTGCTCGTTAGCACATTCTTTACTAAAGTTCTCTGTGAAATCAAAACAATGGCCGCACGGATTATCCAGGTTGTCATAGGTTTGATTTGTTATGAGAACGTCGTATGCCTTATCAGGGGCTGGAGGAATGTCGCTTGTCTAATTAGATCTCAAGCGTTATGACCTAATCAGATAACACGTTCCTGTGCCGTAGTGTGACTGCGTCAGATAACGGTATCTGCATCATGGGGGATTTCTTGCCTCATGGGCTGACTGTTAGTTAACTAGCTAGGTAGGTTAACCAGAATATGGTCAGGAATAGGGGGATCGATTCAGAACCTATAGAAATACACGACAGTACTTAGCCCCTGCTGCATGGGAGGAACAGAAGGGAAAAAGGAGGGACAAAGAGGCAGGGCTGACCACTAGCAAGCGAGGTTTTGTAAAGGACACTGAAAGTAACAAATCAAAACAAGGGGGATGGCTTTAAGCCCACAAGAGAAATTACAACAGGTCTTGAATGCTCGACCTAAATAGAACTACACAACGTTGCAAAAATCCTTTCAAAAACTGACAGAGGGATAGCTCTTCTCTTTGATCTGCACTGGTTGGTTGAAAAAAAAGAACTGATACCAGCGCACCAAGGTTACGCCTATATAGGTGACGCAGATATCACTTCCAGCACGGATGCCGCCAATTAAGTCACGCAAAGCCGACCGACATCACCTACCGGCGCACAGCTGTACTGCTCAGGAAAAATCTTCTGGATCCAGTCTGACACCTGGGGAAATTCAAAGGCAAGGAATCTGTGGCTAGATGTCTATCAGATATGCTGATCTTAACTCCACATCAAAGTAGTAGTGGAGTTAAGATTTCTTAATCTGTACTTCACTCTTTACACTTATCTTCATAATTGCAAGTGACAAAATATGTATGGGTAAATCCAGATTTACGATTCTTAACTCCACATTTTTGTACCCCAATTATATCTTTAGGGTACATAGGAGGCCTGAGAGTAAAATTCTGCTCTGCTCATGGAGTTTGCAGAGTTTTGCACACTCTGCATAGAGCATGGAGTTCTGTAAAACTCAGCGTAACAGAGTTTTTCCTCTCTTACGGCTTGCCAACGTTAAGTTGGTGAACGAGGAAAATCCAAAGTTAGACCACCTCCTGGTGAGATTTCTCAACGTGGGCCGTCGTGGCAGGTCACTGCTGCTCCCATTGAGAAACCTGCCACTTGTGTATAGAACCTGCCACTTGAGCAGAATATCTACTCAAGCAGCGAAAAGAAGCTGCGCCCTCTTGTGCTGTACATAGTGCAGTTTGTGCTGATTTTACAGCACAGGACAAACTCCTGGTGCTAAAAATCAGCACGAGCAGCGCGGCTTACCTCACTCTGCTGCTTGCGGAAGTCCGCGGAGCACAGCAGAGATTTTTTGTCACTTCACGGACTTCCGTGTAGCAGAACTCCGTGAACTACGCCCTGGCCTAGTATGTAGATGTGGGATTGAGTATGGTAAAGCAAGTTATACTTTCATCATATTTTGGAAGTCGATACTCTAGCCAAAATATTATGACAGGATGATATTTTGACACCTGTTATTGTGATGTGCAACCGTTTGGCCTTGGGATTTCTTAACATGGTCACAAATGTTTGAGAAAGAATGGCCTCAAAACTCACAGGGTTGGTATCTATGGAGAGTTATGTGTAGTGCTCAGTGGAGTAACCCATGTATTCAGGTTGCAAGATGAAATACTTGATTATGTCTTAAGCCTTAGACCAAATAAGGTTATGGCCTTGTCCCATAAGATGCTTCATCTGCAATAGCTGGCTCTGTTCAGTGGAGTTGAGCTTCATAGGTGCAGATATCAAGGTGAGGGCTTTAACCTTGCTTGAGGCTGCATATTTCAGGCACAAAGAAAAGTTGTGTCTGCAGAATTTCAGGGATATCTTATTCAATGTGGACTTTTCTTTGTTGGCCATCAGACCAGCATCAACTAGTGGGATTCATATTTTCAATCACGTCTTGTCACGCTCAACCTGGGCCTTACGGAAAGCTACAATGAGGACACTGAAGTTTAGCCAGTAGTGTATATGAAGAATTATCTTTTGAATGTATTCATGGCAAATTTCTACTGCAGACGAAATTCCAAAACGCTAGCACTTGGTGCAAAATATTTTAAGATGGGTTGCAAAAGTGATAGACCTGGAGGATTCCGCCGGCTCCAGCGGTTAAAAGCCTTTGTTAAGGTCAAGTTTTAATAATATCTGCACGTCATTCAATTGACAGATTGTGCACTGTGTAAGCATGTATGTCTTTTTCATTCTACTGCTGTGTTAGGTTGTCTAATTTCCGCATATTACTATATCCTGGGACCTTAAACAACCAGAGAAACCCAAAGTGTGGGTTCAGATACATGTATGATGATGTCTTGATCAAGAAGCTTGTTTTTCGTTTACATTTTTTATTATCATTTGTGTAATTAGCAAGGTTCACAACAAAGTGTAGTTCAGCAGAAAAAACAAAGGTTGGTAGAGATAATATGGTCAGACCTATCAATATGCTTATGTGGGCTTCCCCATGCTTTATAAATGAGCTTTTCTAATATTAAACATCTGTCCATTCCCAGTAGCCATTCATGAAAGTGCGGGCAGAGATTGACCTCCAGTGTTTGCCAATGTCCCTTTAGGCAAGAAGGATCCCCAGAACGATACAAGCCTTGGGCGGACACCCAGTCTCTTCCATAAATCCTACACGAGCCAGTTTGGGAGACAAATAAACAGGAAAATTAAGCATTTCTGAAAAGTGATTGGAAAATTGATTGCCAAAAGGCATCCCAAGTCGCATGAAAGAAGCTTTTGACACTGAAGACAGTGCTGGCAGCCGCGGCCCGTGCAGTTAAGATGGGTGTGGCGGTGGGGCCGGGTAGGGAGGGATTTCGACAGATGACGATGAGGGAAAATTAATTAATTATTTGATTTCCCCGTGTGGTCGTCTGTCAAATCCCTCCCCACAGGGCCCCATCGCTCTTACCTGAACGGGCCACGGCTGAGTGTTGGAGTGGCATTACGCCCGTTTTACACATGTGTTCCAGCACGAAATATGTGTTCTATAGATATTTGAAGTAAATCAGGTGATGTTTTGTAGAAATCACAAGTTTGCTGGTCTCCGTCTATGCCTTCCACCATTTATTCTCCTGTAATCACTTCAATTCTGCGTTCCAAAAGAGTCCCAATTCTGAAAAATTGTCAGACAAATTACAAACAAAGGTAGGATAGACTTGTAATGTCTACTTACCTCCTTCCCCCAACATTGCTCACCCATTAAGCCAAGTCTAGCTTCCAGTATTCTGTATTCATGGAAATTAGGAAGGTCACTTGTGTGCATCTCTAGTACATCTCAGCTGATGGTACCTAAAGATCTGGAACTTATGTAAAGTAAATTTCGCACTCAAGTCCACAATGGATTTAGTTAGATCATGGTCCCCCACATCCCCCACTTTGGACATGCCAACGGCATCCCGTTGTTTTAAGCCAGGAGTTAGTCTCCCTGTATTAGCCAATTACCAAACCAGAGTGGAGTCTCTTAGCTTCGCCGGTGCTTCTAACCTATCCAGTGAAGTCCTTTATGCCAGCAGTCCAGAACCACATTAGTGACCGAGGAAAGAGCTGGGGGTATTTGGCCACCATGGAGTAGGTCTACCCTCATAAAGCCAACTCATCACTTGGAATCACTGGGTTGCTTCACTGCTCGAACAATCATTCATTAAGCATGCTTCACTATGGGTAACCTATTGGCAAACAGAAAAGTTCTAGAGTATTTGCAAACTTTCTGTAAGAACGGTGGAAGAACTTGAATTGGGTAGTTTGGTAAAACATATAACAAGTGAGTAGGAACCCTCTTCATAATCAAGGACACTCTTCCTTTGGGGTAGCTTTGGAGTGAGTTCCAGCAAAGGAAGACATCATGAAGGGAAATCAACAGCGGTGCCAAGTTGAACTCCCAAAAACTAGGTAGATCTATTCTAACATTATATTTGCCTACCTGTTTAAATTTCAAATTGGTTACTGTTGATGACTAGGCCAGAGGCTTCTCTAAACCATCTCATAATCTTCATGGGCCTCTGGCCTGTCCACCCTGGGAGGCCTGATCATCCATGTCTTCTCCACATTCCATCCCTGAAACAAATCATCCTTCTGATCCAAACTGCCAATGCCTCAATGATAAGTACAAAAAGCAGTGGCAAAAGCAGACACCTCTGATACATGCCTTATTCCATAGCAAAAGGGGTTGATAATATCCCACTGACAAGCACACAATCTACTAGGCCAGCGTATAGCACTTTAACACACATCTGGTTCATCCACTCCAAAACACTCCGAAACTTGAAACAAACATGCCCAACTAACGAGTTTAAGGACTTCCTAAAATCTATTATTATAATTATTGTTAGTTCAGAGGCTTGAACTAGTCTACTGAGTATATGCCTAGTTGCACTCAGCAGCACAAAACTATTCTGGCTAAAATGGATGAGTACTGGGACTGCCTAATTCAGGGATCATTGGCAGAATATCAGAAACAGAAATATTGCGTAAATTGAAAATCGTGTAAAAAATATCGAGGACCTAAATATTGAGAAGGTTAAGTGCAAATAGGTAAGATTTACTATTCCTAACTCCACATCTGCGCACCTTGAAGATGTATATATTGTCAAGGTACATAATTGTGGAGTTAGGTATAGAAAGTCTAGACTTACCTTTTGATATTTTATTTTCGATATTCTGTACTCGATATTCTGTCACATCGACATTGTTGATTCGATATTCAGGGGGTGCACCATTTTCTGATTTGGGTAGCGTATCTTGCATTAGTCATGGTCAGATGTACTGCTTAGTGATGTACTCCTGGTAAACAATGAGTATGAGTTTCATAAGGTTCTGTATAATGAAGATGACTAGTAAGTAATTTGGGATTAACTTTCCATCATAAATAGGGTCCGATTCACACAAGTGATAATGTATTCTGGTAGGTTTCCAGGATTTTTATGGAAATCACAAGGGTTTTCAGGAGTATACGTAGGAAGCTGCTTTCCAAGAGAATTTGTACACCACTTTTGATCATTCCCATTTATATTGAAGGTATTTAGGAATGTGTAAATAAATGCACATCGCGCACATTTAAGCAAAGAAAAATGCTTGAGTCCAATTGCACGTCATGAACAAATTCTCCATAAGAAAAAATTATTTTCTGCATGGAGTAACTCCTTCTCTCATACCCCTACAAATATTGGTAGGAAGGATGTCTGTTTTGTTCCCACCCAGGAACCAGACTTAATCCTGCCTTTGATAGGAGTACATCTCCAACCATGTCCATGATGGGAGTGGGCTATAGGAAGTTTCTCTTTCTAAATACAGACCAAAAAATTCATTTTGAGTTTTCCTAAGTTTTCAAAGCCAGTTCCACCCTAAAACATCCTCCTCCACCACTCGGAGAAGGTTCACATTTACAATTAGTACATTCAAGTACATCTTTTTATTGGATGTATGACGGAACCCAGCAGGCACTTACCCTGTATGCCTCTACCATGCAGTCAGTACGCCGTGGGCGACGTTGCCACGCGCTTCTTTGGCATGCAAGTCCTACAATGACTTTCTTTAGGGGGCGCTGGACTTTGGAATAGTATAAATTACTATACCAGCTCCAGTCTACGCAATAGTAGGGAAGGTGTTGGACTAATACAACACTTGTCCAACAACCTGCTCTCCACAGCAAGTAGTCGTGCTAAAGTAACACCTGGTAACGTCGTATGCGGGGTACCAACCTCGATGTAAAGGCTGCTTGTCATTGTAAAGACTGCGTGGTAAATGATGTTTCCCCTTTTTATCAGTGTAAAACGAGTTGGTGACTCAAAAACGTAGCTTGTAACTTGTGAAAAAGGTCACTTGCTCGGTAAACTGAAATGAAAGGCACAAATAGCCATTAATGTGAGATTGCAGCACAGTTCCACTGCAGCCTTCATGGGTGTGTGAGGTCCTATCTATCTTGCCAGCACATGGATTACGCTTTACTGTTAGGAGTGATCAGAGATTGCCCTAGAGGGGATCTCTGTGGGATAGCGACCTTCTGACTGTACACGTCCTGGAAAAGTCCAGAACATCTAATAAACAAGCATCCCAATATAGAAAGAGGGCTGGGCAGAAATGTCATGGAAAATCCGGAGATATGACAGATGTTCAGCAGATTCAAAATAAGTGAAAAGTCCTTTGCTGTCCCTGCAGGCAAGAGCTGAAAGGCTGGGACGGGCACAGACTGAGGGTTGAAAGGATGGCACGGCAGAGAATGAGGGGCAAACGGGTGGGACGGGCACAGGCTAGGATACGAAAAGATGGAACGAGCACAGAGTAATGGGCAAAAGGATGGGACACAGAATGAGGGGCAAGAGGATGGACAGAAAGAGTATGCACAAATAACTGGCACGGGAACAGAGTGGGGAGCAAATGGCTGGAACGGGCACAGGCCAAAGGGCAAAAAGAAGCACAGAGTGAGGGGCAAAAGAATGGAAAGGGCAAAGACTGAAGAAAGAGAGGATGGGAAGGAGACTGACTGCAGGACAAATTGATGAGCCAATTATGGGCCAGGCAGAGACCGAGGACCAAATGGTTGGGACGGGCGCAGAGGAAGGGGAGATAGGATGGGGGTACAGACTGAAGAGCAAAAGAATGGGAGAGACGCACTGCGGGACAGACAGATAGGACTGACTCAGAGAGAAGAGGCAAAGGAGGGGCGAGCACAGATGAAGGGTCGAAAGGATGGGACAGGCACAGAATTAGAGGCGAAGGGATGGGGCTGCTAAACTCTGAGGAGTAAACGATGGGGCAGGCAAGAACTGTGGGGCGATAGGACGGGACAAGCACAGACCGAGGGGTGAAATCATGGGAGGGAGAACACAGACCGAGGCACTTTTTTTTAAGAACTTTATTTTGTGTTTTTTTAATAGCAAACTTTTAACAACGTACATACTCTTTTGAAAACATCACCCCTGTGGAGCCACAATAGTATGGAACTGATAGACAGAGGGGGGCAAAGGATGAGATGGGCAAAGACTGCAGGGCAAACAGATCAGCACAGGCACAGGCTGATCTGCGAAAGGGTGGGATGAAAGAGTGAGGGTAAACCGAAGGGACGGCATTGACTGAGGGGCAAACAAATGGGACTCCAGAGACTCAGAAGTAAACAGATGGGCACAGACTGAGGGGGAACCAGATGAGCGGGCACACACTATGGGATGAAAGGATGAGATGGCAGAGACTCAGGGGCAAAATGATGGAACAGCACAGACTACGAAACACCATTGGGGACTGACAAAGATTAAGGGGTCCATTAGGATGTCCGCCCGCCACCCTAACGGAGATCGGGACCGCCCGCCATAAGGGCGGGGGTCCCGTTGGGGGTATTAGGATGTGCCCGCCACAGTGGCGGGCACATCCTATATGTTTTACATTGTGGCGTGCGGTGCTTTTTGCACCGCCCGCCACAATGCAAAACATAAGTTGATGCATTTACATATGCAAAGCGGCAGGCACCGCGCGGTGCCTGCCGCTTTGCATATGTAAATGTGGGGAGGTACCATAGGTACCCCCAAGTGCCCCCCCAACAGTGGCGCCAACCTGGGGGCCCTGCAGGGGGCCCCCGCAGCAATCTCCGCCTGCCTTTCCGTGGCGGCATTGCCGCCGCGGAAAGGCCCCTACATTGTGCCATCGTAATATGGTTGGCGGTGTCCATTGGACACCGCCACCATATTAATCTATTACCGCCGCGGTAGCCTTGCGAACGCGGCGTTAAAGCGGTGGACGACCTTTCCGTCTGCCGCTGTCCCCTCCGCCATCCTAATCTGGCGGAGGGGAAAACGAGAGTGGTTGTCGGGCGGATTGCCTCCGCCAGGGTGGCGGTGGCCACCGCCACCCTGGCGGAGGCAATCCGCCCGACATCCTAATGGACCCCTAAGGGTCAAAAGGGAAGAACGGATGGGACAGGCAAATGTTCTTTTACTTTCAGGATCCAAACACAGCCGGTCAAGCCTAAAATGTTTCCTGGCAGAGATAGAATTTGGTGGCTCTAGAGAAAGAGGAGATAGAGATTTCCGGAGGAGCTAGAAACTCACGGTCCGCTAGAGACATGTTGCTCCAACCAGCACGCCTGGGGGAAAAAAAAACGTACAATCGGGCCTTCTCTGGGGCCACCCCAAGAATTTGTAATACATTCCCACCTGCCATCATAAGGTTTTCGTCCTTGGCACACTTTAAAAAGGAGGCCAAGACTTTCCTAACGGGCAAATTCCTCTGCTAACGCTCGCATTCAATAACCCCAGTGACTTTGGTGTCTCATACCATTGCAGCCTTACCTACGGTCTCCCGGATTATACCCGCCCGGCACCTCTGGGCAGCATTCCTTGGAACTGAGATAGCTATACTTGTATAATTTGTATAATGTGCTATTTGTTTTTATCCCAACTGTTACCAAAATCTGTTATTGCTGTCTCTTTTCTTTGTTTCATACAAAATCCTCTCCTAACGTTCGCGACTGTTTTCTCATACTTTAACGCTTTACTCACGGCTATCTGGATGGTACCCACCAGGTTCTTCGGGGCATCCTTCCCTGGTCTTGACACTACCTCAAATTTATTGTGGTAATCACCAGAAACCAAAGCATTATTTGAATCTGTGTGCAGGTAGGCCCGCAAAAAGGACAGCGTACATTGCAGGCTATCATGCACAGCCGTTCAGCCCACACCCCTGAGGTCGGGCGGCAAACAGATGGAACATTTAAAAAAATAATACACATATTAGCCTGCAGCTAACACAGAAAACATTTCTGCACCACTTTTTACGGAACAAAGAAAAAGAAACAACCCCCCCCCAAACTAAAATAGACCACAGGTGTTATCCGACCCTACATTTAGTGTCCCTGTGCATCACGCCGTCTGTAGGCCCGACCTAGTACCTGTCTAGCCAGAAAGAAGTACCTTACATGTATATGCGTCCTAAGTAGGCACACCCTGTCTTGCAGGGAAACCCCTCTAGCCCCAAGCTTTGACCCATGCCACCCCGCTCACGTCCCCCTCCTCTGCCTCCTGTCTATTGACCGCTGCCTGTCTGTCCCTGTATTCAAAGAATAATCCCCAGAAATTCTTGGGTCTAATCCTAGGGGGCAGTAGCTCACTGTAATTTTCTGACTGCGTGCAACAGTGTGTTAAATCCCCCAACCATTGCTCTGTCTTCGGGAGGGGCCCCCTCATCCAGCACATTGCAACCCGCCTCTTCGGCAACAGCAGCCCCAGATCTATAATCTTACGTTGCGCCTTGGGTAATGGTTTGGAATAACCCAACAGAGCTAAAAGCGGGGAAGGTCGCGAACCATTCTGCCTAGATTCCCCCTCCACCACCCACCCTCCCCCCTCTGAAACCCTAAGAGAAAAAAGAAAAGACATAACCAGCTCAGTGTTGCCACGTGTGGGTGGGGGTAGCCACAAGCCATTCAAATAGTGGAACTACAAGAACAATGATATTGCAATGACCACTGCCCCTCCTAGCCCGCCCGCCAGCATGCAGAATACCCCCAAACCTTACAAACTTCCTAAATAAGCACTGTGTGCATCGCCTCTCAGTCCTGGTCCTCCAGTCCGCCACCCGCTTCCTCTTCAAGTGATTGTCGTTCCGGTGTCTGCTTCCGCTCTCTCCCCCAATCCTTGATCGCCTTCTGTAGTGCCTTGGGCTCTGTAAAAAAGTGTGTCTGTCCATTCCTGGTGACCTTCAATTTAGCTGGATACAGCATAGCATAGTCCAACCCCTGTTCTTTTAGCTGGCGTTTCATCGGTACAAAGTGTTTCCTCGCCTCCTGTACCTTCGCAGTAAAATCAGGGTATAGTGCAATGTCCGACCCCTCAAACGTAAACGACTGCTTGTCCCTGGCCGCCCTTAGGGCCGCATCCCTGTCCCGATAGTTCAGGAATTTAGCAATAATCGGCCGTGGTGGCTCCCCCGGCTTCGGGCGTGGTGCCAGCGCCCGGTGCGCTTGCTCAATGACGAACATGTTGGAGAAGACCTCGGCGCCAAGCAGAGTGACCAGCATCCGCTCAATGAACGTCTCCATCCTACCCGTCTGCGCCGTCTCCGGAAGGCCCAGGATCCGTACGTTGCAGCGACGAGAGCGGGCCTCTAAATCCTCCGTCTTGTCTTGGAGCACCTGTAGGACTCTGCCAAGCTGTTTATGGTCTTTATCAATGGTCTTCTGCGCTTCTTCGACCTCCGGTATTCTCCTTTCTGACATATCAAGCCGCTCAGCGTGTTTGTCCAGCCGCTCAGCCATCCTGTCCATCCTATATGTAAAGGCGTCGATTTTCACACCAAGGGAGTTGATACCCTCCTGCAGGCCTTTGTCCATCGATTTCAGCATGCTCTTTAGGTCCTGGTCTACCTCCGGCTGGTGGCCCACATCACCGCCCCCCTCCACACCTTCATCCTTCTGTCTGGATCTCGTCTGTGTAAAGGCAGTTTGGATTGACCACGGTCTGTCTTCCCCATGGTGACAAGAATAAGCTCCCAGCAGCACACTGATGTATCAAAGAAATCGAAGCACACCAGGCCTGGCCAAACTGTCGTAAGTTCCGAATGCTGGCCCGTGGAGAGGGGGGGGGGGCAGGGAGTGCCTCTAGGATCTTCAGCAAGCACTCACTCTTAGACCATCTGACCCAAGCTCACCGAACCTCAAGCGTGTGCGCGACCGTACACCGTGGGCTGAGCCGCACTATCCAATCAAACACTGGACAAGGCTGTGGCCATATACCAGCCTCGTGGGTGTCCGATGTTTCGCCCAGTGCCACACTCTGCGCGATAAGGCCTCTCCACGCAGCGCCCCACTAGTGTCCCGCCAAGGATTGCGCCTCGCCGCCGATCCGCGGCACGTATGTGGACCCTCGTGTCTCCTCCGTCACCCCATCATATGCCAGGAGTATGCCGTGTCCCATCCGACCTCACCAATGACTGCCGTTCAACAAGGAGCAGGGCAGGGTAAAGGGGGGCACTGACGCCTGGGGGCTCCACCATCCAAACCCCCACGGCGCTGCCCCTAGATGATATCTGGGCCCCGGGGCCCGAGTGGGGCCTCCTGCGCTCTGCAGCCGCTCAGAGCGCGGCTGCCATCTTGGCTCTCAGCCGCGTTGTTCCTCTCTCCACTCCCGGCCTCACCACGCTGCCTCCTGGGTCCTCACGCTGTCCCCTTTACCCTAGCTGGAGGGGATTTGTCTCCGCCGTGTGTCGCTGTCCAAATCTTGGCCCCAGTGTTAATATCCATGGGTCCACTCCGCCCGTACCGGCCTCACCTCCCGGGCCCAGCCGCACGCAGGAGCACGCCGATGGGCTAACTTGCAGCGCAAGGCCGGTGCTCAGCGGCCCATTCCGCCACCAACCTGCCACGCTCAGGAAGCACTTCCGAGAGGGATCGGCAGCCCGCAGCTTTTGTCATCAGGCGGCGAACCTCTCCACCAGCATCCTCGGGCGATATTTCGTTCGGAAACGGTCTTGGGGTCACAGGATAATGCATGATTTATTGCCGGCTCAGCGGAGCCTCGGAGTCAAGCGGCCATTGCCACTCCGAGCAAGCTCCGCCCCCCTCTTGACACTACCTCACTTATACAATGTTACTATAGGTTCTTATCCCAACTGTTTCCATGATTTGTTTCTGCTTTCTAGACTTTAAACTACATCGCGATCTCACAGGTTGAATTGAGAGGAAGACAGGAACTCGCATATTTTAAAAAAATCGCCGTATTTTTAATATCACTGTGGAACCAATTTTAACTGCTGGGTGACTGTATTGCCATTTAAAAGTACCCGCGTACTTGCACAATAAAATATTTACCTCTCTACGCGCTACTTTAGCGTGATTAGAACTCCCGGGCAGCCACCACGCCATCTTGGTTGAGGGAGAGGCAGGTTCACTGCCACCGGCTGACGCCATCTTGAAAGGCGCTCTAGTCTCTGTAGTAGCTCGGCGGATCCCACTGCCCAGCATACTTAAAGGAGGGTGCGCCAGAGGCGTGCCCGTCCGCGCCCGGAGGCGCATGGCGCAGGATTCGCTGCCCGTTTGGAAATTGACCAAAGGCGGATAACATATGGTAAAGAACGACTTCTGAAGCTGGGTAAGATAGAGGGCATCTCTGCCACGGCCCCCTTAAGAGTTGATGGAAAGACTCTCATGGGAGGACTGATTAATAGCCGGTCAATTGTGGAGCATGCTACAGAGGTCTCAGAGTTGATCGAGGATATGGGGCTTGATGTACTGTTTTTAACAGAAACATGGGCGAACGCAGAGTCCACTGTTGTACTGGGATTTGTCTGCCCTAGTGGCTATAAAATTCTTCATAAGCCTAGAGCCACGGGTAGATGAGGGGGAGTGGGAGTGATTTTTAGAGAGGAGTTGGATTTTAGACTTCTACAGATCAACGAAGTACAGGGTATAGAAGTGATGGGGTTCTCACTATACTCCTTAAGTGGGAACCTACTCATTGGATTGCTATGCTATAGGCCTCCGGGGGGCGCCACAGACTATCAGAATTTGTTTGATACTATTACTAACCTTATGTTGGCTCACTCTAGAATGATTATTCTTGGAGATTTTAATCTCTGGGAGGATGGGAAGGCTAATAGGCATTTGAGAAGTCTGAGACATACATGTACAAACCAAGATCTTACTCAGATGGTGGAAAGTTCAACACATGAAGGGGGGCATGTCCTTGATCTGCTATTTTCAAATCAGGCTACAACGAGGGTATTAAACATAGCACCTCAGAGCTGGACGGACCATTATGTAGTCCAATTTAGTATTAGGATGGCGCACTCGAGGCATAGTGAAGGTCAGCAAAGGTCCTATAGGATAGGTAGGGAATGGGCAAAACTGGATCAGATCAGAACCTCAGTATTTCACCCAGAGGCCACATATTTTGATCCCATGTTAGCCGTAGAAGTGAACTACAAAGCCTACACTAATTATGTTTCTGCTATCTTAGACCAGGTAATCCCCATGAAAAAGATAAAAAAACAGGAGGAAGGCTACGGCGCCCTGGTTTAATGAAGAGCTGAAACAGCTCCGCTTGCTTCGTAAGAAGGCGGAGAGGAAATGGAGCAAGGGGCATGGGGAGGAAGATAAAAGTGATCTAGACGGAGACAACTGCTCTATAAAGAGAGCATCTTTAAGACCAAGGCAGATTTCTATGCCAGTTCAATTGCTCAGGCATCAAACGGGACAAAGGCGCTTTTTAAAATCACTAAGGTATTATCCGCCCCTAAATGCATGGACAATAAAGTGGCAGCATCTCAAAAACTATACGATGAAATCGCTATATACTTCCAGGATAAGATCGCTAGGATTGTGGATACTCTCCAGGTTAGCAACAAGGCTGAACAACTAAACTCTGGACAGTTGGGAGCCAAAGATCTACAACAACTGGTATCTTTGAACAACTTCCAAACTCCCACTAAAGTTGAATTTGACAGTCTGGTGGAGAGCATTTCCTCAGGTTCCCCGTATGATCCCTTCCCCTCCAAAATATGGAAGTCATCTGGCCGAGATACTCTTCCTTGGCTGAGGCAGATATGTAACCAGTCCCTGGAGGAAGGAGTGGTCCCGGAGGACTGGAAATTGGCGGTGGTGACTCCACTGATCAAAAAGCCTTCCCTGGACCCGTCGGTACCGGCTAATTTCAGGCCTACCTCTCTCCTACCCTACCCGGTGAAAATCTTAGAAAAAACAGTTAGTAGGGAACTGTCGCGTTTTTTGGAGGAGAACTCCCTGCTTGACAAAGATCAGTTCGTTTTCCGCCCAGGTCATGGGATGGAGACGGCCCTGGTCACAATGTTGGATAACCTGCGGATGCATGCCGACAACGGGAATGCCACTGTGTTAGTGCTTCTCGATATGTTGGCCGCATTTGACACAGTGAACCATCTCATCCTACTGGAAAGATTAAAGAAGCTAGGAGTGAAAGCTCGGGCACTGCAATGGTTACAATCTTACCTAGCAGGACGACATCAGGTGGTAACACTAGCTCCATTCTCTTCTAGCAAATCACCAGTCATTCACGGGGTGCCGCAGTGTTCTACGATTAGTCCTATTTTATTTAATATTTATCTGCAGCCCCTGCTCCCCATTATAAAGTCCGCCGGAGTCTGTCTTGTCAACTATGCGGATGATACGCAATTGGCATTTTCTTTGGAAGGTGAGAATGCAGTATCTCTGGACCTATTCTAGCAATGCATGCGGCAGACAACCGACTGGCTTAGAAGGAATTCCCTACAATTCAACGCTGGAAAGACCGAGGTGCTTTACTGCTCCTCTGGCAGGCTACACAGACAATTTCCTTCTGAATTTAGGCTTACCCCAGAGGAGGAACCACTAATCCCGGCTAGTAAGGTACGTAATTTGGGGGTGTTGATTGACACTGATCTCCAGATGAATCACAGGCAAGTAAGACCGCCAGTGTCTGTTTTGCCTTAATACGCATGTTGCGTAAAATACTCCCTCTACTACCCAAAGAGGGGCGATCATTGGTAGTAAGCAGTACAGTAGTTAGCAGGCTGGATTACTGCAATTCCCTGTATCTGGGGGCTCCGTTATACGTTCTGCAGGGGCTTCAAAGAATCCAGTCTGCAGCAGCTAAACTGGCTCTTAGCAGGCAACGTGGCTCCTCTACAACAGTGGCTCTGAGAGAGCTGCATTGGCTGCCAGTGATGGAACGGGTTCATTTTAAATCCCTTTGCCTGGTTTTTAAAGCGGTACATGATTTAGTTCCTGTTCCTATGCAGGAAAGGTTCTCATGGTATCGACCTACAAGGCAGCTTCGCTCTTCTAGTGCTGGCCTACTCATGGTCCCTAGATTCAAACGGTCTAGGCTAGGTGTGGCTGGCGCTCGGCTGTGGAATGTACTTCCCCAGAACCTTAGACAGATCAGCTCCCTGCTAGAGTTTCGTAGGAACCTGAAAACCGGTCTCTTCCCCAGGGCTTAGTTCCGTTCCCTTCTCCTTGCTCTCTCTCTTGTGACCTATGCCATCTTGGTTCTGTTTATCATTCTGAAGCGCCAGGATATCCGTGGGGTGACAGTACACGCTATATAAGTTTTAAAATCAATCAATCAATCAATCAATCTTTCTTTCCTTTCCTATTACTTACTGCAACTACCTGTTTTTACCCCAACTGTATCCATCCTTCCCAAGCTCATGTATTTTACCTGTCAATTCTGTAAAGCGGATCTGGTTCGCGCTCTATAAAACCCAAATAAATAAATATAGATTGCAGGGTAAAGAACTGCAAACATGGCCGCCCCCGAGGAAACCGTTGTGTCACTACAAAGTTGCTGCAAGGCCTGCAACAGCAAAACAGGAAAAAGAAGTATAAGAACGCTTCAAGATTGAAAAATTCATTTAGTTGTGCAGTTTTAAATAGCGCGGACATGGCCCAGGGGCATTAAAGCGCTGGAAGGTGAGACATGCAGTTACGAACTAAGAACAGAATATGATACACTGTAGTATAATTGTAACAACAGATAACACTGGAGTACATTGCTGGGGAGGAAGAATAATACAAGGAACATCAAGACTGACTGGGTGGTGAGTCAAAGGTAAGTAGAAGCTTGGGGTTGCAGCAGAAAGGAGAAATCTACACATTGGATGTATTATTTCATATAATGGATGGGATAGTACAAGTTAGTGCATTGAAAGGTTATTAAATATAAAAGATATACATATCTAAGGCACAAGTATTTGGAGGCCCCAAACAAGGGGGGCAAGTTTAGATAATTGTTGAGTAAAATATATTTCGAACAGTAAGAGCTTATGATCTTTCTTGAATGCTGCTTAGAATTAGGTGGTAAATAAGGTGGAAGGGAGGGAATTCCAGATTCTGGTTGCACTTCCTGAGAAAGACTGAGCCATTTTGCATTCTTTCCTGAATGTGGGAGGTTCTATGAGATTCGCTCACCCGCTACAAAGAGAGTGTTGGTCATGTGACAGTATCAGCTTGTATTCAAGTATTGAGGAGTGGAAGTGTGGATAACCTTGTGAGTGATACAGGCCATCTTTAAAATGGATCCAGCTTGTAAGGGGAGCCATTAAAGTTTGAGTAAGATCGATGTTTTTTAGGTCAATTCTGCTACGTCCAGAGACAAACATAGTTGCCAATTGTCTCGGTTTCACGGGACAGTCCCGACAAGTTGGAGACTGTCCTGGGTAATATTGTTGCAGAAACTATACCTCTTTATTACACACAGTTATGCAAACAAGAATGTTCTATTTGCAGCAGCCCTGTGCTGCAAAGTATCCAGGTATTTGTTTTCAAATGTTGGCAACTATGCACAAAGCAGACTGCAGCATGCAGTACAACTTTGAGAGCTCTCAGATGAACTTTGGGACGGCCAGTTAGAGGAGAGTTACAATAGGGAACTAGGATCTTTAGGTCTTTAGAAGACATGAACTGTCAGAATCCCCTGGAACCAAGCACTCTTGGCCAGGGAGAGGATTTGAGATGAAAGTCAGTCTTTTTTTCCAGAATCACATAAAGAGATTGAGCGGAGGAACTCAGTTTTGGAAGGCATTTAGTTTCATGCCAAAATGGCACCTGGAAGCATGTCCCTGTTGTCTTTGGCGTTCTGCTGTTGACCAAGTTCACACCTGGCCTCTCGACCTACACCTTTGTTGTTTTCTTCTGTGTCCTCTTCATTGTCCCCTTTTCATCTCCTGTTCCTGGAGATGCTGGTGTGTAAGCACTGGCTTTACCTTGGGGGTGCCCAGGAGAGGCATCTCACAGGGAGAGGCATCTCACAGGGAGAGCCAGGAAGAGTTCAACACTGTGTTATACAGCGCCGGGACGCCCCGTTGGGGCAGCTGTGCGCTTTACAAAATACACTACATTTAAGCACTCTCCATTTTCAGAAACTCCTGTACTGGCTCCTGTCTTCCCTTCATTCACTGATTTCCCAGTCTACAGAGTTGGTCTACAGGTCCTCCCTATTGGCTAGTCATCAGTATTGCTGCTATGGAAACCAGTAAGTTATTTTTCCTGTGTGCTACAGACTATAACATACTAAACAATATAAAAAGTGATGGATGGTATGCTTGAATTAATCTCAGTCACTGATAATAACTTGGGTCGCATCCCAGTCCATCGTTATTTTTCACACCATGCCACCTCAGTTTGGACTCAGCTATATGAGGAGCAGGGTCAAGAAGGATTTGCATATGGCTGGGCCCAAATCAGGTTGCATGTTGGGTGACAAATGCTGGATTGAGATGAAGCCCGAGGGATTGCCAGTGGCTAAGATTAATTCAAGCAATCCATCCATCACCTTGTTGTTGTTGAAGTTGATGACCTAAGTGTGACGTGTATGCCCAGACGTGGATCCCGTGCCTCCTGTGCCACTCAAATCAAGCAATACCTGGTTGATGAGCCCTTATCAGGCTGAAACCGGTCCCAGGTTGCTTGTATTCCGGTTCATGAAGAACCTGGCATGGCAGTTCGGACTGGACTATTCCCATGAGGAGCATTGTCAAGGCTGATTTGCATATGGCTGGGTTCAAACTGAGGTGGACGAAAAACAATGGACTGGGATGCGGCCCGAACGATTCCTAGTGGCTGAGATTAATTCAAGCACTGCATCCACCTTGTTGTTGTTACAGACATAACATCTAAAACCATTTTAGGTTTATGACCATTGCTCTTTAGATTACAGTTAAGGCTCCCTATTTTCAGTTTTTACTGATTTTTACGGATAAATACAGACAGAAAAACATTTGGCTTCCTGTCTATGTTTAAATGTGGATCAAAACGTAAACTAGATTGTTTTTTTTAGTGATTCTAAATGCTGTTAGTTATGACTGCTAGCCCAATAGCTATGTGGATTGACAGGTGTAGGGGTTAAAAAAGAAAGATATTTTAGTAATGAAGCTTAAACAGCAGTAGATATGCATAAAGTTGCTAATAAAATGTGAATGTTTTCACGTAAGTGCTGTTATTTATCCTCTTTTCGGTGTTTATATCATTGAAACCCGTCAGGAATTCAAGTAAGGGTGTACATTTATACGATAGATAAATGTGGAACTATACTAGTTTAAGCTTCAGCTTTTCACAAGACCCATAATAAATATGGAAAAATACAGATAAAATAGGCAAATTTTAAATATGATTAAATTACGATGGAAATGTCCAAAAACATAAATACCATAAAACCCGGAGCCCTAATTACAGTCCTTCTTAGAGGGTCTGAGTATACCTACATGTGATTATTTGAACCAATGAAGGAGCCATTATCCAGTGCTCGAACAGAGAGTAGGAACAGTTGTGAAGCCTCTCTCCGACCCCTCCCCAATTTTTACAGGCATTCTGCCTCTGTCTCATGTGTTGTGACAGTGTGAGGAGTGTAGGGATATATGGGTCATCATCTGCGTCATGACTGGTGATCTCATCAGGAAATGGACAAAAGTAGGGGGCAAAGGATGTCATGGACATATACTGAGGGCCTCTAAAGGAAGGAACAGCACAGAATGAGGAGTAAAATAATGGGAAAGGACCAGCTGAGAGGCAAAATGATTTAAATGGGCACTGTCTGAAAAGTAAAAGAATGGCATGGGCACAGACTAAGATGTAACAAAAGAGAAATGTCAAAGACTGAAAGAGTGAGACAGTAACAGAAAGGTGGGCAAGTTTTGGGGGGGCATCTGTAGTGCAAAGACCAGGCACCGACTAAGGGAAGGGGTGTTGGTCAGGAAAGATTGAAGGATGAAACAATGGCACATACTCATCGATCAAAGAACATTGGTCAGATTTCACGTAGCCAGATATTCAGGCATGGCAACCCTGCACACGGTACTAGTGGTACTGGGCGGTATTATTCTGTCTTTACTGACCAATTGCAGGTTTCACCATCTGGAATAGGGAATAATATGAAGTAGGCACTGCCACACTGTTTTAAGCCTATTTAAACTGATGTTTGCAGGTGGATATGTGACTGGAAGCACTGTGACTTTGCAATGCTGCTTTCGCCTAAAACCGGATTACCGGCACAATCGGAATAGCTCCCAAGGGCGCTTTTAGTGGAACCCAATCAACAGCTGTTGAAGTTAGCACCAGTCCAGACATAAACATCACCTCAGACAGATGTACCAAAATACATGTGGATATTGAGCAACTTACAACTCTGAATAGTAGCCAGTTTATAGGGCTGAGTACCATTTATTAAAGCGGCCTTCCAGAAAAGTATAATGGCCAAGCTTTAGTTGAAAAGAAATGTTAAGCAGATGTGCATTATTTGTTCAGCTAGAGAGGGATAGCAGCAAAGAACAAACCACATTGAGTGCTCTTTTGCTGGGATCCCGGGCAGCCACATATTCCTGGGTAGCACCCTAAGTGGGAACTGTTGTTTTCCAATGGTCTCCCAGGCTCACTAGTAATACTGAATACTTATGGATAACCAAGTGACTGCCTCAGGCAGGTGACTTTCCTGAGGTATCAAAGCAGAGCAGTCATGGCTTAATACAGGAAGCAGTAGAGGGTCAGTGATGTCTTAAGGCAAGGGAAAAGTGGGCTCTGGCCCAGGGCCCCAGCCTTTCACGTGACCCCCTGATAGACCCACATCTTTTCTGCAGTCTTGCCCTGATGACCTTGAATAATTGTTAAACAGACTGTAATAGACTCTCACACATCACCCATATTATATTCAAAATAAATGAAAGGACAATTGTATTTGAAACAGACCTTTTGCAGAAAAATGTTGAGTTTATGTTTCATTCTTCCAGATCAATGCAGGACCTCACATATTCATATGTCACAGGTATGCAGTGATATTAGTGTGTTGCTGATGTGATACAATATTGAAAACACACCTCACTATCTCTAAATATTAGATGTAAACAAGTTTTGAATATGGACCAGTGTGGCTGTCCACTGTCAGTGACCTGAGAGGGCATGAAACAGCTGAAAATAGATCATGAATTCAAAGTTGTCCCGAGCAGGAACCCCCAAAATATGTTTGACCCAAAATATGTTTGACCCAGGGCCCCCACAATCTTTAAGATGTCCCTGTAGAGGGGTATAAGCTAAAATGTAGCATGACACCATAAAATTCAACACAAAAAACTGACTTCCCAGTCCTTACTATAACTTCCATGGATAAAAAACTCTAAGAAGCTATTAAAATAAGAAAGTAAGTAATATGATGCAAAAATAACCCATTGTCTGTGCGTGCCGTCTCTCTGCCCGTCTCCGCCCGCCATCCCCCTCCCATTGTCCTTGCCTTCTCCGCCCGCCCTCCCTCCCGTTGTCGGTCTTGTCTCTCCCCCCACCTCCCCCTCGCCCTCCCTCCCGTTGTCCGTGCCTTCAAAATCCCCCCGACCTCCTCTCTCCCGTTGTCCGTGCCTTCTCCGCCCTCCCTCTCGTTGTCCGTGAAGTCAAGCATTGTAACACTTACTATTTCGTATATTAGCTTTAATGAGTCTATAATGGCTTACAAGCGCTAGAATGTCTTTCTAGCTGCTTTCCTGCCTGTGTTTGATACAATGTATTCATAGCTGAAAAGTGTGCTTGGGTCACCTTCAGCGGCCCACTTTTATACCCGCAGCACTTTGCACAAAGCAGAGGACAGGGCCGCCCTAAAACTGGAGCGCTTCCAGTAAGGACACTTATACAATCATCAATATGCGGCAAACTGCTGTGAGTGGACAGAAAACAAACATAAACTCATGAAAAAGGAAACAGAAAAACATCTGGAAAAAAAACGGCCCCTTATCTCCGGATGATGTTTATTCAGGGTAGCTCTTTTTTGACCACTGATCTGTTACGGCCGTAGCGAGGCGCTATTTCAATCAGCTCCTAGAAGCAAAGACCTCTGGGGGCTGTCTCTCTCCAGTACTGACGCAGGGAACGCTGCTTCTATGCGAGTATATGATGTTACAATGCATGCAATTACAACACATGCTTTTACAATGCAGTCTTTACATCGCAACTACCATTACATTGCATGATTTTACAATGCATACCTTTACAACGCATTCTTTAAATCTACCTTTACAGCGCATTCCATTACAACGCATACCATAACAACGTATAATACTTTTAGGGCAACAGTATGGTAAGTGTTGGATAGTGTAGGGTAAAAATTACTATTCCCACTCCAGTGAGTGCAACAGTAGGGAAAGTGTTGGATAGTGTAGGGGTAGAAATTACTATTCCCATGTACCCCAAAACCCATACCCACCCTAATACTAAAAAAAACTCCATTACTTACCTTATAATGCGTTGTAATAGCATGCGTTGTAATGGCATGCGTTGTAATGGCATGCGTTGAAGTGACATGCATTGTAATAGCATGTGATGTAAAGGCAGTTGCGTTTTAACAGTTGTTTTGTAAAGGTAGGTTGTTGTAATGACTGCATTGTAATGATTGTTTTCCCTAACAGGTGTGTATGTAGAGCACACATTTACCTTGTGTGATGTAACTGCTGCTCATGTAAAGTGCTCCAATACCTTCAGGTTAAGTTTGCGCTGTATAAAACTGCAAATAAATAAATACATGCGCATCCAAACCTTGGCCTCTCTGTAAGGCGCACAGAGCAATGGTCACGTATGCCAGTTGCAGTTGTTATTCTATGCTAATATGTGGGTAGAGTGGCACTCTGTGGGAATCTTAGTTTATATGTTTACACCACACCCTTAATTATATAGGTCCCGCCCCTTTTAGCCCCCTCCCCTTTTTCATTCCACTTAAAGCGCTGTACACAAGTGATTCCGATTTCTGGTCTCCTTGTAGCTCACGCACTAACCTCTTTGTTCCTTTAACCCTTTCTGAAATGTTTCATTTATATAGTTTACTTACCAGTCCAAAGCTGCCAGCTTGACGATTTGGCTTTCTGTGGCCAAACCTCTGCGTGCAAACACCAGAAGGCCAAGCCTTGCTTGTATTTACTGTTAACATAGCAAGCATGCAGGGTTAGTCCTATGTTCCTTATGGTGTACATTTGTTAGGGGGTTATCTTTACCAGTAAACCAACAGCAGGCATTCCAGTTCACCACCCTCGTATGCCAGCAAAGACGACTCGCAGCCTTGTGCACATTTTACAGTTGTGATCTAATTTGGGTCGAGATATATGTGTTGTAGACCACACTGCTAACTTTGTTTTGACTCAAAGCCCTGCCCGCTATCCGCCCTTATTTGTCATTGGTTTGTGTCATTGTCCTTAGTAAATGCTGGCTCCTGATTTGTATATAGGTTTGTTAGTCCCTCCTTCATTCCGGCTTGTCTTCATTTGTAACGCTTTAAGTACAGCCTCCGAGCACTGTTCCGTTTAATGAGTTTCGCATGTCTTCTGCTGCAGCCATGACACGCTCGGTTGCAATATCGTTATTTTATTTTTTTACATAGCATGGCATGCCACGGTGATAGTGGTGATCGTGCCTTTGCTTTACTTGCTGAGCCACCGCGGCCGCATGGTTTTTAATAAAACAATGTATTCATATTTATAAAATTGCCCTATGCCGCACTTACACTTTAGTGTCGGCTGCGCCCTTTGCTTAAACGAGCACAGTCTAAGGAAAGGGCAGGGCCACCATTAAAATAAAAGGGGATATGGGGCGCTTTTACAAAAAAAGCATTTGTTTGTCAACTTTTTTTGTCCGTTTTTTTGTAAAAGCGCCTGATACCGCGCTTTCACTTTAATTGCGGCCACACCCCTTTCTCTAGACACGGCTCGTCTAAAGAAAGAGAAGCGGCCAACGTTAAAGTTAAATCGCTGCATGGGCGTTTTTACAAACTAGCATTTGTAATGCCATAGGTGTTCCATTTATGAAACTCATGTAAATGCGAGACCTGTTGCATTGCAAATGCTTGTTGTTATAGCCATGGGCAAAAAATATAGTTTGGGCGTTGTACATGCTGTAGCAACAAGACCTTTTCAGCCATTTCTTTCTAGTAATCTGGCGACCATTAGCCTACAGTTGTCTTCAAGGAGCGCTGGACCGGAGTGCCATGCCTCCCTCTGCTCTTCTAGTGCCCTTCAGTTGAGATGTCGGAAAGTGTGAGAAGAATGGAGAATATGTATCAAATACTGTTTTTGTGATTCTCAAATAGCGATTTTCAGAGAATCGCTATTTGAGAGATGCGCGAAATGACATGTAATTAGAAATTGCAAATATTTTGCGAATCAAAATGGCATTATTGCGAGTCGCAATTAAGGAATGGCTTCCCATTCATTCCTATGGGCCTAGAGGCCAATAGCAATGAATGGGAAGACATTCGCAATTTGCGAGTACCCATTAGGTACTCGCAAATTGCGAATGCAATTTCAAGGGTGCAAGGGTGTCATAAGGACACCCTGTTGCACCCGTGAAATGAGCATGTGTGCACATGTGGCACACATACATGCCTAAGGGCGCCACAAGGCACTTTGAAAAATTCCAAAAAGTGAATTTTTCAAAGAAATCACAAATTACCACCAACTTGAAGTTGGTGGTAATTTGCAATTTCTTAAGGAGAAATCGCACAAATTGAGTGCTTTCTACATTGCATTTAAGGAATCGCAATTTGCCATTACCTGTTTTGCGAGGGCCTTTGGGATGATATATCCCAAAAGGCTTTTTCCCTTTCGCAAACGGGCCGATTCTGCGTGAACATCCTTTCAAGGACCAGGAGTTTCTAGTGCCACGCGCTGGTGCGCGGAGGTCCTGCCCCAAAAACACTTTGTTCCTCGATGCCAGGAATCTATGCTGATGTTGGACGCAGCAATTTCAGAATGGCTTTTCGGCTTTTTGTTTTTTCTACATTTTTCCTACCACATCACTCTGTAGAAGAACGAAGCTTGGCTTGCGGTTACCAAAAAATTAACATCTGTTTGAAAACTAAACATAATTTTTTCTTAACATGATTTTACCGAAGCGTGCAGCAGAGACAGCAGGGCTGAGACACAATCTGTGCACTGGGTCGGGCGTGTGGAGAGGATGGGTGAAGATGAAGTCTCACCCACTAATGTATCGGTAACACACAGCGTCCTTGAAGTAGTCACACAAAGGGGGTCTTTGTTCCAGTCTTTTCTCGGCGATTCAAAAATGAAGTAGAAGAAGATACTGTGGAGCCTAAAGGGAGGGAGAAAACAGAAACCACACAGAGAGACCAGCTGCACCGCCACGAACAGATCGGCTGTGGGAGTAAGAGAGAGAAAGCCAAGTAGGAACTGTGAGGAGAAAAAACACACAGGGATAGAGGAGAGCAGCAGAAGGAGGGACTCAAGATGAAAACAGAGAGGGAAAGATGCATACGAAGGAGGAGGAGAGGGAGGGAGCAAGCAAAGAAACAAAGGGAAGAGAAAAGGCAGTAACGAGAGGGAAGGAAGGATGCAAACAATGAGGAAGACTTAAAGAGTGGGCGAGCCACAATGGATGCACAGTACAGGAAAAGTACAAAGGAAAGGGGACAAATAGTACAGTAGAAAGAAAAGGACAAGATAGAGGAAGAGGGAGGGCCGGGCTGGAAATAGACAGTAGAATAGATGGGTAAATGCAGGAGAGCAAGGGAGCCAGGATGAAAACAGGGATTAGAAGATGTGTAGGGAATTTGAGGACAACAAGAGCGCTGGAAAACTGAGAGTACAATATGAAGGAAAGGGAGGAAGCCAGTCACAATGTAAGGAGAGAGGAACTGGAAGGCAAGAGGAGGGTGCGCAGGAATACAGAGTGGACTGAAACAGAAGAAGGAAAGTACACCGGGAGGCGGAGGGGACAGAACCAGGAAAGGAACAGAGAAGATGAGAAAAAGATATACAAGAAGGGTATGAAATGGTTAGGCAAGTGGGAGAGGCGCGACATACGCAGCCATGGAGAAGAAATGACGTAGGTGAAGAGGGGAATAGGTAAAGGCGAATAGAAGCAATATAGGATCTAGTGGTAGCGTGAGCCAAAGTGAATGTGAAAGGAGGTAGCTCGAAAGCAACAGAGGCTGGAAAGACACAGCAGTTGTAGATGGTATGACATGATACTCGTATCTATGTAGAGCTCACTACCCCTGATGAGGCATCAAAGCACTTTACAGTTCATTATCACAGTATTCTGTGGAGTAATTATAATATTTGCGGCATCTGTCGTACATTTTGGGTTACATTTGTCATACTGTTATCACACAGTTGTCATGCACATTGAAGTAAAATTGTTCAGCTGTTAGACCGATTGTAAGCAATTGGTCATGCAATCTGTTGTATAAAGCTCTCACACACGTTTATGCCACCTAACATAATATGTGAATTTGTAAAGCTCACGTTCACTCCTTGAAGCAACCTGGTGCTGAATAACAGGTGTTTATTGTAACCAAACTCAATGGCACTCGTTTTATTGACCTCGGAAAGATGCAAAGTTGAGTGAGCCCGCAGGGATTTGAAACTGTGGCTATGAGGTCAAACACAGGTTTCTAGAATTGATGCATTTTTACACACAGTGTGATCACTTAATGAACAAGTAACTCACTTTCGGTAACAATATGTCTGTAAGAGACATATTAGTTATGGATTCCTTACCTTAGAATTATCCCAGGCGTCAGACTAGATCCGGAGAATTTTTTCTCAGCAGTACCCCTGCACGTCGGTAGGTGGCGTCGGTCGACTCCGGGTTCCTCGATGACGTCGTGGTCGCCATTGTGACGTCGCGGAATCTACTTAGACGCTGCCCCTTCATGCTGACGTCAGTTCTTTACATGACATTCCACGCAAGAAGCGCAGAGCCATGCAAGATACTAACAACTGGTGCACAAAACTCAGGTCCTACAAGGGAGTCCCTAACACTAGAAGTCAGTTCGCAGAACGGGGAGTATGGGTGGGGCGGCAAGGAATCCATAACTAATATTTGTCTCTTACAGATATATTGTTACCAAAGGTAAGTAACTTGTTCATCTGAAAGAGACTATTAGTTATGGATTCCTTACCTTAGACTAGATACCCCAGCAATACCAACCCCGGAGGTGGGTCTGCGAACCAAGTTCACACCAGGTAGTCCTGAAGAACAGAGTGGCCAAAGAAGCCGTCTCTTCGGACTATGCTGTTCAGGCAGTAGTGCTTAGTGAACATGTGTAATGAAGAGCACGTGGCCGCCTGGCAGATATGAAGGGGGACTCCACGTCCCAAAGCAGCAGTGGCTGCCGTCGCCCTGGTGGAATGGGTACGCAACCCTACTGGAGGATCCTTTTTGTTAAGGAATAGCAGATCTTTTTGCAAAGAAAGACCCATCGAGAGATAAGGGGATTTTGCACAGCTCGACCTTTCTCAGTTCCCACATATCCAAAAAGAGCTGATCATCCACCCGGAATTGACTTGTGCGATCATCAGTGATCATTCGATCATCAGTGATCTACAATACGGCTTTGGTAAGGGATTAGGGATGGTAGAGCAAGGTCTGAATCTAAACATTATTATTAGCAAATATATAAGGGCAAAAAGGGGTAGACTTTTCCTGGCTTTCGTGGATTTAACCGCTGCGTTCGATTGCGTTATCCATGAAAAGCTTTGTAAAATTTTAGAAAATTTGGGAGTGGATCCTTCTATAATTCTTTTTTTAATGCAGTTTTATCAAGGGGCCAACGCAACTGTCAGGTTTGGAGAAGGCGGGGGATGCACCAATCACTTCGATGTGAGGCGAGGAGTGTGGCAAGGCTGCGTCCTCGCCCCCTTTTTATTTACCTTATCCATAAACGATCTGGGAAGGTCTATCGTGGAAGAGTGTCCTGATCTACCCCTAATAGGTAACCGACCAATTCCGGCATTGATATATGCAGATGATGCAGTGCTAATGGACCGCACTCCGATAGCCCTACAGAGGGTCATCTGTAGTTTTGCTAATTACATGTCTAACTTAGGCCTGAATGTTAACATCCCAAAGACCTACATGATGAAGTGTGGGATAGGTAGTAGTAAAACCCGGCCCTTTGTTCTAAATTCCAATGAAATTAAAAGTTCCGAAACATTCTTTTAGCTTGGAATTTTATTTGACAGAAGGGGGACGTGGTATCAGGTGGTTAAAGCGAGGAAGTTATTATTTTTAAAAGCCATAGCCGCCTTAACAAATTTTAGTAGGAAAATAGGCAAAAGGGCCCCAACATAATTACTACAAATATATAATGCTAAGTGTGTTGCAATTGCCACTTATGGAGCAGGTATATGGGGTTATGAGAACGTGGCAGTCCTACAGATTATAGAGAACAGGTTTCTGAGATATTTATTGACTCTTCCAGTCAGTACCTCCTCTTTTATTTGAAATACAGATCTAGGCATTTCCTATCTTACGGATATAATAAAAATTCAGCCAGCATTATTATGGTATAGAATTTGGACTACAGACCAGACAATGTTAAACCGACAAATTCTAACCGACTGCCTCAAGTTAGAGGGGGTTAAGAACATAAAATTGCTGGAATGTATTAGAAAGTTTATGTTCAACATAGGCCATCCTGAGTATTATATTGACCCGACCACAATATGCTCTATATCAAGGAAGGATTTTAAAAATAAATGTTTGTCTTTTATGGAAGATTTCAGAAGAGGGGTAGAACTAAAAAAGTCTCCAGGTCAAGCTCATTACTCCATTTTAACGACCTTTAAAATTCATCCCTATTTAGGAATGTTCATAGGAGATTATAGTAGATTCCTGTTAACAAGCTTTCAATTGAGAACTATTTAAAGATCAATTTCATTCCCAGAACACAATGATTGGTCCAGGAATTTGTGTAAATGTCCATGTGACGACCAATCGAACCAGTCGACCATCCATGTATTATTTTTTTGCAAATTTCATCTGTTTGAAAGAAAGAGATGGATTCTGCCTCTTTTAAGGAAAATTGGTCTAAGGCAATGACGTCCCGCTTTGATGGTTTTACAATCATTGTAAGATGAATTTATAATTACATCTGTTATATCATTTTCAAAGAATGTTTTTAAAAGTAGGAAATCAATGTTATTGTAATTTACAATAGAATCTACTGAAACTATCTCCTTTTAATGGTGTTTGACTACAAGCAGGTTACGATTCTTTTTCACAGGAATGTTTTTTTTTTATTGTGCTTTTATGATTATCATGTGAAATCATCAAATAAAGCGTGTTTGAATTTGAATTTGACTTGTGTGATCCAAATAAAATGAAAGTGCACGTTTTGGATCCAGACGGTGGAGCCTTTCTTCCTCTTTAGAAGGATGCGTAGGCGAAAAGAAGCTGGGCAAAGTGATGGTCTGTCCTATGTGGAAAGAGGTAACCATTTTGGGAAGAAAAGAAGGTCAATTTCTGAGGACAACATTGTCCGGATGAACAGCAAGGAAAGGAGGCTTAGAAGAATGAACCTGAAGCTCATTCACCCTGCGAGCAGAGGTAATGGCAACCAGAAAGGCAGTCTTCAGAGTCAAGAGTCTGAGAGGGCAATTATACAGCAGCTCAAAGGGCACGCACATCAAATAAGTTAGAACAAGGGTCAAGTCTCACTGGGGCATTACGAAAGAAATAGGAGGAAAAGGATGAGCAATGCCCTTAAGGAAACGATTTACAATAGGGGACTTGAAAAGAGAAGGCTGATCAGGAAAGCGAAATGAGGCCGAAATGGCCATAAGATAGCCTTTGAGAGTGCCCAGAGCAGAGCCCTGCTGGGCTAAAGAAAACAGGAAGAGGAGAACCTCTGAAAGAGGGGCAGACAGGGGATCCACAGCCTTTGCTGCGCACCATGCCACAAATTTGTTCCATCTACAGGCGTATACCGTTTTGGTGGAGGGAAGCCTGGCTTCCAGAATAATGTTACAGACTTCGGGAGGAAGGTCGAAAGCTGTTAACTGTTGCCGCTCAATCTCCATGCAAGGAGGTGGAGGCTGTCCCCTGCTGCAGCAGCAGAAGATCTTCCCGAAGAGGCAGTTTGATCGGAGGATTGATGGCCATGTTCAAGACCTCAGGATACCAGACTCTTCGTGCCCAGTCGGGAGCCACAAGAATTACTCGGGCACGGTCACGCTTGATCTTATTCAGTACTCTGGGCAGAAGTGGTATAGGTGGAAAGGTGTATAGAAGACCGCAACTCCACTTGCGACGAAAATCGTCGCCAAGTGAGTGCAGCCTTGGAAATTCCAACGCGCAGAACTGCTGACATTGCGTGTTTTCTTTGGTGGCGAATAGATCTAACTAAGGCTCTCCCCACTGCTGAAAGAGACCTTGCACCACCTCCGAGTGAAGATGCCATTCATGATCCATCAAGTACAGGGAGCTAAGTTCGTCCGCCCTGGCGCTCAGAGAACCTGCCAGGTGTTGAACCACCAGGGACATGCCCTGATGTTTCAGCCACCTCCAGAGGCAACGAGCCTCCTGACATAGGGTCCACAACCCCACACTGCCCTCTTTGTGGCAATATCACATGGCTGAAGTGTTGTCTGTGAACACCTGCACTACTCTTCCCTTGACAGCGGGAAGGAATGCATTCAGTGCCAGACGAATTGCCCGGAGCTCCAGAAGGTTGATGTGGAGCCCGGACACCGCCGGAGACCAGAGGCCTCTCATCTCCCCCTCTTCCATGTGGCCGCCCCATCCCAGAAGTGACGCATCCATCACCACTGTAAACTCTGAATGGGGAGGGGAGAGGGATCTGCCCTGGACCCAATCCTGGTTCGTAAGCCACCTCTGCAACTGATGTGCACTCCCTGCCCAGATATGGACGACATCGGACAGATTCCCTTGATGTTGTGCCAACTGGAACTTCAGGTCCCAATTGCAGAGCCCGCATATGCCTGGCATGATCAACCAGCAGGATGCAGGAAGCCCGGAGGCCCGGTAGCCTCAGGGTCATCCATATCGAAATTCGAAATAGAGGCTGGAACATCAGTATAATAGCCCGAATATCCCAGACTCGCTGTTTGGGAGGATAGGCCCGAAACTGCGCTGTGTCCAGAACGGCTCCGATGAAAAGGAGCTTCTGGGAGGGGGTCAGGTGCGACTTTGGCACGTTGACTGTGATCCCCAGCGAATGCAAGAGGTCCGCCATAGTCTGGAGGTGGGAGATGACAGTCAGGGGTGAGCCCACCTTCAACAGCCAGTCTTCGAGATTGGGGAAGACTGGAACCCCAGAGCTGCGAGCACCGCCATCACTTTTGTGAACACCTGAGGGGCGCTTGTAAGGCTATAGGGGAGCACAGTAAACTGAAAATGCTCGTGGCCTACCGTGAACCGTAGGTAACACTGGTGGGCAGCCTGGATGGGGATGTGAAAATAAGCATCCTGCAAGTCCAACGCTACCATCCAGTCTCCAGGGTCGCGGGCAGACAGGACCTAAGCCAATGTCAACATCTTGAACTTCTCCATCCAGATGAAGTGGTTGACGCAGGCCTTTGTCCTTCTTGGGCACCAGAAAGTAGGGGGAGTAGCAACCCCGACCTACTTCTGGGACAGGGACGCACTCTATAGCTCTCTTTGCCAAGAGAGCCGTAACTTTCTGATGGAGAAGGGCCAAGTGATCCTCCGACATGCAATGGGATGTAGGCAGCATGGATGGAGGGGTAGTCTTGAAGGGGAGGTAGTAGCCCCTGATGTTGTGCCAGTGGGGGAGGAGAGGGTGGATCCTGCCGCCCATTGGCAACTGAAGGCCCTGAAAGGTCGGACTAGGAAGGTTTGGAGGCTGCTGCAGAGGGGGCACTGGAGGACAGGCCATCCCGCTGGACCCCAGACCCACGTCGCTGGGTCCCACGTCACCGGCCGTGCAAAGGCTGGGTAGCTTGCGCCCACCTGTGGCTCTGGGCCGAATGTGGTGGGGCACCCCTTCCATAGCCATGAAAGGGGCGAAAGGCAGACTGCATGGGGTGCGAGGCGGTAGCGAGGCCCAAGGATCTGGCCGTAGCCCTAGAGTCCTTGAAACGCTTGAGCACATTGTCTGCCTTGTCACCAAACTGGCGACGCCCAGTCCAAAAGTGTCGAATGGACATCCCCGAAAAGCCAGTGGACCTTAGCCAGGCATGGGGTCTCAGGGCTACCGACATTGAAATTGTCCTGCCTAGTGAGTCAGCGGTGTCCAGCCCACAGCGGATTGTGAACTTTGCTGCGTCCCTCCCTTCGACAAGGGCACAGGAGAGTACAGTCCTGGCTTCCTCCGGGCACTGTGGCAGCACTTGCGCGACCGAATCCCACACGGAGTGGAAATAACGGCCCAAAAGACATGTGGGGTTCACTTATCGCAGTCCTAAGCTGGCAGAAGAAAACATTTTCTTCCCAAGATGGTCCAGTTTCTAGGATTCCCTATCTGGGGGAGCAGTAGGGAACGCGTCTTAGGACATTGAGGCTTGGACCACTAAGCTCTCAGGGTTAGGGTGTTGGGAGAGGAAAAGGGGGTCCCCCGGAGCCGGGCGGTGGCGTCAGGCAATCATCCTATCCACAGGAGCCCCTGTGCTGAGCTTGGACCAAGTGCCCAGTAGGATGTCTCTGAGGGCTTTGTTAAAAGGCAGCAGGGGCTCCGAAGACTGTGCTGTAGGCTGAAGCACCTCAGACAGGAGGTTAGCCCAAGGCCTCAGCCACTCTTCGCAACACCATTGCGTATGAAGCTCTCTCCTCTGTAGCCATGGTAGGGGGAGAAAGCATACCTGGGTCTGGTGACTTGTCAAGACCACTGGCATCACCCAACTCCTCTCTCCAGACCAGCTCTTGTAGCTCGTCTGTTAAATGGTCCCCAGACAACCTCCCAGTCCTCCACCTCGTCCTCTGGCCACCACTCACGGCGAAAGGGAATGCCAGGATAGAATAGAGGCACAAAATGCCAGCCGGCATCAGTTGACACCGGTCTGGCTCCGTTTCTGAGTCGAGAGGAGGGTCGAGGGTTGACGCCGGACATGGGGTGCAGCCGGCGCCTGCAAAGGTGTTGCTAACAGATTCGGTACTAGAGGAGGTGTCGCGAGGTCGACCGATCCGGACCCAGGCCTGGATCCTCAGGGGCCCTGCAGCGCCAGGACCGAAGCCGCCGGCATCGAAGGCCTAGAGCCCCCACCTGAGTCCGCAGGGCCTGAAGACGCGCCGGCGGAGTCGGGCTGCCCAAAGATGGAGTGGAGGGTTTCGTAAAGTTGGGCAGGGGTTGGTAGGCTCCCAGAAAGGGGGGAAAACTCAGAGCCGACCCAGAAGGCTCTGTGAGAGGAACCGTAGGATAACTACCTTCCGCATCCTGCATCACGTCGGCCAACGGACGGGGAGAGTTCGACTTCTTCTTGTGCTTCGACTTACCTGAAGACGAAGACTTCGATGAAGAGTGGTATTGGTGGTGGCTCCGTGACCCGTCCCGCAACCTCCGTCTTGACCATGACCTCGAGCGGTGCGGAGCCAACTGCTGGGCCTCCAGAAGCTTTCAGGACCGCTCCCACAAAGACTTCCATTCCAGGTACGACAGTTGGAGCACGACTTTAGGTCGTGGTTGTGCTCCAGGCACCAGAGGCCCACGAGGTGTAGATCAGTGACGGACATCAATTTGTGACAGGACTCACAAGGCTTAAAGCTGGTCCAAGGACGAGACATTCCTACGTGCACCAGGAGTTGGATGACTCGAAAAAAGATGTTGACAAAAGTTGAAAAATATTGAGTCAAAAATTGACTAAGGGTACTGCTGGCGCCGAAAAAGAAGAACTGATGTCAGCGCGCAGGGGCAGCATCTAAGTAGATACCGCAACGTCACAACGGTGACCACGACTCCATTGACGAAAGCGGAGTCGACCAACACCACCTACCGACACGCAGGGGTACTACTGAGAAAAAATCCTCCGGATTCAGTCTGACACCTGAGGGTAATTCTAAAGTAAGGAATGCATAACTAATAGTCTCTTTCAGATCTACATGTTTCTAAAGCACTTCCAAAGGAAGGTGTTCACATCATTACTTTTACATGAGAATCAAGGTATATCGGCCTATGGCAGACAGGTTGTTTTTAAACTCTCCACTCTTCTTTCTTGTTTTACATTCGGAGTGACGTTACAGGTTACATTAATATGAATCGTATGTATGTTATGTGATTTTGCATTGTATGCTAATTATTGTGTTCCTATTTAGGGACATTAAGGAGTGGCACCAATAGGTACTGATTTCCTGTAGGTCCTGACGAAGAGCCAATGGGGGAAAGGCTCGAAACATGTTGAAGAGGTAAACTCATTGTAAACTACTTCTTCCAACAGAGCCCCCTGATTTTAACCATATCGGCTAGAGGCAGGAACAAAGTTGGGGTCCTACTAGTTGGGTATTTTTAACTTGATAGTAATTACTTTCCACCCCTCTCACATATACTGCCTTTATCACAGACATTATTTCTAAGTGCTCCCATGTTTTTGTTTGGTCGTAGCACGCCTCGATCCGCAGCGGGTCGCGATGAACCTCAATGATGTAGTATGCCACCAAGGGGCAACCCTGGTGGGGTGAGGGTTTTCTAAGAAAAAGTATGTTTTTCTAACATTTCCATCGCAGTGGAGAATTTGCCATTTTCTAGGCTCTTCCCCCTGCTGGGTTTTTCTATTGTTGAGTACATACTATTGAGGAGGGTGAACCCAGCTTTTCCTCTTCCTCCCCCTTCTTTTCTGATAGTTCTCTAGTACTGGCATCTTTCATAGATTCACATGCTTGAATTATTCCCCATTGTCAAAGTGGGAGTCCCACGGTATAAACAGAAAGCAGTACTGTGTTATATATAGTCTAGAAAGGCTGTAAAATATCACATTTAGTAACCAGTTATCATTTAGCATTTAAAAAGAACTAAACTTCATCCAATTAGGTTGCAGCATCCCGTTAACTACTCTGCTCAGGAGCTACCATACTTCAGATTTTCAAGCACAAGTTTGTATAATTTTTTTTTAAACTGTTCATTTTCAATTTTGTTAAACAATACAGAAAGAAAAATCAGCAAGCAGTGATGCATATAGTGGAAGAAATAAGTACACACAGTTTAGTTATAGCTGTACAGTTTACGGTACCGGGCGCACTGGGCACATTACATCCTACGTACAATGATCAGACACATTCTCCAGGGGCGGTTCACTGCTCCCATCCACTGGCTTGACTGGGACGGGGTCCTTCCCATGTGTCGCTCCCATCAACAAATGTGTATAATTACATGTAATATAGATATGGTGAGCCTGTAAGGGGAGGAGGGGAGGTCGCAGGTGAATCTATGAAAGATGCCAGTACTGGAGAACTACAGTTAAAGGTAAGTAACTGTTTTGATTCTCCAGTTTTGGATTTATCTTAGATTCACATGCTTTAATCACAATAGTAAGCAATTGAAAAATAAGGGCTTAATTCACAAAGGCAAACACACTAATTTTATGAATAGTATATTTACGTGGTGGCGGCTACTTCAAACAGACCCATTGGGCAGGGTCAAAGTAAATGGAGCTTTTCCAGGGAGTTTTCTCTGGGTAGGGACACCAGGCAGGGATGACTACTCTCCTGTCTCTGCTGTTCGCGCTGGCGATCGATCCACTGGCCTGTTGGTTGAGAACAGATGCCTTGCTGCGCTGGTTGCGGTGGGAACCTGACTGGGAAGACATAATATCCCTATATGTGGAGAATATCCTGTTTCACCTGACTGACCCGTATCGCTCAGTCCAGAGGGTATTAGAAAACCTGTAGGTGTTCGGCTCCTTTTTAGGGCTCCACGTTAACTGGAAAAAATCGATTGCATTTCCAGTATCTGGGGAATTGATGGATGCAGACCGGGGTCAATCCTTGGCATGGAAGCCTCAGGGGTTCAAATATCTGAATATATCCATAAAAAAAGATTGTGACTCATTCCTTGTGGAAAATCTGGACAACATCTAGGACTCATATAGAAAGGTCACGGACCGCTGGAAGAAGCTCCCACTCTCCTTCATGGGTAAAGCAGCTCTTTACAAGATGATCTACCTTCCAAATGTCTGTATGTAGTACAGAACGCTCCTTTCCCTGTGCCAGCTTCTTCAGGTCAGCGAACGCAGTCACAAGAGGCCTGCTCTGGGATGGTGGGTCCCCAAGAATAGCATTGACATCCCTTACGAGGAAACCGTTCGATGGGGGCATAGCTCTCCCTGACCTTTGATTATATTACTGGGCCACCCAATTACAGACAGTCAACGACTGGGCTTTTACATCTCAGCAGGAGCCATCGGTGATAGCAGACAGGAGATCAATGGACCCGGAAGGGTATGTTTGACGGTTGGATGATAACAAGGGAAAACCTCTGATGCTGGTGTCTACAGAGGAGGTGGTCGAGGCATGGAAAAAAGTCAACAATGCCATGGGCTGGAAGGGTAAATTAACTTTGGAGACCCCCCTGTGGGCCTCCGATGAATTGAGAGGGCTAGGTGCAAAGGATGGCTATAACAAATGGGACATGATAGGGATCTCCAAGGTGGGGGACACATGGAGGGGACAGTAGATGATCCCGTACTAAGAGCTTCAAGGCCAATATAAACTCCCCAGGGATCAATACCTCAGATACCAACAACGGAGTCACCTCCTCAGCCCGACTGTGGAGGCTCTGAGTGAGGCCCCAGACGATTCTCCCCTGGAATACAGTGTTGTAGGCCACAGTCATCAGCCACGCAGTGCCCCAACTCTTCTCGACCCTATTACAAAATAGCATTACCCCAATGGACTGAATCTAGGAGAAGTGGGAGAGAGACCTGGGCAGGCTGAATGGAGGATGATGATTGGAGGAGGGGAGGAGTGGTTCCCTGACAGATTATCGCCACCAGCATACTTCACAGCGTAAAACCAACGCGTTTCGTGAGCTCCCTACTCACGTGATCAAGTGAGTAGGGAGCTCACGAAACGCGTTGGTTTTACGCTGTGAAGTATGCTGTATTGATTTAACCAATAAATCTATCAGTTTCTTTTAAAAAACTTGGACTGGAGTTGCGGCTTCTTTTGGCTGGAGCGCGGGAGGTCCTGGGCTCAAGCAGAGATATAATATGTTGCGGTTTGGTGCTACCGCGCGAAGCAACGCACTTGCCAGTAGCGCCTAAAGTGAGAGGAGAACGGAACCATCTGGGATATATATATATATATATATATATATATATATACTCCAATCCCCTTTTCTTCCCTTGAATGCTGGTTTTTATTACCAAAATTAAGCGCTTGGGTTAAATGTTGATTGAAACTCTGGCCAGACGCATTTCAGCCTGACCGCTTTCCTCAGTGCCATGTTTCATCAAGTGATTGTAATTCCACCTGGGGGCCGATTTAAAAAGAGTCATAGTTCACTCTGATTGGAGTTGAGTGTTGACCCAGCCTCCTCAGTCACTTTAGCGCTGCTCCTCCAGACCGGGAGGGCGTGCTGGAAAGTGGTGCCGGTTTCACCACTCACACATAGTTGGCCCATTAGGATATAGGGCGGATCGCCCTAAATCTTAGCCCGCCCGCCACCCATTTCCCCCCTGCCACATTAGTATGGCGAGGTGGACCGCGGCGGATGGGAAGACCGTCCGCCGCTTTTCCATCCGGTCAATGGTGGCAGTGTCTGCTAGACACCGCATCCATATCAGGATGCAGGCGGGAGGGTGCCTTTTTGTGGCGGCAATGGCATGCAGTGTTTGTGTTTGGGGGCACGTTGCGGGCCCCCAGGATGTTGGGGGGTGGGGTTGGCACATGGGGGGTACCTATGGTACCCCCCAGCAGTTCCATGCATAACATGGCAAGCACCGCGGGGTGCCTGCCAAGTTGTGCATGGAAGTGCACAACATGCCTTCCTGGCATTGTGGCAGGCGGTGCGGAGTGCACCGCCCGCCACAATGCCAGGAATGCAGGATGCGCCCGCCACTGTGGCAGCGCATCCTAATTGCCCACACGGGACCTTATGCCGGGCGGTCCCAATCCCTTGTCCGCCCGCCATCCTAATGACCCCCATAGACTCCAATCCCCTTTTCCTCCCTTGAAAACGGGTCCGACACATGCTCGGTGCTGTCTGCTGGTTTTTATTACCAAAATTAAGCGCTTGGGTTAAATGTTGATTGAACCGCTGGGCAGACGCGTTTTAGCCTGACGGCTTTCCTCAGCGCCATGTTTCATCAAGTGATTGTATTTCCACCTGAGGGCAGATTTAAAAAGGGTCATAGTCCACTCTGATTAGAGTTGAGTGTTGACCCAGCCTCCACAGTCACTTTAGCGCTGCTCCTCCTCCAATTCATGCCAGATTTTCATGCGCTCCACAGTGAGTGAAATTACTGTGAATTTTCACCCCATAAACCAAGAGGCTTCCCAGTCCTGCTGGCTGCGGTTTGCACATTTTCCCAGCATTTCATAAGGGGGTACATAGTGGAACAAAAACTCAGCTGGCAGACACTTCACGCAGCAACATACTGCATCCTCTCTCCACTTATGGCATTTCAACTCAGGAGAGTGTCCTTTCCTTAGGGTGGGGGCGCTGCACTGTAGTTTTATACAATACCAAAAGTTCAGCAAGTTCTGCGCGGAGCTCCAGAAAATAAAAGAAAAAATATTAAATATAATATATAATAAATGTAATAAAAATGTTTTTGATTTAATATACATTTTAACAACTATAACAAATAAACGTAATTAAAAAAGTTAAACACACATATATAAAAATGTATATATAATATATATACATATATATTTAATTTAAAACAATTAATAAACTATTCACTTTAATTTCTTTATAATTTTAAAATTATATAAACATTTTACAAATAAATATATATATATATATACATATACCAATAACATAAAATCTATAACAAAAAATCAATTACAAATTAAAACATTAAACTATTTACAAATCTTTAAAATTAAATTTCCCACTCCAGTCAGTGCAACAGTAGGGAAAATGTTGGATAGCGGAGGGGTAAATAGGACTATTCCCACTCCAGTGAGTGCAACAGTAGGGAAAGTGATGTTTAGCGGAGGGATAACATTTACTATTCCCACTCCAGTCAATACAACAATAGGGAAAGGGTTGAATAGCAGAGGGTTATAAATTAGTATTCCCACTCCAATGAGTGCAACAGTAGGGAAAGTGTTGCACAAAGGAGGGGAAAATTACTATTCCCACTCCATCAGTGCAACAGTAGGGAAATTGTTGGATAGCAGAGGAGTAAAATGTACTATTCCCACTCCAGTCAGTGCAACAGTAGGTAATGTGTTGGATAGCGAAGGGTAATAATTACTATTCCCACTCCAATGAGTGCAACAGTAAGGAAGAAATTGGATAGCGGAGGGGAACAAATTACTGGTCCCACTCCAATGAGTGCAACAGTATGTTATGTTATTAAAAATTTATAAAGCGCGCATACGCCCGAAGGCTTCTTGGCGCTGGAAAGAAAAATAAAAAACATAACACGGGGTGAGTCTGCAGAGATCTTTATTTCAAGTAAGCCTGTGTGAAGAGATGAGTCTTGAAAGCCTTCCTAAAGGCAAGGAGGTCCTTACTCTGTCTAAGGGCTAGTGGCAAAGAATTCCATAGGGTAGCTGCTAAGAAGTGGAAGCTGCTGCCACCTTGTCGTTTTTTCTTGTAGCGAGGTACTTCAAGTAGGTCTTTGTAGGCTGATCTCAAGTTACGTGAGGGAACATATCTTTCGATCAGCTGCCTGATGAATAGAGGTCCCTTGCCTTGCAAAGCCTTAAAAATGATGCACCCGGCTTTAAATTCGGCTCTTTGAGTCACTGGTAGCCAGTGCAGGGACTCTAGGCCTGATTTAATCGATTCCCATTTGGGTACGTTGTAGATCAGCCTGGCGGCCTGATTCTGCAAGTACTGCAATCTTCTAAGTTGTCCTACAGGAAGGCCAAGGTATAGGCTGTTTGAGAAGTCGATATGGGAGAGGACTAGGGCAATGACCACCTGGATTAAGGCGGAAGGAGTAAGGAAATGGGCGATCTTCCTAATTTTCCTCAACTGGAAAAATCCAGATGAAACCACGGTTCCAATTTGGGATTTTAGGGAGAGGTCCTCATTGATGGTTATCCCCAGACTCTTTACAGTCAAAGATTTCTTAGGGGGAAGGCCCATATCAGCAGGCCAAAAGTTAGGGCTCCAACTGATTTCGCTCTTACCGGGCAGGATCAGCTCAGTTTTCCCTGGGTTTAATTTAAGATGATTTGAGGACATCCAGCTCTGGATTAAAGTCATAGTGGCTTGGAAGTCCTCCACAGCATTTGGGGAATTAAGAACGAAAACTAGCTGCAAGTCATCTGCATAATTGTATACAGTGACTTTGTGCTTTCTCAGGGCAAAAAGAAGGGGCCGCAAGTACAGGTTGAACAATAGGGGAGATAACGAAGAGCCTTGGGGCACCCCGCAGAAAGACTTAACCTTGGCAGCAGAAAAAGAGCCTAAACGGACAGACTGAGTACGTTCAGAAATGAACGATTTCAACCAGGCTAGGGCAGAGTCTCTAAGGCCAGCCTGTTCGACACGGTTGACCAGGATAGAATAGTCAACCGTGTCGAATGCGGCGGACAAGTCAAGAAGTACCAGGGCTTGGTGAAGATTTTTGTCAGCGTTGGACCTCAAGGTGTTCTGAACGGCCAATATTACTGCCTCAGTGGAGTGACCAGGCCGGAATCCTGCTTGGTTGGGTTGGAGATAGTCCGATTCCTCCACGAAATTAGAGAGACAGTTGGTGACATGCGCCTCCAACATTTTGGATAGAAAGGGCAGCAGGGATATGGGCCGATAATTCGTGAGGTCCAGCGGGTCAATACCAGGTTTCTTGGTGAGGGGGATCAGTAAGGCCTGCTTGAAGCTACTAGGCACTATCCCTGAAGTAAGAGAGTCATTGAGCAGGGGTATCATGCTGTTGGGCATGGCTCGACCGATTTCTTTCATGATTTGGGGGGGGCAGACATCCATAGGCGAGCCTGATTTGACTCTAGACAGTAATTCCAAGAAAGTTTTCAGATCAATGAGGGGGAAGGAATGTAAAGTTGAGGGATTAGAATAGATGTCGTCCACTGGGGCGCAAGCTGGAAGTGTAGAGATGTTCTGCTTAATCAATAAAATCTTATCGCGGAAAAAGTCATTCAGGGAATTGCATAGCGCTTGTGTAGGAACTACCGGAGGGGAAGTTCTATCGTTATTGCAAAGGTCGTTTACTATCCTGAAGATTTCTTTTGACTTGTTAGTGGAGTTGAGAATTTTGGATGAGTAATAGGTAGTTTTATGTTTTTGTAGAGAATTTTGGTATGTCTTCCTAGCTAAGCAGTATGCGGCCCTGGCTATAGGGCAGTACTGGGAGCGCCATGTTCTTTCCTTTTGCCTCACTTCCAATTTCAGTTGTTTTAGCTCAAGTGCAAACCATTTATGTGCGTCCGGGCTCCTAGAGCTGTAAAGACGCGTGGGAGGAGCATAGATGTTAGTCGCTGCAGTAAGCCATTCATTGAACCGAGCGTCGGCTTCCTCCACGTTAGTGCTGTCAAGGGGAAGGGAGTCACCTAGAAAGTTGAGAAAGGCAGGCAAGTCCATAGAAGTCCATTTCCTAGTGGTTTTGCTGGTTTGTAACTTGAAATGGGTAGACTGGTCTAACTGGAAGGAGAAACTTATGCTGTGGTGATCAGACCAACAGCAGGGTTTTATGTCTATTGAGGATAGTGGCAAGTTCAAAGACCAAATTTGGTCAAGACTGTGGCCCTTTTGGTGAGTCTCAGTGTAGATGTGTTGTGTCAGGTTGAGATCACAGAAAAGTTCACTCATCTCTGCAGCTTGGGGATCCAATGATGTATTGTCAAACCAGAAGTTTAAATCCCCAACCAAAAGTAGTTTAGGGTGATTTATGACCATCGGTGCCAGTAGCTGAGCTAGAGTGGAAGGGAACGTGGCCATGGATTGGGGGGGGCGGTATAATAGAACCAATACAAGTGAGCCATTGGGAGTATCTATTTTGACGACTATGTTTTCAGTGTTAGGTAGAGACAGGGATGGGAGCTGTCTAAGTTGGAATTTCTTATTGACAATTATAGCTGCTCCTCCCCCGATTTTTCCACCTGAGCGTAATGCTGATAGGATGTAGTAATCTGCAGGTAGGGCAGCTAAAATATCCGGTAATGAGTCCGGGGTGAGCCAGGTCTCTGTCAATAGCAGCATGTCAGGTTGTTTATCCATAAGTAGCAGAAAAATATCTGACTGGTGTTTAATCATGGAGCGGGTGTTAAGATATATACACCTGAACGTGTAGGTGGAACTGGGAGTGGTCGTGAGCATAGAATACTCAGGAGCAGGGGCGTTTGTAAGGGTGGCAGGGTTGCCTATGCCCAAGTAAGATATACGTTTCGCCGCGTTATAGGGAACAGATGGGCACATCGTGGTAGTTGGACGCAGCGCTAATAGTTCAGCAGATGTATAAGTATGATAACATACAGAGTCCTTAGCCCCTAGTCCCGGACGCTCGCGGACGAGCGCAGACGAGCTTGCCTTAAGCGCGCCTTCGGCGCGCAATCGGCGTGCCCGCTGCGCTCGTCCGCTGCGCTTCCTTGAAAGGCACATACTTATAGGTTGATGAGTAGATCGGCGGTGGGCGTGGCCTCCGATGGGGGCGTGGCCTGTCGATCGGCCGAGGCTCTGTCAGCGTTTGGCACGCCGGTTTCTGGGCTGCGGAGGGGCCGCTTGCAATGAGAGAAGCTTGGGTGAGTAAGTGAAATTTTAAAAGCACAAAAGAATCACAAATTCAATTTTAAAATAGACGGTGCACTCTCCCGGCTTCGCCTCAGGAGCAGCGTTTGTAGGTGGAGAGGCTGGTGAGTAGCGTCTCTTTTAAGCTCTGGGTCGGTGGGCGTGGCCTCCGATGGGGGCGTGGCCTGTCGATCGGCCGAGGCTCTGTCAGCGTTTGGCACGCCGGTTTCTGGGCTGCGGAGGGGCCGCTTGCAATGAGAGAAGCTTGGGTGAGTAAGTGAAATTTTAAAAGCACAAAAGAATCACAAATTCAATTTTAAAATAGACGGTGCGCTCTCCCGGCTTCGCCTCAGGAGCAGCGTTTGTAGGTGGAGAGGCTGGTGAGTAGCGTCTCTTTTAAGCTCTGGGTCGGTGGGCGTGGCCTCCGATGGGGGCGTGGCCTGTCGATCGGCCGAGGCTCTGTCAGCGTTTGGCACGCCGGTTTCTGGGCTGCGGAGGGGCCGCTTGCAATGAGAGAAGCTTGGGTGAGTAAGTGAAATTTTAAAAGCACAAAAGAATCACAAATTCAATTTTAAAATAGACGGTGCGCTCTCCCGGCTTCGCCTCAGGAGCAGCGTTTGTAGGTGGAGAGGCTGGTGAGTAGCGTCTCTTTTAAGCTCTGGGTCGGTGGGCGTGGCCTCCGATGGGGGCGTGGCCTGTCGATCGGCCGAGGCTCTGTCAGCGTTTGGCACGCCGGTTTCTGGGCTGCGGAGGGGCCGCTTGCAATGAGAGAAGCTTGGGTGAGTAAGTGAAATTTTAAAAGCACAAAAGAATCACAAATTCAATTTTAAAATAGACGGTACGCTCTCCCGGCTTCGCCTCAGTAGGAAAAGTGTTGGATAGAGGAGGGGTAAAAATTACTGTTCCCACTCCAATGAGATAATTACAAAAAGGGGGTGGTGATGGACAGAGTATCTGAGTTAATCAGAACACTCCTACCCAGTCAACAGATCAGGGCTTGATCCATCACCGTTTTTTAGCTCACTGCACCATCCCAGTTCAGAACCTGGCTATATGCAAATTAGTCTGTCCCTGGCCCAGTGCATCATGGGAACAGGGCAGACCAAACTACCAAGCCAATTCTTCACTGGAAAGGAAACAAGCTTCCGGGGACCGGTTTCTGGCATTACAGCCGTCTTCGGCCCGGCTTGCTTGAATCCTGATGGTGCAATGAGCAAGGGACTCATGTCTGAGCATACCCTTCCACACTCATGGTGGCCAAAATAATTACAAAAAGGGGGTGGTGATGGACAGAGTATCTGAGTTAATTAGAACACTCCTACCCTGTCAACAGATCAGGGCTTGATCCATCACCGTTTTTTAGCTCACTGCACCATCCCAGTTCAGAACCTGGCTATATGCAAATTAGTCTGTCCCTGGCCCAGTGCATCATGGGAACAGGGCAGACCAAACTACCAAGCCAATTCTTCACTGGAAAGGAAACAAGCTTCCGGGGACCGGTTTCTGGCATTACAGCCGTCTTCGGCCCGGCTTGCTTGAATCCTAATGGTGCAATGAGCAAGGGACTCATGTCTGAGCATACCCTTCCACACTCATGGTGGCCAAAATAATTACAAAAAGGGGGTGGTGATGGACAGAGTATCTGAGTTAATCAGAACACTCCTACCCAGTCAACAGATCAGGGCTTGATCCATCACCGTTTTTTAGCTCACTGCACCATCCCAGTTCAGAACCTGGCTATATGCAAATTAGTCTGTCCCTGGCCCAGTGCATCATGGGAACAGGGCAGACCAAACTACCAAGCCAATTCTTCACTGGAATGGAAACAAGCTTCCGGGGACCGGTTTCTGGCATTACAGCCGTCTTCGGCCCGGCTTGCTTGAATCCTGATGGTGCAATGAGCAAGGGACTCATGTCTGAGCATACCCTTCCACACTCATGGTGGCCAAAATAATTACAAAAAGGGGGTGGTGATGGACAGAGTATCTGAGTTAATCAGAACACTCCTACCCAGTCAACAGATCAGGGCTTGATCCATCACCGTTTTTTAGCTCACTGCACCATCCCAGTTCAGAACCTGGCTATATGCAAATTAGTCTGTCCCTGGCCCAGTGCATCATGGGAACAGGGCAGACCAAACTACCAAGCCAATTCTTCACTGGAAAGGAAACAAGCTTCCGGGGACCGGTTTCTGGCATTACAGCCGTCTTCGGCCCGGCTTGCTTGAATCCTGATGGTGCAATGAGCAAGGGACTCATGTCTGAGCATACCCTTCCACACTCATGGTGGCCAAAATAATTACAAAAAGGGGGTGGTGATGGACAGAGTATCTGAGTTAATCAGAACACTCCTACCCAGTCAACAGATCAGGGCTTGATCCATCACCGTTTTATAGCTCACTGCACCATCCCAGTTCAGAACCTGGCTATATGCAAATTAGTCTGTCCCTGGCCCAGTGCATCATGGGAACAGGGCAGACCAAACTACCAAGCCAATTCTTCACTGGAAAGGAAACAAGCTTCCGGGGACCGGTTTCTGGCATTACAGCCGTCTTCGGCCCGGCTTGCTTGAATCCTGATGGTGCAATGAGCAAGGGACTCATGTCTGAGCATACCCTTCCACACTCATGGTGGCCAAAATAATTACAAAAAGGGGGTGGTGATGGACAGAGTATCTGAGTTAATCAGAACACTCCTACCCAGTCAACAGATCAGGGCTTGATCCATCACCGTTTTTTAGCTCACTGCACCATCCCAGTTCAGAACCTGGCTATATGCAAATTAGTCTGTCCCTGGCCCAGTGCATCATGGGAACAGGGCAGACCAAACTACCAAGCCAATTCTTCACTGGAAAGGAAACAAGCTTCCGGGGACCGGTTTCTGGCATTACAGCCGTCTTCGGCCCGGCTTGCTTGAATCCTGATGGTGCAATGAGCAAGGGACTCATGTCTGAGCATACCCTTCAACACTCATGGTGGCCAAAATAATTACAAAAAGGGGGTGGTGATGGACAGAGTATCTGAGTTAATCAGAACACTCCTACCCAGTCAACAGATCAGGGCTTGATCATCACCGTTTTTTAGCTCACTGCACCATCCCAGTTCAGAACCTGGCTATATGCAAATTAGTCTGTCCCTGGCCCAGTGCATCATGGGAACAGGGCAGACCAAACTACCAAGCCAATTCTTCACTGGAAAGGAAACAAGCTTCCGGGGACCGGTTTCTAGCATTACAGCCGTCTTCGGCCCGGCTTGCTTGAATCCTGATGGTGCAATGAGCAAGGGACTCATGTCTGAGCATACCCTTCCACACTCATGGTGGCCAAAATAATTACAAAAAGGGGGTGGTGATGGACAGAGTATCTGAGTTAATCAGAACACTCCTACCCAGTCAACAGATCAGGGCTTGATCCATCACCGTTTTTTAGCTCACTGCACCATCCCAGTTCAGAACCTGGCTATATACAAATTAGTCTGTCCCTGGCCCAGTGCATCATGGGAACAGGGCAGACCAAACTACCAAGACAATTCTTCACTGGAAAGGAAACAAGCTTCCGGGGACCGGTTTCTGGCATTACAGCCGTCTTCGGCCCGGCTTGCTTGAATCCTGATGGTGCAATAAGCAAGGGACTCATGTCTGAGCATACCCTTCCACACTCATGGTGGCCAAAATAATTACAAAAAGGGGGTGGTGATGGACAGAGTATCTGAGTTAATCAGAACACTCCTACCCAGTCAACAGATCAGGGCTTGATCCATCACCGTTTTTTAGCTCACTGCACCATCCCAGTTCAGAACCTGGCTATATGCAAATTAGTCTTTCCCTGGCCCAGTGCATCATGGGAACAGGGCAGACCAAACTACCAAGCGAATTCTTCACTGGAAAGGAAACAAGCTTCCGGGGACCGGTTTCTGGCATTACAGCCGTCTTCGGCCCGGCTTGCTTGAATCCTGATGGTGCAATGAGCAAGGGACTCATGTCTGAGCATACCCTTCCACACTCATGGTGGCCAAAATAATTACAAAAAGGGGGTGGTGATGGACAGAGTATCTGAGTTAATCAGAACACTCCTACCCAGTCAACAGATCAGGGCTTGATCCATCACCGTTTTTTAGCTCACTGCACCATCCCAGTTCAGAACCTGGCTATATGCAAATTAGTCTGTCCCTGGCCCAGTGCATCATGGGAACAGGGCAGACCAAACTACCAAGACAATTCTTCACTGGAAAGGAAACAAGCTTCCGGGGACCGGTTTCTGGCATTACAGCCGTCTTCGGCCCGGCTTGCTTGAATCCTGATGGTGCAATGAGCAAGGGACTCATGTCTGAGCATACCCTTCCACACTCATGGTGGCCAAAATAATTACAAAAAGGGGGTGGTGATGGACAGAGTATCTGAGTTAATCAGAACACTCCTACCCAGTCAACAGATCAGGGCTTGATCCATCACCGTTTTTTAGCTCACTGCACCATCCCAGTTCAGAACCTGGCTATATGCAAATTAGTCTGTCCCTGGCCCAGTGCATCATGGGAACAGGGCAGACCAAACTACCAAGCCAATTCTTCAGTGGAAAGGAAACAAGCTTCCGGGGACCGGTTTCTGGCATTACAGCCGTCTTCGGCCCGGCTTGCTTGAATCCTAATAGTGCAATGAGCAAGGGACTCATGTCTGAGCATACCCTTCCACACTCATGGTGGCCAAAATAATTACAAAAAGGGGGTGGTGATGGACAGAGTATCTGAGTTAATCAGAACACTCCTACCCAGTCAACAGATCAGGGCTTGATCCATCACCGTTTTTTAGCTCACTGCACCATCCCAGTTCAGAACCTGGCTATATGCAAATTAGTCTGTCCCTGGCCCAGTGCATCATGGGAACAGGGCAGACCAAACTACCAAGCCAATTCTTCACTGGAAAGGAAACAAGCTTCCGGGGACCGGTTTCTGGCATTACAGCCGTCTTCGGCCCGGCTTGCTTGAATCCTGATGGTGCAATGAGCAAGGGACTCATGTCTGAGCATACCCTTCCACACTCATGGTGGCCAAAATAATTACAAAAAGGGGATGGTGATGGACAGAGTATCTGAGTTAATCAGAACACTCCTACCCAGTCAACAGATCAGGGCTTGATCCATCACCGTTTTATAGCTCACTGCACCATCCCAGTTCAGAACCTGGCTATATGCAAATTAGTCTGTCCCTGGCCCAGTGCATCATGGGAACAGGGCAGACCAAACTACCAAGCCAATTCTTCACTGGAAAGGAAACAAGCTTCCGGGGACCGGTTTCTGGCATTACAGCCGTCTTCGGCCCGGCTTGCTTGAATCCTGATGGTGCAATGAGCAAGGGACTCATGTCTGAGCATACCCTTCCACACTCATGGTGGCCAAAATAATTACAAAAAGGGGGTGGTGATGGACAGAGTATCTGAGTTAATCAGAACACTCCTACCCAGTCAACAGATCAGGGCTTGATCCATCACCGTTTTTTAGCTCACTGCACCATCCCAGTTCAGAACCTGGCTATATGCAAATTAGTCTGTCCCTGGCCCAGTGCATCATGGGAACAGGGCAGACCAAACTACCAAGCCAATTCTTCACTGGAAAGGAAACAAGCTTCCAGGGACCGGTTTCTGGCATTACAGCCGTCTTCGGCCCGGCTTGCTTGAATCCTGATGGTGCAATGAGCAAGGGACTCATGTCTGAGCATACCCTTCAACACTCATGGTGGCCAAAATAATTACAAAAAGGGGGTGGTGATGGACAGAGTATCTGAGTTAATCAGAACACTCCTACCCAGTCAACAGATCAGGGCTTGATCATCACCGTTTTTTAGCTCACTGCACCATCCCAGTTCAGAACCTGGCTATATGCAAATTAGTCTGTCCCTGGCCCAGTGCATCATGGGAACAGGGCAGACCAAACTACCAAGCCAATTCTTCACTGGAAAGGAAACAAGCTTCCGGGGACCGGTTTCTGGCATTACAGCCGTCTTCGGCCCGGCTTGCTTGAATCCTGATGGTGCAATGAGCAAGGGACTCATGTCTGAGCATACCCTTCCACACTCATGGTGGCCAAAATAATTACAAAAAGGGGGTGGTGATGGACAGAGTATCTGAGTTAATCAGAACACTCCTACCCAGTCAACAGATCAGGGCTTGATCCATCACCGTTTTTTAGCTCACTGCACCATCCCAGTTCAGAACCTGGCTATATGCAAATTAGTCTGTCCCTGGCCCAGTGCATCATGGGAACAGGGCAGACCAAACTACCAAGACAATTCTTCACTGGAAAGGAAACAAGCTTCCGGGGACCGGTTTCTGGCATTACAGCCGTCTTCGGCCCGGCTTGCTTGAATCCTGATGGTGCAATAAGCAAGGGACTCATGTCTGAGCATACCCTTCCACACTCATGGTGGCCAAAATAATTACAAAAAGGGGGTGGTGATGGACAGAGTATCTGAGTTAATCAGAACACTCCTACCCAGTCAACAGATCAGGGCTTGATCCATCACCGTTTTTTTAGCTCACTGCACCATCCCAGTTCAGAACCTGGCTATATGCAAATTAGTCTTTCCCTGGCCCAGTGCATCATGGGAACAGGGCAGACCAAACTACCAAGCGAATTCTTCACTGGAAAGGAAACAAGCTTCCGGGGACCGGTTTCTGGCATTACAGCCGTCTTCGGCCCGGCTTGCTTGAATCCTGATGGTGCAATGAGCAAGGGACTCATGTCTGAGCATACCCTTCCACACTCATGGTGGCCAAAATAATTACAAAAAGGGGGTGGTGATGGACAGAGTATCTGAGTTAATCAGAACACTCCTACCCAGTCAACAGATCAGGGCTTGATCCATCACCGTTTTTTAGCTCACTGCACCATCCCAGTTCAGAACCTGGCTATATGCAAATTAGTCTGTCCCTGGCCCAGTGCATCATGGGAACAGGGCAGACCAAACTACCAAGACAATTCTTCACTGGAAAGGAAACAAGCTTCCGGGGACCGGTTTCTGGCATTACAGCCGTCTTCGGCCCGGCTTGCTTGAATCCTGATGGTGCAATGAGCAAGGGACTCATGTCTGAGCATACCCTTCCACACTCATGGTGGCCAAAATAATTACAAAAAGGGGGTGGTGATGGACAGAGTATCTGAGTTAATCAGAACACTCCTACCCAGTCAACAGATCAGGGCTTGATCCATCACCGTTTTTTAGCTCACTGCACCATCCCAGTTCAGAACCTGGCTATATGCAAATTAGTCTGTCCCTGGCCCAGTGCATCATGGGAACAGGGCAGACCAAACTACCAAGCCAATTCTTCACTGGAAAGGAAACAAGCTTCCGGGGACCGGTTTCTGGCATTACAGCCGTCTTCGGCCCGGCTTGCTTGAATCCTGATGGTGCAATGAGCAAGGGACTCATGTCTGAGCATACCCTTCAACACTCATGGTGGCCAAAATAATTACAAAAAGGGGGTGGTGATGGACAGAGTATCTGAGTTAATCAGAACACTCCTACCCAGTCAACAGATCAGGGCTTGATCATCACCGTTTTTTAGCTCACTGCACCATCCCAGTTCAGAACCTGGCTATATGCAAATTAGTCTGTCCCTGGCCCAGTGCATCATGGGAACAGGGCAGACCAAACTACCAAGCCAATTCTTCACTGGAAAGGAAACAAGCTTCCGGGGACCGGTTTCTGGCATTACAGCCGTCTTCGGCCCGGCTTGCTTGAATCCTGATGGTGCAATGAGCAAGGGACTCATGTCTGAGCATACCCTTCCACACTCATGGTGGCCAAAATAATTACAAAAAGGGGGTGGTGATGGACAGAGTATCTGAGTTAATCAGAACACTCCTACCCAGTCAACAGATCAGGGCTTGATCCATCACCGTTTTTTAGCTCACTGCACCATCCCAGTTCAGAACCTGGCTATATGCAAATTAGTCTGTCCCTGGCCCAGTGCATCATGGGAACAGGGCAGACCAAACTACCAAGACAATTCTTCACTGGAAAGGAAACAAGCTTCCGGGGACCGGTTTCTGGCATTACAGCCGTCTTCGGCCCGGCTTGCTTGAATCCTGATGGTGCAATAAGCAAGGGACTCATGTCTGAGCATACCCTTCCACACTCATGGTGGCCAAAATAATTACAAAAAGGGGGTGGTGATGGACAGAGTATCTGAGTTAATCAGAACACTCCTACCCAGTCAACAGATCAGGGCTTGATCCATCACCGTTTTTTTAGCTCACTGCACCATCCCAGTTCAGAACCTGGCTATATGCAAATTAGTCTTTCCCTGGCCCAGTGCATCATGGGAACAGGGCAGACCAAACTACCAAGCGAATTCTTCACTGGAAAGGAAACAAGCTTCCGGGGACCGGTTTCTGGCATTACAGCCGTCTTCGGCCCGGCTTGCTTGAATCCTGATGGTGCAATGAGCAAGGGACTCATGTCTGAGCATACCCTTCCACACTCATGGTGGCCAAAATAATTACAAAAAGGGGGTGGTGATGGACAGAGTATCTGAGTTAATCAGAACACTCCTACCCAGTCAACAGATCAGGGCTTGATCCATCACCGTTTTTTAGCTCACTGCACCATCCCAGTTCAGAACCTGGCTATATGCAAATTAGTCTGTCCCTGGCCCAGTGCATCATGGGAACAGGGCAGACCAAACTACCAAGACAATTCTTCACTGGAAAGGAAACAAGCTTCCGGGGACCGGTTTCTGGCATTACAGCCGTCTTCGGCCCGGCTTGCTTGAATCCTGATGGTGCAATGAGCAAGGGACTCATGTCTGAGCATACCCTTCCACACTCATGGTGGCCAAAATAATTACAAAAAGGGGGTGGTGATGGACAGAGTATCTGAGTTAATCAGAACACTCCTACCCAGTCAACAGATCAGGGCTTGATCCATCACCGTTTTTTAGCTCACTGCACCATCCCAGTTCAGAACCTGGCTATATGCAAATTAGTCTGTCCCTGGCCCAGTGCATCATGGGAACAGGGCAGACCAAACTACCAAGCCAATTCTTCACTGGAAAGGAAACAAGCTTCCGGGGACCGGTTTCTGGCATTACAGCCGTCTTCGGCCCGGCTTGCTTGAATCCTGATGGTGCAATGAGCAAGGGACTCATGTCTGAGCATACCCTTCCACACTCATGGTTGCCAAAATAATTACAAAAAGGGGGTGGTGATGGACAGAGTATCTGAGTTAATCAGAACACTCCTACCCAGTCAACAGATCAGGGCTTGATCCTTCACCGTTTTTTAGCTCACTGCACCATCCCAGTTCAGAACCTGGCTATATGCAAATTAGTCTGTCCCTGGCCCAGTGCATCATGGGAACAGGGCAGACCAAACTACCAAGCCAATTCTTCACTGGAAAGGAAACAAGCTTCCGGGGACCGGTTTCTGGCATTACAGCCGTCTTCGGCCCGGCTTGCTTGAATCCTGATGGTGCAATGAGCAAGGGACTCATGTCTGAGCATACCCTTCCACACTCATGGTGGCCAAAATAATTACAAAAAGGGGGTGGTGATGGACAGAGTATCTGAGTTAATCAGAACACTCCTACCCAGTCAACAGATCAGGGCTTGATCCATCACCGTTTTTTAGCTCACTGCACCATCCCAGTTCAGAACCTGGCTATATGCAAATTAGTCTGTCCCTGGCCCAGTGCATCATGGGAACAGGGCAGACCAAACTACCAAGCCAATTCTTCACTGGAAAGGAAACAAGCTTCCGGGGACCGGTTTCTGGCATTACAGCCGTCTTCGGCCCGGCTTGCTTGAATCCTGATGGTGCAATGAGCAAGGGACTCATGTCTGAGCATACCCTTCCACACTCATGGTGGCCAAAATGAGTGCAGCAGTAGGGAAAGTGTTGGATAGCGGAGGGGTAAAAATGACTATTCCCACTCCAGCAAGTGCAATAATAGGGAAAGTGGTGGATGGCAGAGGGGTAAAATGTACTATTCCCACTCCAGTCAGTGCAACAGTAGGAAAAGTGTTGGATAGCAGAGGGGTAAAAATTACTATTTCCACTCCAATGAGTGCAACAGCAGGGAAGAAATTGGATAAAAAAGGGAAAGAATTTTCTATTCCTACTCCAGTCAGTGCAACAGTAGGGAAAGTGTTGGATTTGAGGGGTAAACATTAGTATTCCCACAACAGTCAGTTCAAAATTAAAAACAGACAAAATATCAACAAATAATAAAAAAAATGTAAAAAACAAACTAAATAAAAAATATAAATAAATTACAAATAAAAATGTATTTAATATTAAAAATTAAAACAAATAAAAACATATTATAATGTTAAACACATATGACAAATAACAACAAATATTATATTAAATAAAATGAAAAAAATAGTTTCAAACAAATAAATATTTTACTTAGAAATTATTTAGAAACAAAAATATTATTACATAAATGTAGCTTATTTCCTACCCCCTAGCACCACACAACCCACAACCCACATCTAAATAAAAAAAATGTACTTCCATAATTAACATAAATAATTATAAATTCAAGAAATATTATTAATTAAAAAAACAAAATAAAACACATACAAATTAATTAACTACCCACCTTTTCCCCTACAATCCCCACAACCCACAGCTAAAATGAAACTGTAAATTAATTACACGATTAAAATGTATTTTCAATAAAAAATGAATATTTAATAACTAATTATAAAATAAGTAAATATAATTTACACCCTTTACCACAGAAACCAAAATCCACACAGAAAATAAACAATTACCCTTATTAATTATCAATTATTAATGATCAACTAATTATTAATTTATAAACATATTACTACCATCCTTTACTGCTATAAACCCCACAACCCACACCTAAAATTAATTACGCGATTTCCATATTTAATTTTCAATCAATTCATATTAATCAACAACTAATTATAATTAATACAACATAAATGACTTCCCACCCTTTATCCCATAAACCCCACAACCCGCACCTAAAAAAATTACACAATTTCCCAATTTAATTTTCAATTAATTAATATTAATTAACAGCTAATTATTAATTAACTAAAAAAATTACTTTCTACACTTTACCCCTATAAACCTTGCAAACTGCACCTAAAAACAAATTACACAATTGCCATACTTAATTACCAATTAATTAATTAATATTAATTAACAACCAATTAATAATTAATAATATTAAATTACTTCCCACAATTAACACCATAAAATCTCAATTACCTACATATTAATAAATAAAATTAATAATTCATTTATTATAATTATTTACTTCGCACCCTAGTCCCTTATAAACCAACAAATAAAATAAAATTATTAACTACTAAAAATGTAACACATATATTAAAACACGTAAACAATACTTATACAAAAATATACATCACATACATTTAAAATATATACTAAAATACGTAACACTAAGGGCCTTATTCTGATGCGGGTTGGAAAGCTTTCCCACCTAGGGCCTGATCCTGATGCGTTTAGGAAGGCCTCCTAATGGCATTTGCTCCTTCCAAATCGGATCGGGAACGACCCAGGGCCCAATTATGATGCGGTTAGGAACATATGCTCCCATTGAAGTCAATGGGAGTCCAACCAAATCGTATCGGGAAGCATCCGGATGCATTGTACTACGTCGGTCGGACTGTCCCAATCCAAACTATATTGTTGCAAATGATATTAATGACTTCTATATTTTGAAAAACTATATTTCGTACCTTAAAATCGATATTCTTGACCATAATATTCTTGCTGTCAATATTTCTATCACAATTTACAACTCGATATTTGTGTAAGTCAACATTTCAAACTCAATATTTCAATATTTTTTCTAAATACCGGGGGGCAGCCTGCAGATACCCCTGAGAAGCAACCATGCGGGCAGGCTTTCAGCAGACAACCATAACTGTTCTACATGACCTACAATACCCATTTGAGACTATTCTGAACGGGAAAGACAGAATCAGACAGTTGCATGAGAGGCTTTTGACTTGATGGCATAAACTTTTTGGCATAAACTTGATGGTGCCTTGTTTGAGGCCAGGCTAATAAATTCCCGCCCAGATTGGTCTGGTAATGTGAAGGAGGCTGACTTAGCCTATAGAGAGTGGATCAACAAGTATTTGGATCACTTTATCCCTAAGAAAATATCGAGGTCCAAACGCGACGAGGCTGAAATGCCAGAAACCGGTCCCCGGAAGCTTGTATCCTTTCTGGTGAAGAATTGGCTTGGTAGTTTGGTCTGCCCTGTTCTCATGATGCACTGGGCCAGGGACAGACTAATTTGCATATAGCCAGGTTCTGAGCTGGATGGGGCAGTGAGCTAAATAACGGTGATGGATCAAGCCCTGATCTTTGGACTGGGTAAGAGTGATCTGCTTAATTCAGCCACTCTGTTCATCACCACCCCCTTTTCTGAATCCAAACGCGAACAGTCCCATCCCTGGTACTGCGAGGCACTTACTATAAAAAAAAGCAAGGTAAAGTACTTGAGCGTATTTGGAGGCGATCCTATGACCCTTGTACTAAGACCAACTTTAGAACCGCCACTAAAGCCTATCATAGACTTATAAAGAAGACCAAAGCCAGCTACTACACTGAGCTGATCAACTCCAGCACTAATCGCGCTAAAACTATCTTCGCGCTAGTGAAGGAGATGACTAAGTCACCTGAGGGGAATAATAACACAATAGTGTCTAACTTGCAGTGCGAAGAGTTTGCCTGCTTCTTTGTTAATAAAGTTCAAGGGATCTATAACTCATTCAACTCTGGTGGTTCCTCTATGATTTCTAGATCTAACATAGACCCCCCGGACCTCCCCTATTCACTCCTTACCTTTCCACCCATCTCACAGAAAGACATGGAAATCCTGGCTCTAAAAATCAAGTCTGGGTCCCCGGAAGACCCGGTTAAACCAGAGACATTTAGATTTTTCCAGGATTCCATTATGACTGAAGGACGGGAGTTGATTAATAGATCTCTCCAGTCAGCTACTATTCCCAAAACCTGGAAACATGCCAAGGTTGTCCCCTTGTTAAAGAAACCCACCCTGGACCCTTCCAAGCCAGAAAGTTTCCGACCCATTTCCCTGCTTCCGTAATTGGCTAAAGTGGCGGAAGCACATGTGAATTCCATCTTGACAGGGTTTTTGGAGACTAATGGGATTCTGGAAGAATCTCAGAACGGATTCCGTGCTAAACATAGCACCGAATCAGCCCTATTGGCCGTCACAGAACAGCTAAGGGCGACACAGGACATGGGCAATACCTCGGCTGTGGTCCTGCTGGATTTGAGTGCGGCGTTTGACACGGTCTCCCATGGGATCCTTCTTAGGAGACTGTGGGAGAAAGGGGTCGGAGACAGAGCTCTGGACTGGTTCGTGTCTTTTCTATCGGACCGTTCCTTCCAGGTTCATGCCCCGCCGTACTCATCCAGCAGTTTCCCTCTAGGTTGCGGGGTCCCTCAGGGCTCTGCTCTCAGCCCCATGTTGTTTAACGTGTACGTCCGCCTCTTGGCCATGTTGGCCAGGGAAGGCAACATCAAATTAATTTCCTATGCGGACGATACGCAACTAATCTTTACCTTCTCTAATGACACCGTGGGGGACCGAGCCAAATTTCAAGAAGACATCTTGGCCATTTCCAGCTGGCTTACAGAGAACTGCCTCCAGCTGAACTCAACTAAAACAGAGGTTCTCCTTATTGGTAGTGACACTCAGAAGTGGGATGAGCAGTGGTGGCCTTCCACATTGGGCCCGCCTCCTACCCCCAAGAAAGAAGTTAAAAATTTGGGTGTGATTTTAGACAACTCACTTACCCTTGAATCCCATGCTAAAAGAGTGGCTGGCACTTGTTATGGCCGCCAACGTTCTCTTAAACCTATTCTTGGCTTCTTTGAACCTCCCATTCGGCAGACAATCGTCCAAGCTATGGTCTTATTCCATCTAGACTATTGCAATGCCCTCATGCTTGGTTCCAACTTGACAGTCACCACAGACTGCAAAGGGCTCAGAATGCTGCTGCCCGCATTCTGTTCGGACTGCCAAAATGTTGTCATACCTCCCAGGTTCTGTGTAGGCTGCACTGGCTGCCTGTCAAACAACGCATACAATTTAAAACCCGTTGCCTCATTCACAAAATGCTCTATCGCCTTGGCCCCCAAATCTTGCAGGGACTCTGTTCCTTTTATGTCCCGTCGCGCGCTCTCCGCTCTGCGGACCTCTCTCTTGCCTGTACCATCAAGATCCGGAGGTGCAGAGCCGGGGGCCAGTCATTCAGGTTTCTTGCCCCAAAACTTTGGAACTCTATTCCCTTAAGTATGCGCACTACCTCTAACCATCTACTCTTTCGAAAACACATTAAAACCTGGCTGTTCTCTTCTGCTTAGGATTTCCTTATGATTGGGCACTCTGTCACCTCCATTATGGCCATACTATAATTAGGCTTGTCCGTAAGCGCTGGGACGCCATGTTGCTGGGGTAGCCATGCGCTATATAAATAATTATAACATAACATAAGATTGACAGAGAGGAACCCTACTCCACACTGTGTGCGTTGCCCATTCCTCTAGAACTTCTGGGGGGAATAGTAAGGTGCCTCTCAGAGGTCTTAGACTTAGACTGATAACTATAGGCATATGAAATAACCAGTCCCTAGACAGATACGCCCTGTTCTTTTGTAATACAAGTCTCATGGTAGCTAAATAGGATGTCATTAGAATGTGGGGGAGCAGCAAGGCCCCAAAACCAATAAATTGGGAGGCGGATGTGGATTGGTGAATGTCTTAAGAAAAAACATTGTGGAAAGTACGCGTATGCCCTAAAAAATGTGACAAGGTGTTGGGACCCTGGAGACAAGCTATAGACGCCGTGTCCTGAGGGAGAGGGATGGTCAGGAGAGGGATGGTCAGGGAAACGGGTGAGTCCAGGTGGCATTTAAGATGCATTGACAATAATGTATATTGTGACTTTTAAGAGTAGCTGCTTCTTTTCCAATGAGTTCTTTATGGCTAGATGAGTGCACTGAGAAAGAGATACAGCATTACGTTATGTAATAAATCTCAAGTTTAAGTTGTATTGTTGGCGTAGAGTGGCCATTTTTCATCCATTTGTATGAAAATCAATAAAAAGATATTAAAAAAATAGATAGTCTTAAAGATACTACTCGTAATATCCAATTTGTGAATTGGAAAAAATCGTAAACGTACACATTAGTGTTAAGTTTACCTTTGTGAATCAGGCACTAAATACTTTAGCCTGGAAACCCTTCGGGTGATAAGTAGCGCTTTACAAATCCAAATAACATAACATGACAGTATCGTTATGATACATCAAAAAGCAGAAGGTGGGTAGAAATAAATAAGTATATGAGGCTCACCTTACTGGAATAGGTGCTTAAAACCTGCTTGACCCTCTGCTGGTTGTTTTGTATTGTTGAGTCAAAACAGTAATGTTAGGTAAATGTGTATCTGTTCCTCCACCTAGCTGCTCTACAAATGCCTTGTATGGACACACCAGCAAAAAGAGCTGTAGATGTAGATACACTTCTAGCCGAATGTGCTCTCACTGATCCTGTTTAAGGTTCACCTGTTTTATTATGGCAAATAAACTATGACCACAGAAATCAAATGGGCTATACTTTGTTTTGAGAGGGCAAGGCCTCTATGAGAAGTGCGATATGCTACCAATAACTGGCCAGTCTTCCTAAAGGCACTAGTTCTATAAATATACAATTGAGGGCATCTTTTAAAATCTAATCTATGCAGCGTTTTCTCTACTACTTCTTTGGGGTTCTGAATGCAAGTTTTTAATACAATTAGTTCATTTAAATAAAAATGCGATGGTACTTTAGGAATAAAATGGGGCTTTGTTAATAACATTACTCGTTCATTCCTGAACAGCATATAAGGCTCTTTGATGGTGAAAGCTTGTATTTCTCTTTCTCCACTTGCTGAAGTGAGTGCAAGAAGCAACACCAGTTTCTAGGAAACATATTTCAGGTCGCTTCATTAGCTGTGCCAGGACTGGATTGAGTTGCCAATGAATTTGGAGGATTATTTAACAGAAGAAAAGCTCTGAAAAGTCAGTTTAAAAGTTCTTTAATGCACCTTAGCAGAAGAATGAGACGCCTGTTCTTGATAAATGAAACAGATACAGTAACATCTATTGAGGCTGTGATGACATTGGATGAATATTATTATCCATAGACAAAAACATTTACACTTGAACTGATAAAATGTATTAGTTGATTCAGCTCTGGCTTTAACGAGAATTCTTTTTACAATCTGTGGGATGTCTAGATGTGAGAACTCATTGAAGTCTGGAGCAGGCTGATCAGTTCAAAGATTTTGGGTTCAGATGAAGCATTTGGTTTTTGTTCATGTTGAGAAGACTGGAGATTGGCTTCAACTTCATGTTCTTCGTCTCTCAGTCAAAATATCGAGTTTTTAATATCGATTGGCATTAATATCGATTTAAAAATATAGAATGGACACAATATCGACTGGAAAGAATATAGACTACAAAATATCGAATAGGATAGCATTAATATCGAATCAAAAATATAGAATGGACATAATATAGAATGGACAGAATACAGACTACAAAAATATAGAATGGACAGAATATATACTACAAAAATATAGAATTTGAGGTAAGCATGTTAATATCAATTTTTAAAGTGTTTTTTATGTTAGTATATGTTTGAAAAGTGTATATTTATTTTATTATTTATATTAATTAATTATTTTTATGGTATTTAATTTTTGCGTAATATAATTCTGTAGCGGGTTGTGGGTTTATAGGGGAATAGGGTGGGAAGCAATTTAATTATAATTAATTAAATATGTTAATTTTTTTATTGGTATTTATTTTGAATTAATTGGTAATTAATTATTAATTGGTAATTAATTAAAATATAATTGGTAATTATTTTGAATTAATTGATTAATTGGTAATTATGTTAATTTTAGTAATTTATTTTCTGTAGCGGGTTGTGGGTTATAGGGGAATAGGGTGGGAAGTAATTTAATTATAATTAATAAAATATGTTAATTTATGTATTGGTATTTATTTTGAATTAATTGTTAATTAATTATTAATTGGTAATTAATTAAAATATAATTGGTAATTAATTTTAATTAATTGATTAATTGATAAATATGTTAATTTTAGTAATTTATTTTCTGTAGCGGGTTGTGGGTTTGTAGGGGAATAGGGTGGGAAGTACTACTGAAGAAACCAACAGCGGACCCGACCGACCTCAAGAACTTCCGCCCCATCTCGCTCCTTCCCTTCCCGGCCAAAGTCATCGAAAAGGTCGTCAACAAGCAACTGGCCGCCTTCCTCGAGACGAACGGATCCCTCGACCCATCGCAGTCCAGATTCAGAGCCAATCACAGCACCGAGACCGCCCTCATCGCAGCCACTGACGACATCCGAGCCCTGCTCGACAACGGTGAAACAGCGGCACTCATCCTCCTTGACCTCTCCGCGGCATTCGATACAGTTTGCCACCGCACCCTAGTCCAACGACTCAACGACACCGGCATCCAGGGGAAGGCCCTGGACTGGATCACCTCATTCCTCTCCGGGAGAACACAGAGAGTACGCCTCCCGCCGTTTCGCTCGGAGGCCACCGAAGTCATCTGCGGCGTCCCGCAAGGATCATCGCTCAGCCCCACTCTCTTCAACATCTACATGAAACCACTAGCTGCCATCGCTCGCAACCACAACCTGAACATCATTTCCTACGCCGATGACACCCAGCTGATCCTCTCCCTCACCAAAGACCCCTACACCGCCAAAGCGAACCTTCACGAAGGGATGAAAGACGTCGCCGAATGGATGAACAACAGCCGACTAAAGTTAAACACGGACAAGACAGAAGTCCTCATCCTGGGAACATCCCCCTCCGCATGGGACGACTCCTGGTGGCCCCCAGCCCTAGGCACCGCACCCAAGCCAACAGACCACGCACGCAACTTGGGCATCATCCTGGACTCCTCCCTATCGATGACCAGGCAAGTCAACGCCGTCTCCTCATCTTGCTTCCACACACTCCGCATGCTCCACAAGATCTTCCAATGGATTCCCACTGAGACAAGGAAGACGGTCACCCAGGCCCTCATCACCAGCAGACTGGACTATGGGAACACCCTCTACGCCGGAACAACAGCCAAGCTTCAGAAGAGACTCCAGCGCATCCAGAATGCCTCCGCCCGACTCATCCTGGACGTCCCCCGACGCAGCCACATCTCGAGCCACCTGAGAGACCTACACTGGCTCCCTGTCAACAAGAGGATCACGTTCAGACTCCTCACCCACGCACACAAATCCCTCCACGACCTGGGCCCTAGGTACCTCAACGACCGCCTGACCTTCTACACGCCCACCCGCCAGCTGCGATCGGCGAACCTCGCCCTCGCCGTCGTGCCTCGCATCCAGAGAGCCACCGCCGGAGGAAGATCCTTTTCCTACCTAGCGGCGAAGACATGGAACTCCCTGCCCGTCCACCTGCGGCTGACCCAGGACCACCTCGCCTTCAGGAAACAGCTCAAGACCTGGCTGTTCGAGCAGTAGCAGACCCCCCTCGCCTTGAGACCCTTCCGGGTGAGTAGTGCGCGATATAAATGCCATGATTGATTGATTGATTGATTTAATTATAATTAATTAAATATGTTAATTTATTTATTGGTATTTATTTTGAATTAATTGTTAATTAATTATTAATTGGTAATTAATTAAAATATAATTGGTAATTAATTTTAATTAATAGATTAATTGATAAATATGTTAATTTTAGTAATTTATTTTCTGTAGCGGGTTGTGGGTTTATAGGGGAATAGGGTGGGAAGTTATTTAATTATAAATAATAAAATATGTTAATTTATTTATTTGTATTTATTTTGAATTAATTGTTAATTAATTATTAATTGGTAATTAATTATAATATAATGGGTAATTAATTTTAATTAATTTATTAATTGGTAATTATGTTAATTTTATTAATTTATTTTCTGGAGTGGGTTGTGGGTTTATAGAGGAATAGGATGGGGAGTAATTTAATTGTAAGTAATTCTATTTTTTTTTGTTGTTGTTTTTTTTGGTCCTCATATATGCCACCAGGAAATATCAACACTAGATGGGCTTTCTCCGGGCCACTAGCACAAACCAATTTATTCCGCCCTGGAGTCTGTGCATAGCCTACGGAAGTCACCCAGAGGTAGGTCGTCTCCTAGTCCAACTCCCGTTATCGATGTACCTTGCCCCTTTGGGAGGACAGGACCACTAAACCTCTGACATAATCATTGGACTCATTGTGTGTTATCGCTCAGACCATGCTTTTAATGGAGACCAGATCTTAATGGCACTTTCCCCACCACACAACATGTCTAAATGGCTAACTGCCATGATGTTCCCCAGGCAGTCTGCGAATCTGGGAGGGTTTACAGACTTCCATTCCCTACATATCTCCCTCCTAGCTATAACAATAACGTAAAAGATAAACTGTGAGGTACTGTTTCTAATATCATAGTCCTGAGGAAGACCGAAAAGAATTAATCTGGGACTACAAGTGATCGATGTTAGTACTACCTCCTCTAAAAACCCACACAGGGAGGAGGTGTGGCGCCGCGGCCAGGGCGACTGACGCTGGAATCTGGGGACCACGGTTCGATCCCCGGCTCCGGCGGCAGGTTAGCCCAGCACCATGTGACTCTGGGCAATAGCTCGCTTAATCTTCCCGACGGCCCCCAGCGCCTAGAGACCCTTACGGGTGATTGTGCGCTTTACAAATGTGGACTTTACACACCTGTCTCCAGTAACTCATAATTTCTGGGCAGTCGACAAACATATGCCTGTCGTCCGCGGCAGAGAGCCTGCATCTTGGACAATAATACTTTTCTGCTGAGATCTTAGATAATTTCGCAGGGGTCCAGTAAACCCTATATGCCGTAAACAGGTGGTTCCTTCTAAGGTTGGAAGGTTTTATAAATTTTTGTGAAAGTGTAAATGTGTCTGTCCAAACCTTCAACATCTCTTCGGGGTTCTGGATTAAGAGATTGTCCCATAGCTTGGTAATTTCAGCTTCCAAGTTATCTTTCGCTCCCACTAGTGTATTATACCAAAGTGCGATCTCCCCCTTCCATCCACTCCCCCTACTAATTGATTCCAGAATTTGGGTCTCCTCATCTTTTGCCAAGCACTACCTCCCCCACCAAGAAGACAACTGATAGAATTTAAAACTTGTAATGGAGCCCCCTGTTAAATTCGATAGGGATTCCCAGTCTAAAAGTACGAGTTATTACACAGGTCCCCCCATTTCGTAAAGCCTGCTGCTCTCAATGGAAGAGCCAGTCGATCTAATAGGCAATCAGGGGTACCCGGAGAGTCCCATATTGGGGCCTGAGAATGGTTGTAGGGGATCTCCAGAATTTTACATATTGATTGCCAAATATTGAGTGCCGCCTGTAGAAGCTTCAGACGGACCTTTTTAAAAAACCTCTGGTCCCCAAATTTATATATAAAGAAATCTAAGCCTTGTGGCAGGTCTGATAACATAGCCTGAAAGAGACGACCATGCGATGAAGAGTCCATCTTATTTGCCAAAAGTCTGAAATTCTTGAACTGAAAAGCATAACAATAAAAAAGTAAATCAGGGAGAGCCAGCCCACCTAGTTTCAATCCCCTTCTCAATTTCCTCCAGGCAATCCTGGGGGACTTGGTGGCCCAAATGAAAGACCCGATCCTTCCTTGAAGGTCAGAAATATCCTTTTTATTAAAATTTAGGGGAATGGAGTTGAATAAGAAGGTAATTTTAGGCAGAATTATCATTTTGACCAGGTTCACTCTACCATAGATGTTAAGGGGTAGAGTGTTCCATCTGGTCAACAGCTTCCTCACCTCCTTTACCACCGTTTGCCAACTAGTTTTCGAAACATCCTCTAATTTATGAGTGAGGTATATTCCCAGATATCTGATTTTTAGTTTAGCTTCTGGTATCGGGGCCAGGTTGTTCCAACTCATTATATCAGTTTTATCTTTATTGATTCTGTACCCCGACACTATACCAAAATCTTCAGCCAGTTCAAATAGCCTGGGAATGGCCTCAACAGAATTGGTCATGTAAAGGAGAAGATCGTCAGCGTATAATGCTGTCTTCAGCACCAAATCCCCCATTTTAAACGTTGTAATTACTGGATCTGATCTCAAGGAGCAGACAAAGGGCTCGATGTAAATATCAAAGAGGAGGGGAGACAGAGGACAACCCTGCCTCATTCCCCTTGAAATATTCAACCACTTAGTCAAACTGCCGTTAACCAATACTTTAGCCCGGGGACCCCTATATAGTGTCTCAACCCCTTTAATAAATGTGGCTGGGAACCCAAACTTTGCCATAGTTTTCCATAAGACTCGCCAGTTGACCTGGTCAAATGCCTTTGCTGCATCAATCGCAACAATGGCAAGTGGCAGTCCCCTCTCTATCACTACGCCTATTGCTCCAACAACTTGAAACGTAAGTTCGTTAAGCTGACGGCCTGGTATAAACCCCCTCTGGTCAGGATGAATTATGGACTTAATTACTTTCGCCAGTCTAGATGTTAGTATACCGGAATACATTTTTAAATCTGAATTAAGAAGGGAAATAGGTCTATACGACTCAATTTTTTTAGGATCTTTGTTTGGCTTTGCTATCAAGGTGATGGTGGCTTCCGACCAAGAAGCTGGAGTATGCTCTCCCTGCACAAAGATTTTGTTAAAAAGTAACAGTAGTGGGGCTAGGATTTCCTCCAGATTGTCCTTATACACCTCCGTCGGCAGTCCATCTGGACCGGGGGCCTTGTTTCTAGACATCTTTTTCAGCTGAGCCTGCATCTCCCCTTCCGTAATCTCGGTGACTAAAGAAGCTTTATCAGACTCACTCAACTGGGGCAGATCCCTCAAAGCCCACCACTGCTCCAGCTCTTCCACCCCATGTCTGCTATCTTCTTGATATATTTCCTCCATAAAATCCCTAGCCTCTCTCCTGATCGCAACATCTTCTGTTAGGAGCAGCCCCGAATCTCGCTGAATTAATGAGCTATTATTCCTGCTCCTCTCAGTCCTAGCTTTCCAGGCAAGGAGGGAACCACACTTCTCTCCATAGTCAAAATTCCGAAGCTTGCTAACTTCCCACTTGTCCTTAATTATCTTATCAGCTCGTGCTTTGAAGACTATCTGCAACTCTAGAAGCTCTTTTTCGAGTGCAGGAATCCTTCCTCTATCCTCCAAAACCGCTAACTGTAGTTGTTGTCCTTTTTTTTTATTAAATCAAGATCAGGAATGTCCTTTTCTTTCCTAAAAATTTTTTTCAACACCATCTGTGAGCCAAGAATACCTCTTAAATAAGACTTAAGTGTTTCCCAAACTGTTTGTTCTGAAGCTGTACCACTATTAAATAGGAAAAACTCAGACAAACTCCCCTTGATTTTGATTTTAATATCTTCGTCTAAAAGAATTGTTCTGTCCAAGGTCCACCTATACTCTAAAGGGCTAGTCTTAAAATTGATTTTTAGCTCAACCACAGATTGGTCCGACAGACCTACTGGGATATATGAGATTGAAACAATATCAGGCAAGAGCACTTGGTTTAAAAGAAAAAGATCTATTCTGGAGTATTGTCTATACTTTTTATTATAAAAAGAATATTCCCTAAGGGTACCGTGCTTAACTCTCCAGGCATCCTGTAAGGTAAAGTCCTTCATAATATTCTTCAAAGCTAAAAGGGATTTATTTGGGGGGTTATATTTAGCTTTACAGGTACGATCTAACTGGCTGTCCAATATCAGATTAAAATCGCCCCCTAATATAACTGGAGCCGTGTGCTGTATCATTCTCTCCTCTAACTTCCGAAGAAAGCTGGAGTTGTCTTCATTGGGGCCATAATAAACAGCACACGAAAAGGTGGAACTACCAATAGAGAGGACTGCCACAGCCATCGCCCAGACTGATCAGTACCCCAGTTCTGGACCCTAATCCCCTTGTTAGCACGAACAATTATAGCTACCCCCCTAGTGGAACCCTTTTGCTTGGAGCAAAGAACTTCCTGTACCCAGCTAAGTTTTGCAAACACTTGACAGCACACTTCAGCTTCTAAATTGGTTTCTTGTAAAAGGTATACACGGGCTTCAATATTTTTTAAGAATTCGCACACCGTTAATTGCTTCCTCCGGCTCCCTATACCATTAAGATTCCAGGAAAGGAATTTACTACTGGTTACCATATCGAAAACCATTGTCTGATGCAACCGCACCAGTAGCCAGCAGTGGCCAACATTCACATTCTAAACTGGTAACATAAAGACTTATGGCATATGAGGACATTTTTATATTTTCTCCCCCTCCCCTGTAACCCCTCCCCCCCACCCCCGAGGAACCCTCCCATCATGTCAGGCGTGAACACGCCTTAGGGGGCTCCGCACTCCCGAAACACCACCCTACGTGAAACAAAAAAAAATTCTTCCCTACTAACTGACTTATCCTTCTCTTTTTTAATATATTTTATTTATATGTTTGACCCCTTATTTTTACATTCACCTCTTTTTTTTGTTTTTTAAACCACCTGTGGTGAAAAACACTATACCATTTTTATATCTTATCTACTAAGTGTAGGTGTGTAAGTGTGTGCAACCAGTGTACATTTACATTTAACATTTAACTGCCTCAAATTCGTGAGAGTACAATGTACGATTCACTTATCATTTTTTCCCCCTTTATTTTTGCCTATTGCTTAATTGCTTGAAAACTGGTTATTGCTTGAGTCTGGTTATTTCCTCATTTTTGATAGCAACTCGTCCACCTCCTCTGGGTGGTTACAGTTATACATCTTATTGTTCCACATGATCTTGAGTAAAGCGGGGAATTTCATTTGAACTTGAGCTCCCAGGTTTTTTGAAGGCAAGATGGCTGCCGACAGGCTGTGGTGAGCAGTCGCTGTCAGACCTCTCTCTTCTGTATCCCCCCTGATGGCCTTTACCTGAGGATACGTGCTCCCCCGCTGATGTTTGAGCGCCTGATCGTGGAGAGCATTCGCTGCTATGATGCTCTGAAAAAAATTATCTTAAAAAAAAAACTTACATTCAAGATGTGGTAAATAAATAAATAATACCCTATTTTTGACTAGACATATATCATAACAGATAGCTCAATAAATAAGAGTCAAGATTCGAGGTAGTAGGAGTTTTTGCAGGTTTAATACAGCATAAGGACAGGAACAGGACAACCTGCATAGGAATAGGATGACAGGGCCCAGCAGCTGCTGGGGCTGGGTCTGGGATGAGCGCGCTGGCTTTTAATAACAATACATGAGCATATATACATAACGCAAACACATAGCATTACATTGCAGTAGGCGTAGCAGTGGGTGGAGCAGAAGGCGTGACGCGTAGCAGTCGCGAAAGATGAAGGTAAAAGTAGGTGTAACTGGGCGTATACATAGACATGTGGTGCAGACGTAACAGGATATGTCATGAATGGGGCGGAAACCATGGAGGGGGCTACCTGAGGAGCCGGGACCTCTAACCTGGTGGTGCGCGCAAACTGGCAATGACGTATTACTAGGAGAAGCTGGGGGCTATGAACTCTGTGCTAGGAGCAGAGACTGAAGTCTGGAGGGTCGGAGCGACATGTACCTAAACCCTATCTAGTATCTGATGTTTAGGGAACATGTTGATAGGAACTAGAAGTCAAGAGGGGAAAGGCTAACGTGATTCTGAGACTGGACCATGCATTATTCTACATGTAGTGCGTGATGAAGAATATGAAATGACCATTAAATGCAGTATTTCTCTAACGTGGAGACGTGAAGGCTAGACAATGACGGAAACTATTGATGTAGTTCAGTAGCTTAGGAATGCAGAGAAGGAGGACTGAACTGATAACTGGAATCATAACATATTCTTGGCAGACTCAGAGGCAGAGCCAAGCTGCACCGGGCACTGCGAGGCAGGAAGTAAGTGGAAGGTCGAGGATACAGGTGGGGGCTGTATCGCTCCTCAGCGAGGCTTCAGGAGACAGGAGCTGAATCTGGTGTCCGGGCCCTGTTGAGGCCTAGAAACGGGGACTTTATAATGAAATAACGTGCACACTGAGAAACGTGGCAACGTAGCTTTACATAGGCCTGATATTCGTAGTATTCACGAGGACTGGAAACTGGCATACTAGAGGAGGACACAACTGTAATTGCGTCTTGAATCGGACATGGGGAATAACATACGCATATTAGTCATGCACGCATAACATATGATGGATGACACGTAGAGACACAGAACATGGCAAAATTTACTTTTCCACATTCCCTCCTTGTCACTACGTTTCCATCAGGAAACATCAATATTCATGATACCATCTATCATTTCATACAGTACCATTTGTTCATCTCGAATTGTCTTGGAACGGGATTTAGAACGGGGCTTGGGACTAGGAGTTATACTAGGAATACAGGATGTAGCACACATGCTGCAAATCGCAGGGCCACATTGTATACAGAGGCAGCAGCTGGATATGATCGCTACTGCTATACCTAGAAAGGACAAGACTTTCCATCCCCAGGCGGAAATTATATTCCAGAACCAACCGGACCATGTCCAGGTGCCTGGATCTTGGTGTAACAGATGGGCAATTTTATGGAGTCTGGTTATAGCTGAATAAACAGACGGCGCGTTATTTGGAATGAAAATGCAGCAACTAGATCCGATGACTCTACAGGCCCCGCCCCTATCGGCCAGTATGACGTCAAGGACGAGACGATTTTGCAAAACGACAAATCTCATAGCAGATTGCTCTTCAGTTAAGTTACCTAGAGCAGAGGCAGTCTCATTTACTACAGCTTCAAGGGTTCTGGTTAACCTACGGATTAGCTTACTATTCTGGACAGGGCCTATAAAGAAGAAGAAACCTTTATTGAAATCGGTATATTGTTCTAGAGTAGTTTCAGTATAATCGACAATTGGGGACTCCCTTCTATGTCTAATGTGTACTAGATGTGTGTTTCTGTGATAATCAGATGGGGCTAGGAAAACTGGTGGCAGTAGGAAGGCAATGTAACAGGTTCCCTCCCAATCGAGGGGCAGACGGACATATGCAGTTTGACCACAAATAAAATAAGAATGACGTGAAGCTTTGAAAATAGATTTCCCACTGTCACTATACTGGATAATAGTAGTACAATCACTATGTCCTACGTGTACAGAACCATAATTACGGACACATAATTCGCCTTTGACTGGTAGTACTGAAATAGCAGGTGAGTCTGGAGTAGTATCAGACTGAACATTCAGGACCATGAAATTCGACGAATAATTACCTAAATTATACACTTCATTTTCTAGATCTAAACCTGTTCTGTGGGGGAAACCTTGCTTGTCTGGGAAACATGTGCTGTTTAGAAAAGACATATCTGTTAAGGATGACGTTAACGTGGACCATGCTCCACACGAACCATTATGTGAAAAAGGATAAGGAAAAAGTGGCAGAACTCCCTTTGACGTCTGGAAAGGGGGCAGTCGACCACACACCCAACAATTAGTGGCATTGCTGGTCTGGTGTGAATAATGTAACATGCGGATAAAAGTATTATTTCTCATAGCGAGGCGGTAGGAAAATTCATGAGGGGGCAGATCACTAAACGTGTGCTCTACTGTAACATTAGCAGACTTATTTACATGAGGAACTGGAAAACACAGATAAAATGCGTAACTAGTGCAGGAAGTCAAAAGGCTGAGAAATAATATGAAACTTAGAAAAACGATACATCGGATTGAGTTTTGACTAACTCTCTCACTATGGGGGTCTATTTTATACATGTCAGAAACAGTCTAACCGTTTCACCTAGGGGAGGACTTATACAATCAAACTGGCTGACTTATTTTACTAGACCTTAATTTCTGTTTATACTCCTGTTGCGGAGTTTTCTCTAACAGGGGAGGGGTTGTGTCAATGTCATTTGCGGGACAGTCCTTAGGAACAATGTTTTGACAAGTCTTGATATCCTGGGAAATGTTCTTGGAGACCGGTTTCAATCCGTAGAATTTCTTGACGTGCGAAAGGTGCACCCAGCCGCGGCGTCCTTCCAATTTCACAGCTGTACGGGTGGTGAGGAGGACCTGACGGGGCTCCTTCCAACGTGGCTCCAGCGGACTTGATCTGTCGAAGTTACGTACGAGCACCATCGAACCTGGAACGATTTCATGCGGTGCCACCTCGGTATTGTCTGGAAATGTGGCGGCAACCTGTGAACGACATGAGTTGAGGGCAGACATCAAGGAAGCTAGGTAATCTGTCAGCATATTACATGAAACATCAGTAATACTTCGGGGTCTAGGAGTACCCCACATGTTAGGGGGGCGGCCGAATACGACCTCATACGGGGACAGACCTGATCTGGAATGTGCGACCATACGCATATAAAACAAAGCGACTGGCAGAGCTACTAGCCAGTCCACACCCTTCTCTTTACACACTTTGGCAATTCGGATTTTCAGGGTCTGATTATGTCTCTCGACTAGACCGGCTGCTTCAGGATGGCGTACACAATGAAACTTCCACTGGTACCCTAGCAAAAGGGAAACATGCTTCATGAGTTCGGATGAGAATGGCTGGCCGTTGTCAGAATATACGACTCTAGGGAGTCCATAACGGGGGAAGAACTCACGAACCAACTGCTTGGCAGTGGTCGCGGCTGTGTAATCTGGGACTGGATATGCTTCTGTCCATCTGGACAAAGCGCATACAACTACAAGAACATACTTGAAACCTCGACATCGCTCCATCTGAATATAATCCATCTGGAGGACCTCAAAAGGGTGGTCAGGGGGCTGGAAACCACCTTGTTCCACCGGGACACTTTTACCTGGATTAAACTGACAACATATCATACAGGTACGGACTTTCTGCTTAGCTGCAGCTCGTAAATGCTTGTTGAACCAAATGTTCTGGATACTGTCTAACATAGCTTTTTCTCCTAAATGTGCTGGACTATGTGCGGTATTAATAATGACTTGAACCATAGAGTCGGGGAGAAACCATGTGGCTCTACCCTTTGTTAACCATCCTTGATCTGTCTGGACCCCTCCTTGTTCGGACCATTTCTTGATTTCATCGGGAGTAGCATGTAACTGGATATCTATGACATCTTGTGTAGGGTCCTTAACTGTCATACATGTAATCGGATCTGGAGTTTGTGTCTGTGTCGGATTAACTTGAATGTCTGGAGTCTGTGCTGTAAGCTTGGCTGTGCGATCTGCTAGATCATTACCTTGAGAAATAATGTCAGTGACTTTCGTATGTGCTTTGCATTTCATGATAGCGATAGATGTCGGTAAATGTATTGCATCTAACAGAGCTTGGATAAGGAAACCATGCTGAATCTTGGTTCCATGAGAAGTCATGAAACCTCTCTCCTGCCAGAGCACTCCGAAGTCGTGTACAACTCCGAATGCGTAGCGTGAATCTGTGTAAACGTTAACTTTCAGGTTCTTGGCGTGTATACAGGCTTGTGTCAGAGCAACTAGCTCTGCTGCTTGAGCGGACAGGGTATCAATACGGTGTGTTTCAATAACTTCGGTGTCAGTAGTCACTGCATACGCGGCGACTAGTTCTCCTGTACTAGTTCTCATACATGAACCATCCACATAAAGTGTCAGGTCAGGATCTGGTAACGGAATGTCTGTCAGGTCTTGTCTTGGCTTTGTCGTAATGTTAACTACTTCCACACAGTCGTGTGTGGCAGAATTTAAATTAGCTGATGGTAACAATGTAGCAGGATTTAAAATGTTGCAGCGTCTGATTTCTATGTGTGGCTGGAACAGTGTCAATTCATAACCTGTTAAACGTGCAATTGTCAAGTGCTGAGTTTGTGTTCTATTTAAAAGAACTTCCACAGAATGTGGAACTTGTACTGTCAGAGAGTGTCCTAAAACTATGGAATCACTTTGTCTGATAGCTAGTGCTGTGGCTGCAACTGACTTGAGGCACGCAGGCAACGCCTGGGCGACTGGATCTAATGTGCTCGAAAAATAAGCACAGGGCTTGTATTGTCCTGCTTGATCTTGTGTGAGAACAGATAATGCTGTACCTTCGCGTTCAGTAACGAAAAGTGTAAAAGGCTTACTGTAGTTCGGTGTGGCTAGAACTGGAGCTTGGCATAGGGCTTTCTTTAACTCATTGAAACTCAGTGTATGTTCAGATGTCCAAGGGAGAACAGTCGATACGGCTGCCTCCTGTGTCGTTAACTGTATCAGTGGTTTGGCTAGAAATGCATACTGGGGAATCCATTGTCTGCAGTAAGAAGTAAGGCCGATAAAAGCTCGTACCTCCTTCTGGGTCTTGGGCTGAGGAAGACTCGCTATTAACTGGATACGGTCTGGTGTCAACTGCCTACCCCTCTTGGACAGTAAGTGGCCTAAGTAGATCACTTGCTGGACACAGAATTGAAGCTTCGAAGGGGACACCTTGTGCCCCATCTCGGCTAGGAAATACAAGACTGTAAGGGATGCTCGCTCGCAAGCACGTTCAGAACGGGCTGTGATCAGTAGATCATCGACATACTGGAGCAGGGCAGTGTCAGTTGGCATGTGAACATTATCAAGTTGTCTCTTAAGTGCTTGACTGTAAATACTAGGACTTTCTGTGAAACCTTGAGGAGCGCGTGTGAACATATAGCTCCTTCCATTTAAACAGAATCCGAAAAGGAACTGGCTGTCTGGATGAATAGGAACACTGAAAAATGCGTTCTTGAGGTCTATGACAGTGAAGAACGTGGCTTCGGAATCAATAGCAGTTAACAGGGAAGAGATGTCTGGGACAACTGGGTACTGCGGAATAATACATTTGTTAAGTTCTCGTAAATCAATCACTAATCGATATACTGGGGGTGCATTTGGATCAGTACGTTTCATGACTGGAATGATCGGAGAGTTACATACATTGGAGTCAGTTTCTACAACTACTCCTTGAGCCATGAGCTCGTCAATAATTTTGGATAAGGCTGCTACAGCCTCTGGTGGCAATCTGTACTGTCTGATTCGTGGTAACACTACACCTGGCTTGAGAGTCACACGATAGGGTGTGATTTGCATGTAACCTACATCAGTTGGACCTTGCGCCCATAGATGCCGCGGAACATTAAACAATCTGGGATCAAAATCTCGTAAAACATAGTGACCCTTAAAGTCACGTAGGAACAGACGTATTCCCTCTGGGGAACAACATATAACTGCACCTAACTCTTTCAGTGTCTTAATGCCTAATAGGTTTTCTGGACATGACTTAGTAAGTAACAGATCAGTAGTGCGGGACAATGGACCTACTTCTAGAGTAACTGGCTTTGATATTTCATTTATAATGGGTTTTCCTGAAAATCCAAGGGAAACATTTCTTGAGCCTGAGAGCGGAGCCCCTGGAACTTCGGCGTGACTAATTGTGGTCCTACTTGCCCCTGTATCAATCAAAAACTTTCTGTCTTTCCCTAATACTTGACTGTGAACATAGGGACCTTCTTGATCTACAGGTATCTCGATGAGAGGCAAGCCTACCTCCCTCTCTAGGCTGTTTCATGAATATGGCTGGTACTCTGGATACTCAGACTGTGCATACTGGTACATCTGCGATGTAACATGCTGTGTTGCAGCAATAGGCTGCGGTACTGTAACTGTCTGTTGTGCATTCTGTGGCTGAGGAATCTGTGAAACTTGTTCCTGTCTAGGCGGACGTGGTCTTTCTTTAGTCTTACCAGTAGATATGTTGTGTTTCAGAACTGCACACTCATTTATAAAATGACCTGGCTGTTTACAATAATTGCAGTTCCCTTTAACGGGAGCTGCAGGATGACTGACTTGATTCGGACCCCTCTTCTGACTGTCTTGAGGAACAGATTGTGCAACTAGTACTTTCATTTTCGTGTCTTTCATACGTTTTCTCTCGTGTTCTTGCTCTTCCCTGATTCTATTCTGGTGGTACTGGAGCATCTGGAGCATCTGGGACGGAGTATTTGCTTGCCAGGTACTTTCGACTTTCAGAACTCGGTTTTTAATTGGTGGACTTGAATTCTCGACTAATTTGGTAACGAAAAGGTGAGGGTATGACTCACTACTTGTCTTGAGACCACTGTTGATACTAAAGCACTTTTCAAACCTAGAATAAAAATCACTAATATCTTCATCTTGTTTCTGTTTACAGGCTGAGATTGCATCCCAGTCTTCTTTTCTCGTTGTTAATAATCTGGGTAAAACTTGAATTAATAATTCTGGTAATTCTTTACATTTCTCTCCAAGACCAGTACCTGGTACACGTATCTTATCTTCTGCTTCTAGGACTGCCCAATCTATCTTTTTCTCTCCCACCTCCCATTCTTTCTCTTTGAGCTTTTCATACACCCCGGCGGGCAACAGAACTTTTAACATTTTAATGATATCTGGGTAAGTGTATTCTCCCATACGGAGCATGTCTTTTAATTCTCTATGGAACCCTGCTGGATCTTTGTCATGACAGGGAATTAATTTCTTCATCTCTAGAAGTTCCATCTTTGTGATTGGAGTGTATACAAACACTCGCTGCATTTCGCCACCCGCTCCTCTGACTGGGTGGACTTCTCGTAACGGATTCTGTCTGTCTATGTAGAATGATTTACTTTCTGGGGGTGAGACATGAACAAAATGCGGGTTTAAGAATGTTCTATATTTGTGGCGCTGTTCTAGAATGACACTAATTAAATCGGTACCTAGACCTCTCCATCTATACTGGAGTAACTCGTTCAGGATATCGTGTAACGGACCTGGATCAGAGTGCTGACCCTCATACAAAGTAATGAGGTGCTGGATCATATACATACCCACCAGTCGCTGCTCGGCTGGGGGCAATTTCAGAAACATCTGTGCCACTATTTCGTCTGGAAAAGTGGTAGAATCAGTAATCCATCGGACTGCTGATCGGGCTAGTTCCTGTTCATGCATGGTACTTAACTCACTGTAACCAATTCGTGATTTTAGAATGTGATCGGTAGCTTGGAACACTTGTTCTAGGGAACCTTGTTCTGGTGCTGGATGATGGAAAATTGGCTTGTGTTCTAGGCGTAAATGGCGATCTGGAAATCTAGATTTTCCTACATACGCTATTCTGGCGGTATTCTCGTCGTCTTCCTCTTCAGGATCAGAGTTACTTTCTTTCTCGCTTACTTGTGCTGCTTTACGTTGTTCGTGTATCTTTATTATTTCTCTACGGATTTTCTTGTACATACTTTCCATGGCACCAATGGTATTGTGCTTTCCTTCGGCTATATTATCACTCCACTTTGTTAGAGTTTTCATTTCTTCCGGGTCTTTAGACGGATGATCCTGTTCTCTTATTAGACAGTTAATTAAGAACTTTAATATCATACGCTGGATCTCAGCTTTCCTTTGAGACATGGCATCACTAATACTTTGTGGGTCATCCCCTGTACGGATGAAACGATATATCCTGTCTAGATCTTCTTTCATATTCGGCAGGGTGACTAGATACTCGGTCACTCTCCTTACGCGTACGGAATATAAAACCATATTAAACTCGCCTGGAACTGGGTCATAGACACATTCGCCAAGGGTTTGCCTGATCTCTGCAACAGACTTATTACTTTTAGGAGTACGCTGTGATGCTTGAGCATGTAATTCGAGTGCTGATAAACGCTTGTATGGCGGCGGGGTTTGAGGAAGACCTCCTCCTGCGGCCCCTGAACTAGAATCATCAACTGATATTCTTCGTGGCGGAGCGGGAAATTGAAATGCTGGCTGGACCGGGGGTACCGTAACAGGTACTCCGGTGTCTGGAGAAGCGGGAAGTGCCTGATTTACAGGGACTGGCGGAGCGCGAACAGGATTTGCATATTCTGGGACTGTGTCGTCCAAATAGGACGAAATAAAAATATCAGCTGCGGTCGGTTTGTGACGCGGCTTGGTCGGAACTAGTGGTGGCGGGAAATTACTGGATGCCTCTGGGGTCGCTTTTGGCAAGCCTTCGGCAAGAAGAGGGTACATACCCTTAATAAGGGCATGCCTCTGTCTGTCTGACTGTTCGGCTTTGACTTGTTCACCTATCTCGATTAATTCTTTTTCTTGGGCTCGCTCTAAGGATTCTTTACTTAATTCTGACTTTCTGATTTCTTTTTCGGTTCTTTTATGAGCTTCTTTGCGCCATAACTCGATGGCATCTTTCTGTGACTGTCTGGCTTTCTTTTTCCATAATGCTTCTTCTACTCGCATGATGCATTCGGCATCCCATGTACCCGATACGGGCCATCTATACTTTTCTTCTAACTGTTTGGTATACTCTACCCATAAATCTAGATACAATATGGCACTTATGCCATGTTTCTGATACATAAAGTGACCTGGACTGTCCCTGGGCGGGACGGGAACTGCTGCTTCCAGCAGACCCTTTCTAGTTTTTAACTGACGTAACTTGGAAAATATGGGCATGACTGAACTGTAATCTAGACACAATACAATACACAATGAACACGATACTTATACCCCATTCATACCACGACATTAAAATACATGAAAAACATTTAAAAAATAACAGTTCGACCAGAATACTACCTGGAAATACTGAGAACAGAACACATAAATTTTCTCGAGAACAGAACTGACTAGAACAGAAACTAGATGTACTACTGAAACAGTACGAAACTTACCGGTCTCATAAAGAGACACGTCAGGACCCGCATCCACCGAAGTGGACACTTCGTTTGTGGGACTGTGTACCACCAACCCACAGACCAGAGTCAATTAAATTGACCCTGTCTAGATACCACCCCAGTAACGGTACTCACCGGGCAGCAAGAACGGAAGGCCTCAGACTGGACTGGACTGCTACGACGACGGACGACGAACTTCGGACTTCGGACTTCAGTTATGGGTGGACCTCCGGATACCTCGGACCTTGGACTCTTGGCTTGGGCTCTGGTCGGGACTCGCCGCGTTCCTCCACCGTCTCGTCTGGATGCTGGACCGCCTCCTCCGTCTCCTCCGTGGGCCTGAGGGATACTTGAGCAGAAATATCTGCCACTGCGCAGAAGAGTTCCGTCACGACTGCAGAGGGTCAGGGGGTCGGCGTGGCTTCACCGACGCGTGGGGAAAGGGCAAGTCCCTATTCGGGCGCCATTATGTGGTAAATAAATAAATAATACCCTATTTTTGACTAGACATATATCATAACAGATAGCTCAATAAATAAGAGTCAAGATTCGAGGTAGTAGGAGTTTTTGCAGGTTTAATACAGCATAAGGACAGGAACAGGACAACCTGCATAGGAATAGGATGACAGGGCCCAGCAGCTGCTGGGGCTGGGTCTGGGATGAGCGCGCTGGCTTTTAATAACAATACATGAGCATATATACATAACGCAAACACATAGCATTACATTGCAGTAGGCGTAGCAGTGGGTGGAGCAGAAGGCGTGACGCGTAGCAGTCGCGAAAGATGAAGGCAAAAGTAGGTGTAACTGGGCGTATACATAGACATGTGGTGCAGACGTAACAGGATATGTCATGAATGGGGCGGAAACCATGGAGGGGGCTACCTGAGGAGCCGGGACCTCTAACCTGGTGGTGCGCGCAAACTGGCAATGACGTATTACTAGGAGAAGCTGGGGGCTATGAACTCTGTGCTAGGAGCAGAGACTGAAGTCTGGAGGGTCGGAGCGACATGTACCTAAACCCTATCTAGTATCTGATGTTTAGGGAACATGTTGATAGGAACTAGAAGTCAAGAGGGGAAAGGCTAACGTGATTCTGAGACTGGACCATGCATTATTCTACATGTAGTGCGTGATGAAGAATATGAAATGACCATTAAATGCAGTATTTCTCTAACGTGGAGACGTGAAGGCTAGACAATGACGGAAACTATTGATGTAGTTCAGTAGCTTAGGAATGCAGAGAAGGAGGACTGAACTGATAACTGGAATCATAACATATTCTTGGCAGACTCAGAGGCAGAGCCAAGCTGCACCGGGCACTGCGAGGCAGGAAGTAAGTGGAAGGTCGAGGATACAGGTGGGGGCTGTATCGCTCCTCAGCGAGGCTTCAGGAGACAGGAGCTGAATCTGGTGTCCGGGCCCTGTTGAGGCCTAGAAACGGGGACTTTATAATGAAATAACGTGCACACTGAGAAACGTGGCAACGTAGCTTTACATAGGCCTGATATTCGTAGTATTCACGAGGACTGGAAACTGGCATACTAGAGGAGGACACAACTGTAATTGCGTCTTGAATCGGACATGGGGAATAACATACGCATATTAGTCATGCACGCATAACATATGATGGATGACACGTAGAGACACAGAACATGGCAAAATTTACTTTTCCACAAAGATCCTATATTCGAGGGCAGCGAGGGGCTTTGGATCCCTTGGAATTCTTGGAGCAACTCAGGGGGTGAAGTGCTTCAGGATGCCTCCGCGTCCACAGAGATCAGAAAAAGACAGAGAGAAGGGGAAGCACCCGCCGGACTGTAATGACAGTAAACAGCCCCAAGACGCTGTGAGAAAGGAGGCTACACCAGCGGCCTTGAAACCGGGTGCAACACGAAAAATCGCTGCTCCGCTCCCAGCGATCAAAAGCAAAAAAACAGAAGCCCGGAGCAAAATGCCGGGAAGGGGCGAGCAGCCCGAAGATAAGGCACCCACTGCTGCTTCGGACGTTGAGAAGCAGAAGGTTGGAGCACAGATGCGAGGCAAGGATGTTGTCCTCCGACAGCCCACGTTGACAGAAGCATTCACCACGAAAAGCGGACAGAGGCTGGAGGAAAGTTTTTCCCGCACTGAAAGCGTCCTCGAGGACGCTACAGAGGACGCTACTGTGAACGCGGCTCCAGGCGATGCTAGGCAACGCTCGCGTACAGACTCGGCCCCAGAATTGCATGGAGGCAGAGGAGGCGGTGGCAGCGGCGGCGGCGCTTGCGATGGCACAGAGCTTGCAGGTAGTCCACTAAGGCTACACAGGTCAATGGCGCTTCCTGCAACCCTCGAGACTGCCACAAGCTCGGGTAAGACTTTGTATATATGAGGAGCATTGGCTCCCACCGAAAACGGCATGAATGAGGCCACAGAGACCATTATACCAGGGAGCAGGGATATGTTGGACGCCCTTATGCAAGTTGAGGCTGAGTTGAAGGCAGGGGGCACATGGGGCAGCAATGCTAGCCTGGTCAGCCTGGTCAGCAAGAAGACTGTACTACCTAATAGTGTGGAAGTGGCTGATGGTGCAGAAGGAGGCTCAGCAGAGGGGGATTGCTTTTATTCTGTAAACGAGGACACGGATCTCTCAGCCATAAGTGACACTGGGACAGAGGGGGAGGAGGATGCCTCACTATCAGATTCAAGTTTATCAGGAAAAGAAAGTACACAAAAGAAAAGATGGACCAAAGGCAAAAAACAGGGCAATGGGTCTCCCACCAGAGGGGGTAAAAAACTCGCATGGGACTACTCGGCCACTTCACAGACCTACGAGGAGACTAGTCCATCGCAGCTTCAGGCCCCTTTGGACGCAATAACTAACACACTGAAACAGATTCAAGGGGAGGCAAGGGCCGAGAGCCGAAGGGCCAGACATGCCACGAAGAAACTCCAAAATACTTTGAAGAAAGTCAATAAATTGTATGAGGGTATGGCAAACAGGGTTACCGAAGTCGAAGAGAGAACAGGAAGACTGGAGGACGATATGGGAGCTTGGCAGGAGTTGAAAGTTAACCAGGAAAAGCTGATTGACGATATGCTCTGGAAGATGGAGGAGTTTGAGAACCGCCAGCGGCGGAATAACATTCGCCTCTTGGGGGTGGAAGAAGGGACAGAGGGCCAGAACACCCTGAAATTTGTTGTAAATTTGCTTCGGGGGGCCTTTCCGGAGTCAGACTGGCAATGGGAAAGGGAGATACAGCGTGCTCATAGGTTTCCTTTCGCACTGAGGAAAGGGCGGGGAGGAAGTGGTCAGACAGGTAAACCACCTCTTCCCAGAGCAATCCTAATATATGTTGGGAATTATCTCCTTAGAGAGAAATTATGGAAAAGGCAAGGCCAGAGAGCAGACGATCATTTGAGGGTACCTCCTTCTTTGCCAGGCCGGATTTCTGCCATGTCACCGTAGAAAGGAGGTGGAGGCTGAGGCAGCTTATTAAGCCGTTTCAAGCACTGGGATCTGAGGCCTACCTCCTATTCCCAGCAAGATTAAAGGTGGTTACAAGAGGGAACATAGAAATGTTCTGGTCAGAAATCAAAGCTCAAAAGTTCTTGGAGCAACTAAAGTCACAGAAAGGAGGTTAAAAAATGAGACATTTGGTTGGCTGAAGTGTCTAAGGATATGAAATAGGACGTTAAGGCATGGGTATTTTGACTAAAGTGGGAGCACAGGGATCACAAGGTTTTTGCTTTGTGGGGGGGGTCAGAGAGGGAGGTTAGCGACTTCCACACACTGTAGCAACCACTTATAGGTCTAATTGACCTATTTGCCCGTAAAGGGGGGGAGGGGGGAGGGTCAGGAAGGGTGGGTAGGGAGGGACACAGGGGGTTGGGGGGTCAAGGGGGGAAGAAAATGCGGATAAGAATTGGGTTGCACTGGGTGGTTCAGCACAAGAAAGGCCAGAGTAGTCTACAAGCAAAACAGCAAACACAGTACTTGGTCATGAAAATACATAAGCAATCAAGAGATGGTCTTAAATGGAGTAACAGCATGAGGGGTTGGTTATTATCAGGAATGGAAGGGATTGCAGCCCATGGAGGAATGACTATAAAAACTTAATGTGTTGTAGGATTGCTACCATAAATATTTGTGGGTTAAACGATGTAAATAAAAGACTTAGGGTGGCGGCACTGTTGAAAACTCTTCGATTGGATTTAGTATGCTTGCAAGAAACGCATATTGAGGTATCCAAAAGTTATCTGCTGGGACAATTGGGATTTGTTCTTCTCGCAAACTCTAAGCAAGACTCTAGAAATAGGGGAGTGGCAATATTGGGGAGGACTGGTGATGTTGTTGTGACCAGGAAAAAGGAGGATGAAGGTGGTCGATGGGTGATATTAGGATTAACCTTTAAGGGGGAGAAATTCACCCTTGCTACAGTCTATGGATCAACTGAGGATGATCCCGAGATCCCTCAGTACTTGGATATGGAATTGGCACACTGGGTAGAGCCAATAGTTATATGTGGGGATTTTAATCTACACGATCCTAAAAGTACATTTTCACAGGTGGGAGGACACTATACAGGTAGGAAAAGGAGAGTGTATAGAGCACTATCTGATCTGGTTATCCATAATTCTCTGATCGATCCTTGGGTTAAGATCTATCCAAATAGAGATGGTAGCACATTTTACTCTGCCCCCCATAGAGTCTTGGTGAGACTGGACTATTTTCTGGTTTCAGGGTCCTTGTTGAAGGGAGCAAAGATGGAAAAGCATACCCGGGTGGTATCCGATCATAGCCCTTTAGTTCTAACTATTGTTATAGGTCAAGGTCAGAGGAAGGAAAGACAATGGACCTTTGAGAGAGCTCTCCTCAAGGATGAGGGATATAGGGAGTATATGGAAGGTTGGATTAGGAGTTTTTTGGATATTAACAGAGGAACAGCTGCTCCAGGGGTGGTCTGGGACACGCTTAAGGCCAGTGTCCGCGGGGAAACGATGAGCTATGTACTCTCAGCGCAAAAAAGAGAGAAGGCTAGGATAGAGGAAATAAACCAGAAACTATTGGATGCTGAAGAGGAGTTGGGGATAGCCATCCGTCAGCGGTTGCCATTAGAAACACATTTACTTAGAATTGTTTCCCTTAAAGCAGCAGCCACAGAGCACATATCCAAGAAGGCAGCAGAGAATTACCTAACTAAAAAGGAAGGGGTATATGAGCTTAGCGAAAAGGTAGGACACTTGCTGGCGGTTCGAATTAGACAGAAGCTCGCAGCAACAGATATCTCGGAGATCACAGATACCCAAGGACATAGGGTGGTAGGGGTTGAGGGAGTGAGGAAGTCTTTAGGCAGTTTTATGCATCCCTATACCAGGCGGATAGGCTGGGAGGGCTCTCAGAGATTGAGGGGTACCTAAGGGGTGTCACACCGTCGCTCATTACTCCGGAATGTAAAGAGGAATTAGAAGCACCATTTAAGGTGGAGGAATTTCTATGGGCTTTAAGTACATTACCATCAGGTAAAGCCGCCGGTCCTGACCAACTGCCGGTGGAATTTTATAAAACATTTCAGGGAATAATAGGCGCAGATATGTTCAATATGATGAGGCTAGCACAACTCGGTGAGGCAATTCCTGATTCATGGGGAGGAGCAGATATAGTTGTGATTCTTAAGAAAGGGAAACCGTCAAATCAGCCCGGCTCTTACAGACCAATCACCCTCATGAATGCCGATGTTAAAGTTTATTCGAAAATACTGGCCAAGAGACTTGCAGGGATAATCGAGAGTTTAGTAATCTGTTCACAACATGGATTTATACCAGGCAAAGGGACAACACAACATACCAGGCAGGTGATCACAATGTTTGATGCAGCAGGTATCCTGGGAGACCCTATGGCGGCATTATTTCTTGACACTGAGAAGGCATTCGATAGGGTCTCCTGGGAATATTTGTGGGGTACCCTAAGATGGAGCGGAATAGGTGAAGGGTTTATTAAAGCAATGAAAACTCTATATAAAAATCCATAGGCTAGAATAAGGGTCAATAGAGGGCATTCAGCAGCGGTTAAATAGAAAGAGGAACCAGACAGGGCTGTCCATCATCTCCTCTATTATTTGCGCTATATCTAGATCCCTTATTGCGTAAACTGGAAGGTAACCAAGGGATCCCCAGGTTGTGTTTGAATGGATGCGAAGCAAAAACGCTGGCTTACGCAGATGATGTAGCCATTTTAACAACTAGCCCGGAGGGTGCTATCAGGGAGGTGGAGATAGAGGCTCAGAATTTCGGTCAGGTCTCTGGCTACAGTCTGAATAAATCTAAGACCCAGATAATTTGTAATCAGCATGTCCAAGGGGGAACGGATCCAAGAGTTGTAGCCTCAGCAGTGTATTTGGGAGTGGCAATATCGGCGGCTGTCGAAGTTGTTGTGCAGAACAATATGGTTCCACTGATGGCTAGTGTAAAACTGGATTTGGAACGGTTAAATAACCTCCATCTTTCTCTAATGGGTTGCACGAATATATAATCAAGATGCTCATACTACCTAAATTTTTGTATCATTTCAGGGCAATTCCACTCTTTTTTGAAGCAAAATGGTTCAATACATTGGAAGGTATCCTCAACAGATTTATCTGGGCACAGGGTAAGACCCGTAGGGCATATAGGTTTATGACATTATCGAGAGGAAGAGGTGGATGGGGGGCACCGGATTTTAGATTGTATTATTGGGCTGCAGTAATCCAGTATATGCAAGGACTCATAGGAGGAGGGGGGGGGGTAAATCAAAGGATAACAGATTGCTCTTCTACAATTTATGCTGCCGTTCTGGGGGAGGAAGTGGAAAATAGTTTTTTAAAATGCATTGAGTATGGATACTATAAAAGAACTAGGTTTAAGACAGTCGAGGCAGGTATCAAGATATGGAGTGCTTTTATGAAAAAAATGGGCATAGGGAGATTTAACCGGTATACAAAGTTGTTTAGAAACAGATCTTTCCCGGTAGAGATATTTGGGGATATGACAATGGAAAGATGGGCAGCGAAGGGAATTGCTCAGATTGGAGATCTCAGGAACTCGGAGGGATTCCTTTTATTCTCAGATTTAAGGGAGATGTATGGATTGGATAGGCATGACTTCTTTAAGTACCTACAGATAAGGAGTTATCTAGGTAATAAGCACGGGGGCATGTGGGCTTTAACACAATTGAGATAATTGAGAAAATAAGGCTAGGGGGGGACTTCTCGATCCGAAGTTTCTATGCCAGTCTCATGGATACAAAGCAGGATAATATTGAAAACACAGTGAGAAATGGGCAGCGAAATTGGAGGGCGATTCAGGGTGGTTTCAGGATTCACTGGAGCTAGGAAGGACACTCTTATGCTCTGCGTCGCTACAGTCGCAACACTATAAAACCCTTTATTCACTTTATTATACCCCGGAGAGGATAGCGAAATGGGGTGGAACTACAGGTACTACCTGCCCGCGGTGTAACTCAGCAGAAGCAGATATAATACACATGTTTGCACTACAGCTTCATACACTCTTAAAGGATATAGAGACTTTCTTTGAGGCCTCTCTGAAAATTAAGATAAGGATTAGACCTGTGCACATATTGCTAGGAATTGCTCCCGAGGATGGTATCCTACAGCGGGAATTTATTTTCGTTGCCATGGCAGTGTACAGGCTATGCATCGCCAGGGCTTGGTTGGATAAGAATCCTCCAGGCCTGCAAATATGGTTGTCTAATTTGTTAGCAGCATATAATTTAGAAAAACCTATCTATGCAAGGAAAGGTAGGAAAAAAAGGCAGTTGGGAATTCGAATTTGGGAACCGGTCAGTAACTGGAGAGCAGGGTTGGGATAGTACTCTGGGGACGTATAGGAACTGTTTGTAAATGTAAATATAAATTGAACATCTTGTTATCTCCCTCTCTTCTAAGTATACGCCTGAGATGAAGTATTATAATGGCTACGTTTATGTTTGCATTTATGTTTGCACTTATGTTTGCATTTATTAATTTATGGTTTTGGAATGTAGACATTTTGTTAAAATTCTTGTGCTACATGAAAAATAATAAAATATATTTAAAAAAAAAAAATGAACTTGAGCTCCCAGGGAACGAAGTTCTGGCATCCTAGAACCCAACTCCCACTGCCTTTGAGCCGTCTTCCCCCCTATATCAGATCTAATTTGATAGGGGTTAGCATGATAGTGGAGAGTAGAACGTGCGAGACATCTGCTAAGTATAAGTTCCTTAACCCTGTAGGTTTGGAAATAGACCAGAATCTTCCTCGATGCTTTGCGGTCCGGATGCAACCTGAAAGGGTCTCTGTGTACCCTCTGGATCTCGGCTTTTAGGTCAATATCTAACCGATCCTTTAGTACACCTTCCCGTAGTAACCTACAGACAAACCCCTTAATGTCCTCACCTTCTTCTCCTTCTGGTATTTTAAGGATTCTAAGATTATTCCGCCGACTTTGCGTTTCCAGTCTCTCCATGTCCATCATAAGTGTACGATTTTGTGCTTTGAGAGCGTCAATATCCTTAGAGTTCCCTATGGTTGTTTCTGAGAGCGTGGTGACTTTACTCTCCAACGAACTGGTTCGAACCGCTATTCCCTCCAGCTTAGCCTCTAGTGCGTCAAATCCGTCATGCAACCCCTTTTGGTTGCCCTCAGAAATCTTAAATTTTTCCAGTAAATCCTCCCTCAGTGTTTGGAATAGAAAACCAAGTCTATCCCCCTCAACCTCAACCTCAGCCGATACTTGACTAATAGGTAAGGCAGGTTTCTGGGTAACAAGATTACTAGGGGGAAAAGACTGAAATGGGGGTTTAGTTAGAATTATTTGGGGAATCTGAGGAATGGAATGGGCCGCAGAGCTCAATGGAACCGGGGCAGTAGCAGAAACAGGAGTTGAACTCACAGAGGTTAATACAGCAGGAGGTTCCTGTGCTACTAATAATAATAAAGAAGAGGGCTCCTGGGAGCTAATCGTAACACCGTCATCAGGGCTGGAGTGTGCCGTGACCTCTAAACCCTCCTCATTAAGGGCTGACTCGAGTATGGCATACCTATTCTTCAGGGCCAAGATAGGAGGAGCGACCACTTTACCTAGTTGAGATACGGTCCCAGCAACTGCTGCTCCTACCTCTTCTACCCCTTCTACTGCTGCTTCTGCGTCTACTACTTTTACTCCTAACTTTTCTTTAGAACTTGCCACATGCTCCATTATTTGGAAGTAGCTTTTAAGCGAAGGAGTGCTCTTCTGTGCCTGGAACTGCTTGATTAACTTGGCTGTCCCACCTTTCCTTGTTCCCCCCTTCTTTTTCTGTTTGTATGGGGATAGAGGCGTAGGACCCCCTCTCTCTCCTGTCTCTACTAGGTCCCAGACCCCCGTCTCCTCAAGTCCTGCTTAGATCTAAGCTGATACCTGTTCCTATTCTCTCCCCCTGTCTCTTTAGGTGCAGAGCGCTCAGATTGATTAGAACCAGCAATGGGAACCCCCAGGCTTATCTGAAATGGCTGCCCCACCTCTGCGCCACTACCCTAGGTATAACTGCTCGCTCTGCTGGAACTGATTTGATGGAATACAGATGCAGCTCCTGTCGATATATCTGCCTCCATGCAGACCTCCCCTCTTAGAACCTCCTTACCACTGTACCGCACTCCCAAAAATCTTAGGGTTGATAGATGTCCCCAGCACACCGGGCCTCTGAAGCGGGAGAGAAGCGCCCCCCTGGAGTGATGCCAAAGACTTTCAAAACCTTGGTCTCGAGGTGTTTCTTGTTTTCGCCTTTCCTCTTCAGACCGAAGCAGGGCCCTCGTGTTCGCCGCAACAACCACTTCAACTCTCCAGCAGACGCAAACGCCAGCTCGATCCAGCTCCTCCGTCTTCCGCTTCCTAGCGTAATACCACTTGCGCATTCCCCCTGGGGTCCTAGCGCCCGAGAACGCTCACCGCAAACCTCCGAAGAAAGCACAAACACGGAGAGAAAACTCAGAAATGCCTTCAATAATACTCCCAGAACAATGCCCTCCACTCCTCACCGCATATTTCAGAAAAATCTGCTCCCAGTAGGGAAAATTCATATAAAAACTGCCTGTGGTGCCTCCAGAGCTAGGAGCCCCGCAGCAGCCGTCAGCCTGCCGCCGCCATGTTCCTCCTCCTAATTCTATTTAAAAAAAAAAATGTAATCTAATTTTTAAATAATTTTTAATTGTTAATTAATTTATTGTTAATTAGTAAATAATTTGTATTAGTAGGTAATTATTTTTATTAATTAATTTTTATTTGTATTTTTAATTGATTAATTAATATATTATATAAAAGTGTTAATTATTTTAATTAATTTGTAATTGGTATTAAAATGTATTTTATTTTTATTTATATATGAAGTATTTACTTTCCCTACTGTTGCACTCACTGGAGTGGGAATAGTAATTTTTACCCTCCTGCTATCCAACGCTTTCCCTACTGTTGCACTCACTGGAGTGGGAATAGTCATTTTTACCCTCCTGCTATCCAGCGCTTTCCCTACTGTTGCACTCTCTGGAGTGGGAATAGTAATTTTTACCCCTACGCTATCCAACGCTTTCCCTACTGTTGCACTCTCTGGAGTGGGAATAGTAATTTTTACCCCTACGCTATCCAACGCTTTCCCTACTCTTGCACTCTCTGAAGTGGGAATAGTAATTTTTACCCCTATGCTATCCAACGCTTTCCCTACTGTTGCACTCTCTGGAGTGGGAATAGTAATTTTTACCCCTACTCTATCCAACGCTTTCCCTACTGTTGCACTCTCTGGAGTGGGAATAGTAATTTTTACCCCTACGCGATCCAACGCTTTCCCTACTGTTGCACTCACAGGAGTGGGAATAGTAATTTTTACCCCTCCTGCTATCCAACGCTTTCCCTACTGTTGCACTCACTGGAGTGGGAATAGTAATTTTTACCCTCCTGCTATCCAACGCTTTCCCTACTGTTGCACTCTCTGGAGTGGAAATAGTAATTTTTACCCCTACGCTATCCAACGCTTTCCCTACTGTTGCATACTCTGGAGTGGGAATAGTAATTTTTACCCCTACGCTATCCAACGCTTTCCCTACTGTTGCACTCTCTGGAGTGGGAATAGTAATTTTTACCCCTACGCTATCCAACGGTTTCCCTACTGTTGCACTCTCTGGAGTGGGAATAGTAATTTTTACCCCTACGCTATCCAGCGGTTTCCCTACTGTTGCACTCACTGGAGTGGGAATAGTAATTTTTACCCCTCCTGCTATCCAACGCTTTCCCTACTGTTGCACTCACTGGATTGGGAATAGTAATTTTTACCCCTACGCTATCCAACGCTGTTCCTACTGTTGCACTCTCTGGAGTGGGAATAGTAATTTTTACTCCTACGCTATCCAACGCTTTCCCTGCTGTTGCACTCTCTGAAGTGGGAATAGTAAGTTTTACCCCTACGCTATCCAACGCTTTCCCTACTGTTGCACTCTCTGGAGTGGGAATAGTAATTTTTACCCCTACGCTATCCAACGCTTTCCCTACTGTTGCACTCTCTGGAGAGGGAATAGTAATTTTTACCACTACGCTATCCAGCGCTTTCCCTACTGTTGCACTCTCTGGAGTTGGAATAGTAATTTTTACCCCTGCGCTATCCAACGCTTTCCCTACTGTTGCACTCTCTGGAGTGGGAATGGTAATTTTTACCCCTACGCTATCCAACGCTTTCCCTACTGTTGCACTCTCTGGAGTGGGAATAGTAATTTTTACCCCTAAGCTATCCAACGCTTTCCCTACTGTTGCACTCTCTGGAGTGGGAATAGTAATTTTTACCCCTACGCTATCCAACGCTTTCCCTACTGTTGCACTCTCTGGAGTGGGAATAGTAATTTTTTCCCCTACGCTATCCAACGCTTTCCTTACTGTTGCACTCTCTGGAGTGGGAATAGTATTTTTTTACCCCTACGCTATCCAACGCTTTCCCTACTGTTGCACTCACTGGAGTGGTAATAGTAAATTTGACCCTTTCCGCTATCCTACGGTAAAAATATTATACATTTTTTATAAATATTACGTTTATGTATATATATATATATATTTATATATATGTATATATATATATATATATATATATGTATTAACAAATCAATTTGTATGGTTTCTTTACTTACATACATTATTTATTTATTTTAAGGTTAAGTATTTTCAGTATGTTTAAGTTAATTATATTTATTATTTCATTAATTTTTAATTAATTTAAAGCATTTTAAAAAATTCGATATTTTGACTAACTATATTTTTTACATCGATATTTTTGATTCAATATTTTTGTACTTACCTGTTTGGAGATAGGAGGTCAATATTTTTACCTCGATATTTTGGGAGGTCGATATTTTGGCATTCTATATTATGTCAGTGATCCTCGTCTCTCATAGAAGAAGTAGCTCATTGAAACACTGTTGTCTGAGTCAACTTGGAGCTATTAGAATAATCAGACTTGGTTCCCTTTTGTTATCAACACTTTTGGAATAATGGATATCAGAGGGGAAGCATAGGCAAATGCTTCCGTCCATGCTCTTGAAAAGGCATTCCCCATGACTGTGGTTGCTGGTGCAAATTTGCATAGAATTGACATTTTCGATTTTGAGCTGGTGCAAAAAATTTGAGGTTTGGTTTCCCCCAATATACAAAGATCTTGCTGAGGACTTCTTGGCTGAGCTCCCATTTGTGACAAGAATTTGTCACCCTGCTTAACGTATTCACCCACTGATTGTGATTGCTGGGGACATGTTTCGCCTTCTGGTAAACTTTTCGTTTTACTGACCATTCCCAAATCTTTTATCCTTTGCACTATGAAAGATAAGGGATGAGATCTTGTTCCTCCTTGTTTGCTTATGTAGTGCATTTTTGAAGTGTTGTCTGTAGATATACCAGCTATTCTGGCAGAAAATCCTGAAGACTTAGGGGTCCATTATGATGACGGGCGGACTTAGTCCGCCCGCCATCACATCGGGACTCGGGACCGCCCGCCTTAAGGGCGGGGGTCCCGACCAGGGCATTAGGATGCGCCCGCCACACAGGCGGGCGCATCCTGTATGGGTGCTATTGCGGCGGGCGGAGCAGAAATCTCCGCCCGCTGCCATGTGTAAAGTGCACATTGTGCATTTCAATGCACAACATGACAGGCACCGCGAGGTGCCTGTTATGTTGTGCATTGAAATGCAGGGGGTACCATAGGTACCCCCCATGTGCACCCCCCACCCCCACGGAGTCCCTGGGGGCCCGCAACGGGCCCCTGCAGGGGGACTCCGCCTGCCAGCCAGAATGCACATTGTAATATGGCTGGCGGTGTCTAACAGACACCGCCACCATATTAAACATATTCCGCCCCGGCCGCAAGGCCACCGGGGCGGAAAACAGGCGGGCGGTGATTTTCACCGCTGCGGTCCCCCCCCCCGCCATCCTAATATGGCGGGGGGAATTTGGCAATGGATGTCGGGCGGATTGCCTCCGCCAGGCCGGCGGTGGCTACCGCCAGCCTGGCGGAGGCAATCCGCCCGACATCATAATGGACCCCTTAGGGTCTAATGTATAATATATTTATATAATGGTGGGCTCCTTTTCGCCCTGACTGAGGTGCCGTCTGTCAAATTTATAAATGACCCCCAAGCTGGCAGTCATTTATAAGCACTGCACGGAACCGCCATTATGGTGTTTCTTTGCCAATGCTGTGTACAGTTTGGTGCATGGACCCATCAACATTATGGAGCCCTCCACCAAACTGTTTATTTTTTTATTTTCAAAAAGAAAATACAGAATCGAGATTTTTTTCCTAAAAATGAAAAATAAAATGCTCCCTCCACCATGAAAGTCCTCACCCACGGAGAGGGGAGAATTTAGCAGTTTTCACTGCCCCTTACCACCATGGTTTGCTTGGCTGTGACGTGTAGTGAAAACTGCCCTCTAAATTAGGTGGGTGGAATTAGAGGTCTGCCTCCGATGGCCATTACTCTGTAGGGCCGTCGGAGGGGATTTATTTACAGCCTGTTCGGCTAACGTTTTTTTTTTTTTCTTTTTCTTTGTGTTCAGTCAGTATTCCTCCGACTCTCCTGAGGGAGTATGAGTGTTAATAGATATGCTTACTTCTGGTTCTTAAGGCAGAATCCACTTACCTGAAGAATGAATAAAATAAATATATACTAATGTTGCTCCTGGACAATCGTGACACTGATTTTTAAGAACTGGACATCATCGACATCCTTATTTACTTGGAGGACCTTATTAATCGAGTGAGTGGAATATATGATTGTGGCCCATTTTTGGGCTATGAGATTTTGGTATATTTTGACTTCTAGTTTTTATTTACAAGCACATCATGTATATGAGGAATAGCGTTCTTTATGATTTTTTATTTCCAGCGTACGAGGTTCTTTGACTTTGGAACAGTACATGTCCTTTACTATTTCTATGAAATTGTTCCTTTGTGATTTACATGGTGAGCATTTCAATCTACTATTCGTTTGAATTCAATGGTGTGGTCACATTGGGACTCACATTTTCACGTGTTGGATTAATAGGGGTTTTGAATCGGAAAATGATGCTTATGTATTTTTCTTGGGATTATCAATATCATATTTTCCTGGATAATTGACCGTCTAGGTCCTTTTTTCCATAATAGTACATAACTATTGTCTCTGTATATTCTTTTCGGTTTCCAATCTGAGTAACCTTTGGTATAGCTCATTGTACTATGATCTTTTGGCTAACGCACAAATCTCGTTTCCCCTCTTTTGGGTTTTCTTTTTTCTTGGTCTTTTTACTTTATTTTTCTTTCTCTCTAGTTTGGGTATTTCTGGTTATAACTGGATGGCATAACTTAACTAAGCACTTCAGTTAGCAAGAGAAGCAATTTTGTTTATGTGAATGTAAAATGGAATATAAATGCCAATTTGGGAGGGCCCTTTTTTGTATAATAACTCCTCTACAAACTTGGGTTCGCTAATTTAGAATGTTGTTTTGTGGCCACTTTGCATTATTTGGGGATTGATTTAACAGTTGCTAAGTTTGAGATACTTTTTTAAGTGGAATGAAATTGTGATTTTGTTTATTGTAATATTTACAGCCCTGATGAAGTCTTTGGTCTTGTCGACCTAGACGAAACACGTGTTGGCAGCGGTTGTCTTCTATCTGTATGGGTGAAGATTGGACTCCATCACAAATGAAAATAAATGAAGAATTTTGAAAAGAACTTGAAACCTTGGAATTTAATACTTGGACTGTAACTTTTTTGTGTTGTTTAGCTCAGGATTTAATGTGTGTTTTATAATTGTACAATTGTGGCTCAATTGAGTCACAGTGTTTGATTTTGGTTGGGTGACCAAAATCTTATCCTTGGAGCTGATCTAATATTGTATCCTACTAATTGGTATTTCCTCTCAGCGCAAACTACCCTCACTCACCTGATCTCTTTGTTGGAATTGTTTATTTGGGGGTGCTGCAGGGAGGTTTTGTGGCATTAGTGCCTATAGACACTTAGGATGTGTTCTCGCAATGATCGTAGCAAAGTGGCGGATGACCTTTTCAAAAGCCTTAACGCTGGAACTTCTGTTAATAAAGCAGTGGCTCTGGGGACATCTAGATCCAATGATGGACTTAAATCTAAATTTATTAGACTTGAGCGTTTAAAGAAGCAAGAGATCAGTAAATGGTGGGGCGGAGCGACCCTGAAGGAATATCAGAGGCTAGATAGAGTCCCACGGGGTCTGAGATCACAGCTCTTTCCCACATACGATGATCTGGAGGAGGATCTTTTGCTTATTTGGGAGAAAGAATTTACCGGCAACTCTATGAGACTGATGAATTTACTTATAGAGAATTGTGAGAGAAAGGTAACTAAAATTATCCAGGATGTGGACATTTTGGAAAAAGAAATAGTGGATTTACAGAAAGCAGAGGGCACCAAAAAGAACTATGATATCTTAAATGATATCTTGAATAAATATGAAGATGATATTAAACAGAGGAAGGCGCGAAAACTAAAACGGGATGAACAAGACTATATCATGGGCAGGGTTTTTACTTTTGCCAAGAGATTCGACACATTAATCAGGAATGACACTCTTAGTAAGAATAGTAAGACTGTGTCTACAAGCAGTCTAAATACTGTTTCTTCTAGCAGTGTATCAGTAAGTGGGGACGAAGGGACTAGTAACATCGTCGCAGCACAGGCAAATGGAGTATTACCCCTAACCTCCTCTTCCTCTTTTTTAAAGGAGGTCCAACGTATAAAAATTGGCAATTCGAGACAGCGGGACCAAAGAGGAGAGGGCGCGGTGGGTCCAAGAGAGGCAAAAGGGGCGGTCGTAAACTCAGGCGTAAGAACGCAGTATCAGACCAGATCATGGCAAGCCAACCAGGGGAGGTGATTTGTACTGATGATATTCAGATAATGAATCTTACTGATAGGGAATTCTCTCAAGATACCCTGTCAGTACTGAAGAAGGGTCTTAACTTCTGTCCTACTGATATTTGTAATGTCATTGATGTGAAAATTGATATGTACAAGTTTATCAGACAACTAAAAATTAAAAAGTTTTTTGCAGCAACGGGTGTGGAAATGAATCAATCCTCTAAACAAGTATGGGGGGATTTAACTATTCATGATGTGGAAGCAACAAGACTACTACTTTCCATTACCGAAAATGAAAATGATCCCATTACACTACAACGGGTTTTGCAGGAACTAGATTACTGCACCAATTATAGTGAGGATAGTGGTCTGAAAAACAAGTCTAAATGGACCCCTAAGCTTGCCAGTAACAACAACATTGATCCGTTTTATAAAATTATTATGCAGGAACTGAACTTGTTAGAGAAAAAGATTATCACATCAAAAACTTCCCCTTATTTGAATAATCTTACGATGGGGGAAAGAACAGCCTTAAAACTCCTGGCAGAAGATCCCTCTCTTATAGTTAAAGAAGCGGATAAGGGAGGGAATGTTGTTATAATGCAGAAATCCAACTATGACAATGAAATTATGAACCAACTAAACAACCAAGCCTGGTATACTGAATTACCCTCTAATCCCATCTTTGGAATTGTCACTAAAATTAATGACTATTTGAAATCTTGTCACCATGAAACTTTGTTGTCTGATAAAGAATATAAATATCTATTAGTTGACCGCCCACGCTTCCCATGCTTATATACCTTACCTAAGGTTCATAAGGATACTGTTTGCCCTCCTGGAAGACCTATAGTGTCTGGAATCGGGGGGCCTACTGAAAGATTATCTGAATTCGTTGACATCTTTTTACGCCCACATGTTATCAGCCTTGCCTCTTACATTAAGGACACGAAAGATGTACTTAATGTATTTAATGATTTTAATTGGGAACCAGAAATGCTAATGGTCACAATGGATGTCTCACAACTGTACACCAACATCGGACATGATAAGGGTATTTCTGGATTGAAATATTTTTTATACAAAAGGCCAGTTGAACTTTTGGACCATACTAATATGTTATTGGCTATGTCTAGAATGATTTTGTATAACAATGTCTTCCTTTTTAATGATAAATGGTACCGCCAAAAATGCGGAGTAGCCATGGGTTCCAGATTTGCGCCGTCTTTTGCCTGCCTCTATATAGGGTGGATGGAAACGACGCACATCTGGGGCCCTGGTGGAGCTATGTGGCATGAATATATCAACTATTATGGGAGATATATTGACGATCTTCTATTTATTTGGACAGGTAGTGAGACTCAGCTTTTGAACTTTTTTGACTATATGAATAACAATGTTTATAACATGACCTTTACCATCAATTATAGTCGCTCAGAAATAACATTCCTTTGTCTGAAACTATTTGTACATAATGGCAAACTTTGTAGCACACTATTTAGGAAGGAAACCTCATGTAATGCTGTGTTACACGGCAGTAGTGCACATCCAAAATCCCAGGTTAACTCTATTCCATACGGCGAATTTTATAGAGCTCGCCGCAATTGCAGTGAGGATACAGACTTCACAATATGTGCCAATGACATAGAGAATAGATTTCTTTCCAGGGGTTATAAAAAGGATGTAATCAGTAGAGCTAAAAACAGGGCTCTCAAACTCAAAAGAACGGAGACTCTCTACACTAAATCAAAATGCACTAAAAGTATGAACCCGGTCAGATTTGTCACTAGTTATAATCTATGGTCCACACAGATTTATGGAATTTTAAAAAAATACTGGTTTATGTTAACATCAGATCCTGCATTGAAAGAACATATTTTGGCCCATCCTTCCATCACCTATCGAAGAGGAACGACGATTGGTAATATGATTAGTCCTAGTTACCCGAAAAACATTCGAAAAATCTGTTGGCTGCATACCCTCAACAAGGGTTCCTATAGATGTGGGAATTGCAGTATGTGTAGGATGTCAATACATGGTACCAAATCATTTAACTACAATGACTCAGGCACTTACCATATTAAGACCCACATTGATTGTTCAACCAACTATGTTGTATATGCTATTTTATGCAAATGTGGAAAGGTATATATCGGGAGTACCATTAGAAAAATGAAAGATCATGTCAGTGAACACTTCAGAGGCCTAAAAAACAGGGACGCCAGAGTCCCAATAGCAGCACATGCTATGGACTGCCCGGCACAATCGGAACATCTTACCATGTCTTTCCATGGCATAGAAACGGTACCTATGGATATTAGAAGTGGTAATCGTGAGCTGAGATTACGCCAACTAGAAGCTCGTTGGATAATGCAGGTTCATGCGGTGGAGAGGGGTTTAAATTTTGAAGATGAACTGCAATTTTTTCTGTTGTAAAACACTGATGTTTCAATATGCAGTTTTTTCTGTCTCTCTACCATATGACATGTCCTGGTACTTAACAACACCACCTCCTGATGAACCTCTAAAATGTGGTGATAGTTGCAGTTTGCAGAATCAACCATAAACATGTATCTGTTCGTTTATTCCTGTCTACTGGTCCAAATGGTGTTTTTCTTGTGTGAATCTGAAATTGTGATGGGCCTATCTCATTAACATAGAGTATGTAAGTATATGATGGACCTGTAGGTGATGAGTGGTTCTCCCTAAACTCTGTGGCCTTCTGTTTTTTCCTTGCACCTTACTAACACCTTTATGACGTTTTGATATTTTATTAGATATTCATTTTCTTGGATATTATATTTGGTCCTCGTGTTAAACTTTGGTCTTTTTAACCAGTAGTCTCAACTCACATTATGTGAACCACTATATGACTCGTGTACGCTAATCGGCCCCCAACTGCTAGTGACTGTTTACTAGCAGTCCTTAATTTTGATTTTCAGGACCCCGTATTTTTACTGACTTTAGGACGGCATTAATGTGGACTAACTCCTATGTTGATATTTATCGCTGTGTATCTCGAGCTTTTTGGATGTGGTGATTATATGGAGATGTAATTTGCTTCATTCTCTTCTTTTTGAATATCACCACGGATTTTATGATCACCATAAGATGGCGCCGGCTTATTTTACTTTGTACTAGCCGATGCGCGCGGTAGTCCCTTTTCTATTATTTCCACTATACGATTCACTGATAAGGAGTTGTACAACATGGCGCAGGTGCAGCACGCCGCTTAAGATTGGAATTTCTCTCTGTACTCGGAGGTATGTCTTTCCACTTGTGATTACGAGTAGGACCTTTTTAAATTTAAAATTGGAAATTAGGATCTTATATGTTGTACCTGATGGGGTTTTTTGGTGTACCTAGTGGAACTATCGTAGTCACCTTACCGGCTGGTGGGGTTTCGTTATAATGAGTATAAAGGGATAGCGGTTAGAACTATCAATCGGTATCTGGGTAATCCCTTAAGTAGTAGACAGAGAACTTCACTGTTGGGCTAACGGGTTGTTTTTTTTCTTTTTTTTTCTTTGTGTTCAGTCAGTATCCCTCCGACTCTCCTGAGGGAGTATGAGTGTTAATAGATATGCTTACTTCTGGTTCTTAGGGCAGAATCCACTTACCTGAAGAATGAATAAAATAAATATATACTAACGTTGCTCCTGGACAATCGTGACACTGATTTTTAAGAACTGGACATCATCGACATCCTTATTTACTTGGAGGACCTTATTAATCGAGTGAGTGGAATATATGATTGTGGCCCATTTTTGGGCTATGAGATTTTGGTATATTTTGACTTCTAGTTTTTATTTACAAGCACATCATGTATATGAGGAATAGCGTTCTTTATGATTTTTTATTTCCAGCGTACGAGGTTCTTTGACTTTGGAACAGTACATGTCCTTTACTATTTCTATGAAATTGTTCCTTTGTGATTTACATGGTGAGCATTACTTTCAATATACTATTCGTTTGAATTCAATGGTGTGGTCACATTGGGACTCACGTTTTCACGTGTTGGATTATTAGGGTTTTTGAATCGGAAAATGATGCTTATGTATTTTTCTTGGGATGATCAACATCATATTTTCCTGGATAATTGACCGTCTAGGTCCTTGTTTTCCATAATAGTACATAACTATTGTCTCTGTATATTCTTTTCGGTTTCCAATCTGAGTAACCTTTGGTATAGCTCATTGTACTATGATCTTTTGGCTAACGCACAAATCTCATTTCCCCTCTTTTGGGTTTTCTTTTTTCTTGGTCTTTTTACTTTATTTTTCTTTCTCTCTAGTTTGGGTATTTCTGGTTCTAACTGGATGGCATAACAACTAAGCACTTCAGTTAGCAAGAGAAGCAATTTTGTTTATGTGAATGTAAAATGGAATATAAATGCCAATTTGGGAGGGCCCTTTTTTGTATAATAACTCCTCTACAAACTTGGGTTCGCTAATTTAGAATGTTGTTTTGTGGCCACTTTGCATTATTTGGGGATTGATTTAACAGTCGCTAAGTTTGAGATACTTTTTTAAGTGGAATGAAATTGTGATTTTGTTTATTGTAATATTTACAGCCCTGATGAAGTCTTTGGTCTTGTCGACCTAGACGAAACACGTGTTGGCAGCGGTTGTCTTCTATCTGTATGGGTGAAGATTGGACTCCATCACAAATGAAAATAAATGAAGAATTTTGAAAAGAACTTGAAACCTTGGAATTTAATACTTGGACTGTAACTTTTTTGTGTTGTTTAGCTCAGGATTTAATGTGTGTTTTATAGAGATGGAGTAGTCTTCACTGTGACTAAACCTAAGGTCTGCCCATATATAAATCTGGTAGGCGGACCATTATCTTAGCAGTATAAGAACTCAGTTGCCATTACAATGGAGTATCTATACAGCCAAGATATAAGTCAGCCCCTTCATGCTACTGCTTTTAATTCCAGAAGATTGATGTGGTGAGTTTTTTCTTGAGCAGTCCTTTTCCTGGTGATCTCCAGATCCTGTAAATTAGCTCCCCAACCCTTTGGGAAAGCATCCGCAATGAACAAACACTGTGTTATTTGACTCACAAATGTAAGACCTGTCAAAGGGTTTGATTCTTATATCCAGCCAGGAAGAACAGTTCTCATTCTCAATGTAATGTTTACTATTTGTAGGAAAATGGGTTTCAGTTGTGAATGTGCACTGAGAGACCAAAGTGTTCCCAGGTACCTGTATCAGATCGGATTTCCTTAGTCAAATTTGTGTAGGTAAGAGAGATGGTTTTAAAGCGAGACTTCACAAGCTTGATCTCAAGGTAAGGGATGGAGTCCGTGCCCATTCGAACAGAAATTGGAAGAGTAGTATTCTTTCAATTTGCGGGAGAGCAAGAGGTTAACATTTTTTGATTTTTGTATATTAACTTAAAAGCCAGAGAAACCCCCAAAGGTTTGGAGCTCTGTGACTAAAGCAGGGAGAGATGTCAGAGGGTTTGCAATGGCAAGGATCACGTTGTTGGCATATAAGCTGATGAGATGCTGCTCTCCTCCGGAATGGATTCCTGTGATATTGGGGTGGGCTCATATGTGTTGGGCAAGGGGCTCCATGTACAGGGTAAAGGAGAGAGGGACAGCCTCCACATATGTCACGGAGGATGGGGAAGGGCACAGATGAGAGTCCATTGACCTGGACTGCTGCCCTAGGTGAGCTATATATACTACCAATCCATTGCAGGAACCGATTGCGAATCCATGAATGCTCTAGGGTCCTAAAGAGGTATGGCCAGTGGACTCTTTCAAATGCCTTCTCCGCGTCGACTGAAAGCAGTAGGGCTCACTTTTGTGATCTTGAAACTTTGTCAAGGAGATGATAGATGTGTCTGGTGTTATCTCCACATTGGCACGCTGGTATGAAGCCAGCCTGGTCTAGAGAGATGAGTCCTGGCATTAGGGGGCTAGTATACTTGTAAACAATTTGGCTGGCCTGACATGCAACACAACAGTGGTACTAGTCCACTACAAGGAACCTAGGCAAACGCTCGGGCACCAGAGGAAGGCTCTTCAAAAGGAACCTCAACCCCCGGACCCAGTTGAATCAATAAACGCCCCCAGCCAGTATTATTATCATCGTGCCACTCAGGGACTGGCCCTGAAGTTCCAACAACTCTTATAAATACAGTAAACTTGATTCAGCTCAAATAAAGAAAGGGAGTCGCAGAGCCGTATAACAACGAATTTAGGCCAGGTGGAAAGAAGAGCCTCCAGATAATACTTGAAAATAATTTGGATGCGGAAAATATATGTTAAAAAGTCTCCAATAAGGTAACATATCAACTTCATGGCAACCAAAAGGGCCATACACAATGAGTAATCCTCAATCAAAGTACGATCGATTTACCTCAGATAAAGTATAAGAGCAACTACATGGCCCCCGGTCAGGACCCGACCACAACAAATTCAACACTTAAACTGCTATTCATTCCAGAATGTTCTATCCGAGGGCCACACAACATCCTGAACAGAGGGAACATCCTTAAACTGTTCAATTTTATTTATGAACTGCACAATTTAGAATCGAGTGACATAATACCCATTGAATTCATCCCCCCAAAGGCAAACAAACCATTGAATCTACACTAATTGCACTGACATCAATAGCAATCAAGTAACTGATAATATCAAGATCTGACCAAAAAGAAAAAAATGGGGCATCAAAGTAACTCCACATATAGAACCATGGTACCCGTTGGTACCTGCAAAACCCCCGGCTCCTCCTGACCACCCCAGAAACCCACCGTTTTTAATAATAAAATCTGCCCAACGTGGAGCCCCTGGAGGTATTAACCAATCTGTAACAGTGGAGCCCAACACCATGAAGGACAACTGGACTTGGCTGTCAGCGGCCCTCTCTGTGGGACAGAGTGATTGAAGTAATGCCCAAACTGGATTCTCAGTGTGTTGCTGGAACATCAATGGTCTTACTAGGAAACTCTAGTCATTGGACATGATAAAAAAAATGTAAATCACAAAGTCATACTCCTTTAGGAAACATGGTTGGAGGTTATCCTCCGCATAGAAGGCTATTTGAAATACAGGTCTCCCGCTTCAAGATCAAGTACTTTCGATCTATTTTGCGGCCAAGATAAACGTAAACATCGACCAGCTAACATTTGAAGACGATTGGATCACTGGCACATGGCTCAGAAGCACTAAGGGCCAGATGCACTATGGATTTTTGTATGCGCAAATGGGTTTTTGACCTGTTTGCGCATTCAAAAAACCTGACGGCCATGTACTAACCCGGTTTTGCGGGTGGCTAATAAAATAGCCACTCACAAAATTGGGCTAGCGACTCGCTATTAGGAAGGGGAGTACCAAGGGCATCCCTTCTTAATGACGAGTCTGAACCCTATGTAAGAATGTTTTCCAACCGCAATTGCGGTCACAAAACACTAGCAGTTTACCACCCTCTTCAAGAGGGTGGTAAACCATTTGCAAATGGGAAGGTGCGCAAAAAGATTTCAGAGCAGGCAGTGGTCCCAGGGACCACCACCTGCCCTTAAACAATGAAACAAAAACGTTTAATGTTTTTTTAATGCATCCCGTTTTCCGTTAAGGAAAATGGGATGCATTTAAAAAAAAAAACTGCTTTATTTTAAATAAGTCCCAGACATGGAGGTCTGCTGACCCCAGCAGGACACCATCCCTAGGAGTACCAGCCATTCCCAATGGGGTCACAAATTGCGACAGCCTCATAATACGCATGAGGCATGCAATTTGCAACCCATTGAGAATCGCAAACATGGTCTCAGACACTGTTGTACATTGGCAATTGCGAGTCACAAATTGAGACTCACAATTTGGCACAATTTGCGAATCACAATAGCCAATGGTCCTACATCTGTCCCTTAATCCTACGCACAAATGCCCTTGATGGGGGGCGTGGCTTGGCAGCTGACAATGGCGGACGTGTGAGCACATAGCTCCACATCGACCGTCCATTTATCAGGGGGTAAACGCTGTCTCCTTTTCTCGGACGCGCTCGCTAGCGCGACCGGATTGTTCCTGATGTACCGCTACCCCCATTGATGACCTTCTGAGGACGGCGGGACCAGGCAATCCAGCTGCAACGGAGGTCTGCGTGGCTGCCAGATGGGGCCCGTTGTGACAATGGTCTCTGATCCGGGAGGCTGAGCAGAGGCTGGGTCACGGCGCCCGGAAATTGAGAGTAGGTGCGCCGCAAGAGGACAGAGTGCTGAGATGCGTTCACAGCTACAGGGCATGTTTCAAGCAACGATGGGGGCCAAGTGTGGCCTGTGATGACGCGGACGAGCAGTGGAGCTGTGCTCGGAGCTACTTGCACTAGTGACTGGGCAGGCCTGTGAGATGGCCCGCTTGGTGATAGGAGTGGAGTTCTCTGGATGCGCCACCGACAGCGAGGGACTTAACGGGTTGCAGCTGCCCCCACCCCTCTGGCTCTTGAGGCTCTTCTTTTTTCGTTTCATTCCTAACTGACGTAAGACGCCGGCGGCCATTTCCTGCCTCAACACACTGCGATACTGCATTAGACTTCACGGAGACCCGTTTATTCTTTGGGCAGTTATATGAAGTGGCGCTGTACCATCAAACCTATTTTTAATATACATCACGTTTATGACCCTACCATATTGCCTGGATAATCACTACAGGAAGTAATTACGGATATCAAATCCCCTTGGAACCTATCACTAACTACGGGGTGAACCTATATTTGAAAGTGACAAGAGCTGGAAATACATCCATTTCTGCCTGTTGAATTCTAATATATAGCTGGAACCGAAAGAATTCGGTAGTTGGATCCTTCATCGTATAATTGTGTGGCTCATGAAGAAGGCGTTGTCTACGCCGAAACGCGCGTCAAACTATATTGCCACTGTTCAGTTAGATACAATTATAATTGACTTTTGTGTCTGACTTTTTTAATTATGTCATTGAAAGCTGTATAATTTTTTTATTCTGTATGTATGTTTGATGTCATATGGTCTATGCCTTCCAGCGCATGACTTGATTTTTAATTGTACTTATTAAAATGATGATGTTTTTGATATAATTTGTTTTCCTCTTGTTTTGCTTCCCTTTACTTGTTTCCACTTGCAATTACCTAGGAATTTATACACATAAACCTTTTTTCCCTGTCCTAGGCGTTGTTTATATTACTGTTCAGGGGGTCCTTGTTTTTTTACAAATTCTTGAGGCTCCTCTGCCATCTGGACTGGAGCTGTACACGGTGAGAGCATGTGAGAGATGAGTTGAGCCCGGTCCTAGCGCTCCCTCTCCCCCCCCTTTTGTCACACTGAACTGGCTGGCCAGATTGGAGGAGGCTTGCAGGCCATTTGGTGACTGGTGGACCCTGATGCCTGGGGGCATGCATTGAGGAGTAGCTGGACACACCCGAGCTACGTGGGCCTCAGGATACTGGAGAACCCTGGCCAGGACCCCTATAGAGAAGCATTGCCTGGCTGTGGGAAGCTAGTCCCTGGGCCGGTTCTGGAGGAATATAGTGCGGAGGACTAGGGCCTGTGGCGTGGCCCCCCCAGGCTTGTGGAACTAGTGTTGCCAGAAAACGTCTGTATGCCCCCCAGATGGTGAGGAGGAGGTTATCCATGGAGCAGTGGGTGCGTGGTGCATGGCACTAAAGTGAACTACGGGCGCGCTGTGAATTCTCAACAGGGAATAGTGGCTTGGGCCGCAACCTAGTGACCGAGTGAAGGTGGTGGAATTCCCCCTTGGGGAACTGTCTCCGGCCCACCAGGTGACGATTAAGCGACAATTAAGCAGATGGCGGCCCTCACTGACAGGGTTAAACTACGTGAGCGGAGGACAGTGAAGGGTGCAACCCTTCCCCGGAGGGAATTGAAAATGGCGACATGATGTCCTACCTCAAGCCCTGGCTGCGCACAGTTGTAGCTTCGGAGGGACTAACGCAATTCTATACTTTGGAGAGGGCACACGTGTCCTGGCGAAGCCAACCGGCGCCGGGCCGTCCCCTGAGACCGGTGGTGGCCAAATTGACTACAGGGACAGGGACAGGGACATCCTTATCCAGAGAGCTGGCTCCAATGGTCTGTTAGAAGTGAGCAAGGTCTCCATATTTTCCAGATTATACCCTGGATGTACAACGGAATCGAGCCTCCTTTCTGGAGGTTAACAGGGTGTTGAGAATGGAAGGTCTCCAATATTCTCTTCTCTTCCCTGCCCGGCTTCGCATCATCGAGGATGGCAAGACGCACTTTTGTGATACTGCTTCTGCGGCCTGGGATTAGCTGGAAGAGTATAAGACTGGGGCGCCTCAGACAGCGCAAGAACAGGTACAGCCTCATCAGACCTGACGATCTGGAAAACGATCCTGGAGAAGACTGCAGCAGAACGCCCTAAAGAAGCCGAGCCCCTCCGAAACGGAGCACGAACGGGCAGCGTCACTACAGGCGGTGGCAGAGATGATGCAAGACGATAAGCAGCAGTCTGAGGTGGGCTCGCACTTGCCGAGGGGCACAGGGGGATCAGACACGGATTCTTCGAATATTGACAGTTTAGTCTTGCCAGAGGTCACTCCAGGAACAGCAGCTGATATCATTTAGAGGGGAATGCCAGGTGGAGTGGACCAGCCTGTGGAGCTTGGGCTTCGGGAGGTGGCGGGAACATGCGAGAACAATAAGGCAAACATGGTCCAGGTTTGATTATGGAGACGGTCGGTGCTCAGCACGTCTCTTTGGTACACCACCTAAGTACTTGAGACTTTTGACTGCGTCACGACATCCCCCTTGTAGGACCATACCTTAGGTGGTTTGGGCCTCGACTGACTGTACATGATGCGTAGGGTTTCGGTGGGTGGCCGTTGCCATGCTGCTCCCGGGCTGGGGAGTTGGTCCATTTTGGGATCTGTTAATTTCTTTTTGACCTTTACCTGTTTTCTCTTCGCTTTGCTTAGGCATAAAACCTGTCTTGCCTATGATGTGGGTGCTATGTTGCATTTTTGGCCGGGGGTGGGGGTTGTGGGATATACTTAATTAATACATGACTGCACAGTCCCTGACGCTGAAATGTCTTACGTGGAATATTAGGGGGTTGGGATCCATGTCTAAATGCCATAGCATTCATAACTATCTTAAGCGGCGGGGGATCCAGGTGGCCTTTCTCCAGAAAATCCATTTACACCAAAAGGAGGTGGAGAGGCTACGTAGAAGATGGAGGCGGCAAGTATATGCCACGTCATTCTCGGCCTACGCCCGGGGGCTTTAATTTGGATCCGGGCAGGATTGTCTTTTGAACTTATAAGATCGGTTATAGATAAGGAGGGCAGGTTTGTCTTCCTATTGGGGAGGCTGTATGGCAGGGAGGTCATCCTGGGTTGTGTGTATGCCCCCAATCAGGACCAATTAGCCTATATGGCTGACATTTCGACTCGTATGGCAAACATGATGGTGGGCCCAGTACTTATAGGTGGGGATTTCAATGGGGTAATTGATATGAATCTGGGGCCCATACCCGTAGAGTGGCGACTGGTCTGTGTGATTGGATGTCCCATTAGGGGCTAAATGATGTCTGGAGAATACAGCACAGAGACACACGAGAATATTCCTTTTACACACCCGTTTGGATGCCTTTTGGTGTTCCCATAGCCTTAGTGACCCTATCACACATTTAGAATATCTGGGGCGCACCTTGTCTGATCATAGCCCATTGTTGCTGATGTTCCGCCGTAATGTGGAAAGACCCCTAATATCAACATGGTGCCTCACTCCAGAGTCCCTTGAAGATGTTCCCTATGCTGATGACGTGCAATCCTTAATTTGTGACTACTTTGTTGATAATGAGCGGTCGGCCTCTACTGCTTCGATTGAGTGGGAAGCGTTTAAAGTGGTGGTGCGGGACATTGCACGGGACAAACTGTGGGGGTGCGTAAGGAGCTACACCGCAAACTGCTAGAACAAGAGGGGGAAATATGGGTGTTGGATAATCTCCAGGATAAGCACGAACAATATACCTCTACAATGGATCGGCTTAAGTTATATGATTACGAGTCTTATATGGATGAGGTGCTAGGTGAGGAGGGACTGTCTGGTCTCTTGTTGTCCTGGCTGTCTGTCCCGAGCCACAGGGGTCCCCGATCATGCACATTTGGAGGTTAGATGGTGTGACCCTGCACGACCCAAGTGACATCAATGCATTGTTTAGAGATTACTATAAATCCCTGTATGCTGCCCCCCCTGGCCCTTCTAGTATAGCTGTTGAAGCTTTCCTGGAGCCGCTCGGTCTTCATACACTAGACGAAGAGGCGGGTGCGGACCTAGGTGGGCCAATTACCCTGGAAGAGGTGCAAGGCGCTATAGCCAATGGGAAGACTCCAGGCCCCAATGGCTTGCCGGGGGAATTCTATAAGAAATATGGGAGTGAATTAGCACAGAGGCTGGTGACGCTATATGTGGAATCCCTTCAGGCGGGTTGCCTCCCGGATTCTACACGCGATGCTCTGGTGGTCCCACTTCCTAAAACGAAGTCCGTGGACGCTGAAGTGACAAACTTCAGGCCCCTCTTCATGCTCAACACTGATTTTAAGATCCTCAGCAAAGTGCTGGTGTTTCGGCTGCTCACACACATGCAGGACCTGGTCCACCCAAACCAAAACGGATTTATTCCTTCCTGCAACACATCGTACAACCTCCATCGATTGTATTTGGTTCTTTACCACCCTGAGGCACCTACTCTTCAGCAGGCTGCTATTCTATCAATTTACCTAGAAAAGGTCTTTGATACCATAGGATGGGACAATCTGCTGGCAGTTATGAAGCGTTTTGGCATGGGGGATGATTGGGTGGGTTGGGTACGATTGTTATACACCTTCCCCGCGGCCAGGGTCAGAACTGCTAAGTCCATTTCCTCCCCATACCAGGTGGCACGTGGCACCCATCAGGGTTGCCCTTTGTCGCCACTTCTCTTCGCCTTGGCGATAGAGCCTCTGGCTGAGCTGTTTTGGCAGGGAGGTGAGGGCATGGGTTGACCCTAGGGGGAAGGACACATATTATCTCCCTATATGCCAATGATTTACTAGTCTACCTCAGTGATGCAACTAGGGGACAGACATGGATCTGTGTCAATTGCAGATGTTTGGGGACTTGTAAGGAATACGAGTCAATAAATGTAAGACATATCTTTTCACCGTAGTTGGGCCTGTAGCGCTCCCGCTGGGGGTGCCTACGGACATAAAATGGGTATTGGAAAACTTCTGATAATTGGGCATTCAGAGCTTCCATTCTCTGGATGACCAGAGAGAAGGGAACTTGGGGAAAGCGCTGAGATCCCTTAAATCTAATGTCCAGTTTTGGGGCACATTGTGTCTCCCCATCATGGCCAGGATATCCTCAAGTGTTATAATGTTTCTGCAATATGCCAGTGCTTTTACCCAAGGCATAGTTTCGTACCTTGGATTCCCAGGTGAGATACCTGGTATAGGAGGATGGCAGGCGCAGAGTGTCACTTTCGATATTGCAACGCCCTATCGATTCGGGAGGTTTGGGAGTTCCTGACTTCGAGCTGTACTTGCTCGCGGCCCAGATGCAATGGCTGGCCCAAAGGTTAGAGGGTGTGAATGTAGACAGGACCTTTTTAATGAACCCGGCCAGATACCCTGCCTGTTGTTTGCAAACCTCCTAATGCACACAACAAGAGTTCCTTACACTCCGAAATAGTCCCCAGAGCTGCCCCTGGTGGGACAATCTTATGGCGAATCAAAGCAGGTTATGACTGCTGAGCAATTATCCCCTTGGGCGGTGGTGGGGCTTGACACCGACGAAAGAAGGTTATGCTGAAAGGTTATGCTAAAAACCAGCTGCGTGACTGAATGCAAGTGACGCCGCTTTCCTGTATTTTAAAACTGTGATCTTTGATCTCTGACCGAACAGCGCTGAAAACCGAACGCATGTTCGAGCGCCACACTCTTTTATTTCACTGCGCCGATTTGATTTTAAGAAACAGCACTGTGTGATTTAAATTGTGTAAACCCACCTCCTACATAGCTTTCTGGCAAGAATTTGTGTCCCCTGTAGCCCCGGTCCTCCGCAAGCGCTAGGCTTGTTTGTGGGGAGGGCGCAGGGCGGTACCTTCTTCCGGCCTCCAGGCTGGGGCAGGCACTGATTGGGCAAACTGACTTGTAGAGGCGGAGCTGAACAACAGCCCGTCCTCTACAAAAGCCCTTGAACTGTTACTATCTTTCTGTTGTCACCGACGAAAGAAGGTTATGCTGAAAGGTTATGCTAAAAACCAGCTGCGTGACTGAATGCAAGTGACGCCGCTTTCCTGTATTTTAAAACTGTGATCTTTGATCTCTGACCGAACAGCGCTGAAAACCGAACGCATGTTCGAGCGCCACACTCTTTTATTTCACTGTGCCGATTTGATTTTAAGAAACAGCACTGTGTGATTTAAATTGTGTAACCCCACCTCCTACATAGCTTTCTGGCAAGAATTTGTGTCCCCTGTAGCCCCGGTCCTCCGCAAGCGCTAGGCTTGTTTGTGGGGAGGGCGCAGGGCGGTACCTTCTTCCGGCCTCCAGGCTGGGGCAGGCACTGATTGGGCAAACTGACTTGTAGAGGCGGAGCTGAACAACAGCCCGTCCTCTACAAAAATCAGTCTCACTTTATGACGCGCACCGAATACGAGCAGCAACCGCGCCAAAACCGCACCAAAGACTAGCCTAAGACATGCCCGTCTGGGCCCGTCCCGGACAGGACGGGGGATGGGGCAGGACACCTTACTCCTACCACTATTCAGGTATGAACTCCTTGCAATTAAAAGCTTTACGCCCCGAAATACATCGCGACTGCATAGGGCTCTCGCCATTAGGTGATACACACTGCATCAATTACAACTTCCAACTCACAAATATTCAACCTTACCAGGACCCAAAACCTATATCCCAAATCCCCACCAAACGTCCAAAACGCACTAGCTACAATTACTCCTTCTTTAGCGTAAATTGCAGATACTTGCCACAGCACAAACTGGACATTCTTACCCCTTTATTAGAAGATGCTCCAAGTGTCCTCTTCCTCACAGAAACTTGGCTACACGAAAGCTCTGGACCGGATGTAGCAATTGCTCTCCCTGACAACTGTGCTATCACAAGACGAGATAGACAAGGCCAAGTGGGTGGAGGAATCGCCATTATATATCTCAAAGATTTTACCTGCAATTTGCTCCCAGTTAATATCCCAGACTGTGAAGCCGCCTCTTTCCAAATTACCCTTAACCCCAATTTTACTCTGTCTGGACTCCTAATATATAGACCGCCTGGGAATGCAAATACCTGGACAGCCAGCCTAGCAAACCACATCGCCCCACTCTTGTTAGATTTTAAAAACTTTACACTTCTAGGGGACCTAAATCTGCATCTTGAGGACCAAACAAATGTGGCTTGTTGTAACCTAATAGACGATCTTAATGCCCTAAACCTATCACTCCTCAATGTCGGTCCTACGCACAAGGCAGGACATTTATTAGACCCTATTATCACAAATATCCCTGACTTAAAATGGACCCAAACCAGCCCTATATGCTGGTCAGATCACCACCTCGTTAGTTTTAGCCTAACGAGACCATTCTCCCCCAGAAATACCACCTGGCCTGCACAATCCATGAAAAATTGGAAATTACTAGACGTGAACATACTGAACCACGCACTTACAATTAGCACCCCCTCCCACGACAAAAATGTGGAAAATATAGCTAAAGCTACCAACCAGTGGTTAGAAACAGCAGTAAACCAATGCCTTCCTTTAACGGAGGCAAAAAGAAATTTCCACCGCCCCCCTGCCCCCTGGTTTAATGAACTTCTCAAAACTGAAAAATCTAAATGTAAAGCTTTAGAAAGGAAATGGCGAAAAGACTATAACCACGAAAATAAGATAATATATAACAAGGCAAGAAACGCATATCACTCCTCCTGCATGAAAGCCCGGGCCCTTCACGTGGCCAACACCATCAACAATGCCACAAACAAAACAAAGACCTTATTCAATACAGTAAAGGATCTAGCAGGTGCTCAAACAACTGCTATCACTCGCCCGTTAACAAAAACACAATGTCAAGACCTGGCGACATTCTTTAATGATAAAATAGAAAACATTATCACTAACATCACTGCTGGACCCCATGATAACTGCTCACAGCAGAATATCCTGAAACCACCGGAAAAAATTAACCCTCTTGAGAAATGGCCCCCTGTAACCTTGGACTCCCTAAAAACGTCCCTGAAGTCCATTTCATCAGGCTCCCCCTGCGATCCTCTCCCTGTCCGTTTTCTGAAACAACTTGACACCACCCCCTTGATCACGATAGCAGACACGCTAAATGCTTCCCTCCTATCCTCCACTGTCCCGTTAAGTTGGAAGCACGCCACTATTGAAAAAACCATCAGCTGACCCCACGGTCTTATCGAATTACCGACCCATATCTTTACTCCCTGCATTTTCCAAACTCATGGAAAGGCACATCCATTCCGCCCTCACTACCTTCACAGAGGAAAACAACCTACTCCACCCATCGCAATCAGGCTTCCGAGCAGGATACTCAACGGAGACCGCTCTACTGGGTGTGACGGAAAAAATTTAAAAGCTTCTGGATGAGGGTCAAACAGTCGCACTCATTCTTCTAGATTTGAGTGCGGCGTTTGATACCATATCACACAAAACTCTTCTGGCCACTCTAGAGAAAAACGGCTTCCGCAAGGATGCCCTACAGTGGATAAAGTCCTTTCTCACCGATAGATCTTTCCAGATCAAATCCAGTACTGCATGTTCAGACACGTTTCCCGCCCCTCATGGAGTCCCACAGGGCTCCATCCTGGGCCCGCTGTTTTTTAATCTATACCTTAGACCACTGGCCGATCTAGCGGACTGCGCAGGCCTGACTTTAATGTCTTACGCTGACGATTCTCAAATCATCTTTTCCCTATCAGAGTCAAACCCCTCAGCCCCATCTCTACTCAAAACTGGTCTTCAGGAAATTTTCAACTGGATGACCACCAACCAGTTGAAATTAAATGGGGATAAAACTGAGGTCCTCCTATTAGGAAGGAATAAAGAGCTCTGGAACCCCTTACATTGGCCACCAGAGCTGGGAAATCTTCCCTCCCCAGCTACACAGGTAAGAAACCTAGGAGTCATTATTGACAATACTTTGTCGATGAAACAGCAGGCAAATAAAGTCGCTGGCCTCTGCTTCACCATAATAAAATGGTTGAAGAAAATCATTTGGATGTTGCCCCAAAACACCCAAAAAACCGTAGTCAACGCATTAATAACATCGCGTATTGACTACGGAAACATTCTCTACCTGAGCTCAAACCTAGCAGTGATCAAACGACTCCAAATGGTCCAAAACGCTGCTGCACGACTCCTGTGCAGGATACCAAAGTCTGAAAGAGTATCAAAACATCTGAATGATTTACACTGGCTCAGGATAGAACATCGGATCAGCTTCAAAACCCTGATCTACATGTTTAAAATCAAAACTAAAACAGCGCCCAGCTACCTACAAGCCTTGGCCTCCCCTTACCTGCCAACAAGAAACATTCCCTCTCAAACTGCAGCGAATTTCGCTGTTCTGAGATTCAAATTGCAAAGAACTGGAGGGCGATCGTTTGCTGTCAGAGGGCCTATTCTATGGAATTCACTCCCCCCGCATATCCGGAAAGAGGAAAGCTACACGAAATTCCGGAAACATGTAAAAACCTGGTTGTTCCAGAAACAACTGCGTTAAAATTACTACTCAGCATATCTCCTTCAATCTAACCGAATGTCACAGGCGCCGGGAAACCCTTTTTGGGTAGCTGAGCGCCATACAAATGGAAAAAATAAATAAATAAATAAATAAACCGCGGGGGACTGTTACCAGGAGAAGATTTTGCTTCCTTAGCAGAGTTGGTGGATGGGTGTGGACTACCCGTGGGTCGATTTTTAGTATATGAAACTCGATCTTGGTCCTTTCATTCAACTGGCACAGCGTAAGCATGCCTGGACAATCATATTGGGGTTTAAGCCAGGGATTGTTGCACCACATCTGTCCTGCACTTAAACGCAGTGTTCTGTAAAAAAAGATTCCTAGCTCTTAGAATGGGGGAATGGCCTTTCCTGCACCACCTGCCTGGTTGGCGCTGCATAAACAATAATACAACGTGCAGGGGGTGAGGGAGCAGCAAGGAATCATTAGAGCATGTTGTTTGACTATGCCCTCCACTTCTTAATAACTGAAGGACTTTGCTACGGGCGGTTGGAACAAACTCGGCGTCCGTACCTGCCGGCAAGCTATTCTTGCATCCATGAAACCAGAGAATCCAATACTTAATATTTGGTTCACCAAGTTTGTCACAAGAGCGGTAAAAGGGTTTACTCAGAGGGAGAGCCAGTGAGTCAACACCAATTAATTTGTATAAGGCTCCCTCTGCAACTCCAATGGAATTACAAGGTATGAAATTGAACCAAATGCTCCAGCAATTTGGCTTTCTGCAGCTGTCCTAGGAGCAGGTTTATGATCGTCCAAGACTAGAGAGGTTTCCTTTCCAGTCGTGCCAAGCACACCTTCTACTGCAAAAGCTGGCTGTGTGTATCATTCTATCTTTCCCACAGCTTGCAACGCTACCTTTGTGCACCAAGGATTGGGTCTGCATGTTAAGTGGATGTCAATAGATAAAACATAACTATCCCAACAAAGCATGCTCTTTCACCAAACTGCAGCAAGAACACCCATGGTGCAGTCAGGGTTGTTACTACTCCAAAGAATAATATTGGTCAACTGATTATTGTTTTCTTCTAAACATGCACTGTCTGGACTGCATCAGGACAGATTCTGAGTAAAGAAGTGTATGATATATTCTTGTTTAGTGTCATCTATAGATCTGTCGTCCTACAACCGGCCTGTATTTAGCGTATTTTGCACATCGCTCTATAATCCATGTTAAAAAAACATGATTGTCATTTGCACCATCCTTTAAAATGGATCAGCGGAATCTTTCCTGCTTGTCTTCCGTGGATCCATAGTCTCACAGCAGGTCTGCATTCTGCGTATTTTGCACATCGTTATATTGGTCAGTTGGTTATCGGTTTGTTCTAAACACGCACTGTTTGGATTGTACTAGATCAGTTTCTGAGTAAGACAAGTTTGTGACATGTTTCTGTTTAGCACCATTATAGATCTGTTGTTTCACAACCGGCCTGTGTTTTGCATACTTTGCACAGTGTTTATAATCCATGTCAAAAATGTTTTATATGTTACCTGCATTATCCCTTAAAATATGGCTCAGCTGAATCTTTCCCACCTGTATTCTGCAGATCTATTATTTTACAAAAGGTTTACGTTCTGCATATTTTGCACATCGTTCAATGTTTATGCGCAAAACCTTGCTCTGTCATGTGCCACAACTGCTTCCTAACCTGCTTTTTAAATGGTTCAATCGAATTCTTTCTGCCTGTATTCAGTGACGTTTGCTTTTATTATGTGGTTTTATTATCACACGCTGTATATTTCTATCTTTTTTTAACAGTTGTAAAGGTTTTAATTAACCAAACAATAACACTGGATTGAAATTGAACTAAATAGTCAAGGTGGGCCTATATTTTGTGTGCTGCAGAATAATAGGTGTAGTCCTGGGAGTTGGAGTGTTTAGTCCTCCAACCATCTTCTAGGCCACAGTCCCCCAGCCAACGAAGACCTTGGAGCAGTCCAGGTCATTGTCCATAACAAGGTTTAAGTCAACCAGATCAATATTGCAGTGTTTGGTGTACTGCCGAAAGGGTGTTAATGGTATAATGCTCTGGTTGTTCATTGGGTTCATATATATTTGCTAGGGTAAAGTGGAAAGTGCCAAGTCGTATTCAGAATGCACAAAGTTAGTTCTTATATTCAGCCACTTTGGACACCATGTCCCCCTTAAAACCCCTGGAGAACAGAATAGCTCCTACCCCCCGCTTTCAGGAGTTAGAGGACCACAGTTGACTGGAGAACCTGCTGGAATGCATGGGGTGAACATCTTTGGACAATAAGTGCGTCTCCTGAATCAGACAAATGTCCCTGCCTGAACGTCTAAAAGGGACAGGATTGTCTTCTGTTTAGTAGGATTGTTGAGGTCTCTGACGTTGAGGTCAGTATTTTAAGTTCCAGGATGGTCAATCAAAGCGGTGTGAAGGCTGCGCAAGATGTGGCTGTGAGAAGAGCTAGTCATCTATGGACTTGGTGGGAGGAGCCTAAACATAAGCAGTAACAAAGGTTTCCCCATCTGACCTTGTAAAGTGAAGGAATGAAAACCCCCAAAAGAAATTTAAAAAAAGACAACACAGTCAAAATAGCTATTTGTACGAGCCCACGTTCGATGGTAGGTATATCCGAGTTGGCCGGGACGGAGAGGCGAGGATCAGATTGCCAGTGATGTTAGGTGCCTCCCCAACACCCGAGGCCGTAGTCAATGTAAAACTGTGTCGGGATATCAAATAGGTGGGAGTGAGCAGCTCGTGTGGAGCATTATCAGGAGATCGCACACCCTGTGCCAGAAGCAAGTTGGTCCAAGACTGCCCTGCGCTCTTTAGCTTGTTCTTCAGGGCCCAGACAAGGGGGCTGCTTGTGCTTTACTGCTCTCTGCCAAGAAAATGCACGTGCCCAGTGTTAGTATGGGAAGCAGACTCAGTACATAGGCCCAGACCACAGTGGGCCTCCCTCAGAGATCTAAGTTGGTGGTGCTGTCCGTCCCATCAGAAGATCAATCGAAAAGGGTGCCCCCAGTCATAGGATACATCTTTGGAGTGTAGGAAATCAGTCACAGGTTTGAACTCCCGAGGGCGTTGAAGGGTGAGGAGGGAGACGTCCTGGTAAAGGCTAATCATGTGGCCTCTGAAGCTGATGGGTTGCTTGCGTCTAGCTGCTTTCAGAATTTCAGCTTTTATCTGGAAGACGTGGACACAGGCTAGGATGTCTGGTGGCCTGGTCGCAGTGTTATCTTCCCATTCTAGGATGGTATGAAAGAGCAACTGGGTGTTGGAGGTTCTAATGTTGGAGGCCCCTGTGAGGACCCCAGTGAATTGAATAATATTGCAGCTGGATCTATTTTTCAGGTCTTCTATTTCTGCCCTTAGATTGTCGTGTTGTCCGTGGAGGCATATGATTTCTTGCTGTAGCATCTCTACTTCTTCCCCTGCGTGGTTTCATTATCTTCCAGTGTAGAAACATGTTCCCCCACTGAGGACAGGTCCTTTCGCAGATCACGTAGCTCTTGGAAGAGGTCTTTCTTGAGTGCCTGGAGGCACGTCTTCAAAGGATCAAGGAGAGAGGCCAGAAATCGCCTAATGTAGCCAATACTTTTATGGGTGCATTCGAGGAGCGATTCATCTTCAATGAGATTGCACCATTTTTCGAAAACATCCATCATTGGCATTGATTTATTGATGACATTTTTTTCGTATGGAGTAACCCAGAAGAACAACTCACTGAGTTCATTCTATGGATTAACTTGTGTGATCCTCATTTGAAATATAGCCCCAATATAAGCAATATAAGCAAAGAGAGGATTGAATTTCTCGATATTTGAATCCAAGTCACTGACCAGACATTTGAGGTGTCACTTTATACCAAGCCCACAGCGAGAAATACTCCCTCCAGTATGAGATTTAACACCCGCGCTGTTAGAAAGACAGCATACCATTCAGTCAGTTTCTAAGATTACGTAGAAACTGCACCAACATAAGGAACTTTGACCTGCATGCGGAGCAACTCAAATGCAAACTCCTGAACAGAGGATATCCCCATAGACTCATAAGGGATGCCTATAAGAGGGCCAAATATTACAACAGGGAGGCCCTCCAACAAAACAAACATGCCAAACCTGTTACAGATGACACTCTGGGGCAGATTCCGACCTGGGTCGGAAATCACTCCGACCGAGCCAGATCCGGGGTGTTTTCCGACCGACCCGGGCTCCTGCAGTCCAACTGAGCGAGTACGATGCGGCCGTATGCTATCGGACTCGTTTCGGTCGGACTCCCATTGAAGTCAATGGGAGCCGGTCGTACAACGCGTACATGGGCTCCCATTGACTGAATGGGTACGTTACGGACAAGTGCGCCCCCTACAGTGGGTACGCGTTGGTGCCATCCACACCGTACATGCCTGTGTTGGCGAGACCCATGGGTCTTCCCCTGTGTCCGAGCCATAAGGCTGTGGGTAACAGGCGGTCCGATGCGGAACCTCAAAGTCCAGCTCCGGGAGCTATTGCGAACCAGAAGCTCCGACTCGATCCGGCTGTCGGCACCATTGCGCGCCACGGTTAGCTTACGGCCGAGACGTACGGAGCGGTTCGGACCCGGAAACGATTCAGCCGGAGATTTCGCTCTTGTTCGCATCGTACTTTGTCGTCCGGACCCATGTACGAACCGGACAGAAATTCAGCCTCTGAATCCGACCTGCTAATCTCGAACCCGATTCGGAGCCATTCCGACCTAGATCTGAATCGGCCCCTAAGTTGGTATGTGTCACTCGACACTCCAACTTCAACAACAAACTCCGCCAGATCATTGGCTCACAGTGGTATATTTTGAATTCAGGTCACCAAGTTACCCCTTTACCTAGACCAGTATTTGCATTTCGGCGCAATAAGAATCTTCAGAACTCATTAGTCAAATCTGCCTGTAATGTACAGAAAGAAAATACCCAGAGATCCATTACATGAACTAATCCCATCTCTGGCACCCATAAATGTGGCAATTGCTATACATGCAATTTCGCCAATGTCGCAGCAGAAATTGAATGGGGCAAAAACATTTTTTTTCAAGAAATGACTAATTGTAGGACTGCCAACATAATTGATCTTATTCTCTGTCCTTGCAATCAGGGCTATGTTGGTGAGACCAGCAGAGAACTTAGAGTGAGGTTCAGGGAGCACAAATCCGCTATATAAAATAAGCGGATACTTTCAGGTCGAACATTGGCATGAAAACCAACATTCTGAAAAATACCTCAAATGGATTATTTTAGAGAGAGTACGTAACCCAAAAGACAGCAACATAGATGGTCCGAGAAGCAAGAGAGAAGTGTTCTGGATCTACACCCTCCAGACAGCAGTCACAGGCCTAAATGAACACTTACCATAGGAGAATGTTATACTTTGATTATTTCTCCGCTGCTCGCTTGTTAGGAACTATCACCTGTGTATACTTTGGTTGTTACTCTTGCTCTCTTTATCATTGAGATCTTTACCAGTTTATTCTGTCCCCCCATATTCACTGCCTCCCCTGTAATTCTCCAGACATATCCTCCGTATTGTCACAGTTCTTTTTGGATAGCACCATAATTTCCATTACGATACAGATAGCCTGTCCCAGTGCCCCGATTCGTGTAGGTGCGTACCTTGGTGACATGTGCCTACATTTAGTCATTCTACGCATTGCCATATCACTGTCTTTTCTTACTTTATACTGACATCTTTGGTACATTTATTTTCTCTAGTTTTTCATTATTTTTCCTAAAAGGACCTGGACCTAATTTTTCTTCAATATGTCCTCATAGATCATATTCCCCATGTTCTTTCTATTCTGTATTATCCTCTCAGTAATATCAGCCATTTTAGTACGAGCGCTTATTTCAAGATGGCGACCAGATTAACACATTTAGAACTGCCTGCTACGGTCCAGGCACCGCTTATGGATCCAGGTGCCCTTTATTTTAGAAATTGAAGCCTTCGGCGGTATTCTCCCCAATATATACGCCCTTAGCCAGTTCACACTCACCCTCCTTGGACGGACGCAGAGACCAGAAATATTTTGGTTTGACACGGTGGAAACCATCGGTAATGCAAATATCTAGGGATTCGGGGTTTCTACGGCTTACCTGTCTGTTTCTCCTGCATTCGTCCGCGTCCATTTTTGTAATATTATTTCTTTATTCTGCTTTTGTTCCTTAGATTACAAGTGTATTCCCTATAGCAATTTCTCTGTTTTTTATGCTGGATGTAGCTCTTGACATTGCGGCCAGCCCATGGAGCCGGAGTCCCGGCTGGGACGCCCGTGTAATTCTCGGTATTGATTTTGCTTACTTATACTCTAGACTTCGTAGCTCTCACCTGACCCTATTCTTTTCCTGTTCACTATTTTAGAATTTTTGCTTTAACATACAGGACCTGGATATCCCTTTAGAACACTACAGCAGGTCCATTCAGACCATTGGGTAAGCTTCCCTGTGGCACCATTTCATTGAGGGTAGGCTGTAACTCGGTTTATGATCTCCATCTTCCAAGATATAGTTTGTTTATCTTTATTTACCTACTTGATAATAGCTCTTGCTATTATTTGATTCTTACTCTCCCCTCTGGAGGTTTGCCTTCGCTTCACTCCATCGTTATTTTGCACCTAGTCCTATATAGGAACAGCTGCCATATACTTATATGATCTTTTACTGCCTATGGGGTACTCACGATATCCATCCTTTGCACTTAACCCATTACATGAGGAGCTGCCTTATACTTTATACCTGTTTAGAATTGCTGTTTTATTTCATAGGGGGACCCTCTTGGGTCACTTTATGGTAATTACCAGGTTATGCACCTGTAGGTTCCATAGTCTGCAGTACACCTTGTTTATGTTGTCTCATTAGTGCCCTCTCTATTTTTTAGAACTTTGGATGCCTCTAGAATAAATCACCTAGACACACTTAATATTGGATCTTTTGAAGAAGTGACATTGGGAAGTTCCCTCCTGCAGAGACAGCTTCAAACTCTATCTAGAAAATATGTTGACCTATATATCTTTGGTCCCTCTTCATCTCCTTTTTATTTCTTGAACTGTAGTACTTTCTTTTTTGGTGATACTAGATTGGTGGTCATATTGTACTGTACTTCATCCTTTTGGATCTTTTTCACTGATGGGATTGTTCCTCACTGTCATACAATTTATCGGTGAGGATCTCCAAAATGTTCTCTAGGGTCATCTATATTTTCCAATGCTCCTAGATGTGTGATCTTTTTTATGTTTATATGATATTTTGTTGTCCCTACGGACCTTTTGGAAACATGTATTGAAACAGAGCCCCCTGCACTACATATCCAGTGGTAGTGCATGTTACGCAGATGGCCTTCAGCCACTGAGCTAGTTGTTTTCTCAGTGCCCTGATGAAGGAATTGCCTGTGTATATTCCACTTCCGAAACGCGCATCAGCGCTTTCTCTCTTTGTTGAAATTTGTATTTAACTTATTGAGCAAACATTGTATTGCAATTTGGAGTGTGTATGTATTTGTTTGTTATTATTGTTTTTGTTTATTGTCCATTTGTTTTGACAAATTTGTTCTGTTTCTTGTTGTTTTACTAATTGATTTATATATTATGTCATTTAGTGTTAATCATGTTAGTGGGGCTCCTCAACAATTGTTGTGCTAAATATTGATCCCTTAAAGTATGTTGGTGTATAAAAAAAATTATTATGATTTATATGTGTGATACCAAAAAACTAATTTGTAAAAATGATTTATACTTTTGATAATAAAATTTGAAAAGCATTGGTCTGTGGAACAATTGTATTTTTATCTTGGCTATATTACCTTATATTAGAACATTGGAATGTTGGGAGCTCCATTGATAACAATGGAGTGCTCCATGCTTTTTTGGGCCGGCAAATGCCTGCAAAGGAACATTGCAATGTTGTTTTCAAAGCCCCCTTGGAGCCCCAGGGAATTTTAACCCCTCGAACTCTGAGAGGCCTTTGTTTTATTTGTTGGAAAATTCTGCCCTCTAGTGTCAGAATGTTCTAATAGCCTTATAGCCCTTTGTAGCTGGGCTATACCGGCTATTAAAGTCCTGCTCCCTTGTTAAAGTCCCTCACCTTCGGCTCGGGCCTTAAACGCTGCAGTGGGCCTTTAATAGCCGGTATAGCCCACTACAGCAGGCTATAAGCCCATATTAAATTACTGATTGGGGAGAAGTGTTTTGTTGTTATATATCCAGAAATCTCAGAGTTACCGATGTCTGATTTGAGTTATGTTTTCCCTCAGCCTCAGAGTGAGTGACGGATTGAGAGCTTGTCGTCAAGTCTTTGCCCTGCACTGACATGGAGCGGATGAACATTTCTCTGATGGACTAATACTGCTTGTTCTTGGACGATGCCATAGCGAGGGGAGACGAAGTCAAGCTGGTTTTGTATGGGATCGTAGGTGGCTAGTCACTCCTTGTGCTTATACTAAATAGTCAGAGCAGAGAAGGGCCCTCCAGATTGGCAAAGCATGTTGCCGAGTGCAGTGGCGCAAGTTGATGCAAGGTATCAGAGGGAATCAAAATGTAGCACCATCGTTGGGCGAGGGCCTCGAGATCGCAGTCGGAGCAAGAGTCCAGGATGGATGCTGGTTACAGAGATTTAATACTGCGTGCCAGGAGATATCGCCATTTTGTGGTATGTAGCATGACAAAGCCTTCAAACGTGAGAGTTCCAAGAGTACAAGTCACCGTAATTCTCCCACTGGGGAAGAGAGAGGTGATACAGCGCCTGAGGTAGAGTAATAAAGTCAGGGTTTTTGGAGGGTGCAGCAGGGTTATCCGGCAAGCACAAGCCCCAGATGTCCAGGCGAGGCCCAGGATGCCTCCAAGGGTTGTAGATGTAGATGTAGGATCGTTGGCACTCATGCAGGTGTAAAATGTGGAAGAAAAGAAGTGAGGGATCAACACCATCGATCCTATCAGGCTTCTCAGGGTGGCAGCCGTCAGCGATGTAGCCCTCAGCAAGGTCAGAAGGGCTGGTCTGGCTCCCGCATCGACCCCACCACAAATGGAATGGGGCTCAGGTCTAAGTCACCAGTTCAGAGCCACCAACGTCGTCCTGCTAAAGGCCTGACAGTCACTCCCCGTCCGCCGCTCACTTCAGCCTCACCACAGCAGCAGGCCCTATATCTGGGATGGGCGACCGCAGTGAGATAAGTAAGGCTGCGGGGAGCACAGGGCCAGATGCAGCTAGGGCCACGGTGGACTCAGTTCAGGGGAAGCTTCAGGTGTTGGCGATTGAGCCTCCGGTGCCCATGGGTCACTGCGGTGTGACGAGGAAGCCCGTCGTCAGGTATTTCAGGCAGACCTCAACGTATGGAGATTCTTTGGCCCAGGAGTCTGGGTCTATCTCCCGTTCCTGTGCTGTCACCGCAGCAGTGCTCTGAATTGCTTACAAATTAGGGTAGCGTAGGGGCTGATGGGAGTGGTGAAAAGCCACTGGGCTTTGCTGCTCCGATCATGCCTGCAGGGACAGGAATGTTGAGTACAGAGCCGGGGTTCTACGCAGTGGCCATTCTAACTGCCGTATGACTCGCCAGTGCGGTAGCTTCAGGAGCTGATGGAGGGATTAGTGGCCCGATTTGGCCCCCAGACCTTGAATGCCCCCTCAGCACGGCATGAGCTCATTTGTATTGTGAAGTGATCCTCTTAGGGATCTTAGGGCGCTGCTACAGCGGGAACAATTGGAGGAGAGGCGGGAGCTGCATCCTACTCCGCCACCATCTTGGCCATGCCCCTGTGATTAATATTAAACACAAAATCTTCATCTTGATTTTTTATTGCAATACCATTCGGTGTACAATAAACTACATAGTTCATTTTACAAAGCAAGTGTTTGCACAAAATGAACTGATTATTTCCCATTGATTCTATTTGAACTGGGACATCTGCTGTAACCCGATTAACAATCTGTTTATTACTGATGCCTACAACTTGAATTTCTCTTCCAGAGGGAGAGATAGGTTTGGAACCTCCAGCAGAACATACGGCAGAATAGGTAGCCCCCATATCTATCAAGAAAGAAATGGGGTGGGTATTACCTTCACCGTCAATGTATAGGCCAATCTGGTCTACCTCCATGTCTGCTCCAAGTAAGCTATCCTCCATTCCCCTCAGGCACTGTCATTGGGAATTATTTTCTCGAGAAAACTGAGGAAAATCATTGCTTAGTATTACTGGATTCTCTTGATATCTAGGATCTCTTGGCATTTCGTTTTTCAGATTTTGCTGCTAAACTTGGGCTATAGGCATACTCATGTAAAATTGTCTCTGATACTGCAAAATCATTCTGGATTCAATCTGGATTTTGTCGACATACCCATTTCTAATGACTTATTTTACCACAGAAATGACAAGAAGTGTTCTTCTTTAGCATATCAATATTTGCATTCACTCCATAATTATTCATAGCTTCTATTCCACTGTCTTGCATTTGCACCATTTCATTTCCCATCTTCGCAGACTTGCATTGAAGACATCACATTCAGACCATTATTGTCAGATAGCACAAAACCCAAATCAAAACCAATCGCCGATTCCTGCCCTTTCTCTCAAACTGTTTTGTCAGGCAAGCATCAGCTGCTCTTTGATCCTTCTCTACTTTGCATCAAACCAGGTACTACTGTTCTTGGCATATTTAACCCCTTGGCCGTGGGGGTAATTCCCCCGCTGTGCTGGGGGGTGGGGGTGGCACGCACAGTGCCCTGGGGCTCGTGACGAGCTCAGCTCGTCATGAGCCATGGTGGCCGTGTGCTCATGACGAGCTGAGCTCGTCATGGCCACACCCGTTTCCTTAGAACGCTCAGCACAGCGGGGGAATTAGCCCCGCATGCGAGCGTTGGAGCCATTATGACGAGCTCAGCTCATCATGAGCACACGGCAACCGTGGCTCATGACGAGCTGAGCTCGTCATGAGCATGGGAGGGGTTAAAGATTTCATCTATACTGTTTGTCTGCCAGCACATCACACTTTGCAGTAAAGGTTTACTAAGCTCAGGACACAAACCCATACCAAAAACAGAGACAGAACCGCTAGCACCATCTTTCCCGGGATCTTCAAATTCACTTTGCTTCTTAAAACCCTGCACAAGTCTCTCGTAAAAGGCATGCACTGACTCTTTTGGCTCTCGTGAAGATCTATCTCAAAATCCTCACCCAGTTAATGTCTTTCTCTGGCACCTTTTTTCAAATGATCTATTAACTCTTTGTATTTGTCAGCATCCTCTTAAAAAAGGAGCATTATTAGACGTAACCCTAACTGGGTCCTCAGTTGGCCAAGCAGCCTTACATTTGGAGCAAAAGCCCCTAGAAACTACAATCACTTACAGCACATTCAAGTCGATCCAGAGCATTTTCTAAATTGTTGTCAACCTATGAACCTCTTTGTACTACTTCTCAGGTTCCTCTCACAATTTTGGAAAATGTAATGTAAAAGCATAACGATCACCTCTGGTCCAGGGTATATGCACATAGCTTCCTCCATGCACTTTCTTTAGGGGAAGTTATTAAACTGGCCCTATTTCTGGATCACTAGGTGACCCCTTCACTTTCCTTCCTGTCTCTGATGCTTTCTTTTTATTATTAGCCTCTTTCTTCCATCCCTCTCTGTATTTCTCAAATCCCTCCATCCCTTGTCTTTTCAACCAGATCCTTGATGTCAGCTATTAAGGTTATCAAACCTATTTCATCTATTTCATCATTGGTCAAATACATTTTGTAATTTCTTCTCACATTTTCCATTTTACTGATGTCAACCTCACATTAATCAGCCAATACCTCTAGGTTATCATGCTCCTCATGTGCATTTCTTACTGAGTCTTTGATTATATATCTCATTTCATTAACATTGTATAACATTAATATGTTCATGTCAATTGTTTCTTGTAACATTTCCCCAAATTCAATTTTTAAAAGCACAACTATAATAACTCTCTCTTAAGGGATTTCTTCAATAACAGTATTAGTAATATGCAAGTAAATTGGAACTGGAGAAACAACTATAATATATCTACTAGTACTTGGCAAAGTCTCGAGTGGGACACTCAGTGTTGCACTCGCAGTACGAGTTACTTACCTTCGGTAACGATGTATCTAGTAGAGGCGATTCTAGCCGCAGATTCCTTCACGTAGAATTATCCCCAGCCGTGAGACTGGGTCCGGAAACTTTTTGCCACAGCATCCCTGCGCGCCGGGGGCGGAGCGGCATCACGAGACTCTGCCCAGGTGTCGTCCGCTTACGTGGCGTCAGCGAGGTCACATAAACTCCACCCCTGCGCGCCTACGTCAATTTTCTTCAGAGAACTTTTCCGCACCACAACGCAGAGCCACCAGACAAAAAACTGTGGGAACATGGGAACAGTGTGCGAAAGAGTAAAAAAAGGAGGAAGACACCACAAGGAACAGTGCAAAAGGAACCTACATAAAAGGTCATGACACATGTAGCAGGCCTACAACCCTCATGCAGAATCAAGGAAGGGGAGCCAGTCCCATAACAGACAGGAACAACCAACCTCCAAGCCACCCCCCAAGGAACAAGGGTGAGGCACGGCCAGATGACCCCAACATAGAGGTAAGCAGAGGGGCCAGGACCCCTAGCAGCAAGAGGAAGGGAGGGGAGGGCAGAGATTGAAGGCAAACCTCCCAACCTGGAGCAGCCAGAGCAGCGGGGCACAGGAGCAACGTAACCCCATCCTTCAAAGAAACAGGAAGAGGAATGAACAGCAACAAGACGGAACCACCGTCAAGAGCAAAAGAAAGCACTCGCAGGAGACACAGCCCCCCACCGAGAGACGAGTACCGAAGACCAGCCCAAGGGTCCTCGCAGAACAGGGAAGAAGGGCGGGCCGTGAAGGAATCTGTGGCTAGAATCGTCACTACCAGATACATCGTTACCGAAGGTAATTAACTCGTATATCTGATAGAGGCTACTAGCTGCAGATTCCTTCACATAGAATAGATACCCTAGCAATCAATACCCATGGTGAAGAAGGGTCTGCAAAAGGACCCCACTAGACTGGACAAGGGCCCCACAAGGGACTCGACCTGCGACCAGGGAAGAACCTCGTCCCTTCCAGAAAAGAGGACCCCCCCAAGCCGAACACCACCGACCCCAAGAGGGAGGAAGGAGGAAGCAGGAGGACTGAGAAGGCCTGGACACTCACAACAGAGGAACCAAGGGTAAGGCCGGAGAGGCCGAAGGACCCCACTCCCCCCCAATGCCACAGAGTTTCCATCCAATGCCAGGACAGGCCGAGGAACAAGAAGAATAAGAAGAAGCCCAGAGGGAAAAGAAGGCGAGCCCACCCAGAGGAAAGGCAACAGGCCAGCCACAATGGCACTGATAGCCGTAAACCGACAGAAGCAAGAAGAACAGCTCGGGGCCCCAGAAAAACCGGGCAGGTGACGCCTGACAGGGGAGAACACAGAAGCATCCCAGCCCTCAGGACTGGAGCAGGAGGAAGAGGAAATGCCCGGACACACCACCACAAGGAGCCGCACACACAACCTCAAGAAGCAATAGCAACATACATAAACGCCATGGAGAACAGGCACCCAAAGGTGACCAGAACTCCCCAGCAGAACTCAGCTATATAACAGCTACCACTACCCACATAGGGTACGTTAAGTCCCAAGACATGGGAACCCTCTTTGGAAGAACGTCCACAGCAGAGGAAAAACAAAAGGGCCACGGGGAAAAACACCCCCGCGGAAGGCTTGACAATCAGCCCAAGCAAAACAGAAGGCCTAATCTCAGGGCCAAGTCTGCGTAACAAGTCCAGCAAAATCACACATAGTCAACAAAGGGCTGTCTAGCAGCCAACAATGCCAAAGTCCCAATGAGGACTCAAATAGCCAGGAAACACACTCTAGAGCCAGAACAACCGGCCCAAGAAGGCCCAGAACCAGCCCAACTCAGCAGTCACTGAGGAGGGAAAGGAGGAGGAGGAGTATAAGGCGGAGGAAGAGGAGGAGGACGGAGCCCTGCCAGGAACCTTTGGATGGTGGAGTCAGCCGGGGCATGCAACAACAGGCTGCCATCAAACGGAAGAGCAATAAGCTGCTCCCAAATATTTTCAGGGAACACGCCGTCCCGAAGCCAAGCATGGCGAAGGAGGGAGACTGAGGAAGCCATGGCCTGTCCCAGCACTTCCGAGATGTCCAGAACGGAGTGGAGAATAAACGCCGCTAGCTCCCGGCCATCCAAAGCATGATGCCATAAGTTCACCTGAACAGTCTCTTGGGATGCTGCGGATCCCAGAGACTCCGCTGAGTCTCACAAACAAGAGGAGGCCCTAGCCAATACACACAAGGTGTTAAGGAACCACAAGGCAGCGCTGGTCGAGGTGAACATGTTGCGCCCCCAGAGTCCAGCCAGCGGGCCTCCCGGGACAGCGGAGTCAACAGTGGCGGCAGGGAGGTAAAAGGGGTCCGCAAAAGTGGACTGGCAGCAGAGGGGTGGAGGAAAAGGCACGCCGGGTCACACGGAGCCAAGCTCCTGTCATGGAAGAAAGGAGCGAACCCTCAAATGGAAGCAAGATCTCCCTACCACCAGCGCCCTGGTGGAGAACCTCCAAGAGATGGTCCGCCGGGAAATGAGCAATTGGGTCACCCATGTGCAGAATGCCCAAAGCCATGGACACCGCGTGAGCGAAGGCCGCACCCGGCTCTGTAGTGCCCCGCGGAGAAGAAAGCATCTCCTCCGTGTGTGACGGCTGCAAACTAAGGCGGCCGTCCCCGAAGCCAAGCGGGACGGGCAAAGGCCAGACCTGGAAGACAGAAGGTACCGAAGAATGGGGTACCTTCTGTTCCTCCAACGAACACCTCGGCCTCAGAAAAGTCTGGGAGCCACCCTTCTACGACTCTGGTCAAAAAGACACAACACGGCGGCCAGGGTCCGGGGAAGAGGACACCAATATGCAGCCAGCCTCCAGAGAAGAGAGAGCATCCGAAGATGAATCCACGGCAGGACCTCTGTGTGGAGCACTCTGAGGCAGGACGCCAGAACCATCCGGCACTGAAGGAGAGACCGGATAGGGCTCCTCCAAGTCACACCGCGCCGGGTACCAGAATGGAGCCGGAGCCGAAGTGGCCTAGAGGCGGCGCCGGAATGACGCCGACTCGACCTCCGCCGAGGCAGCCGCCTGGGTGGAGGAATGAGACGGACCGGGGGAGTGACACGAAGCCCTCCGCCAACCTCGGCCCAGTACGTGGCTGAGGTGGTCCGGCGACCCATACGGCAATAACAGGGACTATTCAACCTCCGACGAGGCAGCCGCCTGGGAGGAGGAACGAAAAGGGCCTGGAGGGGGATGAGGGGTCCCCACCAGGCTTTGACCCAGAGCGGGACGAGGGGAGATCACGGACCCCAGTAGTGCCGCCCAGAGTAGCAGGCGCCAGCGCCGTGGTGGCGTCAGCTTAGCCGTGGACGAAGCTTTTGCCTGACCAGAGGGCCAAGCGGGGCTCGGGGATGCGGCCCGAGCCCCAATGACCTCCCGTGACACCACAGGGACTCCGTTGGGAGTTTGCGGTGAGGCAGAGGCGCTTTGGTCTGAAGGAGGGACCCCCGAGGGGCCACACCCCAACAGCACCACATCTCCAAGCCTGGATCCGAGCCAGTCGGCGCGGGCGGCCATAGCCGGCGGCGGCTCCGCGGAGGGCCCCGCGCAAGACAAGGGATCCGCTGCCACCCCAGGAGGGGAAGGAAGAGGAGAAGCCAGGGAGGCCTGCAAGGCCACCGCATATGTCTCCATCTGGACTCTCGACGCCTCTTCACCGAGAAACAGTGGATAGGAGACCAAAATGCAGGCCACATCACCCGCGGAGAGCCCGCGCCCCAGGTAGGCCGAACACCAGCCCCCGGGGTCAAACTGCGACACTTACCCACTGGGGAGCGACGCTCTCACGACATGGGAGAAGGATGAGGACGACGACCACGGCCGTATCTGAAGCCGTCTGCCGAGGCTGATCGAGGGAAGGAAGTCGACCTGGAGAGACGCGCCGAGTGTAGTTCCATCCGGCGCTCCCGTCGCGACTTCGGCTTCAACTGTTGGCACGCCTCACAATCAGTGGTGCCGTGATTCTCCCCTAAACACCACGTACAAATGAGGTGAGGATCCGTCGCTGATATAAGACGCCCACACAACGTGCACGTTTTGAAGCCCGAAGGCATTCGCACACTGTTCCACCAAGAGAAAAGACAATGGTGTAGAAAAAAGGACCGGCAACAAAGACCGGATCCGCGTTGCACGTGGAAAAGATAAAAATGGACGTAAGCGTGCTGAGGTGGGGCTTATGTGACCTCGCTGACGTCACGTACGCGGACGACGCCTGGGCGGATGCGAGTGATGCAACCCCGCCCCTGGCGTGCAGGGATGCTGTGGCGAAAGTTTCCGGATTCAGTCTCACTCCTGGGGATAATTCTACATGAAGGAATCTGCGGCTAGTAGTCTCTATCAGATACTGTAGATGCAGTTTTTACCTGTGGTTCTATACCCGTACCATCTCTTGCTGCACCCGTATCAAGCACAACAGGACAGGGTGCGTGCATTTCATGCTTATATGGAGGAGGTCTGGACTTCAAAATAGCACTTATAAAGTTATCCTCCTCATCTGAGTCTTGGTTTTGCTTCTCTCTGTCTCCCTCATCTGTTTTATTTTTCTCAATCATTGCTTTGACTATTGCGTGGACAACTCTTACTCCATCATATCCTCCCTCCAACACCTTTCTTGTTGATCCCACTTGCCTTTGAACTATTGTCTAATTGAACCTTAGTCTGAAATCAAGGTACACATATAAAAAACCAATGCCCATCATCATCTCATATGCATGCATTCCCTCAGCAGGTAAATTCAGATCCCCCCATAGCAGGTATATTAGAAACTTTAGGTTTATTCAACATAGCACCCATTGTTTTAACTCCAAAAACTGTGCAAAACGAGCTAGCAACCAACCAATCCCAGAGTAGCTATGCCAAAGGTCAACCAATAACAGAGCATCTCTATCAGCAATCAACAAAAAGACAGCTTGACTCTGTAGTGACATCGAACAAATGTACCCGCATGATTTCTTGGCTGACTAGGCAATCACAGCAAAACGTTTTCCTGAATGAGAAAACAATTGCACAGCCTTTCTCAATGCACACACTAAATAAACCAAAACAAATTTTGTCTGCTCAACCTAAATAGGAAAAAATCAGCAAGTTAACGTAAAACAATTCTTATAAACAACAAAATTAAGAATAGCACCTTTGAAGCACTTGTCAATCTCAATTCATACTAAAGCAGACTCTCGACCAGCCGCAGTCCATCTCTGGTTAGTGTATTTACTCCTGTGTGTCGAGGAGCAGAGCATACCAAGCCAAATTAATCGCACAGAAGACATATTAATTCAGAATACCCTATCAGTGTGTATATTTCACCTCACAAACCACACACCTTTAGACAGACAAGTTAAACAACAATATCTTGAGATCTTGGATCTTTAACGAATCTGATAATCAAACCAACACATATAAAACCCAACACATTTCTGAAGCAGATCACAAATAAGAATAGTACATCAAAAAACAGGTTCTGTGCAAAATCCACTTGGAAAATCCAATATTGAACAATCCATAAATACTAAGGACTGGGCAAAATGGAAATCTTTTAAGCAGACATGAGGTGCTTTTCAACGTGCAACCACCCTCTGCTACCAAACGATTGACATGGGGGTATCTCAAAATGTCAGACACCCACAATTCACCTCAATCACAATGCCCACATTTATAGGATTGGAATCGATGTTAAACCTCAATGTCATGAGGCAATGTGTTCCCGCATTAAGGCATCTCCCAATGCATCTATTTATAAGAAATATAGTCAATTAATCAAATGGACCCTCTCAATATCTGAGTTCTAGATCAATGAAATAATTAAGGGGTTTTAGTACAAAATTCAAAAGTAACGTAATACAGAGTCGATGCCATGAAGGCTCTCAAATAAGAGGGTTCACAGATGTATGCAAAGCCAGAAGTTATTTTAAGTCTCAAGAAAGCAGCAAAATCAGGGCAGAAACGGACAGCATCCCTAATAGAACAGGAAAGTCTTTTGGTTCACCCCCAAAATCAAGGGTTTGCTAACATTATTTTTGCATATGAAATTAACAGAACCACAGAATCAAGATGGGGTACGAAAATGTATCATTTCATCAGCAAATTAGTGCACAGTAAATGTAAACATCATATTGCCTTACTACCTTAATATTGCTCCACTACATGAATAACTATTCTGCTCCCTCTATGCTAATGCTGTCTGAGGATGCTAGAAAAATCTAGATACATGAACAACAGTGTGTTATAAGAATGAATAGGTACAGAGATCTAGCCGAAAGACTTTGATGAAAAAGTTGCAGTTTCATAACTAAGCAGGGGAAGTTTTTTTTCAAGTCAGCAGGAGCAACAACAATAGAAATAAAAAAATAATAATAATGATCTGCTTGACTACATGCTGCAGAAACAACAAGCAGTGAGATATGCAGGAGAACATGAGTGACAAGGGCAACTTCCATTTTGGACAAGAGGGTGTTTATAACTAAATTAGGTCACAGTTTACAAGGATCAGAATAATTCACTTTTACGCTTCATAAAGATTTTGTTTCAAAAGCAACAGTGTATACATGTTTAATTTGAGTATGAATGTACATTCTGCACTTTGTTAATGATGCACAAATATATAAACTACATACAAATCTCTACCAGTGAGAGCCTCAGAAATGGTGGCAACGGCCCGAGTGATTGGTTGTGAATCCACACCTTCTTCCACTTAGATCTCCCTATTGGAGAGTCTTTTGGTAGCAAGGTCATGGTTACAGTGGGAGAAGCAACTTCTCTAGATGTTACGCAGTGTTGGTCGCTTCATCCTTTGCCTTTCTCCCGGAGGCGAATCCCTTCTCAAACCTCTGGGGCTCTATGTGTAATTTTTTTCACAAAATTGGACGGCTTAGACTTAATGTGAGATGGGTAACCTGATCTAACACACATTATGTGGGCCAGAGGCTGACTTATTCCTCCCACAGGAGTGCACTTCAAACCGTGAGGGCATATCAACAAATAGTCTCTTCAAACACGAAAAAAGATGGAAAATCTTTTAATAATCTAAGGACGCTAAAATAAATTTGAAAATGATCATACTGAGAGGAGAAAGTCTAAACAAATATAGAGAAAAAAACAGAAAGTGAGACCATCTCAGCATGAACTGTAAAAAAAGAAATGAGCCTATGAGGCAACTGGATATGGAAACTGCTTATTCCTTAAAGGGACAGTACACATTTTTTGTATAGCTAACTTATCAAGCTATTTTTTTTCCTTCACATACTTTTTTCCATGTACAAGTTTAGGAACTTTTTTGTTGCAGCAAGCTTGAGTTCTCATGCTGCAATGTTTTATAATGGACAGCAAAAATTCTGAAAAATCTTTGACTGTTTAGCCTATGGAGGATAGTTCTACACTCTGTGAAATTACAGCTTTTCACCACTGATAAATACATATGCCCTTTTTCAGGCATGAAGGTTTGTGGAATTCCCACACAAAGGTGGGACTATCTACATTTATGACTATCAGTGAAGATCCTATGATGCAGAAGTATAGAAATATGAATGATATAGCCATCCTGCTATCAGGGGTGTAACAAAGGCTCTTACGGAACGGGGAGACCTCCAACCTTTCTGGGAACCCCCAATTCGTCAAGGGACCCCCACTCAGCCCCAGCCCAATAAATATCTGTGAGATATGGGATAGTCAGGGGCCGCTCATCACATTCTGCAGGGCGGCGCCATCATTTGGCATTACCCTACTGCTTGCTAGGCTTTCTTTGGAAGAGGCTAGGCTGTACTGATAAGCCAGTCATTGAGTAACAGCTTTTTACATTTTCTGTCTGCTTTGTTAACAATCATTCAACCCCCTTCTTATGCTAAGCGTACAGCATAACCCCTCAGCTTGAGAGGTTGAAAATTAAAGAAAGTTGGAAGATTGTTGGTTTGCTATATGTGGAACTCGGAATTTAATGCAGACAGGAATGAAGGATGGTATTTCATGATTACCATACTCCTGCAGAAGACAGAGGATTGATGAGAAGACAAAGGTTGAATTTGCTTGCTCTGTTAGTTAAGATGACAGATACTTCGAACGAACGATGGGCATTGCAAAGTTTACAGGTTCAAAGAGGATAAGTGAGCTCAACAATTTTAAAGGGAACACGTTAAACACTCACGAGTTAGAAAGTCTTTCACTGGACGGAACACTTTTTTGACACCTCCCAGTAAATCTTTAACAACTAGGATAGTGAATAGGGAGACCTCTGAGGACCTCATTCTTTAAGCTGTGATAGCAGCTTCTATGTGTATCCGTATGGAGAAAATCTGCATGCAAGCGTTTGCTGGGCAAGAAAGACACAGCAATACTGCTCTCCTTGTTAAGTAATTGAATTGATGGATTTTGGCAGCTTTTCTGCTTTAGAGCGCAGTATTTTCCTGAACAGATGGGCTTATATCTTCTTTAAATATAACTATATATTTATGAGGCAAATTCAGTGGCTCAATGCAAGACCGCAAAGGAAAGGAGGCCAAGTATAACAATAGCTGGTTAATATAGTCTGGCCTGCGAGTAAGCTTACTGTGCACCGTCTCTGACACGGGGTGGAGATCTAAATATTTAACACTGGCAAAGCAACATTGGACAGTTCATGCTTCAAAATAAATAAGTGTTCCAATATTAGTTAATCAAACCTCATTGTTCAGTTTATTATTTTGCAGAATGGCTGGAACTAGATGTCAGATGTTCAACAGATATCAAGTCTGTAGCTATAACTTTTCTTCAGGAGCTTTTACTCCGTTAATGCAATAATTCTATGTCTATATGCAAACTTCTTTTCTAGTGAGCCCCTTTCCCGGTGTTCTGAGTTCATGTTGTTACCAGCATTGCCCAGACTATGCATACAATTAATAAACAAGACAAGAGTGTTCCAAGGTAGTAGCGAACCACCGTTTTGGAGCAAATAAACGACTTCACTTAAGGCGTTAAGGAAAGCGCTCACTCACCACCTAGTGATGACATGCTTCATCATCGGGCCCCACAAAAGAGACCTAGCGTCTCTTTTGTGTGCTTCAACGCCAGATCTACTGCGGAGCGGGTTGGTGGATTAAGGCAGTGTTGTGCAAAGAAAATTAAGTGGGCGGTGAGAGATTAAAAAGAGTCAGTAGTGTATCAAAATTAACTTTATTATAATGATCACTAAGGACTTATGGATAAAAATTATGTGTAGGAAATTCGTCCACAATTAATTAAGTGGTAGTTTCCTAATATCAGTCGACATGTTTCAGCCACGAAACGGTATGAATTTAGCTGGCATTCATCAGGACTCAGTGTAAATAAACCCTGGCGGTATGGACTCTCTAAGGCCCACCCTTACCTAGGGGCGTGAAAGTGAAAAATACAAAGTGAAAAGTGCAAAAAATTAGGAAGAAAAATAATGTCTTCCTAATTACTCCTGGTTTAGGAGGCTTCCGAACTTCCGGTGAATACTTGACACCTTAAAAGTGCAGAAACCGTAAACACAGCAACAACCCTTGTTAAAAAACACCAAAACCCGTGGGAAAAAACCCTGCATACCGCCCACACCCAATAAAAAAAATTACACCGACCCTGGGTTTCCCCGCTAAATTGGCAGATGTGGTAGAAGAACTGTTTGAATCCCGTTTGGAACCACTTTTGGTAAATATTGCAAAGGACATAGTGGACACTTTGAAGCAATGTGTAGACAATATCCTGCTTAAATGTGAACGCATTGATAACTGCCTAAATGACCTGAAGTCTCACACTGAGGGGAAGCGGGCCAATGAAAAACCTGGATTGATTGGTAGTCAGGAGGTGATCATGGGCTCACCATTGCAGGCTAATAGCCAAGGTCACACAACACGCACAAATCCACCCAAAGGGAATATAACATCTCAAGGGGAGGCACATACGATTGCAGTCTCAGGGGCTGTGCCTGAGGACAGGGTTGCCAATCCTCTAGTTAAGGAGCGAAGAAGTAGCGGGTGGCATGCCAGACAGAACAACATAGTGGATCTCCCCCCAGATGCAGCACCTTTAGTTGTAATTTTAACTGGGATTCCACGCCTTAACATTAACCAGAGGGAATCAGAACAGGATCTACTGATCAGAACCAGAAGATGGTGTACACAGTTTAGTAGTGGGAGCTTGGATGTGGGGAAAAATATTATAGCTGCCAGAAGGGTCGACTGGGTGGGGCGAAGGGAGAAATGTATCACCGGTGACTGTGTGATTGTTAACTTTAACAGTCCCAATATGGCCAATACACTACTCTGGGATGGATCAGAACCAGTTGGTACAGGTATCAGACCCCTGCCATTAAGCTACTTTTATCCTCCCCCACCCCATCGACTGGTTAAACCACGACCCTGGCACATCCCGTCACCTGTAGGACACATAGGTAGGGCAGGGGAAGTGAGACACTATTCCTATCAAGCTCAGCAGACTCGTCTGCGGGTGGGGGATAAGCTTGTCGCCACCGCACGCAAGGTCCCGGATCATACAGATGAAATTCAGGTGGAACCCGTTGTGCTAAGTAATAGGTTCTCACCACTTGCAAACCCCTCTAGCCTGGACCTAGTGGATTGACAACCACTCACCCACCCGACTGGTCAGGAGAATTCCACTCTAGTCAATCAACGCTATAAACCAATGATACTTAGTTGGAATATAGCAGGGCTAAGGAGGAAAGCCTTGGATGACAGATGGGTTAACTTTGTAACTCATCACGATATTGTGTGTTTTCAGGAGACGTGGGATGTAAATGAAAACTTTTATTTAAATGGATATCGTAGTTCCTCAGTTAAAGCGACTGCTGGGCTGGGAGGGAGACCCAAAGGTGGCCTGTACACAATTACCTCTATCAATTTGGTAGGCTCCATGAAGAAAATAGAATTATCTGTGGATAGTATTTTGTGTGTAGAATGGGTTAGGCCCAACCTCCCCATAATTTTAATAGTAAACTTTTATAATGCACCGGACAAGGTATCTTGTAACACACACTTAAGGTCCTTATCCTTCTTTCTTTCTCATTACAAGTCACATCAAACAGCTTTATTCGAAATTTTGCTCATGGGACATTTTAACATACACCCCTGTGGATGGGACTGTTTTTCTAAACAACAATTGGCAGCCCCGGGCGCTATCAGTCCCCATCTTGAACACACACCGCAGGGGATGGAGCTGGAAGAATTACTTGCCGACCTAAATCTGTTTGAGGTAGCTGGGTCTGAGGGGGAAAATAGGGCACCGACGTTCATAGGTAGAGATGCAAACACTGTCATCGATTACATCTTTATTTCAGCTGGACTAGTTGACGCGGTATCTTCCCTGGAAGTCAAGGTTTCCGCCTTTAGTGACCATAGTCCCCTGATCCTGATTCTAGACATTGGGAGCAACAACGTAACCCAGGTTGAGCGTCTGGGTGGTTGCTGCGACCCAATCGTCCCCAAGGACCGGGGAAGAAGATTAAATTGGTCCAAGGTGGTTCCGGACACATTTATTCAGCACCTAAAAGCAAATGTTCATGTAGATCTGCTAACATGCACAGATAGTTTGGCAGTTGACACTGATATAATTAATTCGTTTACTAACATCTGTATGCAAGTTAGCCAAGATCTAACACTTAGGAAGATGCGAGCTGAAACTTCCCGCCCAAGGTGGTTCGACAGGGAATGCTCAAAAGCACATAAGGAGCTTATGGAGGCCCTCAAACAGCAGCCAAGGAATCGGGAGCGGGTGATTCAGTGCAGGAAGCTCTATGGATTCACTACCTCCAACCGAAAAAAGACCATAAAAAACGAGGCTTGGGACGATCTCACATCAATTAACATCTTGAGAGATAGCTCCAAATTCTGGGCTGTGATCAACCACTCCTATTTTTCTGAGGAAGAAAATTCTATCATGGATTGTGTAATCCCTGAGGAAGATTGGGTTGCCCACTTCAGCCAAATATACAACAGTGGAGAGGCTTTAATACCAGATAGTCTTCACCGGCCCATGGTCCCTGATGTCCCCCTGCAGTTTAGTGAGCACGAGGTTACTAGGGCCATTTTGGAGATGACAAAATGTAAGGCCCCGGGCCCAGATGGCGTCCCTGCAGATCTTTATAGGTCACCCCTGGACATGTGGGCTAGAATAGTCACTAACGTCTTTAATTCCTCCTGCACAGCTGGGTTTCCCAAATCATGGTCCTCTTCGACCATTATTCCCATCTACAAGAAAGGTTCCCGAACAGACCCGGCCTGCTATAGGCCGATATCATTGATTGACTCTGCCGTCAAAATTCTGGGCCGAGTCATATTACAGAGACTGGGGGATTTCATAAAGGAGAAGGGGGTCCTTTCAGACCTGCAGTATGGGTTCAGGGCCGGGAGAGGGACCATGGACCAGTGCCTAAACCTCCTTATGCTGGTCGGCAAATACACAAAGGCTAAGGAGGGTAATTTATACATGGCTTTCATGGACCTCTCCTCGGCCTTCGATTTGGTCAACCGAACAAAGTTATGGGCCATACTGGCCAGCCTAGGTATTGACCCATCGCTGGTTAACTTTCTAGCGCTACTGCACACAGATTTGTCAGCCTCCATCAGAACCGATCGGGAGGGCAGCTGTACTCGGCCATTCCGCTCCAGAAGGGGTGTTAGGCAGGGCTGCATTTTGGCCCCTCTCCTATTCACCCTTTATATTAACTCCCTGGGTAAAGAACTGGAGGACTCAACACCTGATATTCCACGCGTGGGGGATTCCCTAGTGCCCGTATTACTATACGCGGATGACGCGGTGCTTTTAGCCCGCACAGGGGTAGGGTTACAGAAACTTCTCAACGCATTTGGAGAGTTCATGGCCTCACTTGACCTGGTGATTAACAACAAAAAATCCCATATAATGGTGGCGGGGAAACGCAAGAAAACTCAAATGCTAAAGACGTTTACCTGCATGGGTGAGAGGGTGACCAGGGTACCAGTCTTTACCTACCTGGGCGTCATCTCTGAAGAGGGGGGCTCTTGGACCGCCCAATTAAATGCAAAAAGCCTTGCAGTCAAAAGTTCAACCTCAGCTCTAATGAGCTTTGCAAAGCGATTGGGTTCGCGCCCAATGGACGCTCTCCTGAAAGTGTACAAGACGAAATGCTTGTCCATAGCTATGTATGGTGCTCCTCTGTGGGGCTTTTCGCCACAAGGCAAAATACAAATTGCGGAAAATATCTTCCTCAGAACACTGTTAAGAGTCCCACAATCTACACCAGTCTTCTCTCTACATACTGAGTTAGGCATAGGCTATGTAACCGATGAGCTTCAATTGGCCCCCTTGGTCTACTGGGCAAAAACCTGGTTAAATAATGATATCCCTGTGAACCACTGTATTCTTAAGGATTGTATGGCGCTAGACATGGTGTCTAAAATTCCTTGTCTAGTATACATTAAGAACACGTTGAAAATTATGGGTAGGCCAGATCTTTACAATTACCCGAACAACATAGTCAAAGGAGACGTAAAATGGATTAAGGAGAACTTCCTGCTTAGGGTGAATCAGGCTAGGGAAGAGGAGGAAGTAATTAAGCCAAAAGTTAGAGCAAATTTTTTGCTCTTAACTACTCCCTCTCTAGAACCCTATCTAAAAATTGTTAGTAAACCATTTCATCGTCATCTCCTTATTAGATTCAGGTTTAATATTATACAATATTCCTTGGGTAACTTCCCAGTGTGGGGGGTACCTGATATACTGAGCCCATGTAGCTGTGATAATTTTTCAGAGCAGTCTCTTATGCAATTTGTAATGTTCTGTGACCACTTTAAGGAGGGTAGAAGGCGGTTTTTAGCCCCAATCTTAAGAGATGCGGGTTTTTCACAAGTACGCCCTGCTCTCCTTTACTTACAACTATTAGGATCCACAAAGGTAATTTTCGGGGTTGCTAGCTTTCTGGCAGCTGCCATGCGTATTAAGACCAGGAGGCTATCCCCGAATAACCTGACGGGGTGACCGAATATACTGTGCTCTTTTTTACTGCTTTTAACTGTTTTTTAGCATGCCCATTTTTAACAATTTTTGTATATATTCAATATTATCATTAATGTATAATGTCTTCTTAAACTGATGAAATGTGACATTGTCTTTTTATTTGCCTGTCTTTGCTTTTATGATTTTAACAATCGAATAAAGCTTGTTTTGACTTTGACTTTGACTTTGATATGCATACAATTAACCAGGGTACAAAAGTACTGCCCTTTTGATCAATTGATTGCAGAAACTTCTTTCCACCGAATTCAGTGATCGCGACGGTTCTCAACAACTAACCAAAGAATGAACAATCCCAGAATAATCCTAATTTTCTAAAAGGGATGCACATACTCCAATGCGCAATGGGCACCGGTCATGAGCTTCAGTGGAATCATAATCTATATTTGCTTTAAGGGAGTGTGTTTATCCATGTTGCAGCACATTAAATTATATATAAACAATTATAACCACTTTGAGTGCTTGGAAGATCTGCTTTTTTAGTCTTTTATTGATATAGTTCTTATTGCTTGCCATTGGGACTTTTTTTTTTTTTTTTTTTTTTTTTAGAGAATGCGAAATCTTGAAGGATGGCATACAGAAGGTTGTTGTTTAAGACTGGTGCTTTTCTTTAAAACATGCTCTACTCAAATCAGTTATTTCCATGTACTCAGCTCTACCTGGTATAGCCATGAGGTTTATGTTGTGAGTTCTCCACCTAGTGCCTCTCTGCTTATCCAGGTAATACTTCCTCACGGTGTTTTCTGTCTCTACCAGAAATTAAACAGAACAAGTGCTTGTTCGGTCTGTTTTTGGCTGCGACTGGCCTGTGTAGTGCTGCAGCTAGGGATGAGGTGGCAGGGGTGGCTTCCCTTCACCTCTGCTGTTCCCCGTTGTACTAATGGATATAGTCCATCCAGCCAGCATCTGACTTGGATTAGGAGACAAGGTTGATTGCAGGAATTCCTGGCACAGCGACAAACGATCGAAAGCTGTATTATTTGATGAACTGTTTTATTACGAGAACCTGGTAGACAGCTAAACCTGTGTCAGGCTTTTCAAAGGGATTCTAGCAATGATTTTTACAATGCAAATCTTTTACCCCTAGAGTTTAAAAAATGAGGTAATCAACACCATAATCCTTGCATAAATAGGTAATCATCGAGACTTCATGAAACAAAATAAATGTCTGTAGGTTTTAACATGATGCAATTACAGAGCAAATTTTCTGTAAAATATGTTTTATTATAAATAAATCAGGCCTACTGCCTTTGTTGTACATTTTCATAATAAACAGATCAGACATATGGCATTGGAAATAACTATTCTCAGTGAAACAATCATAAAGGCCAATAATTAAATATCACAGTGAAATTCCTCAACCTCTAGGGTTTGTAAAAGGGTGTCACCAACATGGTGCTCTGGAGATTTCATGTAACAAAATACCTGTCTACAGCCTGTAGGACTGTGTGATAGCACCCCATTGTAAAATGCCTTTTGGCTTTATTAATGCTTTTGTCAATAACTAATCCAGACTAACTGCCTTTATCATAACTTTTCATATGAAACAGATGACATCTCTGCCATCATACATAATTGTCCCAGTGCACCAATCACCTTTAGCACTGGCTTATCACCATAACCAATTCAAGGCTGCTGTATTGAGCTTAAGCTTTACCACAAGAATACCTTCAGGCATACAGTCATAAAATTAAAAATATGTAAAGAATTACAGTTGGCACGCAAAAAAATATATAATTTCACTTAAGAAGGGCTAGAAAAAAATATTACACTGCAAATGTATCCCTGATTGTTTGTCAAAGGGGGCAACCAAAACCCACTACCTCTACACTAATCTGCGAGATCTGATGTAAGGAAATACCCATGTAAAGGCTTAAATATATAGCAGTAATAACAATCCACTCTTATAAACCTATTGATTTTAACACGTTTTTCACAACAAATACATTGGGTCTACTGCCTTTATCATACCTTTTCCTAATAAACAAAGCCGGCCCATAACTTCCATCAGTGACTCTGCTATATTAACTAACAAAGTTCTCTTGTACTGAAGAACAAGTTACTTACCTTCTGTAACGCTCTTTCTGGTGGATACCGCATCTGCCTGCGCACTCCTGAACGCTCCTGGAGGAAAGATAAATTAAAAGCAAACAAAGACGCTTACTCCACCTCCCTCTTAACCTACAAAACTACTATTCGAAAAACTAAAAGCGCATTCTTCCAGGAAAGAATAGAAAAAGCGGTATGCTCCAGCAAAGAATCCTATGTGATCCTAAAAGAACTTCTGAAGACCCCAGAACCCGGACCAAGACACCCCCCAGACCCCAAAGCTGATCAGGAAAAATGCTAACAATTGGCTAATTTCTTTCACGAAAAAATTCAAAAAATTCTTGACTCAATCCCTCCCGGGAGTCTATACGTGGAAAACGACCTCCCGCACGCCTTGACACATATCTGCCTCTATTCTTGGGGTCAAGTAACGACCGAAGAAGTGGGAAACACGTTAAAATCCATAAAAAGCGGATCCCCTAGGGACTCCGCCCCGCTTCGGATCCTCAAGGAGGTAGCTCCTACGATTGTCCCCCCCCTGACCCACCTGATCAACACCTCATTCCAACAGGGAGTTATACCCCCGAGCTGGAAGGCGGCCGTCGTTAAAGCTTTACTAAAGAAACCCTCCCTCGATCCGGAAAACTTGGCCAACTATAGGCCCATTTCCCTACTCCCAGGAATCAGCAAGATTGCTGAAAAACTGGCCAATAAAAAACTCTCCCAGTTCCTGGAGGCCAACAACAGGCTAAAAAGCTCTCAGACGGGCTTTCGTCCAGGACAGGGCACTGACATCGCCCTCCTGGCAGCGGTAGAGGAGGCCAGAGCACTCTTAGACGAAGGAGGATCAGTGGCAGTGATCCTCCTCGACCTGAGTGCGGCCTTCGATACCGTCAACCACCAACTTCTCATCAAAAGACTGAGGAGAGTCGGTGTGGAAGGCTCCGCCCTTACCTGGCTCTCATCCTTTCTGGCCCAACGGACCTACCAGATCTGGGAGAATAACACCTGCTCCTCCGAAACTCCCCTCCAATGTGGCGTGCCTCAGGGCTCATCCCTGAGCCCCACATTATTTAATATCTATATGTCCCCATTGGAGGAGGTCATCACTCCGTTCGGAATGAGCGTCGTCACCTACGCCGACGACACACAACTAGTTGTGTCACTATCCCACCCCAGACATCAACCAGCAGATTTATTTAACTGCCTTACGCAAGTCCAATGTTGGATGAACAGTTCAGCCTTAAAACTGAACGGGACGAAAACTGAGGTTTTGCTCCTCGGCCAGAAAGGACTCACACTCTCCCCGAACATCTGGCCAGCTTGTCTGGGCCCCCCCCCTGATCCAAAGGAAGAAGTAAAAAGCTTGGGTGTGTCTTACAAATACCCCAGCCAGAGCCTCGGCCAAACCGGCATTAAAACTCCTCCACTGGCTTCCTAAAAGGGAGCGGGTCAAATTCAAGGCCCTGTGCTTAGCTCACAGACTACTACAAAATCAAGGCCCCCCTGTTCTCAGGAAACTCATCAAACCCTACAAATCCCCAAGACCCCTCCGTTCTGACATGGAAAACTTTATCACTATCCCCAGATTTAGGAAAGCCCGCTCAGGCGGAAGACGTTTTTCAGTCCACACCGCACGGCTCTGGAACTCACTCCCCCGCGACCTGAGACTCGAACCAGAATATCTTCGCTTCAGGAAGCGGCTTAAAACCCACCTTTTTCCTAAAGGAATCATGCCTGTCCGTAACCCTGATCTTCTGTTTCCCCCCTAACCTCCCTTTCCTCCCCCCTTTCTTCCATGCCCCACTGACCCGAAGAGATAGGATCTTTTAGCGCTGGGATACCTCCGGGTGACTACGCGCTCTATAAAAAATAAATAATAAATAATAATAATAATAATTCCTCATCTTTTAAATTACCCCAAAGCGCAGCATTCCAAGGAAACGTTTCTCCTCAGCTCTCACACAGCTCACCCACTTTTTCCGTGCATTTGAGGCGAAATTGGTGAGTATACAAATCCCAACCAAATATGGAAATTGTTCATCATAGATATTTCCCAATTCCAATTAACTCATGATTCAAGCATTAAATCGCATAAAATATACATCTATTAATTTTTGGTATAAGCACACAGGCAACAGGGAGGCGGTGGGTCAGTAAAGAATCCACAGCAGATACTGTATCCACCAGAAAAAGTGTTACAGAAGGTAAGTAACTTGTTCTTCTGATGGATACATCTACCTGTGGATTCCTCACCTTTTGAATTAAATCCCCAAGTGGTCCCCTCTCGGAGGAAAGTGCCAGCCTGCTTTTACCAAAACATCCTGCAACACTGAATGAGCAAAATGGCCGCCCCTCTTTGCTTCCGAATCCAAACAATAGTGCTTTGCAAAAGTTTCGAGGGAGATCCAAGTTGCCGCTTTGCAGATGTCAAACACAGAGACACCTCTAGCCAAAGCCAAAGAAGAAGACTTACCTCTGATAGAATCAGCACGAATACCTTCAGGAGAGGCTTAGCAGATCTTGATGCACATAATTATCCACCTGGACAGCGTGCTTTTGTGGACAGCCTTGCCCTTCATCTTGCCCACATATCCTACAAAGAGTTGATCATCCAGCCTGAAGTCCTTGGTTCTGTCCAAGTAAAAGCTCACCGCCCTCTTGGGATCCAGGCGATGAAGTCTCTGCTCCTTAGAAGGATGAGGGGGAGGGTAGAAAGTAGGTAAAGTGATGGACTGCCCAAAGTGGAAAGAAGTGAGCCGGCATGAGTCCGTCAAATCAACCATCACCGGACTCACGCCGGCTCACCAATTGGTGCCTGCAACTGTGGTAGACCAAACACGGCTGCTCTCGTGATTCCCTCGACTGTACTTGAGGATCCCAAATTACACAAGGAAACACAGCTCCCCTCGCTGACCCTGAGGTCCATGAGTCTCTCTTGTTGACCGATGCTCCTTCTGCCAGTTTGAGCCCACACCAGCTCAACTCCTTTATCCGGGTTCAAGGGACTTGCCATATATCTCGTGGACACGCCGCCCCTCTTGGATTCGAGCAGTGATACCTACCCTCACTGTAATGACATTTGGTAAACTGGTCCTGATGATGGCCTAACATTCCATAAAGGCCGAAACTCCGTCGACCCTCACAGTGTAATTTACGGCGCCTCGATTGTGATTGCCCTGAAGAGTTTGTACATAAAGTGTATTAACTGTACAGGCATCAGATTATATCTCACTGTATATAAAATCCTGTCTGCGCCTTCCTTCCCACTGTACATATCCCCCAAGTGTCACTTTCACCATTTACTTTTTCACAAGCACTCTTGCACGTCCTAACAAGTTACATGACATTCAATGTAACACTGTGCAATTTATATGTGGTTTCATTTGTTTCTGTATTGAATATTTGATTTACTTAAATATATGTGGAAAGCAACTCTTCTTTCCTTTAACAAAACAGTCTTGCTCAACTTCATTGTGTTTTCCTATGCTCTTCCACAGCAATTCATCTTGCTCTTTAACCAGTTGCTTTACAAACAACTCTAAAAAGTCTGCAGCTTTTCAAATTACTGCATGATATGAGGTCACCTCGGGAGGTGGTAAGCACTTAAGTGATGCCCATTCCCACTCAGGGGAGGCATCCAGAACATTAGCCTCTTGTAATCCCTCAAACTCAGGATCAAGGTCCACTATCTCTCCTTCTTCAGCCCCTTCATGCTGCTCTTGAATTTCCTCTTCCTCCAAAAGCCTTTGAGCCTCTCGCCGAGATCTAATTTTTGGTATCTGCATCAACAGTGCCAGACGTTGCACCGTTGACTTCGGAACCAGCGCTATAAGAGGTTCTAAAGGAAATTTGGTCGAAGTCGGCTGAGGTCGAACCTGGAGTGGGCAATGCAGGATATGCTGGATCAGGAATAAAGGGTTCTGGAGCCGCCGTACGTGGCGGCCCTCATATCCAGGACTGAACGCGGCCTTCAAGCCCTTTTAACTGCCTTCAAGTCCTTTATGTCTGACAGAGATCTTACAATAAACAATACTAAATCATATATTATGCAGGTAGGCCAGCCAATGAAAAAGAATTTCCATTTTTATGTGGGAGATGCAAAAATTCCGCTCACCAGCACATTCTCGTATCTCGGTGTCCTCCTTGATAATAAATTGAACTGGGGCCCTCATATTTTGAAAAAGAAAGGGGACGTTGCTAGGGTAAATGCAGAAATATTCAATTTTACATCTAAATTGGGGAAAAAGCCCATTGGTGCAATGCTGTAACTATATAATGCTAAATCAGTGGCGACTGCAACTTATGGAAGCGAAATCTGGGGGTGTATCTCGGGAGAGCGATTACAAATAGCAGAGAATTCCTTTCTGAAACGCTTATTGTGTCTCCCACAAGGTACACCAAACCTAGCTACTCACGAGGAATTGGGGATCCAGTACGTCAGTGACTCTTTTTCTTTACGTCCATTGACCTGCTGGTTAAAACTGTGGTTAAACCCTGATATCCCCTTACACATATGATTTTAAAAGATTGTCTGTCTATGGATAACTCCTCTGCCGTACCCTGGTTGAACTACGTCAGAAAAGGCTTATCAAGTTTAGGGCGGGGTGAGTTATTTGATACTCCTGAATGTATTCTTAAGGGGGATGTGGAGGCAATAAAAACGGCCTTCCTCACAGAAAGAAAACTGAAAAGGGAAGCCATTGAGGTACTGAAACCAAGTGTTAGAACATATATTATGCTAAAAACAACACCACACACTGAGCCTTATTTATTGGGCTCCTTGTCCTCACACGAAAAATTTCTGCTAACAAGGTTACGGATGAATCAATTTCATCACCTGCTTGTAAGGCCTAAAAATTCTGTTTTTAGCAAAGAAGCAGCTCCCTGCGGCTGCGACGGAAAGTCTCCGCAGGACTTGCTGCATTTTATGTTGTTATGTAAATTGTATGAATTTCCCAGCAAACGCTATCTGGTCCCTCTTTTAAAGAAACTTAATTTTTATCAGATCAGACCAGCCATGATGTATCTACAACTACTTCATAGCGATTGCATTCTTTTTGTATTGGAATTCTTAAAATCAGTTCTTAAATACAGAAAACGCTTGGATCTATAATGCATTTTGTGTACACTTTACTTTATAGTATATATAGTAAACCTTATGCTGCTACATGGTTGACAAAGAATGCCCTGATATAAATTGCTGCTAAACCTAGTGTTAACTGCACTTTAATGTTGGTTCTTCCTATAATTAAATTTTATCCTGTTGTATTTTATTTGTGTACTTTTATGGTTTGTAAAAACAAAACCAAAATAAAGTTTTATTGTTTGATTGGGGGTACCATATTCGACTCCGGATGTGGAGTTGGTGGAGTTGGTGTTCTCGGCACTGGAGGTGGAGTAGCAGACCTCCATATTGGAGGTGGAGTAGCAGACCTCGGTGCCGGAGCCGGAGTAATATTCTCCTGACTCAGAGGAGTAACAGCTCTCAGTGCCGGAGAAAGCCGGAGATACACCGGGTGATGGAATTGGAGAGATCTCATCCTTACGATGACGCCTAGGATTCAGAGACACCGACTTTGCAGTCGCATCCTTCGATGAATGATGGTAAGAACCATAGCGCCGTTTCTTCTTGTGCATCTTGGAGGACCCCGAAGTATGAGGCGTCTGCGACTTCAATTGGGTCCCAGATCTCCTGCAACCCCTGTTTTGCCTTTTGTCTTTCACCATGAAGAACTTGGTCTCCCTTTCCTTCAGGGCCTTCAGATTCATCCGCTTACACGAAGTGCATGTACCGACATCGTGATCTGAGGACAGACTGTGAGAGCGTGCCCTCTTTCTGCATGGTAGCCCCCACTTTTTGCTGAACTGCTGATGTGCTTTAACTGAGTGTACACTGGGCTCCTGCCAATCAGGTGCCCATGGCCTATGTTCTTTCCCTAAACCTGCTTTAAAAACAAAACCCAATTGGTATCTCTGGTCACGGGTCAGCCCCAGGTAAATGGCACCACAGGTACCCAGAGCACTGTGACCAGGGAAGACCTCTAAGGGCTGCAGCACTTATTGTCCTACCCTTAGAGGCCCTGTACCATTACATTCACACACTGCCTTTGCAGGCTGCGTGTCTTGGTGCAGAACAAAGTGAAGAGGCGACATGGCACACATCCCTGTGTGCCATGCCTACAACCCACTGCCCTGGCATAGATCAGTCACCCCTCTAGCTGAGTGCCCTATACCAGTGGTGAGGGTACAGGTGCATGAGCCCTGTACCCCTACAGCTTCTAAGTCCATTTTTAGATACTGTAAGTGCGGTGCTGCCATTAAGAATATATGGTGCTGAGAGTTTGTAATTACGAACTCCACAGCACCATAATGGCTTCACTGAAAACTGAGAAGTTTGGCATCAAACCCGCCAGTACGTTAAACCAACACTGATGCCAGTGTGGGATTTAATAAAAAATGCACACAGATGGCATCTTAGTGATGCCCCCTGATAAACGACCTACTACTAGTGTCCAGGCTGAGTGGCTGCTTTCAGCTGCCACCACCAGACACGTTTCTGGACCCCTGGGTCGAGAGCCTGCTGCTATCGGGGGCCTGAAACAATGCACATCCTGGAACGAGGTGCCAAGCCTCCTCCCCCAGGATGGGCAGGGTCCACGAAGGGGCAGCTTCGAAGGCTTGCCGCCTTTGTGAGCTTCCCCAGGCCACGTGCTGCTTTCAGCAACTGGCCCCCACTGGTTCTGACCCCTACTTTGGATGGGAGAACCAGCGGGAAAAACAAGTGAGGAAGAGTGGTGTGCCCACCTCTGCCAACTCCACCCCTCGGGGGGGAGGCGAGGTGAAACACAACTCTCAGTCCTGTCATCTTGCAGAAGGGGGACCCAGCCAACCAGGGAAAGGTTTAAACCCCCCCTCCCACTGGAGGGTGGCATAATAGGGGGTGTACCCACCCCAGGGAAGGGAACCATTGGTCCCAACCTTTTACCTACCTGTAACGCCCCTAAATCTAGTATTTAGGGGCACCACTGAACCTTGCTTCTGGAGACAAGAAACACGAAGAAGAAAAGAATACAAAGGACTTAACAGCCGTGCCAAAGCTAACAAGAGGAGGACGCCCACTGACTAGGCCCCAGCCCTACCAGCCTGTCCCCACCTTGAACCTGCTCCAGCGAAATCCTGGTGTGTCATGCAGCCAGCAACCTTGAGAAACCCGGAGGACCTGCCTGCCTTCAATCTCAAAGACTCTGTCTCTCGCGAACACCGAATTTGTTCAAACAACAGACTCCAGCAACGCCCACGGCCCGACACCAAGAGGAGGTCTCTCCGGTGACCCCTGACCTGCCTCAAGTATCCAGCCGACGCCTGCAGCCTCAAACTGGAAGGTCCCTTGAACCGCAACCAGGAGCTTGTAAGAAGATCCGACCCTAAAAGGCACCCCTGCACCCGATGCCCCACGGCCTTGGGTGGTCCAACCAACGGTGCCTAACCAACCCCCCACATCCCAACTTACCTCTCCAAGTGGTGGTCACACCCGGAAGACCTTCATCCCAGAGCCTGCAGTGAAATCTACAGGGCACCCAACACCAAAACAGCACTCCGCACCCAGCTGCCCCATTGTCGTTTGAAGGTACATCTTTTGTGCTGGCCTAAACCCCCATTTGCCCTGAGCTTAAGTCCAGGAGCTTTGCTCCCACAACCCAATGGCCTGATCGTCATCAGCCACCAACCGGAGGCCTTCTATGCTCATTTGATAACACTGGGCCTCAGCACTCTGCACCCGGCCGCCCTAGTGCCACTGAGGGTGTACAAGAGCGCATCCTTGACCCTGAGTTTCCCCTGAGTCTAACACCAGAATACCGACTCCCACAACAAAGTACTTACCTTTGCACCGATAACACTATTTTCCTCCATAGGATAACAGTGACTGTTTTTCTATGAAAACCTTCTAAGTGTGGAGTTGGAAAATCTAAGAAATCCTTTAAAACTGTAACTAAATAACCAAAACGCTTTTATTTATGTGTTTACAGGAAATGTCCCAGTGCATTATCCAGGTATACTGCACTGTGTAAGAAAAGTAATCAAAAAGTAATGTACTGGGCATTTTACTCAAAAGCCCATTCAAAGTATATGTACTATATTTCCAAAGCATTGCGTTTCTCAGCAACAGTACTGTCAAACAAAACAAAGTGCATATACAATTACAACCCAAACTGTTTTACAACTGTATATTTACGGCAAAGTGTTTATTACTTACCTGTGCCAGGCTTGCTTGGTTCTAGGAAATAAAATAACTAAAAGAATATTTTTTATACAAAAACAATTGGTCTGAAGTTCAGCCTTTGAGTATGTGAATTCATTTGCTGACTGAGTGTGTACAACAAATGCTTAACACTGTCCTCTGATAAAGCCTTACTGCTCGAGCACACTACCACAAATAGAGAGTGCGGTGCTATCTACTTTACCTCTGACTACCTTTTGGGTTCCACTGGACTCTTTGCACACCTTACCTCAATTTGGTGTAGTATATACAGAGCGAACTTCCTATACAGACACCACAAACAATCTTCGTGCGGGTCAGTGATGGACTTCTGGCCCCCGCATTCCCTGCACGGCTTAAATCCTGACTGTCTTGGAGTAGCAATCTTCAACGGCAATGAAAACTGCCTAAAAATGGAGAGCCTGGGGAAAAAACTTTATGTGTCGACGGTGCGGAAAAAAGGAAACTGACGTCAGCATGCCGACGAGGTCTTCTTATGGCACCAATCCCGTCACATGGAGTCTTGTGCGGAGCCATTCCATTGTGACGTTCTCATCGATGTGGGAGAGCTGAGGAAAAAAGTTTCAGTGGAATGCTGGGCATTGGGGTAATGCAAAAAGTGAGGAATCCACAGGCAGATGTATCCATCAGAATATAAGCTTTGCCATGAGGCAAACATGTATTAGATACACTCTTTTTTAGTGAAAGCTCATAACATCGAGTGTTGTACTGAAGAGAACCAACATGTGGGCAGAGCCTAAGTCTCTCTCCTAATGCTACTCTGAAACTTCTCCTGTTGATCACATAACGATAGTGACAGCTGTGCTTTCAAGCCAGACCTAGAAAGCACTAGATTAGGTGTAAATAGACTGCCATGGAAGAACTAGTATTCTACGATCCTTCTCACAGGAGCAGGATAAAAGGGATGAGAGTCAACCAGTACAAGCCATTGTGAGACAGAAAAGGAAAGACTTACCTTAGAGGTGCATTGCCGCATTTTTAGCTTGGCAAATCTACATAGTTTACTTTCATATTAGTTCTACATTTCTTTTTTTTTTTTCACGGTAACCATAGTTAGCAATGTGCGTTAACGGGTACGTGCTGAGCAGTAATTCTGTATCCATGATGGGGGCAGCTATGGGATCCCGCTCATTAGACAAACTAGTCAGAGGAACGTTTTTGCTGACAGGTGACACAATTAGCCAATCACACAGCAGGAAGTTGTGGTAGTCTAGATATTTAAACTTTTTGTGCTGTGTCTATTTTGTTGCTTTGATAGAGAATTCATACAATATACTTCCTAGGCATGTTCCAGTTTTTATTGGATTAGAAGCATTGCGAGTCTTGCTGGAGATTTTATTGGCAAGCTCTCAAATATTACGGAAGTCTATATTTGCGCACATAGCAATGTTAAACTTTCTTCCTGTTTTATTTGCAACTTTATGAAAGGTCCCACCATTTTCAAGCAGAGAAATCCTTGATATGATGGATACAAGAGTCTGGCACATGGTCCCCAGTCTGAGATTGTGCTGTGGTCTGTACCATGGTCCAGTGTGAAATGCTTGTGGTCCTTTCTTAACCTAAAACGTGCATTGACAATGAGATATATGTGTGGAAAAAGATAAACCTATCCTTCTTTGGGTGTTAGACCTCTGCACTTGTTTTCCATTGCCAAGGAGGCACCTTATATCTGTAGATACGGTCTGAATACCTTCAGGAGGACCATGAAAAGCTTCCTTATGAGATGAAGGTCATGGAACTCATGTGTAATATTAACACCATAGTACCTAGCATCAGAATGGGCACCGGGGTATTTGTGTCTCTGCTTCTTATCTGATGAGACGTGGCAGTAGGGTCAATAAGGGTACACATGGTCTTTAAGTCTCATATTAGAGTAAAACGCTGTCAGAAATGAAGAAGGATGTCCAAATAGAACCAGGTCGCTTGGGCACGGTTTTTTAGCAGGGTGGGTTGACTTATGGCTTCCGTGAACTGTTGAGGTGCTAATACTAAGGACACTAACACCAGTGTAACTATTATGTTAGCAGTGTTTTTATAGCACACGCATCACCCGTGTGTGTATCCATGCACTCTGTAGCAGCCCTGGGGGCTTACTCCAAAAGGCAGGACTTCAGCTTTGTGCGAAAGATAAGAAGAGAGAAGGAGGCTCTGATCGGTTGTGGGAGGTCATACTTGACTTTAGGGGCCAGGTACAAGAAGGTGTGGCTCCTGCTCTTCTTTTGTTTATGCATGAGGTGTGTGCTGGTGAGAAATTGGCAAAGCAGATGTGTCTTGATGACTAACTGAAGGGAATGCAGCTGTTACGATACACAGGGCCAGTGTTGTGAAGAGGTTTGTAGGTGTGGGTGAGGAGTTTAAAGTGTGCACGCTTGTGCATCGGGAGCCAGTGGAGTTCCCTAAGGTGTAGTGTGATGTGGGCTTGTCGTGGGAGGTTTAGGACTCGTCTGGCTGCTATATTTTGGATGGTCTGCAGCCTTCTTGTGAGCGTGTTGGTACACCTTGCATACAGGGTCTAGTCTGCAGGTGATAAGGGCTTTGGTGGTTCTGTTCTTGGTGTTGTCCAGTAAGGATAAGTTACTTACCTGTAATCCTAGTTCTCTTCCAGGGGTATCCTCATCAAAGTCATAAGCACTGAAAAGTCCCGCACGTGGGTGGGAATATTCAGTGCTTATGACTATTGAAGAGGATCTCCTGGAAGGGAACCACTTTTATTTAGCTTCCTTAGTGTGTTGAAGATGGCCAAGACCACTGCGTTCACTTGTCAATGTCTCTGATGCTACCAAGGAATAAGCAGGCCTTGCCATGCAGGCCAACATTGATTATGGCCGCGTGAGTTTACGCCCCATCACAAGTCCAGAGTGCCTGACCGTAGAGATCTCGAGGATAACTGGCTCCAATCCAGTACTGCAGCCGGGCATGGGAACTACTTGGATGTGGTTGAAGACGGAGCTACAATTCCCACGGATTCTCGCCCGAGGGGTCCCGTCGAGCTATGCATAAACACAAACAGCATTCACAGCTGGACAGACCTCTGTTTGTTTGTTTTTCATGTTTCTCATGCGCCATGCTCGAAGCCTAATCGCCTCAAGAGCATGCATATCAGCAATGACTTTCGATATTTAAAGTGAGTGAGAAAAGCCGTGAAGCTCTAGGGGCTGACGGATGACATCACTCCCGCAGCCACACAAAAATGAAGAGCAGAGAGAAACTTCACAAGATAATTAAAAGGCACATTCAAACAATCTCTCTCAGAAGACGTTTCCATGTCAAACTAAAAATGTTTCGATATTACAAAAAATATATTGGTTCTTAGCTTTCTTTTCTTGGTGCTATAAGCCCTTTTGAGGTGCTACATCATAACTAATCTAAACGTAAATTATATAAAAGAAATGTTGTACACTAACAGTGGATTAACTCGAGAATGCCCTGCACACTGACAGGGAGAGGAGACTCCATTAGTGCAGCAGGTGCAGTGACAGAGCAACCCAGAGCCTTGGGGCCCACTGAACACTGATTATTGCTATTTTTCACTATTAAAACAGCGGCCAGGGGGGCACGTTTCCTTCTTTGCACTAGGGCCCATGACACATTGACTACTCCACTGCACACAGAAATAATTAATAAACCTATTTTAGGAAAGATAAGTAACAGTGACACAATATTTACCAGTTGGAACAGGATTTGGGAAGCGTTAAAGAAAATAGGGCCAGATGTAGGTGGCCCAATACCGGTCGGTAACGGCCGAAATTACCGAATTTCGGCCGTTACCGACCGGTATTGGGCATTTGGGATGTAGGGGAGGATTTGGTAAATAACGGATCGGTATTTACCGATTCGGTATTTACCGAATTATCATTTACCGAGTCGGTATTTACCGAATCGGTAAATGACATGTAGGAAGCACTTTGAAGAGTGCTTCTGTGCTTTAAGGATTCGTTATTTACCACCAACTATTGGTGGTAAAAACCGAATACCTCTGTAGATGCAAATCTGTGCATTTACACCTGTGCCATGTGACAGACATACATGACGGCATGTATGTGTGCCACATGTGCACGCAAGCACTATTCAAGGGTGCAACAGGGTGTCAAAGTGACACCCTGCCACCCTTGACTCTTTCGGTATTTTACCGAATCGGTAATTACCGATTCGGTAATTGACATTCATTCCTATGGCCTCCAGGCCCATAGGAATGAATGGCAATTACCGAATCGGTAAATACCGATTCGGTACATACCGAATCTTAACAATTCGGTAATTTTTACAGAATTATTAGCTACATAGCATTTACCGATTCTAAAATACTGAATCGGTAAAATTCGGTATTTTAGAATCGGTAAATCCTATTTACCTACGTCTATCCCATAGTCTGTGTGATGGTTTTGCTTTATGCAAGCTGGATATTAATTTTAGAGCTGTGGAAGAGTAAGTGGTTTACAGACTCTAATGGATACCTGTTGTAATGACTACGGTCAGTATCACTAATTCAATCAAAAGGGGGGGGAGGTAGAAATCCTGATCCAATCAGTTTCCAATATATATCCAATAATCAATATGAGAAAGGATCACTTGTCCTGCACAACCTTAGGTATTTTGCAGGAGCGGAGGCGTGTGTCCCAAAGATAAAAACCTTCATGCACGTGATGGGTATATCGATGTTATAGCGGTGTATCTTGATTCTCCGCTTTTATTTCACGTGTGTGCATAATCATTGGGTCGTTCAGGTTATGCAACCTCCACCAGGAGGCGTTGACCCAAGGTTGAAGCAGTAGTGAGCCAGTGATAGGGAATAGTTTAAAAAGGCCCGGAAAACCAGAGTACAACTTTAATAAGTCTGGGTTCGGGACTGGTAAGCTCTGATTGATAGTGCATCTATAAATACTTGTTATGAGCATTGGATGCACTCAGAGTATGAAGGGGACATTGTGAAGGGAGGGGGATTAAAAATTGGTCGACATGTTTCTGCCTTTTGTGCCTTGATAGGACTTAATGGCTTTCATCAGGACCGTTATGTGAATAACGTGAGGTAAGGGGGTGCGAACTAGGTGCTCTAAAAATAGGGATTAAGAGACGGTATATTAACCTGTATCTTGTTTTTTGTGAGGTCAAACGGTCCTGATGAAAGCCATTAAGTCCTATCAAGGCACAAAAGGCAGAAACATGTCGACCAATTTTTAATCCCCCTCCCTTCACAATGTCCCCTTCATACTCTGAGTGCATCCAATGCTCATAACAAGTATTTATAGATGCACTATCAATCAGAGCTTACCAGTCCCGAACCCAGACTTATTAAAGTTGTACTCTGGTTTTCCGGGCCTTTTTAAACTATTCCCTATCACTGGCTCACTACTGCTTCAACCTTGGGTCAACGCCTCCTGGTGGAGGTTGCATAACCTGAACGACCCAATGATTATGCACACACGTGAAATAAAAGCGGAGAATCAAGATACACCGCTATTACATCGATATGCCCATCACGTGCATGAAGGTTTTTATCTTTGGGACACACGCCTCCGCTCCTGCAAAATACCTAAGGTTGTGCAGGACAAGTGATCCTTTCTCATATTGATTATTGAATACTGGACAGTAGTCATATTTTGGAGTAAGGTTTTTTGGAATTGGTACTTGAAACAAACCTGAATACATTGCCACTTTTAATATTGTCCCTTATATTTATAAGTTTGCATTTTAACTTACTACACTAGGGGCTTATGATTGAATTAATTATTACAAAGAAACACATTCTAAAAGTATAGATGTCTAGTGCAGTTCCTGATGGAAGAGTGGTTTGTTGACCTAAACGTAGAAGCGAAATATGAAAAAGGCCTGTATAATAAACTGTGACAAATGCAAACAAGCACTGGCAAAGCCAACATGTCTCACCTATGCAAGATCTATCAGTTTTGTCAATGTTTTTTAGCCAATCTTTACAACTTTTGTACAAAAGGATGATTATATTATGATATTATATGTCAGTGGCAGTTGCCACTGGGTATTAAGTTATGACCATGTTTCCATAGAAAAACCTTTTATTGGTCTACTAGTAACCTTACCAAAATCAATTCCGCCACCTCAGCACCTTCATGGAATGTTTCAGGGTGATCCATCAAGTGGGGGCCAAGAAAATAAGGAGGGGTTCCAAAACACCATTTCACCATCCAATTTTCCACTGGAAAGGGAACAGCGTTACTGCAAAAACGGCTGAACAGAATTACACCAAATTTGGAAGTTAGCTAGATCTTGGTCCAGAAAGTGTGCTTTTCTGTAATTTGTTGAAAATCTATTCAATAGTTTTTTAGAAAAATAAGGTTAAATATGTATGCATATGTCATGCCATGGAGGATCCACGGAACAGGCAGATCTCAAGATATGATATGAATGGCTGTCACCACATCAACAAAAATGTCGTAGCAGCCGTTTTAGGACTTGGGACTCAGTCCTATATTCTGAAAGAAAAAGTAAAAAAACATATAAGGGGCAGGGTAGAGATAATCTGCCCCCATAGTCCTGGTATGGGGTACCAGTGCCACCCCTCTGCCTCGCCTTGGGCCAAAAATCAAATATTTTTTCTTTAATCAGAGGCAAGGATCCGTGGCACTGATTTAAAAAAAAGCGGCCTCCTGTGTTTTTTTAATCTGAGGCTCCCTGAAGAGCCAGGGTGTAGGGGTTGCTGATTTGACTTTTTTGGGGAAGGGGGCGCGCGGTCCCATCCATGATCCTTTTTAAGGTCCTGGGCCATGGGTTGGGCTTTGGGTCCCCCTTCCCTGAGGCCCAATACTGGTGCAGTGCCCCAGGGACCAGATTCACAGTACACTGATGTGCCCTGCCCGGGAGACTGCGGGCAGGAAATATAATTTTTATTTCTTACCCGAACTCTCCCTGACAGGCAACACATCTTTGGTCCTGACTGGGTGAAAGCAGAGCCTGGGCAGGAGCAAAGTAAAAAAGTTGGTTCACGTCAGCACCACAACGGATACTGGCTATGGAGCGGGCTGGGGCCATGGGGCCTTGGCGTTCCCCTAGCCATCCTCTATAATTGCGATTCTAAAAGTTCTACTGTTTAAAGAATCAGGATTTTATTAATGACAAGGAGGCTGGCATTATGCATTAAACTTTTATTTCCCACTTCCGAGCAGCACCATTAAAAGCTCATGGAATCCAAAAACATCACAATCCAAAAGATTCCTCAAGTCCATAAATAACAAGTGACCACCATCTTCTTCCTCTTTTCGTTTGCCTCTTCATAATATATTCTTGAATTAGCCTTAAACAAGTTTGAATTACAATGCACTCCAGGGAAGGGTGGGAGGGATAATGCTAGCCTCCTTGTCTTTAATAAAATCCAGATTTTATAAACAGTAAACCTATTCGAATCGCAATTTTACATCAAGACATGAGGCTAGCATTATGCATGTTCAAAGCTTATCTAAAACACAATTAGAAACATGTGCAACTGATTTAAAATAAAATCTTCTGAACGTAGAGACAGAAGACCAGTCCGCAGCTTTCATAATATCCTCTAGACTTCTACCTAACATACTCACCTTACTTGCCATAGTTCCACGTGCAGAATGGGCTGTTAACTTAGACACATCAACACCACCTTCCTTCATGGCACATTTAACCCATCTAGTAATATCCACACTAGAAACTGCCTTGTATGGTTTTACATTTGAGATCAAAACATGATCTACTCCAGCTCCCCTTTTATCCAACATTCTGCTTTCATACTCCTTTAAACAACGAACCACACACAGACCAGGACATCCATCAAAAACTGGATAAAAAAACAAGACTAGACATAGTCTTAGTCCTCCTACATTACTCAAAAAGGACTTCTAGGTTGATAAAAACCTATGAGAAACCTCCAAAGCCTTGACATCCAAAACCCTCCTGAAAGAAATAAGGCCCAATAATGTAGCTAACTTTCAAGACAATTCTCTAGACCCTAAGAACTTATTAGTTGGCCAATTCACAAACAACTTCAGAACCAAATCTGGAGGCCTCTTAACCCAGATGCCTTTCATAACTCTACAAACCAGAGGACTCCTTCCAATAGGCACATCATGACTCAAAGAATGGCCCACAGGCATCGATGACCTGTAATAGTTAACAGTTCTATATAACATTCCTTTCTTAAACAAACCTGCAAGACAATTAGCTACTTGTACGTCAATTGACTGCAAGGGATCCAAACCCCTTTCCATGCAACAACAAAGCCAAACCTTCCAAGACCCTCTATATCTCTTTCTTGTCCCTGGTGCCCAGGACTCAAACAATAATTCTGCAGCCGTTTCAGAAATATCCGTGAAAGATCTCGAACCCCTGATATCTTTCAGACTAGAAGGTTGAGAGAACCCAACTCCACCATTGGGTGTTCCTCTCCTTCCACATTCCTCAAAAAGACCTCTGAAAGCCCAAATCAAAAGTGGTTTTGTCACTGCTAACTCCAACACAGATGGGAACCAAGCTTGACTCTTCCAAAAAGGAGTTACCAAAACTATTTTGCATCTCTGCCTCCTCACTGGAATCAAAACTCTCTGAATCATAGAGAATGGGGGAAGGCATCACCCTTCAATCCGCTCTAATCCTGCATGAACGCATCCAATGCCATTGCCCATGGATCCGGTCTCCAACTCACATATCTCTCCAACTGGAAGGTTAACCTTGACGCAAAGAGATCCACTTCCAGAGGACCCATTCTCTCCATAACTTGCATGAAAACCTCCTCTCTCAACTTTCAATTTCTGTAATCTATCATATTCTTCGAATTCCAATCTGCCAGCACATTCCTCACACCAGGTAAATACGCTGCCTTCAGTCCTATTTTGTGCTCCAGACAAAATTCCCGAATCTCTTTTGCTAACTCTGTCAGAGCCTTTGACCGATTACCCCCAGTCTGTTTCTGTAAGCCACTGCAGACACATTGTCCATCCTGAGCAGCACTGACCTGCCTACCAAGTCTCTCTTGAAACTCTTCAATGCAAACAAACCTGCTCTCATCTCCAGACAATTTATATGACTCTCCTTCTCCCAGTTTTTTTACCCAGACCAGATGCTCCCCATCCAAGATTGCTCACATCCGTCTCTATTGCAAATTCTGGTGAAACACCAAAAATAGCCCAGCCATTCCACACGTCCATGTTCTCTCTCCACCAAATCAATTCCTCCTTTGCATCCAAAGATACATCCACCATGTCTCCATACCATAACACTTTGGACAGTCCCGTCTTTTTCAAACGCTGTAAAGACCTGTAATGTAATGGACCCGGACAAATTGCCTGTATTGACGAAGACAGTAGACCAATCACACTTGCCAATTCTCTCAAAGTTACTCTTTCTCTGTTTATAACCTTCTAAATGTCCTGTTTTATCTTCCTCGCTTTCTTCTCTGGAAGACACAATTGACACGCAACCATGTCCACCACAAAACCCAGAAACTCCACCTTTATTACCGGTTCCAAAACCGACTTCTCTATATTTATTAGAAAACCTAAACTTTCCAAAGTGGTCTTTAAAAAGTTCATATGTTCCTTTAAAATGACTAAATCTTGATTCATCGTTCTCTTTTTAAGTAAAGTGTTATTTTAGCAAGCAGACTCCAACCATGAGTTTGGGGAATTGTTTTTTAAAAAGTATAGCACATTCTATAATGTTTTTAACTGCTTAATGATGAAAATCAATTTGTACATCTTTTATGATCTTTTATGATCGAAATAAAGATTATTTGAGTTGAGTTGAGTTGATTCATAATCAAAATATCGTCTTTCCCTGAAGAAACCTACCACTGACCTCATAACCTTGGTGAAACAACAAGGGGTAGAGGAAAGACCAAATGGAAGACTCTGAAACTGAATTAATTCTCCTTTCCGTCTGAACTGAAGGTATTTCTGACTTTCTCCCGCTATTGGAATTGTGAAATACGCATCCTTCAGATCCATTTTCACCATCCAATCTCCTTCTTGAAGAACATCTCTATAATGGTGAATTCCATTCATTTTGAAATGTCGATAAGTCACAAATTGATTTAAATTCCTTAGACCTATCACCAGTCTCCATCCCTTGTCCTTCTTTTGTACAGGGAACAGAGTACTTACAAATCCTTACTCTTCCTCCCTCACCCGCAAAATTGTGTCCTTCTCTAATATCATATACACCTCGTTTTCTACTATTAATAATAACTCTTCTTGAAAAATCATCTTCTGTAGTTCTTTTACATGAAAAGGTTCTGTATCTAATTCTACTCAAAAACCTCCTACATTCTCTAGAACCCAAGCATTTCGGTTACCTCCCTCCATTTCTCTTTGAAATACATCAATCTTGCTCCTAAACTTTTTGGGATCGAAAGAGTACCAGTCCTCATACTCACCGTGGTTCTGATTTTGGCTCTGACTTCGCCCTCTTCCTCTGATGCCACAAGCTCGACTTCTTCCACTTTGTGGGAAGACATTTTAACTTCCTTGTCCTCTTGCATCACCACTTCCCTGGTTCTGATTATGGGCTCTGAAATTAGCTGTGCCAGTAGCTTGCCCTTTTCTACCGGCCGACCATAAAAAACACTATTGCTGAAAACCCTTCACATGGAATAATAAGCCTTGCCAAAGCTGGTGAAAGTACGCACATACTTAGACAAAGATTTTACCATTCCTTCTCCAAATAAAAGTCCACGTGCCTCTTCACTGGAATCTTTATTAGCTAGATCACCCAATTTTGGGTTAATCCTCATCAGGATAGTCTTCCTTCTGTCAGATAATAAGGCTGCGTTTGCATTGCCTAAAAAGCAGACTGCCCTTTGGCACCAACCATGCAGTAATGCAAGATCAAGTCTAAATTCTTTAGGTAAGCCTCCTCAATTGCATCAAAAGTTTTTGCCATTGGCCCCAAAATGTAAAGCACCTTATCTTGACACAGTTTTAACGATCTGTCCAAGCCCTTTCTTGAATCCTCACCCAATTTAAATAGGTAAGTTATTAGCTCTGGGTCAATATTCGGAGTCATAGTTACTTTCACTTTCAGCTGACAAGCCCCGGTGATTCAATGAAAGATGACCCCTGGATGAGCCACTGGTCGAATGGTGCCTGTGGCGAGAGGAGGATCCCGGGAGGCTAAGAGAGCTTCCAAGCCTGCGGCTGCCAAGCTCGAGGATCTGGGTACTTCTCTGTGGGACTGACACCTCCTCTGGGAGTATGTAAGCCTCCGCCGCTGTTGCTTGTGGGATTGAGGCTGCATGGAGTGAAGGCCTGGGGGGCGTGGGGGACGGGTTCCGCCAGGGCCCAAGGGGACGTTCCTCCGTCAACCAGGTCCAGGCAGCATAGGGCAATTCAAAGAATTGTGTCCTGCCTTGAAAGATGAAACGGAGGCGGGCCGGGAGTAGGAGGCTATATTGGAGGCCAAGAGTCTGCAGTTTCTTCTTAACTTCCATGTATGAACGGCGCTGATCTTGTACCTCATTGGTATAATCGGGGAATACCATGATGGTGTGGTTTTGGAACTTGAGGGGTCCCAGGGATCGTGCCTCGCAAAGAATTTCGTCCCTTTCTTTGAAGTTTTGGATTCGGGCTATGATGGGACGGTGCAGGGCCCCGGGCGGCAGCCTGGGCACCAGGGACCGATGGGCTCTCTCCACCGTGAACCATGTGGAGAGCACGTCCCTAGGCATCTAGGAGGAGAAGCAGGATTAGATGAAAGTGGCACCTGTTCTGTCTCAGAAACTTCAGGGAAGCCCACCAGGCAGAGATTGTTTCGGCATGAGCGGTTCTCAGCATCCCCCGCATGCCTATGGAGCTCCTTGGTATGGGATTGCAAGTGGGCTCTTATCTTTCTTCCGCTGTGGAAAGGCAAGATTCGGCCTCTGTGATGTGGGCAGTGGCATTGCGTAGGTCCTGCCGAATAAGGGACATGTCTACCCTGACCTCCCCAATCTTTCCTTCCACTGAGGCTTGTGATGCACTGATCGCCTGTAGGATAGCGGCCAGGTCTTTACCTTGCAGAGGGGGGGCCGCCTTCACCTTGCCCTGTGGGCTCGTGGTCGGCGCGGTAAATTGCTCAATTTCGTTTGCTTGTGGGTGGACGTGGCTTTGGAGGTCCGGTCTTTCCCCATGTCGGGTGATGACCAGGGCACTGGCAGGGTGGAGCTGGCAGTAATGGTTTCCAAAGTGTAAAACCAGGACATATAGGGGACATGTACAGTAACTTCAAAGTGCAACATGCTTATAAAGTGTGATTATTACGAGTCAAAAACACCCCATCATTACAATTCTCCTGTATATTACAGGTGTATGCACATAAATGGTTTATATCATCATCTGGAAAGTGCATAATGCTTCTAAAGGTTTATATGATGTTTCTGGGAGATCAATTCATAAGGGCTACATCAATCCAAACCTTATGTAAGCTCAGGAAGATATACTATTGATAACCCCAGCATAGAGAAATCAATGCACAAATCTCTTATGCGCCACGATCAAAATCATCATGATATCCTTATTGATATCCACCCAGAACATCATACATCCCCAAATTAAATATCCTTTAAAATTCATGGAATTACAGTAACTTCTCATTCAAAGTCCAAATCACAAATGTACATATAGTTTGGCATCAGCATTGTGACCCCAAGGTATCTCTGTTTCTATTGACTGTATCAGTTGAGATTCCTGTTTCCTTAGTTCTTTTACTCAATCTCCTCTTGGATGGGCTCTAACATGTTTAATTCCACAATACTTGTAGGTTGATAATAATCAATTGTGGAATTGTTCAAAGTGACAAGCCATTGGATAACTTTTATTGACATTATTTATGGCTCGAATGTGCTGCAATATTCTCAACTCCAGCTTATTTATGGTGCTACCCACATATAACTTATCACAGCCAAATTAGAGGGTGTAGACCATATGGTCTGTATTGCAAGTGATACCGTCACCAATTTTCAGTTCCCATCCCTCAAAGGTCTAATAACTCCTACAGTTTGAGCCATATTTGCATGCCTTACAAGGGTTACATTTTACAAACCCTCCCACATTTGCTGACAGCCAATTCTTTGGTTCTTTTGTTGGATAGTAGTAACTAGAGGTCAAAATGTGTTCCAGTGATCTCACTTTTTGGAAGTTATTTGCGGACCCTTATCCACGATGTCCGCTAGATGCTCATCTTTTTTTAGAATATGCCAATTTTTTAAGAGAATCTTCTTGATGTCAATTGCCCAGAAGTATGCTTCAAAAATATTCCTTTTATTTTGTGATATTGTTCTTTTGACTTGCCATCCCGTAAACAGTTGGTCTCTTGTCCTTTCACTGACTCTTCTTGTGGCACCATCCAGAACACTTTTTGGATATCCCCTTTAAATGAAACGTTGGACCATGTTATTCATCTCATTCATGAATAACTCCTCTGTGGAGCACACACGCTCAGCCCTGAGCCTTTGACTGCAGGAAATACTGCACTTTAAAGCATTTGGGTATCCGCTGTTTGTGAGTAACAAAGAGTTGCTCGTTGTTGGTTTTCTATGAATCCTTGTGGTAACTACATCTTTTTCAACCTCCAAAGTCACATCTAGAGAGTCACAGTGGACATGACTTTGAGTACTCATAAACTAGAGATTCAATTAATTGTTGTTCAATATTTGTAGGTAGGCATCTAGTTCCCCCTCACTGCCGTCCCATAGAATAAACAAATCTATGAATCGAGTCCACATTGTGATCTTCCCTGTAAAGATATCATTCTCTTGGGCCGAGGCCACCTCCTTCTCCCACCACCCCATAAACAGGTCTGCGTTTGTGGGGGCGAAGGAGGTGCCCATCACTGTGCCCTGTTGTTGCAAATAGTACTTGCCATCAAAGATGAAGACATTATGAGCGAGACATAGTTAAACATCTCCAACAGCATCTGTGTGTGGTCATACCATTCTATGGGACGATCCCTCAAAATGTATTCACATGCCAAAATACCTTTGTCATGCTCAATCGATGAATATAAAGAGACTACATCCAATGTAACCCTTATATATCTCTGTTTCCAAGGGATTTGATCTAATTTCCTCAAAAAATCGGTACTGTACTTTAAGTAAGATGATAAACTTGTTACATATTCCTGCAGGAACAGGTCCAGCTACCTAGAGCTGTTTTCTGATAGGAAGCCAACTGAGCTGACTATAGGCCTCCCTGGTGGATATGTTGTACATTTATATATTTTTGGTAAGAGATATATGATGGCGATCTTTGAATTTTCCGCTTTTAAATATTGAAATTCATCCCAATCCAGGAGATTCAAGTCATACCAAACCTTTAACTTCAAATGATATTCTTCCTCCAATGCCTTCAGAGGGTTTACATTGAGACAAGTATAGTGTGACCTATCATTCAATTGTCTCCTTACTTCCAAAACATAAATATGTTGATCCTTCAGGACAATGTTTCTCCCTTTATCAGAGGGCTTCTTAATCAATGAAGAGTTGTTTCTCAAATTATTAATGTCCTTTCAATCCTTGGAGGTAAAATTACTATATTTTGAATGATTTCACCATTTTCTTCGGAGGTTAGTTAGATCGTCTGTTACTAATTCCTGGAACAAGTCAATGTGGTTCCCAGCCAGCAACTGAGGGCAAAAGCTACTACGTTGTTTCACACCACTTCCAACTTGGTGGTCTGTTTCAAAATCAATGTCCCTCAAAATAGTACCATATGACATTCTTCCTGTGACTCCAATAGTGTGGGATCCACCATTCCCAATCACTTGTGAGGAACCCATTGTCTCACAATTATCTAAGTCATTAATATCAAGAAGATTGGGGACATATGCAATTTTGAAGGACGAGGATTGTCTTTCTACTTTATCACCCTTACTGCTTTTCTTTGATTTCATCTGGTGATATATGTGGAGTTTTAATTTATATATATATATATATATATATATATATATATATATATATATATATATATATATATATATATATATATATATATATATATATATATATATATATATATCAAAGCTCGAAGGTGTCCACCTTTGAGTAGCACGCGAACAGCAGCTTGGTTTATGTATAGGTTTATGTATAGGTGAGGACGGGGATCCACCCGTAGACGCCGCTCCGTACGGGATCTGCCCGACGTGTTTCGAAGCTCCATATGCTTCTCTTCAGGGGCTTTAACGGAAGCGGTGTGCGCAACCACCGACCCACTTCTCCATTTTATATGCAACACACCCACCGATGGGAGGCTCAAATGAGACTGTGCATTCTGGGAAGTGTGGTCCAGGAAGTACTTGGAATCGAGGACGGGCCCACTTGTGGAGTCCATACAGGACTTGAAACCAAGCTGCTGTTCGCGTGCTACTCAAAGGTGGACACCTTCGAGCATTGATATATATATATATATGAATATATGTATATGTATATATATATATATATATATATATATATATATATATCGTGTTCCACTTCCTCCAAAATTTGCCGGGACGCCAGGACAGCGGTGCACCACAGGGTAGGAGGATTCCCTGTCATAATTATCCAATTTCACACAGCATAAGGCTTATGCCAATGCACTCCGACCAAGAAAAATATCAATCCAATGCGTTTCTTGCAGTTCAAGGTTTATTCATTTAGCTCATTTCCAGCGTGATGAATCAAAGCAATGAAGTAAACAACCCAACGCGTTTCAGCGATTCACTCGCCTTGCTCACAGGTAACTCATGTGTGAAATTCAAAACAATAAATAAAGTTACTACAAACACGTAATGCGTGCAGTTTCCAGTGTCAACATAAACAAAGGACTAAACAAAATGAATCATATTAGCGGCCATATTAGAATGGAGTTTGTTAGAATGGAATATACGTTGAGAGTCTGATAACCACAAGCTATTCCCTTAAAACATAACTTTGCATTTCAAGTTACCAAGTTTAGGAAAATCTATAACATCATTAATAAACAATTTATGTTACCGGATAATTGCTCCATATAGCAAAACAGCAGACGAGCGGTCACTTAACAATTCTAACCGATCCAAGTCTACATATATCAAATTACATCATTATTGTATATGTAATCTCCTTCCTCATGTATAATCCCCAATGGGGTCAATCAGTTATGACCTAACTAAGTACATAACAAGTAAATGATGCAACATCCCTAGTGGGCCAAAAATAAAACTTGCAAGTCTTAAACTGATAATAAACGCCAGTGCTTAATTATATGCAGATAGTACATCATCCCAAGTGGGCCCATAATAGATCAGACTGTAACTTAGAGGATTTGCAAATATCAAACCCCAGTGGGTAACTATTAATGATAGCAAGGATCAAATGTAATCATGTTTTATCTTTGTCCCCAGTGGGTAGACCTTTTCATGAACGCCGCTCCTCCATAGGTCGCTGAATAAAAGGGAGGAAAAATAGAGCCAATCAGACTCTTAAGCTCACATACGTATAATGTCGCCAAACATAAGAAAACACCCACAGTGCATGATAAAAAACACAACACAATATTATACAGTTAAAAAGTTAAAAAACAACAGGAGTTCATTACAGGAGACTTGATGAAAGAGAGGATCTTCAGTTAATGCTTATTCCTACATGTTACAGTTCATAGTTCTAAACATTTAATCTCCCAAGTGCCAAGTCAATTCTTCTTCTGAATTCAGACCTCTAGGGATGCGGGTATCCAGATCTAAAATATACCTACTTTCAAGTTGTCGCAATTTCCTAATTTTATCCCCTCCTCTTTTCATAGGTGAAATTTTATCAATCACAAAGAATTTTAAAAGATTGCGATTACTATTGTGCAAATCTTGAAAATGGCGAGCAACAGGTGAGAGCTGATCTTTGTTATGAATTGCCCGCATATGTTCAAGAATACGCTTCTTAGCAGGAAACATCATGCTCCCTACGTACTTCTTTGAACATGGACAGACCAGAACGTATACACAATGGTCAGATAAACATGTAAGATGTTTACTGATACACTTCTCTTTTTCTTCCACAGGAAAGAACACTTTCTTGACATTAGAACTGAATTTACACGCCTTGCATGACATGCAGGTGAAGAAGCCTTGTACATCGTTTTTCTTAGATTTAATGCTGCTCACTTCATTTTTACTCAGTTTATCCCTTAGTGAGTTAGCCTTACGGTACATTACACTCGGAGTATTCCCCAAAACATCTAGCAGTGTAGCTTCAGTCCTGAGGATATTCCAATGTTTCTTAAGACTTCTTTGAACCTGCCACGATCTAGAGTGGTATGTCGAAATAAATCTTATTTCTTCATCACCTGTTTTCACTACTTTCTCTTGAGGATATTAGGTAACTCCTTGCTGGCTGACTGTGTCAATGTCTGCACAAACATAGATTGTGCCCTGAGTCTCCTGCGTGACTCCGTTTCATCATTCATTACGTTGATTCAAGAGGACAACAAGCCTCTTTGCACACTCATAAATCGGAACTGGTAATGATACCTTCTCGTTCACTTTCCAAATCTGAACATGATGTTTGCAATATGGCCTTTCTTTTTGCCCAACTTCTGAATTCTGTTACTCTAAAGAACGTATCGATCTATTTAAGTTTACCAGAAAATTGCACTTGCATAAATGGAATAAATTGAAAGTCAAAAATGCAGGCAAAGACACTGTTATTACAAAACCAGCTTGTGAATCTACTGGAGAAGTAGAGGCCTTAATCACTTTAAGGGAACTGGAACAAGGTACTCCTGACACTTTGATTAATGCAGAATCTTTGGGCTTCAACACCAATTTGAATTGTCCGAATTTTTTTAAGCCCAAGTCAACTTTCAATCCCGCATTACCGACATGTAGTATTGATACTTTTGAGACTCTAATTATCAATGATCTGAAGAATTTGGCCAAAAAGAAATGCTGGTCCAATGACAATTTGAGTAAATCAGAACGTCTGGCAATTAAGACATTGGAATGTGACCCCTCGATTGTTATCCGCCAGTCGGATAAAGGGGGGAACGTGGTTATAATGGACGTACAAGACTATATATCAGAAGGCACACGTCAATTAAATTGTGGAGATTGTTATGAGGTTACCACGGCACACACCATTGAGAAAATGAACAATGTATACTATGAGATGTTGAAAGAATGGCGTTCCAATGGTGTTATTGAGTGGAATGAGTATTCCTTTTTATTAAATCGAAACCCTAGAGTGGCAATATTAAACCTGTTGCCGAAGCTCCATAAGGATTCTACTACACCGCCTGGTAGACCCATAGTTTCTTCCATGGGTTCTCTTTTAGAGAATACCTCTAAATATATTGACTTTTTTCTACGTCCTTTAGTTGAGAAAATACCATCATATCTAAAAGATAGTAGGGATTTCATCAATAAATTAAAAGATTTCCCTTGGCAAGACACGTATTTGCTAATTTCTCTAGATGTGTGTAGTCTCTACACGTCTATTAGACATGTGGATGGAATTGACGCTTGTCATCAGTTCCTCAGGTCCCGTTCCATTTCCTTTTTAATGCATACGGAAATGATTCTGCAGATGATAACTTTCTGCCTTGAGAACAATTTTTGTGTCTTTAATGATGTGTACTACAGGCAGCGACAAGGGACCGCAATGGGAACTTGTTTTGCTCCCAGCTTTGCTAATATGTTCATGGCAAGCTGGGAGCAACAGGTGGCAAGGACACATGTCCTATATCGTAGGCACGTGAAAATGTGGCTACGATATATCGATGATTTATTCATCATTTGGGATGGTTCACGTGATTTGGCTATAGCCTTTATCCATGATCTCAACACAAATGATTTGAATCTGAAACTGGAAGGGAAAATTGACAACAACCATATGGAATTTCCGGATTTAGTAGTTGAAGTCTCGAACAAAACTTTGGTGACGAAACTTTATCGAAAAGCCACGGCAGGAAACACGCTGCTTCATGCAGAAAGTGGTCATCCCAAACTCTTGATCCGCAGCATACCATATGGGGAATTCCTCCGGGCTCGGAGGAATTGTAGTACGGACCATGATTTTAATCTTGAGGGTGAATGCATGAAAGAACATTTCAAAGAAAGAGGATATCATCCCAAAATTATTCAGGAAGCTTTTCTGAAAGCCAGCAGGGTTAGCCATGCCACTTTGCTGGTTCCTCAAGAGAAAGTAGTGAAAACAGGTGATGAAGAAATAAGACTTATTTCAACATACCACTCTAGATCGTGGCAGGTTCAAAGAAGTCTTAAGAAACATTGGAATATCCTCAAGACTGAAGCTACACTGCTAGATGTTTTGGGGAATACTCCGAGTGTAACGTACCGTAAGGCTAACTCACTAAGGGATAAACTGAGTAAAAATGAAGTGAGCAGCATTAAATCTAAGAAAAACGATGTACAAGGCTTCTTCACCTGCATGTCATGCAAGGCGTGTAAATTCAATTCTAATGTCAAGAAAGTTTTCTTTCCTGTGGAAGAAAAAGAGAAGTGTATCAGTAAACATCTTACATGTTTATCTGACCATTGTGTATACGTTCTGGTCTATCCATGTTCAAAGAAGTACGTAGGGAGCACGATGTTTCCTGCTAGGAAGCATATTCTTGAACATATGCGGGCAATTCATAACAAAGATCAGCTCTCACCTGTTGCTCGCCATTTTCAAGATTTGCACAATAGTAATCGCAATCTTTTAAAATTCTTTGTGATTGATAAAATTTCCCCTATGAAAAGAGGAGGGGATAAAATTAGGAAATTGTGACAACTTGAAAGTAGGTATATTTTAGATCTGGATACCCGTATCCCTAGAGGTCTGAATTCTGAACAAGAATTGACTTGGCACTTGGGAGATTAAGGGCCAGATGTAGGTCGCCAAATACCGGTCGGTAACGGCCGATTTCGGCCTTTACCGACCGGTATTTGGCTTTTGAGATGTATGTGGGTCTGAATTTACAGAATCGGTATATTTACAGATTAGGTAAATTTACCCCTTCGGTATTTTACCGAATCGGTAAATATACCGATTTTGTAAATCCATATGTAGGTGACACTCCTAAGAGTGCCACAGGCCCTTAAGAGTCGGTATTTTACCACCCAATCCTATTGGGTGGTAAAATACCGAATTCACGTGTGCATGCACATCTGTGCATGCACACCTGTGCCATGTGACACACAGACATGCCCTTAGGGCATGTCTGTGTGCCACATGGCACACATGCCTGTACTTGGGGTGCTAGAGGGTGTCAAAGTGACACCCCCTGCACCGTTGCAGGATTCGGTATTTACCGAATCTGTAAATACCGAATCGGTATTTCACATTGATTCCTATGGGCTTCAAGGCCCATAGGAATCAATGTGAAATACCTAATCGGTATTTACAGATTCGGTAAATACCGACTCTTACAGAATGGGTAATTTTTTACCTACATCTGCCTCCTTCCTATTTACCGACTCTTAAATACCGATTCGGTATGAGTCGGTATTTAGGAGTCGGTAAATAGGAATTACCTACATCTGGCCCTAATGTTTAGAACTATGTACTGTAACATGTAGGAATAAGCATTAACTGAAGATCCTCTCTTTCATCAAGTCTCCTGTAATGAACTCCTGTTGTTTTTTTAACTTTTTAACTGTATAATATTGTGTTGTATTTTTTATCATGCACTGTGGGTGTTTTCTTATGTTTGGCGACATTATACGTATGTGAGCTTAAGAGTCTGATTGGCTCTATTTTTCCTCCCTTTTATTCAGGTACCAATGGAGGAGCGGCGTTCATGAAAAGGTCTACCCACTGGGGACAAAGATAAAACATGATTACATTTGATCCTTGCTATCATTAATAGTTACCCACTGGGGTTTAATATTTGCAAATCCTCTAAGATACAGTCTGATCTATTATGGGCCCACTTGGGATGATGTACTATCTGCATATAATTAAGCACTGGCGTTTATTATCAGTTTAAGACTTGCAAGTTTTATTTTTGGCCCACTAGGGATGTTGCATCATTTACTTGTTATGTACTTAGTTAGGTCATAACTGATTGACCCCATTGGGGATTATACATGAGGAAGGAGATTACATATACAATAATGACGTAATTTGATATATGTAGACTTGGATCGGTTAGAATTGTTAAGTGACCGCTCGTCTGCTGTTTTGCTATATGGAGCAATTATCCGGTAACATAAATTGTTTATTAATGATGTTATAGATTTTCCTAAACTTGGTAACTTGAAATGCAAAGTTATGTTTTAAGGGAATAGCTTGTGGTTATCAGACTCTTAACGTATATTCCATTCTAACAAACTCCATTCTAATATGGCCGCCAATATGATTCATTTTGTTTAGTCCTTTGTTTATGTTGACACTGGAAACTGCACGCTTTACGTGTTTGTAGTAACTTTATTTATTGTTTTGAATTTCACACATGAGTTACCCGTGAGCAAGGCGAGTGAATCGCTGAAACGCGTTGGGTTGTTTACTTCATTGCTTTGATTCATCACGCTGGAAATTAGCTAAATGAATAAACCTTGAACTGCAAGAAACGCATTGGATTGATATTTTTCTTGGTCGGAGTGCATTGGCATAATCCTTATGCTGTGTGAAATTGGATATATATATATATATATACATATATATTACCTACTGGCGGTCGCCAGTAGGTATATATAGTTAGGATTTTTTCTCTATGGGATTTTTGAAAATTCTATGTCTAATAACTTTGGCGTTTGTGGACGGAATTGGCAGAAATGTTCAGGAAAATGGAACATTTTGTTTCTGAGCAGCCCCTGGAAATTTGGGGGGGGTTCGTCAAGGGGGGGCCGAGAAAAAAGGGGGGTCCCAAAACGCGTTTTTCCAATGTTAATTTCCATAGGGCGGTTGGCCTCACTTTTAGCCCGAACGGCTGAATGGATTTGCACGAAACTTGGCAAAATTGTAGGGACTGGTAGCCCGATGTGCCTTTGCTAGGTCTCAATATATGTGCTCCAGTGGATTTTGAGAAATTAACGTTCAAAAAAAGATATATATCTGTAACAGCGGACCGGGCAGCGCTCCGGTTCGCGTACTTTTCGCGTTACGGAGCTTTGTGAAGCGAAGCTGATTGGTTCTCCGGCATCTGTAAACATTCCAAACAGTCCGTAGCGGCCGCCATCTTGTCTCTCGGTAGGATCGAGAGACAAGAGGAGGCCAAAGCGAAGGGGCAAATGACCATAAGGGGGCATAGTAGATCCTCCCTGACCCCCTAGGTTTGATGTGGAGGTTTTAAAAGGGCCCCGCGGGGCAAAAAAAAAAATAATAATAATAATCGAACGGCTGAATGGATTTGCGCGAAACTTGGCAAAATTGTAGGTACTGGTAGCCCGATGTGCCTTTGCTATGTCTCAATATATGTGCTCCAGTGGATTTTGAGAAATTAACGTTCAAAAAAAGATATATATCTGTGACAGCGGACCGGGCAGCGCTCCGCTTCGTGTACTTTTCGCGTTACGGAGCTTTGTGAAGCGAAGCTGATTGGTTCTCCGGCGTCTGTAAACATTCCAAACAGTCCGTAGCGGCCGCCATCTTGTCTCTCGGTAGGATCGAGAGACAAGAGGAGGCCAAAGCGAAGGGGCAAATGACCATAAGGGGGCATAGTAGATCCTCCCTGACCCCCTATGTTTGATGTACCATTTGGCCAAGTTTGGTGTAATTCCGTTCAGCCATTCAGGCTGTAGACGTATCTAAATGTCCTATGGAAAATTGCATGGGGAAAACACATTTGAAAGTGTTGAAATTTAGAACCAATTAAAATGTTACTTTGGTTTTGTATTTGTGTGTGATGAAAGTTAATTGGTTATGTATATATGGGGAAAACACATTTGAAAGTGTTGAAATTTAGAACCAATTAAAATGTTACTTTGGTTTTGTATTTGTGTGTGATGAAAGTTAATTGGTTATGTATATATCTAAAATGAGAGGAAACCACAGCCATTTTGTGATACTACTGTCTGAGGTACATTTGTGAGGAATTTTTGGTGCTCAATTTCTGGTGTTTGATTTACACAGTACTAACGCTTCTCCTACTTTCAAAAAGGTGAGTTGTTAATTTGTAAGGGGAACTATGTTGTACACTTTAAGATAATTTGAAAAATGTTTTCTGTTATTTATTTACAGTCCTTCTGTTATACTAAATACTTGATAAAGTTAGTTTTATATTATGTATTACTAAAAACGATAAATGAAAGTGATTATTTTTTTCTGCAATTTACAGCAAGAAATGTCAAAATAAAATGGATCACAATGAAGAGACCGTGGCAATTTCTTTTGAATTATCCACTACATTTATTGAAATTGACAGCACCAATAATGAAATATTCTCACAAGGAGGAGATGACTTGAATGATTTTTTTGATCAATCTCTTGACGGCGAATTTATCGAATGTTTGGAGACTATAGAGTTACAAGAATCATCATTGCAGACTTTTCATGAGGAGATTCCTGATGAGATGATTGAAGAGGAAATTCCTGATGAGGACATGTTACTAGTTCTTTCAAATTATGAAAATTCAGAAGAATAAATTTATATTTAGAAATCAAAAATTGTTTGAGACATTATTCATTTTTATTTTTAATTTATGAGGTTGTAGCGAAGTGATTGTAAGGATTTTTGAAAATTCTATGTCTAATAACTTTGGCGTTTGTGGACGGAATTGGCAGAAATTTTCAGGAAAATTGAACATTTTGTTTCTGAGCAGCCCCTGGAAATTTGGGGGGGGTTCGTCAAGGGGGGGCCGAGAAAAAAGGGGGGTCCCAAAACGCGTTTTTCCAATGTTAATTTCCATAGGGCGGTTGGCCTCACTTTTAGCCCGAACGGCTGAATGGATTTGCACGAAACTTGGCAAAATTGTAGGGACTGGTAGCCCGATGTGCCTTTGCTAGGTCTCAATATATGTGCTCCAGTGGATTTTGAGAAATTAACGTTCAAAAAAAGATATATATCTGTAACAGCGGACCGGATGGTTCTCCAGCGTCTGTAAACATTCCAAACAGTCCGTAGCGGCCGCCATCTTGTCTCTCGGTAGGATCGAGAGACAAGAGGAGGCCAAAGCGAAGGGGCAAATGACCATAAGGGGGCATAGTAGATCCTCCCTGACCCCCTAGGTTTGATGTGGAGGTTTTAAAAGGGCCCCGCGGGCCTGGGGAGCGTACAATAAGGAAACAAGAATGATTGACTTTTAACTTATTGTATGTTTATAGACTTTTTTTTTTCTTTTTTTTCTGCTGAGTGACGTCTCGGCCTATCTCCACGGGATGCAGTCCCTACCATCTCGGCGTTTAAGCTGAGGGGGACCGGTAGTGTGGTAGAGATAACGTCTGTTAACGTTCGATTCGAAGGAAATCAGGAAGTGTTGATAAACATTGTCTGCGCCATCTTGCGCCATCTTGCCTTTTTTCAAATGCCACACTTTTGTCGTGCACGGCAGCCATTTTAGATGCCTTGACCAGACCCACTCTCTGCACGCTGTCGATCCTTAGCATGGCTCCCCACCCTCGCAAGCATCTCCCCCAGGCACTGGTCACCCCCGCTCTCTGTCTTACGCATGGGCAATAAACCTCCCCCCATCTGCGCTGCTCTTCCCTGAGAATCACAATCTGTGCCTGTCCGACACCTCCCTTTCGCCCTATTCACTACTGCACCCTCTGACACTCCTCTTCCTCTGTGTCCGATTGTCCAGGCCGGTCCCAGGCTATCAGCTAGCCCTGCAGATGTAGTTTATGGCCCCAGCTGTAAAGAATCACCCCTCTTCAAAGGAGTTATAGTAGATCAAGGCCCACACCCGATGAGATCCGTCACACCACACGCGTTCCTACTATCTGAAAACCATTCTGTATTGTGATTGGGGAGGGGACCGAGCCTGAAGCGGAAGATTCCAGGGATGCCTCTTTGTACATCAAAGTTTTTACAATTATGTGTCACGTTAAAAATATATAGCACTCCAACAAAGTAGTAGGATTATAAAACTTTAATAACTTATAAATATATACAACAAAACAAAAACAGTAAAAACATTTAAACATTTTTAGGGAAAAAGAAGGAAGTAGCGGTCGGTTGTGCGAATAGTCCCAACGCAGCACAACGTCCAGATTTCTGGACGGCACCCAGGTGATGTTGCCTGGGTGCCGCACTGATTTCGGTATCCGGCGTGGGGCGTCGCGGGGGGTGGGTCATCAGTAGCGGTCTGTTGTGCGAATAGTTCCAAGGCAGCAGAACGATGGCACCAAGGTGATGTCCAGTAAGTTGCCGCCCTCCGAATAACGGCGTGGGGCGCCCCGGGGGGGGGGGGTGAGGCGGCGTGAACGGGCCTCCCCAGGTGGAGGCTCGTCTGCTGTAGTGGGGCGCCCCTTTACCGTTTCAGTTGCCATTCCGTCCGCTTTTGGTCCACTGTGTCAAAATCCGCCATTCAGCTGAGTTGCGCCCACTCTTGCGGTGCAGCGATAGGCGGCTGCCACAGGACTCTCAAAATGGCGGCAGGCTCTTTCCTTTTTGGGCCTGGTCCACTGAAATGGCCCTGGGACACCTTGGAAATCGGACGCTAGTCTGCTAGGTCTTGGACCCCATTCTCGAAAGCGTTCCCTCAGCCTTGAGGATTGTACAAAAGTCTTGGGGGCCCCCGACTCCTGCAGGCTTCCGGTGGGGAGCGGCTGCCATGATTGCTCGCGGAATGACCACGACGGAGCCACGAGATGGTGGTGCTTTCATGCTGACACCAGCTTCAGTCTGAAACATCCAGAAACAAGGTGGGGCTTTTCATCGTTTGGGAAAAAAAAAAGTTTTCATCCAATGAAAAGTGTTATTTTTAGGTCATATGATCAAGCCTTCCATCATTAGGAAACCAAAAGTAAAATGAACCAATGATAAGTTTTATAAACAAGTCACATGACCTGTTATGCGGCATAGGGTATAAAAAGCGTAGAAAATCCGTTGGCACGTGAGGCAGCGTCAGTAGCGGACCGATGTGCGAATAGGCCGAAGGCAGCACAACGCGCCAAGATCCGGATGGCACCGAGGTTGTGTTTAGCAAGTTGCCGCACTGGTGTGGCCATCGTACAATGCTGAAAGTGGGCGTGGGGCGCCCCGTTGGCCTGTGAGGTGGCGTCAGTAGCGGACCGATGTGCGAATGGGGCCAAAGGCAGCGCAACGCGCCAAGATCCGGATGGCACCGAGGTGGTGTCATAGTTGAGAGTTCTGAGCAGCGGTTGTAACACTCTGAAGCTTATTTGCAGCTGCTGCAGCTTCACTACGCGCCAAGATTCGGATGGCACCGAGGTGGTGTCTAGCAAGTTGCCGTACTGGTGTGGCCATCCTATAATGCTGAAAGTCGGCGTGGGGCGCCTCGTTGGCCTGTGAGTTCGCGTCAGTAGCGGACTGATGTGCGAATAGGCCGAAGGCAGCACAACGCGCCAAGATCCGGATGGCACCGAGGTGGTGTCTAGCAAGTTGCCGTACTGGTGTGGCCATCCTACAATGCTGAAAGTCGGCGTGGGGCGCCCTGTTGGCCTGTGAGGTGGCGTCAGTAGCGGACCGATGTGCGAATGGGGCCAAAGGCAGCGCAACGCGCCAAGATCCGGATGGCACCGAGGTGGTGTCTAGCAAGCTATGCAGCTGAGTTGCGTGCGCACTTGCGGCGAATAGGTCGAAGGCAGCACAACAATGTTTTCTGAATAGAAGACACCACAAGGCGCTGAGATTCGGTTGGCACCGAGGTGGTGTCTAGTAAGTTGCCGCATTGGTGTGGCCATCCTACAATCCTGCTCCGAATAACGGCGTGGGGTGCCCGAAGTGGGGGGGGGGAGGCGGCGTGAACGGGCCTTGCCAGGTGGAGGCTCGTCTGCTGTAGTGGGGCGCCCCTTTACCGTTTCAGTTGCCATTCAGCAGAGTTTCGGCCGCTCTTGATGCTACAGCGACAGGCGGCTGCAACAGGACTCTCAAAATGGCGGCCTGTCCTTTGGATTTGGGCCTGGTCCACTAAAATGGCCCTGGGACACCTTAGAACTCGGACGCTCGAATTTTTTTTCCTTTCCTCTACATGCAAAAAAGGTAAATTCCCGGTACGTTACACGCTTCATCTGCCACGATGTACTCTCCAGAGGAACCGAAAAAATATATAGTTATGGTAACTATACCATGCATCGTCATATGGAGAGGTGGCACCGATTAATTATAGTGCTGCATAAAAGAGAGATTTGGAGGAGAACCCCCGACCTGCCAGTACATTCATCAAAGAACTGGCACTGACAGCATCAGAGGCAAGGGAAACGGTCCCAAATATTTAGAAGAACTTTGGAAAGATTAAAATGACATGTTTAGATTGTGGCAAATTAATTTCATGTGGACAGATGAGTGTTACTCTAATAAATACAGCATATGAACATCATCATAGTCGATGGTTGGTAGAGACATTTTGACTATATCCTGGACCTGCCCGTCCTCGCCCAAAATGGCGCCGGAATAAATGGGACTCGTAACTCATTGTTGTGTACTGGTTGCAGAACCTTGAAATCACGAGATACGTATGCAGTTTTGAAGCACATGGCGGGCGGGGACGAGAATTGATTGAATATTTCGACATCCCTATTGATATTAAGTTCTGATGTGTTATTGATTACTGTACTATTGAAAGTTCGAATTAACGTCACCCATGGTACTTGCCCGCAAATGTATATCTAGATAATTTTATTGTAACTGGCCCTGTCGTATTTTAATTATAAAATGTACGTCCACCGATTCCGCAACTGTTAGACACCTTAGTTCTTGCAACCTAATGGCCCGCCCGTTACGTTCCTCTACAGTGTAAATGTCTACTCATCATATACGATTACAGTTTGCTCCGTGGCCGGCCCACGTGGTTATAGGCCCGTATTTGTATACTGACATTTTCACAATAAAGGTTTTTAAAAGAAAACATGGTAGTAGTATTTACATTGGTAAAGTTTTTAATAATAGTCACTGTTTTAGAATCAGTAAAAGGCAAGTGAAATAAAGCATTCGAATTACATGAAGGGTAAAAGGTATAATACGCAGGAACGCAGTAAAGATAAATGGTCAAGGGTTGTTGTGTTTTCTACTCCTGCAACATAAAGTGATCGATAAGAATCTGATATTCTGGCGTATCGGCGACTAAGACAGCAGGCCGACCCTCTTTTGCTCAACGGCTCCGTCATGGGACGAAGAAACGCCCTTTTTCTCGAAAAAGGAATATATTTTACTTGCAGGACAGTTGTAAATTTTCCGGGAAAGTACATTAGCCTGGAACATTATAACATATGTTTAAGAAAAAATAATGTTCAAAAGTAATAAAAAGCGTAATTTTTAGGTCATATGACCAAGCCTTTCCTCATTAGAATAAGAAAAGTAAAATGAACCAATGAAAAGTTTTATTAACAAGTTACATGATCTGTTATGCTTACGTTACGCGCTGCGCGCCGGATCACTTCCGGATGCGCTAACGCGGCGCGTCATATGACGCATTACGCGACAACGCAGGTCCAGAATATAGTCAAAATGTCTCCACCAACCAGCGATCGGAACACAACCCCTTTCAGCAGGCTAAATAGTTCTGTTAAATGACAACAGAAGGGACAGGCAACAAGAACCATCAGTCAAAGAGGGGAGGGCAAGTTCTTCTCTACCGGGTCACGTTGGGGCGCTACCGGAACTGATCGAATTGGTAGTCTACAGAGTTTCTGGATGTTTCAGACTGAAGCTGGCGTTAGCATGAGAGCACCACCATTTCGTAGCTCCTTCGTGGCCATTCCACGAGCAATCATGCTAGCCGCTCCCCACCAGAAGCCTGCGGGAGTCGGGGGCCCCCAAGACTTTTGTAGAATCTTCAAGGCTGAGGGGACGCTTTTGAGAATGGAGCCCAAGCTCTAGCAGACAAGCGTCCGAGTTCCAAGGTGTCGCAGGGCCATTTTAGTGGACCACGCCCAAATCTGAAGAGCCGGCCGCCATTTTGAGAGTCCTGTGGCAGCCGCCTACCGCTGCACCGCAAGAGCGGGAGCAACTCAACTACATGGTGAGCGAGACGTTGTAGTCGAAAGAGCGGGCGGTAAACAGCTGAATAGCGGAAGAGGCACAGTGTAGCAAAAGCGGGCGGAATGGCAACTGAAATGGTAAAGGGGCGCCCCACTACAGCGTGTCTTTAGGTGAAACGGATTGTGGGACAAGGTCAAGAATGGAAGAGTTACCAAAAGGCAAAAAGTTCCGCTTGATCCCGGGAGCCGGCCACCTATGTCGGGGGCGATCTCAGGCCACACCAGGAGAACACGACTTGGGGAGGGGGCCGGAGCCAAGCGCCCCCTCCGAGTCCGCGCCATCACACCGTCCCTCGGGGGCCTCCGTTAAGCGGTTCAGGGTGGCACCGCATCACATTGTTTACAAATGCAGTAACGTACTCAAACAGCCCCCACTTACTTTTAGAATAGTGAAGATGAAGCAAGTGCAAATAGGCTTCAGACAGTGTTACAAGCACTCTTCAAAACTTTGAATCATCAGAGTGCATGAGTTTCATGCTCGATCGATTGAGCTAGCCGGATCGGGCAACAAAAAGTTTAAAATAGTTATGTAAATAGTTGTTTAATAAAATGTTTTACCCTGTTACTTTGCTGGTGTGTTGTATATATTTGCATAGAGTTTATCGTTATTTTGGGCGGGGTGGGTGGCGGAGCCGAGCTGTCTTGCAGCCATCATGGTGTGGAGTTCAGTTAATCTCACTAGTTTCGTATTTGTCATGAGGGGTTGTTCCTAATGTTTCTATTTTAGCGAGGTCAAAAAGAGATCCCATTAGTGGCCTACTGATTTTGCTCGATTCCTTTTGTTTTTTTACACGATTTTTCGCTATTTGCAAAGACTAAACAGAGTATTGCGACTCTGTGCTTGTTTGTAAATAGAGAATGAACCAAAGAGAACCAATTCTAAAACAGTAAATGCTTGGATAACAATCAATCAAATGGAGAGAGAAGCAGGCACGACGGATTACAACGGGGGCAAAGGCCTGCGTTAACTACCCTTCACTATCTGCAAAGAGAGAGTACTCCTAATAGAAATGAGGGGGGGGGGGCAGCATTCAAAGCAGATCAGTGTGCATAAACACGAAAATGTTTTTTCTTACCACGTACTTGACATTCGACAGCTTATGATATTTGCTATTAAAAAACCATTGAAATTCACTGAAAAAACCATAGGTTATAGACCATATATAGTTAGGAATTAGCATTTACAAAACCTTGAAAATTCACTGAAAAAACCATAGGTTATAGACCATATATAGTTAGGAATTAGCATTTACAAAACCTTGAAAATTCACTGAAAAAACCATAGGTTATAGACCATATATAGTTAGGAATTAGCATTTACAAAACCTTGAAAATTCACTGAAAAAACCATAGGTTATAGACCATATATAGTTAGGAATTAGCATTTAAAAAACCTTTTTTTACTCACACAAAACCATTGAAATTCCATATATAGTTAGTTGCACTAACTATATATCGCGCACCCGCAATCCACTGCTGATGATGTCACATATTACATCATTCATGACATGGTCAGTGACATCACTGATGACATCACTGATGACATCTCAAATGACATCACTGATGACATCACTGATGACATCTCAAATGACATCACTGATGACATCATGACACACCAATACCAGTTACTACATACGCACTCACTGATTCCTACGTCTACACACACATTCACTCATTCACCCATACAATCACTCATACATACAGTCACTCATTATTACAACACTATCATATGCACTCATACACCTATGCAGACACTCACACACTGCCACTCATCCATGGAGTTACTCACACACCTAGTCAGTCCTGTAAAGAATCAATCACACTTCCATTTCCTCATCTATACAGTTAAACACAGAACACCATACTTCAGTGACATCACTGATGACATCACTGATGACATCTCAAATGACATCACTGATGACATCATGACACACCAATACCAGTTACTACATACGCACTCACTGATTCCTACGTCTACACACACATTCACTCATTCACCCATACAATCACTCATACATACAGTCACTCATTATTACAACACTATCATATGCACTCATACACCTAGTCAGTCCTGTGAAGAATCAATCACACTTCGATTTCCTCATCTATACAGTTAAACACAGAACACCATACTTTTCACACATATACTAACACATACTTACTCTCTTATACAATCACTGATACAAGTACACATTGATATGCACAGAGTCACACACCTCCCAGCCAGCCACACACACACTCAGTCTTCCATACATCCACTCATTCTTCAATATGTAAAACATATTTAAACTTTACAAAAACACACAGACACTAGATGATGTCATCAGTGATGTCATTTGAGATGTCATCAGTGATGTCATCAGTGATGTCATTTGAGATGTCATCAGTGATGTCATCAGTGATGTCACTGACCATGTCATGAATGATGTAATATGTGACATCATCAGCAGTGGATTGCGGGTGCGCGATATATAGTTAGTGCAACTAACTATATATGGAATTTCAATGGTTTTGTGTGAGTAAAAAAAGGTTTTTTAAATGCTAATTCCTAACTATATATGGTCTATAACCTATGGTTTTTTCAGTGAATATATATATATATATATATATATATATATACATAGGTAGTTATAGTTAGGACCATGTTTCCATAGGAAAATCGTTTTTTACTTGTGAATAACTTGTGCGCCATTTGACGAATCTTCACGAAAGTTCACAAAAAATAAATAAAGGTTACAGGGACGGTATAATTAGGAATTAGCATTTAAAAAAACCTTATAAATTCACAGAAAAAAACAAAGGTTAGCGGGATGTTATAGTTAGGAATTAGCATTTAAAAAACTTTAGAAATTCACAGAAAAAAATGTGCGAGCGCATGCGCAGCTTTCACCAAGATTACCAATACGGCGAGAAAGATGAGGACTGCAGCCCGGGGATGCCGCAGTACGTAGGTAAGTGGTTTTAAATGTATTTTTACTTAATGTTTACTTACTTGTAATAGTGGGGGGTGGAGAAGGGTGGTGTAGCGGAGCTCCACGGAGTTCCACAGAGTTTGTTTGAGACTCTATGGACCTTCGCATAGCCCTGCTACGCCCAGGGTTATTTGATATGTCATCAGTGATGTCACTGACCATGTCATAAGTTCGGTAACATAAAGTCATAAGCAGTGCATTGTGGTGCGTGCGATTTATAGTTAGCTCAGTTAACTATAACTGCTACATTTCATTAGTTTTGTACAAGTAAAATCTGAGCCTAACTATAACGTCCCTGTAACCTTTGGTTTTTTTTTCAGTGAATATGCCACATGCGCCCCCTCCACTTTATTACTAATTATTTATCCCCCCTGGGACCTGGCCCATCCAGAGGAGGCTTTAGAAAAACAAGCTCAGGAGACTGCTGTTTTATTTCTTTCATTTTTGCAGCAGATTTGCAGCAAACAACTTTTTTTAAAATGTTTCGGGGTCCGACCACCGGGCCTAGGGTGTCAGGGTAATCCTACCCTGTCCCCTTTTGTTATTTTTTGCATTTTTTGGGGGACTCGTGCTCAAGTGCAGAGTACCAAGATGGCTGCCAACACTTCCTGGTAGAAGTGTTGGCAGCCAATCCCACAAGTTACTACTTGTAACGATACATTAGTTAGTGATAGATTCCTTCCCTTAGAATATCCCCAGGCGTCAGACTGGATCCGGAAAGTTTTGCTTAGCAGGACCCCTTTGCGTCAGTAGGTGGCGTCCTGCGGCTCTGTGTCCGTCACTGGCATTGCAAGCGCCGAGATGACGTCACGGAGACTACTTAGGCACCACCCATGAGCGCTGACGTCAGTTCTGTACACGAATTTCCGCGCCAGGAACGCAGAGCCATGCAAGATACTGACCAATGGTGCATAAAACTAGGGCCCTGAAAGGGATGACCTTAACCCTAGTTCTCAGTTCGCAGAACGGGGAGGATGGGTGGGGCGGTCAGGAATCTATCACTAACTAATGTCTCTTATCGTTACACAAGTAGTAACTTGTGCATCTGAAAGAGACACGTTAGTGACAGATTCCTCACCTTAGAATAGATACCTCAGCAATACCAAACCCGGTGGTGTGTCTGCGAACAAGATTACACCAAAAAGTCGCGGAGCACAGAACGGCCAAAGAAACCGTCACTCCGGACCTGACTGTCAAGGCAGTAGTGCTTGGTAAACGTGTGCAGCGTGGCCCACATAGCTGCCTGACAAATGTCCTGCAAGGCAGCGCGCATCCCAAGGCAGTAGTGGCTGCCGTTGCCCAGGTGGAATGGGCATGCAGCTCCAGAGGAGGCTCCTTCTTAGCCAAAGAGTAACAGGCCTTGATGCAGAGAATGATCCACCGAGAGATGGTCCGTTTGTGCACGGCCCAACCTTTTTTGGCGCCCACATATCCAACAAAGAGCTGGTCATCCACCCGGAACTGTTCTGTACGCTGCAGATAGAAAGCGAGCGCCCGTTTTGGGTCCAGACAGTGGAGCCTCTCCTCCTACCTAGAGGGATGTGGAGGCGGAAAGAAGGTGGGCAAAGTGATGGTCTGCCCGATGTGGAAGTGCGTGACAACCTTTGGCAAGAAAGAAGGACGGGTCCTCAGAACAACCTTGTCCGGATGAACAGAGAGGAAAGGAGGTTTAGAAGAGAGAGCCTGGAGATCACTCACCCTTCTGGCAGAGGTGATAGCCACCAGGAAAGCCGTCTTGAGAGTGAGAAGACGTAAGGGACAGTTATGAAGGGGCTCAGAGGGAGAACACATCAGAAATGTCAAGACCAGATTGAAGTCCCACTGAGGCATTATGAAAGGTACGGGTGGAAACGTATGCGTAAGACTTTGAAGAAACGGTTAACAACCGGGGACTTAAAAAGAGAAGGCTGAACTGGAAGCCGTAGAAAGGCGGAGATGGCCGAAAGATAACCTTTGATAGTGACCAGAGCAGAGCACTGCTGGGCCAAGGAAAGGAGGAACAGAAGAATTCCAGAAAGAGGGGCAGAAAGGGGATCCACAGCCTTTGCTGTGCACCATGCCACAAATTTGTTCCACCTGGAGGCGTATACCGTTTTAGTGGAGGGACGCCTGGCTGCCAAAATAACATCACAGACTTCGGGAGGAAGGTCGAAAGCTGTCAACTGTCACCGCTCAATCTCCACGCATGGAGTTGGAGGCTGGACAGGTTCGGGTGAAGGACCGTCCCCTGCTGCTGCGACAGAAAATCCTCCCGAAGAGGAAGACGGATTGGGGGATCGGCCGCCATGCTGAGTAGCTCGGGTTACCAGTATCTTCATGCCCAATCCGGAGCCACAAGGATGACTTGGGCCCGGTCGCGCCTGATCTTCTTTAGCACTCTGGGCAAAAGTGGTATGGGCGGAAAGGCGTATAACAGACCGCAACTCCACTTGCGACGAAAGGCGTCGCTGAGCGAGTGCCGCCTTGGAAAATCCAATGCGCAGAACTGATGACATTGGCCGTTCTCTTCGGTGGCGAATAGATATAACTAAGGCTCTCCCCACTGCCGGAAGTGACCTTGCGCCTCGTCCGAGTTCAAACGCCATTCGTGATCTATCAAGCATCGGCGGCTGAGTTCATCCGCCCTGGTGTTCAGAGAACCTGCCAGGTGTTGAACCACCAAGGTAATGCCTTGATGTTCCTGCCATGTAAAGAGGCGCAGATGGTGTTGTCTATGAACACCTGCACCACACTTCCCCGGATAGAGGGAAGGAATGCTTTCAGTGCAAGTCAGATCGCCCGAAGCTCCAAAAGGTTGATATGAAGCCAGGACTCCACCGGAGACCAGAGGCCTCTGATCTCCGCCTCTCCCAGGTGGCCTCCCCATCCCAGGAGGGACGCATCCGTCACCACTGTGTGCTTCGGTTGGGGAAGGGAGAGGGATCTGCCCCTAACCCAATCTCGATTCGTGAGCCACCACTGCAATTGTTGAGAAGTTCCCTCCGAGATATGGACATGATCGGACAGGTTACCCTGATGTTGCGCCCACTGGAACTTCAGGTCTCACTGCAGAGCCTGCATATGCCATCTGGCATCTGTCACCAGCAGGATGCAGGAAGCCATCAGGCCCAAAAGCTGGAAGGTCAACTTGACTGAAACCCAGGAAAGAGGCCGAAAGATCGGAATCATAGCCCGAATATCCCGGACTCGCTGCTCGGGAGGATAAACCCAAAACAGCGTTGAATCCAGAACTGCTCCGATGAAGGGGAGCTTCTGAGAGGGACACAGGTGCGACTTCGGCACGTTGATGGAGAACCCCAGCAGATGCAGGAGCTCGGCCGTAGTCTGAAGGTGGCTGACGACTGTTTGGGGCGAACCCGCCTTCAACAACCAGTCGTCGAGGTAGGAGAAGACTGACACCCCTGACATGCGCAGGTGAGCTGCGACCACCGCCATCACTTTCATGAACACCCAAGTGGCGCTGGTAAGGCCGAAGAGGGGCACAGCAAACTGAAAATGCTCCTGGCCTACCGTGAACCGCAGGTAACGCAGGTGGGCCAGCAGGATGGGGATGTGAAAATAAGCGTCCTGCAAGTCCAAAGCTACCATCCATTCTCCAGGGTCGAGGGCAGCCAGGACCTGAGCCAGAGTCAGCATTTTGAATTTCTCCTTCCAGAGGAAGCGATTGACGTCCTGGAGGTCCAAGATGGGGTACAGCCCCCCCTTGTCCTTTTTGGGGACCAGAAAGTAGTGGTAATAACAACCACTCTCTACTTCCTGCCCGGGAACGCACTCGATGGACCCCTTGGGCAAGAGGGCCGTGACTTCCTTTTGGAGAAGAAGCAAATGATCCCCTGACATGCGGTAGCACCGAGGTGGCATGGCTGGAGGGGAGTACTGAAAGGGAAGGGAATACCCCGACAGTCTTTTCTTATATTAGGGTATTTTTATCCTGTTTAACTGCCTCTGTAGTCTTTGGATTTTGCTTTGTAGGCTGCTTTTATTGCCAAGAATAAGCTTTTCTCCAGGTCCTCTCGAGCCTGTGCAATTCCGTCTCCAACTGCCCAAGATCCTTGTTGAACCACCTGTTCCATAGATGGGCAGCAGGAGGCCTCAAAATCCCAACTGGCACTACCAACTGGTCAGACCACAGGTCGGGAGTTGGGATGTCCACATGCAACCAATTCCTTATGGTGCAAAGTCTAGAAGGTTGCTTCCAATATGTGATAACATATAGTTCATTAGTTGACAGTTAAAAACAGACAAAAAGGAGTCTGAAGAGCCTGGTGGTGCTTCGAGCAGGTGTGGCTAGTACAAGTAAGAGCGATGGGATGGGGCGGGGGCAGGGGCAGGGATTGTGGGGGTGAGTGGACTGATGATGGGATAGGGAAAGCAAAATAAAATAATAAATAAAACCACTTACCTTGTGCTTGCCGCATAGCCGACTTGGCGCTGTGGCGAGCGTAAGGTAAGTGGTTGTATTTTTAGGTTATGCCTAGGCTGTTATCTACTGTATCGGCTAAAGGCACGCCCATCGCTTAGATTGGTTCCTTCATGTGCCTTTAAAAATGTGTTTCTTTTGTGTGGGGAATTGGCTGATTTGTCCCTTCTTTTGGTGTGTTTGTCACGCCCATGGCGACTGCCCCTTTTACGTGTGTTATTTCTCCTGTGTGTATCTGTTGTGTTTCAAGGACTATTTTCTCTATGGCCGACCCCTACCTGAGGGCACTTTCAATTTTTACTTTCCTCCCAATGCGACCACACTACGAGATACCATGCCCCCTCATACAAGACTGCACTGAGAGGGCGGCCGGTTGACAGCACTTTCATTTTTTTTATTAACTTGCCTCCCAAATCAACCACAAACCTTAAGATAACGCGCCCCCTCATGAGAGATCGCACTGAGAGCGCGGCTGGCTGACGGCACTTTCATTTTTATTAACTTGTTTTTATTTCCTTGGCACCCGCTTCTTGGGCCACCATGCGCATAACTTTATGTGCACGGGCGCCGTGCTTTATGTTTCAGCATGACGCCTGGTTTTCTGTTGGCAAAACAACAGAAAATGACTAACTATGCAAATAACAAACTGTGCTGTTTGACTATATTCAGTAACAAGGCTTAACTCAGGTCAATGGGGTACTTCATTCAGGTTTGAAGAAAATACCCATCAGTACTCGACCTGTACCGCCCTTCTCATCATGTGGGTTCCTTAATACCACGAAGGAAGGTTGTCTACACCAGTACTTAGATTGTTAGACTGGAGAGGAGCCCAGTGATATATAACCAATTTGTATAGGCGGCAGGAGACTACTGTTAAGCAGTGCTTGTGAAAAGTGTGATCAAAGTGTAATAAGTGAAAAGTGCTGTTTAAAATTAGATAGACAGGAGGAAAGATATCTTTAATAGAGACCTTGCTGCTTCTAAATCAATAAAAAAGTAGTGCGATTCTAGTAGTTTTAACTAATAGCTAGTAATATATTCTTAACTGGTCGACATGTTTCTGCAGGTTTAAGGACCCCAGTGGTGTCCACTGCTTTCTTCAGGACCGGTGACGCTACTGCTTTAAAAACAAAGACGTGTGGAATTAAAATGAAAATTTATCACCTGGGCGTTTTGAAAAGATCATTCTCCCAGCAATTTGTATAGGAGGGCTTTTCTCTCCTATACAAATTGCTGGGAGAATGATCTTTTCAAATAAAGTAAAGTAATGTCCCATAGACATATAGATAAATAGGCCTAAAGGCCTCTCATTAGTAACATATCCATGTCCTCTTGTAAAAAGGACCAAACTCTAGAAAAGAGCCAATCAGCCGTCACCTCCCTCTAGAACCCTCCTGGAAGGAGCCTCAGTCCCTCAGATTTTCGTACGCACAATGCTAAGTAGGCGTATTACTGAGAGAAGTAGGTGAGCCCTTCCAGGGGAGGCGGGAGGGTTGCATGTGAATCTATGAAAGACACCAATACTGGATAACTGCAGTTACAGGTAAGTAACGCATTTCTTATCCAGTATTAGGGGTGTCTTTCATAGATTCACATGCCTGAATCAGAGTAGCAAGCAATGAACAAAGCACATTTCGGATGGTATAGGATAGGCAAGTCATTAGATAATAACATATCAAGCGACTAATAGAAACATACAGTTGCAAGCAAGAAATACCATCAAATCATACAATAGAGAAATGTGCATACATGAGAAGGATGGAGGGATGAAAAGAGGGCTCACCTCTACTGAAACAGATGACGAAGTACTGCTTGTCCCGCCACAGCATCCTTCATGAGTTCTGTATCCAGGCAGTAATGCCTAGTGAAGGTATGTGGCGACTTCCATGTTGCCGCTCTGCAAATGTCTATGACTGGCACTCCTGCAAAAAGCTCTATGGATGTAGATATTGCCCTGGTAGAGTTGGCTCGCACTTTAGATTGAAGGGGCTGCCCAGCCTGTTCATGACAAAATGAAATAGCTGCAGAAATCCAGCAAGAGATACTTGGTTTGGTAAGTGGAAGCCCCTCCTGAGCGTACTGTAAGCCAAAAATAGCTGGTGTGACTTTCGGAAGGATTTTGTCTTTTCAATATAACATTTCAGGCAGCGTTTAAGATCTAGAGAGTGTAACGTCCTTTTTGCTGCAGTACTGGGATTTGGGAAGAAAGAACGCAAGACCACAGGTTCGTTGAGATGGAAGTCTGATGGGACTTTTGGAATAAATTTTGGATTTGTCCGTAAAATTACCCTGTCTTGTTTAAATTGCAGAAAAGGTTCCTGTATTGTGAAGGCTTGGAGCTCACTCACCCGCCTCGCGGAGGTGAGTGCAAGCAGGAGGGCTGTCTTCCAAGAGAGGTATTTCAGGTAAGCCCTGTGTACCGGCTCAAAAGGATGTTTCATGAGCTGATTAACACCTTGGCTGCTATGACTTTTCCCCTCCTGTGCTGATTGATTGATAATCCCATTGTTCATGACAAGGTCAGCTCGTCATTAGCACAGCTCCAGTGTGCCTCATGATGAGCTGAGCTCGTCCTGAGCATGGAAGGAGTTAAGGACTGTGTTAAGGTGCCAGGTAGGAGGCAAAATCTTCACAGGGGGAAAAGTCCTTTAGAGTCCTTTCAAAAACTGTTTGATCAATCTGTGAGACTAAAGAGAAGGGCCAGTAGGAGATCTTCTGTAACGGGATATCGCCGTCAAGTGGACCATGACGGAAGCGTGAGCAAGGCCTGAATTTGCCAGATGGAGAACATAAGGCAATATCGGTTCCGGAGAGGAAGAGAAAGGATGTATTCCTTGATCCCTACACCAGACGCAAAACCTCTTCCATTTCAAAGAGTACGTTTTATTGGTACTATCTGCTCGTGCTCGAGCCAGGATGGCTCTACAGTCTGACGGAATATTCAAATTCTGAAGTTCTCTGAACTCAGGAGCCAAGTGGCTAATTTGAGAGAAGCCAGATTCGGATGCTGGACTTGCTGGTTGTTCATCGTGAGGAGAGACGGAAACTGCTTCAACCGCATTGGCGGCTCCAGAGATAGACGGTGGAGTTCCGTGAATCAATGTTGGCGTGGCCAAGTTGGGGCTATCAGAATGAGCGTACAAGGCTCTGCTTTCAATTTCCTGAGAACTCTGGGAATCATTGGAAATGGTGGAAAGGCGTACGCAAAGACGTTGCACCATGCGATCGAAAATGCATTCCCTAGATACCCTTTCTGGGGATGCCAACTTGCGAAGTGTGGGCATCTTGCATTGGTCCGTGTGGCGAACAGGTCGATCCGAGGAGTGCCCCATCGTGAGAAGATTTGGTTGAGGTTCCCTTGATCCAGTTCCCACTCGTGAGTCGTTGTCTTCTGCCTGATTAGTGAGTTGGCGAGCACATTGTCCATGCCCGGAATGTACTCCGCCCGAAGAGATATATTGTGTTTGATTAACCAGTTCCAGATTCTCTGCGACTCTTGAGAGAGTGTGAGAGAGCGAGTCCCCCCTGTTTGTTGAGGTAGTACATCGTCGTAGTGTTGTCTGTACGGACGAGTACCAGGGAATTTTTGATTCTTGGGAGAAAGGCTTTCCACTTATTTGTAGTTCCTGGAGGAAAGCGCCCCAACCTTCCAAGGAGGCATCTGTTGTGATGATATGCGGCGCAGCTGGAAGCAAGAATGGCAAGCCTTGACAAAGGTTCTGAAAAGACATCCACCATTGCAGAGCCCTGACCATCTGAGGAGTCACCTTTATGAGATCGTCGAACGACCCTGTGCATTGGACCCATTGTTTTGAGAGCGCCTCTTGGAGGGGGCGCATCCGCAGACGGCAGTGAGGAACTAATAGGGTACATGATGACATCATTCCTAGTAGGGATTTGAAAAGGCGTACCGTCAAGGTTCTCTTTGAAGCTACGAGAATAGCCAGTGTCAAAAGCTTGTCCTTCCTCTCCTGAGATGGGCTTTTCTCAGTTGTGTGTCGAGGGTAGCGCCTAGGAAGTTGATGCGCTGAGAAGGTAGAAGGTTTGATTTCTCCCAATTGAGCGAGAGTCCTAAACGACTGAAAAGCTGCAGACAGGCGTTGGAAGACCTGGACGCGTCTTCTAAAGATGGAGCCTTGATCAGCCAATCGTCCATATATGGAAAGATTTGATGATGGTGCTGTCTGAGATATGCAGCTACTGGGGAGAGACACTTTGTAAAGATGCGAGGTGCGGACTTGAGTCCGAAGGGCAGGACGCGACATTAAAATTGTCTGCCTGCCACCGCAAATCTTTTGGGAATCGGGATGTGGAAGTAAGCGTCCTGAAGTTCCAGGGACGCCATGTAATCTTCCCCATCCAGGAGTTGCAAGACCTCCTGGATTGTTACCATGCGAAACGACTGCTTCTTTAGGAACTTGTTGAGGGCTCTGGGGTCCAAAATTGGTCTCCACTTCTTCTCTTTTTTCTGAACTAGAAAGAAGCGGGAATAAATCCTTTCCCACGCTGAGACAGAGGGACTTTTTGCCTTTCTGGAGCATAAGAGAGACTTCTCGGAGAAGCAGACATAGATTTTTGTGAAGCATAGGTCGGGGAGGTGTCTGGGGAGGTACATGCATAAATACCAGAGAATGGCTGAATTGAACCAATTGTAGAACCCAACGGTCCGTGGTAATTTGCTTCCAATTTTTTATGAAATGGGAAATCTTTCCTCCAACTTTTAATGATGGAAATGAAGCTGAGACTGGCTGAAGTAAAAGGTCATTGCCTACGTCCGCTGATTTTCCGTTGGCCTTTACGACGAAAGGACGTCTTGCCATAAGAGGACTGTTGGCTATGCTGCTGGTGCTGTTGATACTGGGACCGATTCTGGCCCGAAGAATATGATGACCGGTATTGGTAGTCCCCTCTATAAGAGGACTATCCTCTACCTCTAGACCCACGAAAGGACTGACTTTTGTACTAGAGTGTGCCCAATGCTCTAGCAGTGTCCGTGTCCTTTTTTATACTCTGCAGCGCTTCATTAATCTGTGGACCGAAGAGAAATTGGCCATCATAGGGCATTTCCAGACTTTTTGTCTGTATCTCGGGACGAAAGGAAGTTGCCCTTAACCAACCTTGTCGTCGCAAGACTGCCGCCTCAGCCAGCTGACGAAATCCTGTTGTAGCGATATCCATCACACAGTCTATTATTTCTGCCGCCGAAGCTTCACCCTCTAGCAGTATCTTCTTTGCCTCCTCTTTTGATTCATTAGGTAGCTCCGATAGATATGGGGCTATATCCGCCCATAGTTGTCTATTGTAACGCCCCAAAAGTGCTAAAGCATTGGCCGCCTTCACTGTCAATGCAGACACTGATGAGAACCACTTCCCAATGTTGTCTAATCTTTGGCCTTCCTTATCTGGAGGAGCTGATAACGGGGCAGAAGGATTTCTGGACTTCTTCTGGGCCGCCTGTGTAACAACCGAATCCGGCTTGGGGTGTCCTATTAAACAAGCTGGTGCAGCATCAGGCGCCCTATACTTCTTATCCAAGCGAGGTACCACCCGAGGTACCGAGGAAGGGTTCTGCATGACCTTAATACCCTGCTCCCACAGGTATTCAATTATGGGTATTGATCTTACTGATTTTTTAAGAGGCTCCTTAAAATCATACAAGAAGCAGTCTTGCTGCTGGAACCATTGGAATTTTGAAATGTTGAGCGGCCCTCTCAACTACATTGTGGAACCCTCCGATGTCGCTGGGTGATGAATCTGCGGGTGCAGGTACGGGAGAAGGAATGACATAGTCATCCCAGTCATCATGGTTAGATTGCGTGTCTTGTAGTTCTCCCTCCTTCTGTTGGTCTTCTTCCTCCTCCTCATCAGTAGACGGAGGATGTGGTGGATCAACCCGCTCCGGCTGTACACTCAAAGGTGGAGGCCGTGGTCTTGGTGAGGGAGATACCGCGAAATGTTGAGGTGCAGGTGACTCTGTAAACCTCTGTTTGTAGTCTTGTATGAGGTACCGCAAGTCCGAAACTAAAGAAGCTGGAAGGCAAACCATTGGAGGTGGAGGTGGATGATATTCTTCCTCCTGTTCCTCTTCTTCGTCCGAACTCTAACATTTGACATGAAGCTCCGAAGGGCTTGTCACAGTCTGAAACATGTCCCCTTCATCTGAATCTTCCTCTTGAAGAAGACATGCTGGAGGCAGGTGTTGGACTCTGCTTGGCGATGTTAAAGCCGGCGTCAGTGCCTTTTTGTTATTTTTAGGTGCACATATATGCTTTGCAGACCTGAGTCTATCATCGTCGACGAGCCCGTCGACGGTGTAGTCGTCGACGGTGAAGCGTCCACGGGTGTTGTAGCCGGAGGATTCATCGTCGACGGGGCCGTCGTCGACAGCGCTGACATCACTGGAGACTTCGTCGACGGCGTCTTCGTCGACGGTACCTTTGTCGATGCCGATTTCGTCGATGGTGTCGATGTCGACGATGTTAACTTCGCCGTCTAGGTTGCCGCCGATTCCGTCGTCAGCGAGTGCGACATCGACGAGTGCTTCGACGTCGACGGTGTCTTCTTGATGTTTATCGGCGGCGACACAGTCTTACCTGCCGTCGACGATGGGGTCGTAGTCGTCGACGAGGACAATGACGACGATGCCATCGACAAAGAAACAGTAGTCATCGACGTTGTCACATACAATGCAGTAGACACAGCTCTCCTGGACGATGAAGACGTCGTCGACGACTAGTCGAAGTAGGCTTTTTGAAGGTAGGACCTTCCTGAGAGGAAACCTTCACAGAAGTAGCCTTGGAGAGAACCTCTGAAAACATTTTTGACGCCTTCTTTTGAGGAGTGTGTGCCGTAGGGTTAGGAGAAGCCACCCTTGGTCTCTTTAGTGAAGACTTGGAAGAGACTGAAGAACCTTCACTTTTTGCAGAAGATTCTAGGTGGTCCCTGACTTTTAGCCTCTGGAGCCAGATTAAGAGGCGTCCCTCACAATCTTTGAGGGTTTTAGTGGAAAAGGTACAACATACCTTGCAGTCCTTGGAAGAATGGTCTGGATACAGGCAATATAGACAGTCTTGATGTTGGTCATCTATATGCAGCCTTTTCTTTCCACAGGAACCACAGGAACCACAGGAACTAAAAAGACCCTTTTTTGGTGTCTCAGCCATGAGGATATCAGCAATCACAGATGGAACAGGATTAAAACACCCAAGAACAGTGGAAACCAGTTGTGAAGAAAAAACTGAGCAGAGCTCAGAGGAGGCCCTTAGCACAACGTGCAGTAGAAAATCTGAGTGACTGAGGCTCCGTCCAGGAGGGTTCTAGAGGGAGGTGACGGCTCATTGGCTCTTTTCTAGAGTTTGGTCCTTTTTACAAAAGGACATGGATATGTTACTAATGAGAGGCCTTTAGGCCTATTTATCTATATGCATATGGGACATTACTTTATTTATGTACCGGGGACTCCCATTCTAACGATGGGGAATGACGCAGGCATGTGAATCTATGAAAGACACCCCTAATACTGGATAACATTCCATTTTTCCTATCTGCTTAGTGGAGCGCTTATCAGTGGAGTATTTTTTTTAAAGACAAATATGGCTTCTTTTATTATATGTTCACTTTATATATATATGCAGTTAACCATGTTAACGTAATGATGAGTGGACATTGTAGAAGTGTAGATTTGTTTCTGCGAATACAAATTCAGTGGTACAAAATTCTTTGCTGCGATTTTGCTTTCATAGTTTTAAATGAACTTAAATGGAACATTAAATTCTACATTTGTTTTTCCGAATACATACTCATGACAGCAAATACATTGATTAAGGTTCAGCTCTATATATTACAGATACTTAATGAAGTGGATGTCGTGCCATCTTCATCACGTAATGCCCACTTCTTTGGGGATGGATATTAAAAACACTTTCAAAACGTGTATTGTAATAGCTTTGTGGAATACATTATTTGTCCATGTCAACTTTGATTAAATTAAATGTATACAGAACTTAGAAACTTGTGCAATAAGACGCTCTTTGACAGAGTCCCTGTTAAAACAGAGCTACAAAAACTTCGAAAATCCTTTATCAATGTTCAGTAAACTTCACATATGGTTGATAATGTAGCAAATGTGTAAAATCCATAATATTAATATGTGGAAAACGCCACAGAATTGCATAATTTCAGTAGCCCTGAAATCTTTACACATTTACTGTTTACACATCATTTCAATTATAACTTTTTATATTGAATTGATTACCAATGTATCCCATTTTTAAGCAGAATTAACGAGTGCTGTTATTGATAAATTTTATATAATTTCATTTATATACATCGGAGAGCCATAATATCCCATGTTAACACTAAATGCATATGTTTACGCTGCACAAAAATAACGTGCACATGAGAGAACTGCATGTTAATGAGATTTCCGGTACTGGGAGACTTGTGTCATGTACATAAGAAGGCATTCACGTAATTCTGAATTATATTTTACTGTACATTACACATATTTACAATTTGTAGGTATGTAATTTGACCATAATCGTGAGTTTTCGAATCAAGTGCCAAGCAAAGATTATAACTAGACATGGGTAAAATTTAAATTATCCTGGATTAGTTCATGTAATTTTGGGAAATAAGCACTATGCTTCTATTGCAAAATCATGCTACATCGCATAATCACGCTGCGTCGTTTGCATCAAAATTAATGCATGGGAGCACAGGAACAACACGAACAATCAAAACACAAACAGCTGTTGTTCTTGGCAATCATGTTTTTAGCATTTTTTTAAGTGCGAAATGCGTCCTCACATAAAAAATTAGCACGAAGATACATTTCGCACTAAGATATAGTGCTAAATGATGGATTTGCATTTCACATTATTACACAGAATTTCATGCAATTTTACCAGCATGTTGTATAAGAAAATGAAAGCAAATTTCACACACTCATAATTATTACTTAAGTGCACTGGTTTCAAAGTAGGCATTTTAGCCACCAGACCCTGCGTCACCCTGTCAGTTGTCAAACTCATTGCTTGCAGGTCGCGCATAGATAGGGGCATCATGTACTTAACTTGCTGGGCTATCTTGCCACATGTGATATAAGGTGTGTAATAAAGAAATCTTGGTTCATTAATAACTTTTTAAACAATAGAGCAGGCTAATTTTGCATTTCATTTGCTATGTAGGTAATACAAATAGATATGTTTCATATATTGACACTGCAATAATAGTGTGAAATTAGCTTGCATCTGATACTGGATGCAGATATTTAGTTTGGCGCATATTCCGGCCAATATTTATCAAAAATTCATGCAATGCAGAAAGCCAACTTGCTGTGCTGCGTGCAGGAATGAACCATATTTACCATTATATGGCACATTCCTGTCTTGTCCTAGCGCACTTTTGCCTGCCTAGTGCCAACACGGGCACCCTTACGTCATGTTGCAAGGGTGCCAGTGTTGCAGGCAGGATTGTTTTTGTGCAGGAAGAAGAACCTTTTTGCACAAAAACAAACCTTAGAGTAAGTTTACCCTTTCTATGTGTGCCGTCCAAAGCAGCCCACTTAGAAAGGGGAAGCATTGAAGAGAAATAAAGATCTTTCCCCTTGTTGTGCCTCTGGTGAGGAGGGCCCAGGAGCGGCCCATTGCAGGTAAGAGTGGTGAGGCGGGTATGGGCGGGATTCAACAGACGATCACAAGGGAAAATTAAATAATTAATTTTGCCTCAGCGTCGTTTGTTGAAATCCCCCCCCCCCCCCAACCCGACCCCACGGCTCTTACCTGATTGGGCCGTGGCTGCAGGAGGCGTACAATTCTGACACATTTTCAGGTCTACTAGTGTTGGTAAATCTGGGAATGTGTCAGAATCCAAGGATGCGAGGGAACACCCACGCTCCACGCTGAAAGCTTCTCTGAAGCAGAGTAACGCAAGCAAGCAATTTGCTCTGCCTGAATTACTCTAGATGTATCAAGCCAAGCAGGGCCATGCAAGGTGGTCTTGCGTGCCTTCTTAAATCTCATTTAGGTGTTTTGCGTTGCCATTGCGACGCAAAACCTTGATATAGACTCTAACGGCCACATGCATCATTGTAGGATTTTGCAATTCCTAAATTGCGAAAATTAAGGAATCGCAATTTAGGAATTGCAAAATCCTATGCATCAAGAAATCTTTAAACTTTTTAGGATTTCTTAATTTTCGGTATTTGCGATTCCCTAAATGCAATCGCATTTTTTGGAAATGCAAAAAATTGCTGTTCTTTAAAAATTGTTTCATTTATTCCAAAAAGTGAATTTGGAATTGCAAACGGGCGATTTTTCCGATTCGCACCGTTTGCGACTCCAAATTCACTTGATGCATGTGGCCGTTAATGTGCACATTTCTCTACTTCACAAGCAGTAAACTGACGCAAATATTTTCGTGGGCAGGTAACATAGCACCAGAGCTCTTTCTAAGACTAGAGCTGGGCTCTTTCCAACCTTACAGCATTAGCATACTGTGTGGGTTTGAACTCAGTGCTCTCCCCTCCCACCCTGAAGTGTGTCTGGCGGGGGTGAACAGCTGTTCTCTCCATCCATCTGCTTCCTTGGGATGAGTTCAACCGAGGGGGAAGGGCCAACACATCTCCAGTTACATCTGCTCAGGAAGCTTGACAAACCTCTGCCCACTCACCGAACTGCTGCACTGTGAAAGGGCTGGATGGGGGCGCTTCTCTCTGGGGAGTAACCAGATCTATAGCTGCGCTGAGGGGGCAGGGGCAGATCCGGGTGTGTGCTTTGCTTATGGTTATTCCTTTTGTGCGTTTTTACAAGTGAGCAGCAAAATGGGTACAGGGGTGGGAGTGAACTTTTTTCCTGCACACCTCCTTTCTAGAACAACAAGTGCCAGATCTTGTGAAGAACAGAGTTCAGAAGGCGGTGAGCCCAGTAGACAGTGCAATTCGAGTTATATACATTGATGTCTCCACACGTTTCAGTTTCCACAGAAATAAAGCAGAACCCTTCCGCCCTGGCCCTGCACGGCAGCGTGTGAGTCACCGAGCCAGTCTGTAACCGCAGCGGCGTGAATCACGTCTCAGTGCGTCTTGTGGGCTTCGGGCTTGATGGGGCCGCCGGTGACGGCGAGCTTGCTTACTGACCCACCAGACTCAGGTAGGGGGAGGTTACAGTCACTCACTCTCCAGCTCCGATCCAGGTAGAAGGAAGGTTTAGAGGTGGGCGACCCAAAAAAACACAACAGGGAGAGGCGAGCCAAGGCTCTTTTAACCTGTGCACGAGTCGAGTTCTGAAAATATTTTCTATGTAAAATATGATAAAGACTCCTCAAAAGTAAAATAAGTGTACTTCTTCAATAAGTGAAAGTGTTGCCATTAATTCGTCACATTATAGCACCGCACCGAGAAGTGCTTATTAAAAGTGATCGTTTTGAAACTTGAGCTATTAGTGAACTAACAAGGCAAGACAGGTGTCATTTAAACCCTGTACCTTGCCCAGATTATTACAGTGCAGCATTACTGTCTGCTATATCACACTCAATAGATTTGTGTACAACTGGTATTCTGAACTCACATATTTGAAAGTGGTTTCATATGCGATAATGAAGAAAGAGGAGTTTTGGTGAAATAAATATTTTCCTAAAATCACACAATTTAAGGGGAGAAGCCACAATTTATCGATTTTTTTTTGTTTCAATTTGTACAAGTATGTCACTAAATGGGTAGCTATTTCTCTTCCATTTTTATGTTAATACTTGTGCATTTTTCTTCCATTTTTTTAAAGCACGAAATCGACCCAAAGGTATTGGAGCGCCTTACATGAAGCACCAGTTACATTACAGAAGGGCACATTCATTTTTTAAAGGCACGGAGAGATTAACTGATTTTCCACAAATCTCTCCATTAGGGGCCAGATGTAGGAGAGGAAATACCGGTCGGTAACGGCCGAATTCGGCTGTTACCGACCGGTATTTAGGATTCGGCATGTAGGGGCCAGCATTTTACAGAATCGGTAAATTTACCGATTCGGTAAATTTACCGATTCTGTAAAATACCGAATCGGTAATTTTACCGATTCGGTAATTCCACATGTAGGTGACACTCCTGAGAGTGCCACAGGCCCTTAAGAGTCGGTATTTTACCACCGAATCCTATTGGGTGGTAAAATACCGAATGCAGGTGTGCATGCACATCTGTGCATGCACACCTGTGCCATGTGACACACAGACATGCCCTTAGGGCATGTATGTGTGCCACATGGCACACATGCCTGTATTTGGGGTGCTAGAGGGTGTCAAAGTGACACCCCCTGCACCCTTGCAGGATTCGGTATTTACCGATTCGGTAAATACCGAATCGGTATTGCCCATTTATTCCTATGGGCTTCAAGGCCCATAGGAATCAATGGGCAATACCGATTCGGTATTTACCGAATCGGTAAATACCGAATGTTACCGATTCGGTAATTGAAAATTAAATTTTACCTACATCTCCCACCTTCTAATTTACCGATTCATAAAAACCGAATCGGTAACATTCGGTATTTATGACTCGGTAAATTAGAATTACCTACATCTGGCCCTAGGTCTATTAACCAACTGAACTTTCTCAATGGAATAAGAATCCTTGAGTGGTGGGATATACAAACTGATATGCACAGTATGTGCATTTTCCATAGTGTTCTGAAATGGGAAGAGGAATCTGTGACATGCACAGTACACCTCGCCTCAGCCAATTGAACTATTTCCCCAAGATTAAAAAATGTGTCCTGCAGATAAAACACAATATTGCAATCATTTTGCTAAACTGATGTTGTATTTTAAACTGTGAGATACAGTGCATATATTATATTTACTCACTTTTTCTTAAAACTTACAGGGGCACATGCATCAAGAGAAGGAATTGCGATTCCTTAATAGCAATTTTTCAGGAATCTCTATTTAGGAGTCGTAATTACTTATGCATGTAGGTTTCGCAAAATTAATAGCGATTCCTACACATTCCCTTGCGATTCGCAATTAGGGAATGCTTTCCCATTCATTTCACCGGGCCAAGAGGCCCATAGGAATGAATGGGAAAGCAGTCACATTATGCCATTACCAAATAGGTAATCGCAAATTGTGAATGCAATTGCTGGGGTGCTAGGGGCCTACCCCCCCTGATGCACCCCCAAAAAAGGTAAATGTGCACATGTGGTGCACACACATGCCCTAAGGGCATGTGTATGCACCACATGGCACTTAGAAAAATGTAATTTTGTGTATTTTTCTAAGGATTTGTAAATTACCATGAACTTTAAGTTGATGGTAATTTGCGATTCCTTAATGCAAAGTCGCATGTTGAAAATGCTTCTTGCAATGTATTTACGGAATCCAAATTGCGATTCCCTAAATGCATTCGCAAAATAGGTAATCGCACAAATTGTGATTACCTATTTTGCAAATGCATTTTTGGTTTATGCATCGGAAATGGCTTTTTACCAGTCGCAAACGCTTGATGCATGTGCCCCTCAGTACTTGTCCTTTGTCATTCTTTGCTTGCTTGGACAAGCTCTTGTGTTTTTCTTTAAATATTCGGTCTCTTTTCAGACCTTTTTTTATCAATTATTAATATTCTCTTTTGTCTTTATTATTTTTTTATTCACTAACCCTGCCCCGCCAAGAATCCCTGGTCAGTCTTGTACTTCCAGCTGTGAGCTAAGCATGAAGCCATCATACAAGAACATCACAAGCTGTGCTGGCCCATTGCCATTCCGTGCATGGCAGTGACCTCGCTGTACTATGTGAAATGCGCACATCCTTCTTACACTGCAGCTGCTTTATGTTTTTTTGTGGGAGTTTTACATAGTGCGAACTCGACCCAAAGGTATCAGAGCGCTTTACATGAGCACTAGTTGTGTTACAAACGGACACGTTCATTTTGTTAGGTATGGGGAGAATAAGTGATTTGCCTAACTAACTACTGTTTCTTACAGATATATCGTTACCGAAGGTAAGTAACTTGTGCATCTGAAAGAAACAATACCAACCCCGGTGGTGGGTCTGCGAACCAATGATCACACCAGAAGGTCCTGAAGGACAGAACGTCCGAAAAAGCCATATCTCTGGACTTGGCTGTCCAGGCAGTAGTGTCTAGCAAACGTGTGCAGTGAGGCCCACGTAGCTGCCTGACAGATGTCATGCAAGGGGACTGCCCGACCCAGGGCAGAACCGACCCAGGGCAGTAGTAGCCGCCGTGGCCCGAGTGGAAAGGGCGCGCAGCCCCACAGGAGGCTCCTTTTTAGCCAGTGAATAACAAGCCTTGATGCACAAAACGACCCATCGAGAAATGGTATGTTTGTGCACCGCCCGTCCCTTCTTAGCGCCCACGTGACCAACAAAGAGCTGGTTGTCCACCCGGAACTGGCGTGTGCGGTCCAGATAGAACGAGAGCGCACGTTTTGGGTCCAGACGGTGGAGCCTCTCTTCCTCTTTTGAGGAATGCGGAGGCGGAAAGAAGGTGGGCAAGGTGATGGACTGCCCGATGTGGAAGGCTGTGACTACTACTTTGGGCAGGAAAGAGGGGCGCGTTCTCAAGACACCTTTGTCCGGATGGACAGAGAGGAAAGAGGTTGAGAAGATAGAGCCTGGAGCTCACTCACTCTCCTGGCAGCCGTGATGGCAACCAGGAATGCAGTCTTAAGAGTTAGAAGACGAAGAGGGCAATTGTGAAGTGGCTCGAAAGGAGCGCACATCAAATATGTCAGAACAAGGTTCAAGTCCCACTGAGGCATCACGAAAGGAACAGGAGGAAACATGTGAGTGATGCCCTTCAAGAATCTATTTACAACAGGGGACTTGAAAAGAGAAGGCTGATCAGGAAGCCTTAAGATGGCTGAGATGGCACAGAGGTAGCCTTTGATAGTGCCTAGAGCAGAGCCCTGCTGGACATGAGAAAGAAGAAAGAGGAGAACCTCTGAAAGGGGGGCCGAAAGGGGATCCACAGCCTTTGCTGTGCACCATGCCACAAATGTGTTCCACCTGCAGGCATATACCGATTTTGTGGAGGGACGCCTGGCTGCCAGAATCACATCACAGACTTCAGGAGGCAAGTCAAATGGCCGCAACTGTCGCCGCTCAATCTCCACGCATGTAGGTGGAGAATGGACAGGTTCGGGTGGAGGACCGTCCCCTGCTGGTGTGACAGAAGGTCCTCCTGAAGAGGCAGATGAATCGGGGGATCGACTGACATGCTGAGTAGCTGGGGATACCAGTATCTTCGCGCCCAGTCCGGAGCCACAAAGATGACTTGGGCCCGGTCGCGCCTGATCTTCTTCAGCACTCTGGGCAGAAGTGGTATAGGCGGAAAGGCGTACAGCAGACCGCAGCCCACTCGCGATGAAAAGCGTCTCCGAGCAAGTGCCGCCTTGGAAATTCCAATGCACAGAACTGATGACATTACGCGTTCTCTTTGGTGGGGAATAGATCTAACCAAGGCTCTCCCCACTTCTAAAGAGACCTTGTGCCACGTCCAAGTTCAGACACCATTCGTGATCCATCATGCATCAGCAGCTGAGTTCGTCCGCCCTGGCGTTCAGGGAACCTGCCAGGTGTTGAACCACCAGAGTGACGCCCTGGTGTTCCAGCCACAGCCAGAGGCGCAGAGCCTCCTGGCAAAGGCTCCACGACACCACCCGACCTGTTTGTTGCAGTACTACATGGCGGTGGTGTTGTCTGTGAACACCTGCACTACACTTCCCCGGACAGAGGGAAGGAATGCCTTCAGTGCAAGTCGGATCGCCCGCAGCTGTAGAAGGTTGATATGGAGCCGGGACTCCACCGGAGACCAGAGGCCTCTGATCTCCACCTCTCCCATGTGGGCCCCCCCAGCCCAGGAGGGACGCATCCGTCACTACTAAATGCTCAGGTTGGGGTAGGGAGAGGGATCTGCCGCTGACCCAATTGCGGTCCGTGAGCCACCACTGCAACTGTCTCGCAGTGCCCTCCGAGATCAGGACGTGGCCGGACAGGTTGCCTTGACGCTGGGCCCACTGAAACTTCAGGTCCCACTGCAGAGCCCGCATCACGCCAGATGCAGGAGGCCATCAGCCCCCGGAGCTGCAGCGTCAACCTGTCCGAGACTAGGGATAAAGGCTGAAAGATCGGAATCAGAGCCTGAATGTCCTGAACCCGCTGTTCGGGAGGATAGACCCGAAACTGCGCCGAATCCAGAACCGCTCCAATGAAGAGGAGCTTCTGAGAGGGACACAGGTGTGACTTTGGCACATTGATGGAGAACCCCAGCAGATGCAGGAGGTCGGCCGTAGTCTGGAGGTGGCTGACGACTGTCTGGGACGAGCCCGACTTCAACAACCAGTCATCGAGATAGGGGAAGACTGACACCCCTAATCTGCGCAGATGAGCTGCGACCACCGCCATCACTTTCGTGAACACCCGAGGGGCGCTGGTAAGGCCGAAGGGGAGCAAGGTAAACTGAAAGTGCTCACTGCCTTCAGTGAACCACAGGTAACGCCGGTGGGCCGGAAGGACGGGGATGTGAAAATATGCGTCCTGCAAGTCCAACGCGACCATCCGGTCTCCTAGGTCTAGGGCAGCCAAGACCTGAGCCAAAGTCAGCATCTTGAACTTCTCCTTCCGGGGGAAGCCGTTGACGTTCCGCAGGTCCAAGATAGGGCGTAGGCCCCCTTTGCCCTTCTTGGGAACCAGAAAGTAGTGGGAGTAACAACCACACCCTACTTCTGGCCCAGGAACGTGCTTGATGGCCCCCTTGGCCAAGAGGGCCGTAACATCCTCTTGCAGAAGTTGCAAGTGATCCCCCGACACGCGGTGGTACTGCGATGGCATGGCTGGAGGGGTCATCTCGAAGGGGAGGGAGTAGCCCCTTCGGACGATTTGCAGCACCCACCTGTCTGATGAGATGGTGCGCCAGTGGAGGAGGTGATGGAGAACCCTGCCCCCCACTGGCGTCAAATGTGTCTGTAAACTCGGACAAGGAAGGCTTTGAGGCGGATGCTGCGGGGGTGGATGTTGACTCGCCTCGCCGCTGACCCCTGGCACCGCCACGGCGGTTACCACATCCGCCGCCGCGCTGGATGTTAGTCTGCAGCCCGTGGCTGGCAGGACGTGAGGTGGCACCCCTTCCTTGGCCACGAAAGGAGCGAAAGGCAGAAGTTTTCTGGCGCTGGCCCGACAGGCCCAAGGACTTGGCCGTAGCCCTGGAGTCCTTGAAACGCTCAAGCGCACTGTCTGCCTTGTCGCCAAAGAGGCGACGGCCATCAAATGGCATGTCCATGAGGGAATTCTGGACATCAGCCGAAAAGTTGGCGGACCTCAGCCAGGCGTGGCAGCGAACCGCCACCGTCGTGGAAATCGCCCTGCCCAGCGAGTCCGTGGTATTCAGCCCATATCGGATAGAGTACCGTGCTGCATCCCGTCCTTCCGCAAGGGCTTGAGTGAGTTTGACCGGGGTCTCCTCCGGGCAATCTGGCAGCACGTCCGTGACTGTGTCCCACAGAGAGTGGGTATAATGGCTCAAAAGGCATGCGGTGTTGACCGACCGCAACCCCAAAGTAAGTGAGGAGAACAGCTTCTTACCGAATTGCTCATACCTTTTGGATTCCCGATCAGGTGGAGCAGTCGGGAATGCGGTCTGGGAGTTAGAGGCCTGGATAACCAGGCTCTCGGGGGTGGGGTGGGTGGACAGGAAAATAGGGTCGCCCGGGGCCGGGCGGTGGCGCCTGGCCACGTTCCGATCTACAGGGGGACCTGTAGCGGGCCTGGACCAAGTGCCCAATAGAACGTCAGTAAGGTCCTCATTAAACGGCAGAAGAGGCTCCGAAGAGCTTGCCTGCGGTTTAAGGACCTCGGTGAGGAGGTTAGTCCTCACGGCCGCAACGGGGAGCTCAAGAGCCAAGGTCTTGGCCGCCCTTCTTCAGCACCACGCAGTAAGCAGTCCCATCCTCCGTAGCCACGGTAGGAGGGGAGACAAAGCCAGTGTCGGGCAAAGTGTCCAAACCACTGGCCTCCCCTAGATCCACTGCCCAGTCCTGATACGACTGGCACTCTCATGCCAGAGGGTCCTCAGACCCCTCCCAATCCTCCTCATCTCCCATCTCCTGATAGTCAGGTGCAAAGGATGGGGCTGGATCATAGAAGAATTGCTCTTCTCTCTGCATCGAATGCGGCGTCGAGCGACGCCGGTCCGACGCCGGATCCGGATCAAGGGAGGGACCGAGGACGACGTCGTCCGGGGACAGCGTCGGGGGCGACACCCTGGGGATCGGCGCTGGAGGAAGGGTCGTAAGGTCGACGAGCTGCGACCCGGATCCGGACCCAGTGGGGCCCTGCGGCGTCAGGACCGAAGTCGTTGACGGCGCCGGGGCCAAAGCACCCGGCCCACTTGGGCTCCCAGTCGGGACCACGGGGCCCGAAGGCCCCACAGCGGGACCCGACGGAGGAGAGAGCAACCTCATGGCCTTGAGGAAGGCATTGATCTCCTCTGGCGTCGCGTTCAGCCCAGGGACCGGCGGGTATGGAGCTGGCAGTGGCTCCTGCGGCTTCGGCAGAGCCGCGTGGGTGGTGTCGCCCGAACCCCCGGCCGCATTGTGCGAGCATCGGGGGGAGTCGGAAGAACGATGTCGTCTCTTTGACTTCTTGTGCCTCTTACCTGAGGACTTGGAGCCCGACGAATGGTGTCGACTCGCCGAGCTGCGATGACTGGGGCCCCGCGACCAGTCCTTCGACCTCCTCCTCGACCTGGGCCGTGAACGGCGCGGGCCGACTGCCGGAGCTTGAGGCCCCACCTAGTCTTCGACGTCAAGGCCAGGCAGTCGGGGCAAGACTTGTCGTCGTGGTCGGCCCCAAGGCAATACAGGCACTGACGGTGGGGGTCGGTACCCGACATCAGGCGGTTACAGTCAGCACAGGGCGTGAACCTGGGCATCCCTACCGGCACCGAGAGTCTACCGACTCGATAATGGACCCAAAAAGGATAGAGAAAAGTTTGTCAAAAAGTGACTAAGAAGTACTGTTTTTTCCGGATCTGCGCTTGCTGGCGCGGAAAAAAGAAGAACTGACGTCAGTGCGCAACGGCGGTGTCTAAATACTCCGGCGCCAACGATGCCCGATGACGGACGCGGAGCCGAAGCGACGCCTACCGACGCGCAGGGGTACTACTACGCAAAACTTTCCGGATCCAGTCTGACACCTGGGGATATTCCAAGGTAAGGAATCTAACACTACCTGTTTCTTTCAGATTGTACACTGTAGGAGAAATTGATATTGTAGGATTTATCAATACCATCCTAGGAAGTCTTTGAATGGTATTTTTATGATTCTCCTAGTGAGAATTATTAGTTAATAACTTCCTGCCATGTTAACCTATGCGGAAAGGAATTTTTAATGGCAACGATGACTTGGGCCATTTTTCCGTTCACCAGGGCTTATAAAAACTTATTTTATAAGGACCCTGCCTATATCTACAAGACCCCACACCACTGGTACATAGGGGAGACTTAAGGGGCCCTTCCGGGGACTGAGAGGCAGAGACAGCACAAGAAACTGCGAAGGAGCAGGTCCGGCAACTCTCAGCACGCCCGAAGAGGTGATCACTGATCCCTTAAAAGGTACTTTAAGGCATTTTCCCAATTCTAGAAAAATTATTCTATGAATCTCACCTGATACTCAAGGTCATCACACTTTTTCCCTCCCTCTCTATTCTTAATAGAGATATTAGGTCCTGAAAAAAGCCTATTTGACCCATGCGGGCAACCTGTGGCTGAAACATGTCGACCTTTTTATGGACATAACTCAGTGCGGAAGCCCCATAATCCAGCTTCCTACGCACGCCTACTCTTTTAACCAGGCATTCCTTTCCAGCACCAATTAAAACTACCTAAACTGGTAAAGAAGCCTTTTTTAATTACACACCCCTTTAATTTTTTTGATCACTGGTTCACTACTGTACTAACCAGTGGTTTACCTCTGGGTGGAGGAAGCATACAATCAAACCCAATGATGATGCTGTCACGTTGCTAACAACAAGGCGAAGAACCAAGATATACCGCCTATCGAGCCTTGGTACGTTAACGAGGGTTTTTTAATCGGCACTAGAACCGAATAAGAGAACAAAAACCCTGGATACTCAGGACAAGTGATCCCTTCCCCCATTGATTTTTTGTATGTAAAAAATATTGCAGATCCTCCCTCTGCAGTGCTCCTAGCACAGAAGTCGATTTTGTGAAGCACTTTATCACAATGTGGGAAGTGAATTGTGCAATTTCCCTAAACCTAGGACATATAAAACTAATTTCATAAGGGTCCTCCTTTTAAATACCTGCCCCCCCAGCCCCTGGGACACCTAGGGAAGACCCTGGGGGTACCTAATATGTCCAAACATTGTAGTTTATCTATTTTAAGTGCCACAAACGCCAAAGTCGAGTTTGGGCAACATTTGCATTTTATTCTTACATTTGTTTATTGTTACTGCATTAATAAAGACAACACATGAAACATCTGAGAATGTCTGTCAGCTAGGCATCAACATTCAGCCGTATTTAGCTTTGCAGTAACTCTTATGTAAACCCCACAAACACCCTGAACACCCCCCTCTCTCCCTCTCCCCCATGGGTGACTAACTAGCTGAATCTTAATTACAGATCAAATACCTGAGGCGTTCATGGGTGGTAATTTAGGCCCTATTGCGCTGTCGGGTCAGTCAAACGCAGCAATTTTAAATATTTAGGGCAAGTCAATTCCGTAAATTCCTGGGAAAGCACAGCTATGAATGGGCACCAGGACTCCCTACATGTGTCACCTTGCTGTCTGAGCATTGTTGAGAGTCTTTCCATTTCCAAGAGGTGCCAAAAAAGATGGAGGCAAGGTCTGCATGACGGAACCTTTCCTGTTCCCCACAGTGCTAGAATCACTTGATGTGCTGCCCCCAATGCTATATGTTTGCCTTGTTTACATTTAAGTGGATAGGTGAGAGATTTGGGAAGGCCAAGAATCATGTATGAGGGGAATCTAAGGAGCTGAGTGTCAAAATTTGTGTCAATATCTGATAGGATTTCCTCCCAATATCGAGTCAACCTGGGACATTCCCACAAAATATGGACTAAGTTTCCCTGACCACCACATCCCCTCCAACATCCGTCACCCATGCAGGGTTCCCTCTTTCTGGCATACCAGGGTGAGATACCAATACGTGATTATATATGTTGCTGTTTCTATGCTAGATGTGTTTAGAGTGGTGTGTCTCACCCTATGGTATATGTCTCACCATTCTTTCTGAGACAGTTGCCTCCCCAGCTCCCTTTCCCAACGGAATTGGGCAGGTTTTTGCATTCCTGCTTCTTTCCACCTAGTAGCCCATATAGATCAGAAGTTAGGCACCTGCCTGAGTCCCTCTGGAGAAGACATTTATCGTAGTTCTTGAGGTGCGGCTGAGAATGCTGAACTGTCCAACCCCAGAATGAAGTCCCTATTTTTCACTAAAGGGATGAGGAAGGATGGGAACAACAACAGACCCACTCGGGCCGCTAGAACATCCTAAAACCCTTAGGGTAGGCGATGTAACTGCAGACAAATAGAGGTTTACTGGATCGTGAGCACGAGTCAAAAAGGGGTCTTTCCAGAGCGCCACCCCCGCCAACGCCTTGTCCATGAATAACCATCCTTTTTCAGATTCTGACCTAGACCATTCCACAAGGTATCTGAGTTGTGACGCTTGAAATTAGCAGGCAATACATGGGCTGCTCAAACCTCTCTGCTCAGGGAGCCAACTGAATGTCCAGGTATGTGATAGGGCCTGTTGTCCAGTGCATTGAGTAGGCTTGGGTTAAAAGTTTCTTAGTGTCAGGAGTAACTGTGAGGCCCAGAGCCTGAGATTTAGCCAAGTTGATATAGAAGCCTGTTACATCTCCAAAACGTTCTACTTCTGCTAAGAAAGCCAGCAAGGCTCCCCTCAGAATCTTCAAGGCCATTATAACATCATCTGCATATAGCGTTATTAAGTGTTCCTCTCCCTCGAACTGAAAGCCCGTGATCTCGTGGTCATCCTGAACCCTCTGTGCAAAGGGCTTCATATAGAGGGAAAACAGTAAGGGGGAGAGCAGGCACCCCTGCAGCGTACCCCTCCTAATCAGGAAGCTCTCCGAGTTTGTGCCATTTACTCATACGGACGCACTCGGGAGCTGTATCCGCTAAGAATCCAGGAGCAAAAATGGTCCCCGAAGCCAAAGTGTCTCAGCACCGCAGGTAAGTATGGCCAATATACTTGATCAAACGTTTTTTCAGCATCGATAGAGAAAAGCAGTCTCTTGTTGAAAGCGGGTGGCTTTATCGAATTGTACCCCTGTAAAGCCGAGCACAAAGACAGACATCGGCATAATAATAAAAAACTATAGTCCAATCATAAAATGAAAGGAGCGGGCTGCAGGTATGGTGATTCATGTAAGATACATTGTAACCCTGTTGAGCCAAGCGCAAATGCTGACAGTGGCAAAATAATGAAAAACTAAAGTCCGATTACAGAATGAACAGAGTGGGCCATGGGTATGGTGATTCGTGTGAGATACATTGTATCATTGTAGAGCCAAGTGAGATGACTGTGGCTGGTAACAGACAGGCTGATGGATCCAAAGTATAGAAACCCATTAGCATACTGGGTGAGTCAGTGTGCAAATAAACCATGTTAAAATGAGCCATGCTCTAAACTGGGACAAAAATGTGTGTTTACGATTGATAACTGCATGATACAAAGTATCTATGCATAGCGAGAGGGTGTACTAATGAAAACATGATTATAGTTAATATGTAAACCAGTCAATAGTCTGAAAAAGTAACGTACCTGTTGAAAACAGATACTAGTATCAAAAGTTACAAAGGGCCACCCTAGTGATGTTTACATTATGAATGAATCGCATAATTTACAGAAATGTGAATTAAAATACATTGGTAATTTAGAACAAATGCTGCATTGTAAACAGCGTCTGACATTAGACCTCGGTATTTGAATGCACAGCAATTGTAACGAGATAAGAACAAGGGGGCATATTACCAACAACTAGCGATAATTTTTGTCTCTAACTTGTTTAGAGACAAAAATTATCGCTAGTTGTTGGTAATATGCCCCCTTGGGGCATATTACCAACAACTAGCGATAATTTTTGTCTCTAACTTATTTAGAGACAAAAATTATCGCCGCACATCGGCGATTTTTATCGCAGATAAACCTTGCTATTAGCAAGGTTTATCGCAAATGCGATAAAAAACGGCCGCAATGCATGAATATCGCTGAAAAGTCAGCGATATTCATGCATTATCGAGCAAATGCTCTTAGCCATGTTATCCACCTCCCATTGGATAACATGGTGAAGAACTGCTCAGGGCAGGTGTTAGCTTTTGGAGATATTCGCGCTTAGCGCGAATATCTCCAAAAGTTGGTAATAGGAGATAGCGATGTTAGCGACTGTTTCCAGTCGCTAACATCTTGGCACGCCCACTTTGCATGTCATTAGTGATAAATATCACTGACATGCAAAGCGGGGCCCAAGATGGTCGCTATCTCCTATTAGCTGTCACTAACTGGTGTTAGCGACAGCTTGGTAATAGGGAGATAATTTTATCTCCGCTTTCTTGGCTTTTAAAGCCAAAAAAGCGGAGATAAACCCCCTTGATAATATGCCCCAAGATTTACTAGCCTATTTACAGAAACAGAGATCAGTGTGAGTGAAAACACGAGCAACGCTCGGGGCATCAGTCCTAAAGTGGCGGCGAGTAGGAACCGGTCTAGGCAATATACAATTGCGAGTATGCTGAGCGCGGTCACTGACATCAGCATGCTAGTGAAAAAAAATGTTACAAATGAATCGGAGCGAGCCGTGGGTAAGATAAAGGACACGTTGTATCCCTGAAAAGCTGAGTGCAAAGACAGACATCAGCAGAGTAATGAAAAACTATCGCCTGGTCATAAAATGAAAGGGTCTGGCCAGGGGTATAGTGATTCATGTAAGATACATTGTAACCCTGTTGAGCCAAGAGTGAAGGCTGACATTGGCAAAATAATGAAAAACTAAAGTCTGATCACAGAATGAACGGAGCAGGCATCGGATATGTCTGACATTGGACCTCAGACTTTGAATGCACAGCAAATGTGATGAGATAACAGAGCTTGGAGCAAGTGACAACACGAGTGCTCATGTGAGGTGCTCTTAAACAAAACAAAAAAAAAAATTCTTAAAGCAGCTCCTAAAATGGAAGCAGTGGATGGATAGTAGTAATTGGTCCATGATCTCGTGGAGGACTAAATACAGGAAACGGCTTGATGCATGCATGCTATGGACACATGGGGAGAAAGAATATGAGAGCGACGATAGATGTAGCAAACGGGAAGCCTATGGGTGGGCTGAAGCTCACATATTGAATACAACAGGCTCTTCTAGACATTGCATGCTCTGTTTAGCCAAGACCTAAAAACGGGAGAAATCACAAAACAGTCTCTGTGAGTGTTCTACTGGTGGAAATTCAGGAGAATATTACACCTAATTCAAGAAAAGGTCACGCCTGCTCACAGAAAAAAAGTTTGTGATCTGGGCCTCAATAAACTTTGCAAAGCTGCCTCAAGTAGCAAGAAACATGCAATTCAAAAGAAGTCTCAAAAAGACCAGCGAGACTGAGGTATTGTTTTATCCCTTTGGGTATTCAAGTGTATCAAAATTTGCTTGCCAACGCGGCTAGGGTAGGAAAGTCTGCGTAAAGTTTTGTTTTTCACCTTTGTTATATATACGAACTGTACCCATTTATATTCCCATGTCTGGTAACTTATCATTATTTTGTCTCCAATTGGATTATGTCGGGCGATCGCCCTAGTGGTACTATAAAAACATAATAAAATATGTTTTTTAAAAAAAGACCAGCAAGAAGCAAAAGACAAACAAGACAAGAGGGCAACTGAAAGACTTAGGCTATTTGACTGCTGTGTCAGACGCTATCTGCAAATTCATCAAGAATGCTCAGATTTCCTTAGTTGGTGCATACCCAGATATTATGTTAAGATTTGAAACATGCACAGTAGTGCAGTGGTCTAGCTAATGGGTTGTCAATGTAGTTTCCCATGGACCACTGCAAGTTTTAGTAGTGTCCATGGTTACTCATATGAGTCACTTTGTCTGATGTTGCTAACTAGGCAATGACATTCATTGTTGGGTCTTGTCAACATTATGTGGTGTTTCCAATGTTTTAAGCAACTTTCTGTTGGGAGGCCTTCTGTTGTATGCAAATGGCGATTTTAGTAAGGTATACTTGCGTATCCTGTTTTGAAGTCGTCTAGAAGAAACAGGCTTAAGGAGATCAAACATGTTACATGTCCTAGATACTTGTCTGCCCTCAATGATGTGTCAAAAGACCTGTGACTTGATGTGTTGCATAGCTGTAATCCTAAGGAGATAGTAGGTAATTATGTGATAAGCCAGATTGTGAAATATATGTTGCATTTCTAGTATATCAAGTTGTAGCAGCTAGTAGATGATTTTTCCAAGATACTGATTAACTAACTGAAACAGAGGTTGAGGTTTGTTCTCTACTTTGGTTAAGCAAAATAATGGATTGGCCTTGCAGTGTTTGGAAAAGGGCAAGTAGTGAACAGGGCAAAGAAAGCAACCAACATACATGTCGAGGGATGTGACATCAAGCATACCTGAGAAACTCAGTTTTCTTATGATCGGTGAGAAAGTCATTTCCAGGTAATGTCTTCACTGTTCGAACCTCATTGATGGTGAAAAGTTTATTGTTGTAACACTTAAAATGAATTTCCCATGTGTTTTTATCACATTGTTGTTAGGAAATCAGGTGTAGGCTCTCTCCAGGAACAGTGAGAGGCCTGCTACAAGAATTGAATAAAATACCTCAATTTCTCATAGTTATATGCTGTCCTCTCAGCCAAGGCCTGGTTGGTCTTAAGACCCTACTGGAACGGTGCACTCTTTTTTGACATGTACATAAATGGCATTGCATTGTCTGCAAACCAGTAAAGGAAATAGCAGTAATAGTTATTGACACAGTGGAACCTACAGTTACTTAATTGAGCAAGGTGTCAGCTGAAACCACCTTAGGTTGACCCAGGAACTCAACATAAGTGGCTATTTTTTAGGCACCTTAAAGATCGAGATAAGTGAATTCAGAAGTGATCGACTAAATACAGAATCAAGGGTAGCGGTTACTAGCCCTTCTCAGTAATATTGTTAATCTGCAAAAGGTTGGTTAAAAGGTTGGTAAAAAGTTGAAGGTCTCCAGACTGTTTCCAGGCACCTAAGAGGAAAACCCCAGCATATGTTCTAGGAGGCCTGAGTAAACCCTTACACAACATAAAGCATACAGTCTCAGAATGTTGTCAGCAGAGAGACAGAACGAGACAAAGCAGGTAGATCTTTACATACTGGATATCAATGTGACAGGTGTAAGGCTAATCAAGTGACAAGGTTTCAGCCACCATTGAACAAAATACATCTTGATTATTCTCAGTCCTCAACACTAACTTACCAGGAAAGAATGTGGTACAAGGTGGTTTGACAGAAAGAACCTATAGCTTACTCACACTCCTAGCTGATGTTATGATAATAAGAAAGACTGCGTCTTCAACGTCTTTGGGCAACACTGCCCACAGACATGAAATAGCACCGTGCAGAATAGCTCTGATGAGCAGGAGCATCTTCAAAGGTGTCAGGTGTGACTTTTGCACAATGATAATGAAGCCCAATGATGTTAGGAGGTTCATGGTTGCCTGGAAGTAGTTGACAACTTCTTAGGGCCATCCTGCCTTCGGTATCCAGTCATCAAGGTGGGGGGAGTACTGGTAACCCCGACCTTCGAAGGTGTACTGCGACCACCGCCATCCCTTTTGTGAACACCCGAGGTGTACTTGTGACGCCAAAAGGAAGCACTGCGAACTGAAAATGCTCCTAGGCCACTGTAAACCACAGGCAGTGCCTGTGAGCATGCAGGAAGGGGATATGAAATAAGCACCCTGTAGGTCCAATGCCACCATCCAACCTCTGGCGTCTGGGGCAGATAGGACATGAGCTAGTGTGAGCATCTTGAATTTGTCCTTTCACAGGAAGGCATTAAGAGGACGAAGATCTTCCATCATTCCTCGGCACAAGGATGTAACAGGAGTAGGACCAAGTTCCCAATTCTGAGGACAGAACCCCTCTATGGCACCCTTGAACAAAAGGGCCTGCTGCACAACAGACAGGTGGCCCTCCAGTAGTGGCCCTAATGGTGGCTGAAGATGCATCGGGCTAGGAAGAAATGGGAGGGTGTAGCCCTAATGGACAATTTGGAGGACCCACTTGTCTAAAATGATGGCCTGACACTCCTGGAGGAAATATTGGATCCTGCCTCCGACAATGTAGCTGTGTGCCGGCAAGAACACACTAAAGTGATTTTGCAGCAGCAAATTCTGGAGGGTCAGGGTACTTGGTTGCCCTGCTGTCCTCCACCAGCCCTGCTGTCCTCGGTGTTGGCTCCGAGATCCGCAGTCTCATCCACAAAAGGGCTCAGAGGCCTGCTGGGCTGGTGGAGGTGTCCAGCATTGACTAATCAGAAAACACCAACAGTAGTCACAGAGAGGGAAGACCCTTGAATGTGCTGTGGCCCTGCTCTCTTTAAACTGTTTTAGGACTGAGAGCGCTTTTTAGCCAAAAAGGCGAGATCTGTCAAATGGCATGTCCATTAACGATGTCTGGACATCCTCAGGGAAGCCTATAAACCGGGCTGAAGAGCCAAACTAGTGTCCATCACTTAACCCAAGCAGTGAGTCTTGTGTAGGCCAGAGCGTGTGACAAATACATCAGAACATTTGAAAATGTTACCTTTTTATGCGCAGTCCCCAGATATTTCACCTTTAGCAGGGCCCTACATTTTTGCTGGAATTTGGACTCTGTGCACTTTACCTCTGCTATCCAATAGTAAAGTGGCTGTGCTCCCATTTGAACATTAGCATACTCCTAACTGGCATATTTAAGTATAAAAAATATGATACAACATGTACCCAGGGCCTGGGAGTTAAATTTCAATAGTGGACTTCAGCACATATAATGCCATCAAATATAGTAGCAGTGTAAACATGTTTTCTGGCCTACCATTGTAGTCTGATTGTAACAGTGCAAAACATGCACAGTAACCTAACAAAATAAACCCTTTTTGATAGGTAAAGACCTTGCTTTTAAATTTTAATTAAGTATACCTATGTAGGTCTTGTACCCCAAAAGGCAAGGAGCACAGTATTTAAAAGAAAGACATGCAGATATGTAATATTAACATGTCCTTACAGTGACTAGCACTTAAAAGTTATTTCCACTGTGGCTGACTGACCCTTGTAGAAAACCAACGTACAGATTAAAATCCTACTACTGTATCTCAGGAAAGGGAGCGGCTAGAAATATAATTAAAAAGCTCTTTGTAATAGATATTAAAAATCTATTGAAAAGGTGAAGTGGGATTTTTAATAAATATTAATGAAAAGTAACTTCTGGAAAGTTACCTTTTCCCTGTCTGAAGTTGCTGGAGGATAATTTGGATTAGCTCTCTAGCTTCTCACAGTCAGTAAGAAGACTTGACTAGATGTGAATAGATTTGAAATGCCTAACAGCAGCAAACAATAGGCTGACCTGAATGCCCTGAGCCGTCTCCTCTGACCTGACATAATATGCATGGTGCGACTGTGAGCATCCTTTTTAGGTCTCGGTCTGACGTCAGCAGTGCATGCGCTGCTCTCGTCATACGAGACTTTTTGGACTCAATACGATTCCAGAAGCCTCGTCCCAGCTCTGCCTTCAGCTTTCATTCGTGCGCGTCGTTTGGCGTCACGAATTATGCCAAAAGCAGTGCAATGTTTGCACTGAAGGCATGCCAATCATTCCTTGTTGCCACTCTGTCTCCTTTTAGGCACGCCCACTGAGATTGGATCGTTTACAGGCAGATTTACACTCTTTCCTTTGAAGGACTCAAAGCACTTTTTTTTCTAATTTGCAGCGCCGTCCACTCGCTTGTAATGGCCGATGACAGCCTCTCCTGCTTCAGCCCCCCACCCTCGCAAAATGTGGAATTCTGCTGCATCATCAACAGACCTTATTTCTCTTTTTAAAGCAATCTATTCATGCATTAATTTGCGCATTATGATGAGTTGACGAGTATATTTTGTGTGAGGCGGTATGTTTGAATGGTCAGAGCCTTAAGAGCCAGAGAACCAGGTCAGCAGAGCTGCTTTAGAGCCAGAGAACCAGGTCAGCAGAGCTGCTTTAGAGGGAGAGAACCAGGCAGCATAGCTGCTTTAGCTGCTTTAGAGCCAGAGAACCAGGTCAGCAGAGCTGATCTAGAGCCTAAGAACAGGTCAGCAGAGCTGCTCTAGAGGCAGAGAACCAGGTCAGCAGAGATGCTTTAAAGCAAATGGTTTTCTGACAACCACTGAACACAACAACCCTGACCTCTCAGGGATCGTGGAAACGGTACAGAACCTTTCACTCAGTCACTTGTGCTCACTTATTTTCAGTGAAATATGTAGAGAATACACAGTGGTATATTTTCAATAATATTTACTGAACCAACGTTATTCTTGCATAAAAATACGTGTGCTGCAATGATTTGTAGACAGAAGCAGATAAACGTGATTACACACACCTAAAGCATAAATAGTAGATACAGTTCTACCATGGTGCTGAAACAATGTATATATGCAGGCATATAAAACAGGGCCGTAATCTAGTGTACTCCTACTATGCGAGCCCTACTCTAAGTGTACCTAGAGTGCATGTAGGTGTAGAGACAAGAATCCCCACACATCAGGCTGATTACCCCCTACTGAAAGTCTGGAGCCAGGGCTGGAAAGAAGGAGGGACCTGTGCACTTCTAGGGCCTGCTTTGAAGTGGCCCCCACTTCAAACGCACAATTGGGTATAGGTACTAGGGCTCTGACCTTACCAAGACAGTACACTACTGGACTTGAGAAGAACTCTGCCAGGAAAGACTGCTGTGCTACAAGGATTGCCAGTCTGCTTGACTAATGTTCTGGAAGAATTGGTTTTCTTCTTTGCTGCCCTGCTGCCTGCTGATCTCTGCCCTGTTTAGGACAAGGACTGGACCCATCTCACTTGAACCCAGAGTGACTCCAAGGGCTTGCTGGCTTGCCCCCTGTTCAGAAGTCTCAGGGCCATCAAAGACTTCCTTCAACACTGGAACAGCACCTGGACTCTGACATCTGTGAGTCCTGCCTTGCCAAGTGGTACCAATTCAGTCCTGGGCCCATGAAAGGTGGTTTCTGCTGTCCAAAATTGATGCATTGACAACTTTGTGCCAATCTGAACCGATGCATAGCCCTTCAATGCTGACACAGGAGCCGACTGACAACATTGCTTCGATGGACTGCACAGCTCGACGAATCTAGACAGTGTGGCTTGACAACGCAGTGCGTGCATCACAAAGGGGTTTGTCAACAAAGCCTTCACACCTGCTTGTATGGGGACGACGCATCCAGTCTTCGACGCCGACGCTTGCTCCATCCAAGGTACTTTTTCAGCAGGACCTGCAAGAGTCCTTTAGTCGGCCTGCCCTCTATCGCAGTCAGCCTGACCTTTGGTTTTACCACCGGTCCAGTATGACCTCAAGTAACTCCTACGTGCTATTTGACTAAGCACTAGATTTTGATTCAATCTTTAAAAAATCATAACTCCTGTTCTATTTATTAGATTTTTTTTTTTTTTGGTCTTGTTTTACTCATAAACATATATTCTGTTGGGTGGTCTAATCATAGAGGGACTGTCCAATTTCATGTTGTTTTGTTTTTAATAGTGTCTGTAAACTGGGTAGCACACATTCTTTTATGTAATCCTGGATTTTCATGGTGTAGTGCTGAATGGCTGGTGTATTCTTTCTGCAAATCAATAAAAATGTGTTTATAAAAAAAAACATCTTTTCCGTTTTCCTAACCCTGTGTGGAGAATTTTTGTGGTGTTTTCATTGTGTTACGGTGTGTGTGTGTTGAGCAAACACTTTACACATTGCCTTTTTAGATAAGCCTGATTGCTCTGAACCAAGCTACCAGAGGGTGAGCACATGTTATCTTTTAGTGTGTATCTAGTCTTTCCTGAGTGGAGTGGCGGTTCCTGCTTGTGCAGGGTGCATACTCTGACAATCAGAAACACAATTTCTAACAGCCTGCTTGACAGGTCTGCATGGTTGTTACATATAACACTGGATGTACACTTGAAAGGAAGGAAAACATAATGCCACAGTAGTTCTTGTGTATCCACTGTCTGGTTGCAAAAGGACCTGCTTTGTGCCAATAGACTTCTGCCTTTGGGTTTTTAACATTTAACACTTGGGGCCCACTTGAAAGGAAGGTAAACAAGACGATAAAACAATTCTTGTGTATCCACTGCCTGATTGCTGGAAAACCCTACTTTGCTTTACCACACATCTTTGGGTTTATTGGGGTTATAGTGACTGCTTCAAACTGTATTTCAGTGTTAGATGTGGGAGGACACATGGATTACCATAGTACACTCCCCACACAGACTCCGAGCCCTCGGACGCCAAGCTTAGTGTGGACGAAGAATTTTACCATCTTGTAAATGCCCAAAGTGGATAGAGTTGGCCCAGGGACCTTTTATCCCATTGCTTAGAGCATACCCAGGAGTCATTCCCACCCAACAGCTGGTAACAGGCATAAATGTGTATCCTCTCGGCATCCACTTCAGAACACTCTGGACCTGCAGAAGATCAGAAGCGACCTGAGAGGCGTACTGACTGAACCTGCTCCCTCTTGTAACTTGGACAAAGAAGTGGACTCCAAAGGACATAAGTTTAACCTATTGGTCAGATGGGCAAAGCCAACCGCAAACGAAAAAGGCAGCTTTGATCTGTGCTTCCACTGAGCCGATGGCATCGCTAATGATCCTGCAGAATAATGGACCCTGAGGGATTGAAGATAAGCCCCTGGGACTCTAGATGTGGTGGGACTCTCGTGTATGCAGGGTGTAACCACACAAACCTCCCCCAGTCACTGCGCGATGGGGCAGGCAGAAGCAGACCTGCACTTCAAGATGGTAGCTGCTGGAGGACTTGAACAGCAGCACGCCTTAAGAGCCGACCATTGAACTACGGCAGACCGAGAGAGCAACCCCTCTGTTTGCGGGGTACCGCCTGATGCAGAGTGAGGATTGGTATACAAATGTTTGGCTGGATCTCTCCAGGTCTCTAAGATGATGATGACCACCGACTTCACCAGCCCTCTGACATCAGCTGTGGTCTCAGGCACTGGTGGTGAACACAGATTCACTACCGTCTGGCCCCCAGAGCATCAGGGTCGGTGGGAAGCAAACCCTCAAAACAGCTCCATTACCAAAGGCTAAAGGGGCACTTAACTGGATCGGGTGGCAGCCTCAAGGATGACGGATAACCCCTTGGCCTGCAAGGACTGCATCCAAGTACTGGGAGCTGGTCGGTAGTGGGTGGGCGCCCCCCTGGGTGAACGCCTGGATTGAGCTGTCTTGGAGGGATCGGTACTGGTGAGTCAACATGATCCTCTGGACCTAGGGTGGACAAGGCTGGATGTGTTGCCTTAGGCCTCTGGCTTCTGGAAACCACATTGAGGAGTCCGGGCCCCTCAATAATAGACCCTAACATGCTGATGGGACCCTAGAAGGAACTGAGGACCTCACTGGGTCACCTGTCGACTCAGGAATTCTGGCCACGCAGGTTACAAATAGTCATTGCTAGAAAGAGGTATACACACCGGGAAGCAACAGAGTTGGGACTCACTGTGAGGGCCACATCATGGAGAGAACCAGGTTGACGAGAGACCTGGGAACACACTCAGATCCTTTAACACAGGGGCACCCAAACGCCTTAAGATCACTTTGTGCTGATGACAAGCTGGAATTGGAGGTGGTTAACAACTCCAGGGAGGTCATCCAATCTAAAATTGATATGGTGGTGATAGATTTGGATATCCTCCGCGACAATCACTGCCGGCCGGCAGAAATAACTGAACAACACAAAGAAGCAGTCAGCAAGGTGCCCCTGGCAGTGACTGTGCTCCAGAAGCACATGGCAGAATTCATGGCTAGGGTTGCACACCTGGAAAGGAGAGCAGAGGATGAGGATGGGCTGCAGTTGACGTAGTAAAATCAGGGTGATTGTTCTCCCTACGAATGTGAAGAGCAGAGACTCGAGAACTAGCTGATAATAAGGTTGCCTCGCAGGGCCTGTCTCCTTTCTTTTCGCTAGAATGGGCCTACAGAGTCCCAGTGCACAGCCCACCACCAGGAGCCCAGCCCAGATCAGTAATGGCCTGCCTACTCCATTACAAAATCAGGGGCTTGATTATAGAGAAGGCACCTATTGAGGATAAGCTGCGAGTGGACAAAAGCAGAGTGAACATTTTCCCTGACTACACCATGGCAGTGAAATGCTAGAGGACCTCCTTCCTGGAGGTTAAAGGGGAACTAAGGGCGGTGGTGCATCATCTACATGCTGTTGTTTCTGGCACAGTAGAAGATCATGATTGACGAGAAGACCCACTTCTTCATTGTGTCGTCTGATGCCTGGGATTAACTGGAACAGTATAAAGCTGGAACGGATGTGGATGAAGGAAGACAAACGCCACTCCCGAAACAAAAACAGAAATGAGGCAAAATGGCCTCCTAAACATCCCTGATGAGAACAAGTGGCACAGTCTCAAGCAGATGCAGTGGAAATGACAACTACTCTCTGCACCTCGGATCTGCGATCACATAGCAAAACACTGGAGGGCACATTCCAGTGTGGCTTCAGAATAGACTCATCAACTGTTCACAACCAGTACAGGTTAAAACTGACTCCTAGACTGGTGGATGATTTGTAGATACACCTGACACTGGACAGAGTGGAGAACTGGATGTTGTGGCCAACGCATGGGGCTCGATTGGCCACTACATAAGATAACAGCACGGGGAAGGAACACTCTGAAAAGACACCCTTGGAGGACTTCTACTCTGAAATTTTGAGGCTGATCCTGAGACGGACTAAGCCACACTGCTCACTGGCAGATTCTTCTTTCCCCAAATTACTCCTGCGCACATGTACTTAGGAGTACAAATACTAGACTTTTTCACAGTTGCGCAATAATGGACATATGGAAATGGCATTCTGCCGTGGGGTGCAGGAGTTAGGCACTGGTTCAGTTTGTCTGTATGTCCTATGCCTATACCATGCCGTCTATACACTATATGTCTTGAATAACCATTGAACCACTTCCTCACCCCATAGTACACCAACTACATGGCCCGCGCACCAGGTAAACACAACATATTAACGTGGAATGTACAAAAATGACAGCCCCTAGGAAATGCTATTAGGTACTACCTGAGACAGAAGGGGACAGGCATTTCCTTTTTGCAGGAGATGCACCATGTGAGCACTGAGACACCAAAATTGAGAAGACGTTGAAGAGGGCAGGTGTTTGCCACGGCTTGCTCGGTGTTTGCCAGGGGCGTGTTACTCTGGATTAAGTAGGGGGTCCCCTTTGAAGTTATCACCACTTACATCGAAAGAGAGGGTATATATCTGCCAGTGCATGGGATTGAGGTTTTCCTGGGCAGTCTTTATGCCCAGAATGTTGCACAGCAACACTGCCTTTTGATGTTGACTGGGACCCTTGCTCAGGGCGTACGTTTGCCCAAGCTGTTGTGGGGGACTATAATTGTAAAGCAGATGTGTATCCAGATAGGTCAATCCCGACCATTCCTGACTCTATGACTGTCCAACTGGCCCATGACTTCTGCCACTGAATGGGATGTAGGCTATATGCTGCGTTAGACACCCCAGACAGCGGGAATGCTCCTATTTCTCATCAGTACCCAATTTACATGTGTGATTAGACGCACTCATGGGAACTCAAATGCAGGCAGGGGCTACTAAATATGCTAAGTACCTCTCCTCCACCATCTCAGACCATAATCCGTTAATCCTGTGGTTGCAGTGGGGCTGATGCTGGACACCGATTTCGATATGGGAACTCCCCCTCCAGCTCGTAAAGGATACAGCGACCAGGGACACACTCAAGAAGGCCATTAGCAACTATTTCCAGCATTATGAACACTCCATTGAACAAATTCAGACAGAATGGGAGGCATTTATGGTCGGCTTGAGAGGAGAGTGCATGCAACAGTCCATAGGAGTGCATAGGTTACTAAAGTGAGAACTTCTTGCATTTGAGGGAGACCTGAGACGTTTGGAACAGAACACCCAAATGACTTGACGACCAGACAGACAATAGAAAGAAGCGAGAGAAGTACCTAGTGCGGCAGGAACAGCTGCATTAGCGCACAAGCCGGGATTACCTGGCTACTTCACACACTGAAGGTGGCAAATCAGGCAGGATGTTGGTGTGGTGGGTGAGGGCAGACAACCAAGACGATCCCGCCTCGCGTATCCGAGCTGAGGGAGGGGTCATGATGCATACACAGATGGATATCAGTGAGGTTTTTCATGTGGTGTTACAGGAAGCTCTACCAGCCACGAGACGTAATTGAGGCATTTCTTGAGTTTACCAGGTGAGGAAGTGGAGACACTGAAATAGATGGCTAGAGGGAAAACACAGGGTAATGATGGTTTCCATCCAGAGTTTTACCAGGAATATGTTGCATTCCTAGTGCTTGGCACCTATGTTTGCGGAGGACTACAAAAGGGCCTTTCTTTCTTACATGATGCACTAAGCCTTACTGGCCTCTGTCCCCAAGCCCCATACATATTCAGAGGATATAGCCTCGCACATACCGCCGTCCATACTGAGTTTAGACTACAAAATACTCAGTAAAATCTTTGCAGCACAGCTCTACCTGTTCTGAGGCAACTTAATTCAATCAGATCAGAATGGATTTATCCCCTCTCGTAACATATCATCCGACATATGCCACCTGTTCAGGATACCACAAGAAACTCCTCATGAATACCATTCAAATGCAATGGTTCTCTCTATTGACATGCACAAAGCCTTTGACATGGTGCATTGGTCCATTCTCATTTCAACTATGCTGCGGATGAACCTGGGTGACAGATCTGCGTGGTGAGTGATGCTTCTCTATGAGGGTGCCAAGGCCACAGTACACACAGGACAGCTGATATCTGCCTTTAGAGATCAGAAGAGGCATCAGGGAGGGCTGTTCCTTGTTGCCCATACTTTTCGCCTTGGCTATTTTACTTTTGGCCGCCCTGATCCGAATAAAAGAATGGGGATGGGGCATACTATTGAGAGAGGGCAAGCACGGCATATCATTTTACGTGGACTATATGGTTTCATTCCTCTTAGACGTAGATACAGGTGTCCAATGGGTAGTGTGCATACTGGATACCATTAAAGCAATAGCAGGACTGTCTGCGTACTGGGATACAACATATGGGTTTCTTGTACAGTCCACATTACAGACTGCCTCTAGAGTAGTGACCGAACGAGGCATCATCTGGGAACCAATGATGTTTAAATATTTAGGTGTGAAGGTTTCCCACATGGATAAAGATGCTAGAGATCGTAACCTAGGGATTGTTCTTTGGTGAAATTCTGGTGCACGCTGCACCTCCCCCTTACGGCCAGTGTGGCAATGACGAACTTGGTCACGCTACCCTGGGTTATATACGTCTTTGCAACCCTACCAATATGGGTGCCCCTTTCCTGGTTTAGAGACATGAACACACTGCAAAGAGAACTGATTTGAGATGGTGGGTGCCAGAGGATATCTCTTTTCCCTCTTCAGTGACCCACTTAGGAGGGGACCTAGCTGTAACTGATTTCTGATTTCGAACTCTATTATGCAGCAGGCAAGTTGCAGTGGATGGCCCGTGGCTCAACAGGAGAGGCTGAGCCAACTCGGTGAGGCACGTAATGAGGTAGCCTTTTGACCCTCTTACTGGATCATCAGTTGACTACAAGAAATCACCCTAAATAGCTGGTAGTGGCATTACGAATATGGAGGATGGTTAAGGAAAGAAAAGACCAACCTCTCCATGCCCCTGCCACTTATTAGTGGAACTTTTAAACATGGAATGGTTTTTTTTATGACCTGCTGACCGGAGTGCAGGATGGAGGCAGGATACTCACTTTGGGGCAATGCTAGGACACCAGGGAACTTTGACTCCGTACCGCATGACGACAATCAAACAATGTCCCAATTTCTGACCTACGCTGCACATGGAGAATGGGATCAACAGAAGACCTGGACATGACTCCCTGCAGATGCCCCTCACATATATGTGAGTGGGTGGAAACTAATCTCCTGGCTCTACAAAACCATGCTCTCTATGATCATGACACACATGGACCGGGCTAGGAACCCCTGGGAGGAAGTACTTTGCAGCTGACCTACAGAAAACAAGCATTGGAAATGCAATAGGGCTTGCATTAGGAAAGTTTGAGCTATTGGTCTTATAAATGACTTTTTTTTTATTTATGTTTTATTTTTTTAAATAGCTAAATTAATAGCTGTGTCATTTACAATGCCAATAGATATAACTTTCGCAAATGTGACACCTATAGCATTTGTAATGCAACATGTTTTGTATTTACGTGACTTAGATGTAATCGTTAAAGCTGCATTAGACAGCTGCTACTACACACTGAAGAGAGAAGAATGTGCATGTTAAAAGTATCGGAAACAGATACGATTGAACAGGAAACGATAAAAACTAGACGAGCAAAAGACAAATCTTCCCAATTATAAGGAACAGAAAAAGAGAAGTGCAAATGGAACGTTCACATTTGGAATACTGCTGGTTTAAAAGCCCTGCTCATTAATATAAATGTATTGCGCTTGTCCTTGAAAGTGAGGGATGGAAACCATCAGCACGTCCATATGAAGCAAACACAAGTTGTCTAGTACAAACATTTGCTGAGGCCGTGCAAGTGCAGGAACCCAGGCGATAAAACTACGAAGCTTGGGTGCCCGTGCTGGGGCAGATTTATCTTTTGTAATGTCCTTAATGGGTGCATGTTCTTAGTGCATCTAAGCACGCTTTCTTGTTTGACTTGAAAGAGACAGAGTCCGAATAATGTAGAAAAAAAGCTCTTGGCATTGCTGTGGGGAGGGGGGGAGGAGAAATGCGAGAAAGCTGCCATGTTAAAAAAACACGAGACACAGCAGGAACCCAGGCGATAAAACTACGAAGCTTGGGTGCCCGTGCTGGGGCAGATTTATCTTTTGTAATGTCCTTAATTGGTGCATGTTCTTAGTGCATCTAAGCACGCTTTCTTGTTCGAAACCACAATTAAGTGGTGTTTGGCTCGAAAGAGACAGAGTCCGAATAATGTAGAAAAAAAGCTCTTGGCATTGCTGTGGGGAGGAAAAATGCGAGAAAGCTGCCATGTTAAAAAAACGCGAGACGTGTAAAGTGAAAGTACGGCCGGCCTGGGCAGTGAAAGGGGAGGAGGGAGGAGAAATGCGAGTCACGGCAGCAGCAGCCTTTGATGTGCCGGCCGGCCGTGCAGTGAATAATTAGGGGAGGAGAAATGCCGGCTGGGGGAAGCTTGAGATGCCTGAGGAGGCTGGTGGCTTTGATGTGCACGCGCTTTTTGGCTACGTGCTTGCGCATTGAGCTTGTTTTCTCGGGCACTGCAACAAATCGCCAACAAATTGCCGAGATGGTTAAGCTCTGTTTAAGCCACAATATAGCTCACCAGCTATGCGCAAGCGCATCAGCAGGCGAGCCCTAAAGAAAGGGCCACCACATTGTAATACACCCATCAGGTATCTAGAAATACTCAGTTCAAATATACTCACCGCAACCACCTCAGCGCTACCGTAGTAGAGGCAACAGACAAGGCCTGCACCAGGTGCTCTAGGGAGGACACAGATTTTTAGGTTTTGCCTGAACAGTGATTGCGCTGTGCTTGTGAAATCTATTGTATTTAGTATAAATCTTAAAAAGGGGCTTACATCCCACCCTTACTTTTCATTAGTTCCTGTGCTTGCCACTTACTTTTCCTCCGTTTCTATTGGCTGTAGCATATTAATTCCTGTTGTTCCTCTGTATGTTTCTCCTATTAGTTTCCCATGGCACAAGTACTGTTTTCATCCCCTTAGCTGCACACAAATAAAGCGTGCTTGTCAACAGCATTTTTTGGGGTTTGTCTGACTAATTTTTTATTTAATGTACTCCTTTTGTTTGTCCAACGATTTTTTTAATGTGATCTCATCCTGTCATCACTCATTTCTACTGTGCTTTCAGCACACATTGCAAGAATGCTAGTAAGCTGCATGTACTTCTTGCTGTCTCTTGTGGTTCTACCCTGGACCCCACATGCTGTGAGCTTCTATTCATGAGTGCTTCTCCCATGCTTACCGTTTTGCAGTCACTTCGGTGTGTTTCTTGCTCTCTTGTGTGCTTCTCCCCAACCCATGCTCTGCTTTCTTCTCTCCATATGTGTTTCTGCCCCTGCTCCTGAGTTGATCTATCCCTCGTGCATTGCTCTCTGCTTGGCCCCACCCACTACCCCAGTCGCTCCTCCATTTTGCTTCAGAAATCGGAGGAACAGTTTTAGATGATCTGTTAAAGAGTGCTGCAGATTTCACTCCGCCCAATTTGGTTACAAGGGGTTATTTCTCTGGATGTGACATACATTTTAATGCATTCACATAAAATGCAGGTGCTTGAGTCATCCTGGGGAAACAACACTGAAAGGGCAGGTACTGGTATGGTAAAACTGCGCTGACTTGTGTAAACTGTGTCGTCAGAGAGGCCTGTGTATCAGCAGCTGGGGGAGATGAATGCATCTTCACCAACTCTCTCCTTCTGGAATAATTGGTAACTTGTTTGTCTACACAGATGCACCCACCCCGGCTGAAAAAGAAGAGGAACTTACAAACGTTGGAGGTAGCTCAAAGGTTGTCATCTTCTGGGGGCGTGGGGGGGGGGGGGAGATTTGTGCATGTACTTGTAAGGCCTGTCCCTGCCTGCTTCTGCAGGATTGTGCGCCTGATCGATTGTGCATCCAAAAAATAAAGGAACGTTAGAGCATGGCGCTCTTGTCGTGCTCTTGAAAGAACCTTGCATGTTTCCTTTTCTTCAAGATGCTGTCAAAAACTTGTCACCTGGTTTCTTGCCAGTTTTATGACAGAGACACAGACCTTCTTTGTTTTTAGGAGCTGTGCCTGTCTATACTTTAAAATAATTACGGTCACGTTTTATGGAACCATTCTTTTTATTGTGAGATCCGAGAGATAAACACAGCTATGCGCCTACAACCTTGCGGCCTGCAGTATTTCAGCTTTAACTGGAACACACAGCTTGAGTGCCAACAACCCAGGTGGCAGGCAGCGATCAGGAGTCTCGTAGGTAACAAGTAAGGAAAAGCAAACATAAGAAAACCCGAAATCAAGTGAGGAAGAAGAGCAGGAAAAAAAGGGATAACTCCCTCCCTCCACCCCCCAATCTATTCCCCCCCACCCTCCCTCTGTACAGCAGCGGAGCACTAACCCTTGGGTAAGTCTATCTCCTACTCACAGCCTATGGAGGCTTGCTGCCTTTGCAATTGCTGGTTAGCGGATCAGTAGAACCAATTAGCTTTGGATAAGTCGCAGGATCCTTAGATATTGAGGACAAGAGACCTTCTGCAGTTCAACTGAGAGTATCTGAATGAATGAGGACCACTATAGGTTTCCTCTTTGTGGTCTGCCACCAGAGACAGGAAGCTCCATCACTAAGGTTAGCCATAAATTATGTAGTCAGAGTGGGCACCTATACTGACAAGGGTTATTAACACAGCAGTAGCCTTGGGTATACCTGTTTCCTGGTCCACAGCCACAATTGTACCTAATTTTAAAAATGGAAATAGGGATAGCCCATTATGTTATCGTCCTATCTCCCTCATTGACATGACAGTAAAGATTTTAGGCAGGGCTATCCTGAACAGATTATTGGACTGGGCGGAGGAAAAACGCATAATCATTGACACACAGTATGGGTTTAGGTTAGGACACTCAAGGGCTGGTCAATGCCTCAACCTGTATCTGTTGACAGTCAAGTATACGGTTGCTAGCCGGGAGACAGTGTACTTGGCTTTAATGGACTTGACGGCTGCTTTCGACCGGGTAAACCGCCGAAAAGTGTGGGGGCTCTTGGAGGACCTTGGCGTAGATCCAGCCTTGGTTGACATCTTAAGGGCGCTACATTGGAATACCTTTACACAGGTCAGATACAACGATGAGGGGAGCATGACTGACCAATTAACATGCTCCAGGGGAGTAAGACAGGGTTGCATTTTGGCACCTTTCGTATTCACCCTGTATATAAATGGCCTGGATGAGGCGCTAAAAGCCCTGGGGGTGGACTCGCCTAGGATAGGAAGGAACAAGAGGGGTTCCCGTCTTGCTATATGCAGACGACGCGGTACTCCTAGCATGGACCCCCGTGGCCTACAATGTCTGATAAATGGCTTTGTCTGTTTCATGGAGAGTCTAGACCTGTCCGCTAACCTCTCCAAATCTTATGTCATGGAGGTGGGGAAAGTGCAGAAAAAGAAATACAAAAATATGATTGGCACGCATTGTTTAGAAAAAGTCCAGACTTTCTCTTATCTGGGGATTTTATTTGACACCCGGCTTAGTTTTAAGGCCCTGTTAGAGGAGAAATGTCGTTCCTTAACGACCTGTTCTGGCGCAATTATGAATTTTGCACGTAGGTTGGGTTGGTGGTCCCCGGAACAAATTTTGAGACTTTACAATTCAATCTGCTCTGCCAAAATATTGTATGGTAGTGAAGTTTGGGGCTTTACTAATGTGCAAGTCCTTCACACTGAAGAGAATAAATACCTGCGGAGACTGTTGAAAGTCCCTGCAGAGTATCCCGTCCTCTATCACCCATGAGGAATTGGGTGTCAGTTACATCAGAGATAGGATAGCACTAAAACCGGTCACCTGCAGGATTAAGATCTGGACGAATCCAGAAGCTACATTAACTAAGGGGATTCTCATGGACTGTATTGCACGCGACCAGGGGAGGAACATCCCATGGCTGAAGTATGTCAGGGAAACCATGTCAGCCTTGGGTTGCGCTGATTTTTTCAACCACCCCACAAAATTGGTACCTCGGGATAACGCTTATGTGAAGGTGGAATTTCAAAAATATGTGGCGTCCCGTAGGAGGGACAGCGAGGTGAATAAATGCTCTGTTAGAGCGCACATTTTGACCAAATCCTGCTTGGGTATTGAACCCTATCTGTCTCTTATCCACAACTCCCAAGACAGATTTTTATTGACTCGCTTCAGGCTAAACCTACTACATCATAGTCTAGCGGTGCCGGCAGGTTACGTTAAAAGAATAGAGGTGAAGGGCCCGTGCGGCTGCGACCAACGGTCTCCGCAGGACACCCTCCACATCGTTTTACTGTGTCCCTACTATGTGCACCCCAGGAAGCTATTTTTAAAAGGTATTTTAAGAAAAGCAGGGTTTAACCAGGCGAAGGTCGCTCTACTGTTCTTGAAGCTGTCTACTGAGGTTTTAACTCTTCACTGTACCATAAGCTTTTTAAGGTCAGCAATGCGACTTAGAACCAGTAGAGGCGAAGAGTGACTAGATTAACTTTACTGTTGGGAGACTTAAGGTGCAGTAATGGAATGAAATGGGGGGCTGTGTCTACTTGTAATTATCAAATGCGTATTCATTGTATTCCCTGTTATGGGGTGTTTTTTTTTTTTGTGTGTCTTTTGGTTACCCGGTGATGTCACCTCTTTCCTATCTCAGGTCATGTTTTAATCATTGGTATAATATTATTAGATGAGAAGGGGTTTTAATAGGAAACATGTTGTATATGTATGTGCGGGTTGGTTTTACTGTGACAATTTAAATTTTTTATTGGGATATGAGAATGTTTTTTAAATTGTACTTTTATGGTATTGTTTTGATGCCGAATAAAGTATTGTTTGGTTGATGTAGCCAGTGTATATGGTCGGGGACATTCGCTGTCCCCCATCTAGCCAAGATTACCCGACGTGCGCTAGTAGGGCATGGGCAATTTGGCGCCCTCTCAAGGAGCGCAGAGGAGATGTTAGCGGATTCGGCAAACCCAAGAGTGTGTAGGCTGGAAAGCGTGGGATGGTAGTGTTGAAGGCTCTGTCAATATTGTCCAGAACCACCCCTCCTGAAGCATTCCAGCTTAGGGCGATGCCAAAGCAAGTGGACGACCGAACCTGTCTGGCCACATCCACACCAGCATTTCTCAGACCTGCTCTTATCCCAACTGTGAATGCGCGCTGGGGTGAGATACCAATATGAGAGTACTTTGTACGTAGACTCTGCTCCTGCGGTGCTATAGGTGGTATGTGTGGCTCTGTAGTGTATATCCTCCCATTCTTTGCCTGACAGAGCACGCCCCAGTTCTTTCTCCCACGCCCCAGTTCTTTCTCCCACCTCTGTTGGCCTTTAGAACGACCCCCTCCTGCACGCTTTGTTAACATCAACTAGATTTACGAAATGAGGTGTTTATCGTCAGATTTGCACACTAACCATTTCTCAAAGATCGTCAGTTTTCACGACGCTGCCTCTCGACAAATGGGCCCTGTACCCAGTGATGTAGCTGATGGTTTTTAAAGGTGTCTGCCTGAGAGAGCCCATAGTCTTGTTTCAGTCAAAGGGGATTAGGCCATCCTAGTCAAAGAGCGAACAGACCCGTTTATAGCCCTGCTCTCGCCATCTATCAAAGATCGTAGAGTTGTGCCCCGGAGGAAAGTCAGGGTTCCCGGTGATTGGGGTCATTGGTGAGGGAAATGTGGTCAGGGACTTGGCACACGAAACACTTTCTCAAATTTTCATTGTGTGGGACATCACTGGGGAGTAATATAGCCCCCAAGCTCTACGCTTACGAGGAAGCCAGATTTCCCTCCAGATGTTGACCTCTGCCACCGTCTGGTCCATGAATGACCAATACTTTTCGGAAAGGGGCCGATTCCATTTGAGTATATACCTGAGGTGTGTTGCTGGAAGGTACCTGTGAATCAGGGGAAGGCCCACTCCACCTTCACGTTTGTGTTGGGTCAACTGGGTACTTGCTAATCGTGCTTGCTTACCACCTCATACAAAATTGTTGATGGCTAACTGCAACAAGCAGATAACTTTAGAGGGGGAACCACCAGGATGGTCTGAAAGATGTACAGGATCTGCAGCCACCCTACCAAACCAGGGCACTTTAGGATCGCGTTTGTGTGCTTCGACCCGGTCCACCACAGCTGACGCTGTTTGAGTGGAGAGCGGATACACACGACGGGACACACACCCCTGGCACTTCAGACGCTGACGGCAGGCAGGTGGAAGACCATTTAATCTGCAATGAGACAGGCGCACCCAAGGCAAGCCCGTCTGCGCCCGTCCGTGCTCGGACCTGGCTCAGGGCCAGTCCCCCTGGTCCCCTTGCCCCAGGGACGCTACGCTTTCCAGAGATACCTTAATGAAACTCGATCCAATCAGGGGGGAGGCGAGTTGCCCCATATTACTGCCTAGTATCCACCCTAAAGATCAAGCAGTCACCTGCATAAAAAGCTAGTCGCATCTTGAACATATTATGGCTCTTACCATTAACCAGTTGCCTAATTCAACAAGAAGTAATCAAAGGAAAAATGAGTTGCCTGTTGTTAAATGTTTCCTTCTTAACGCTAGATCACTGGTTAAGCACAGTGTGGAATGTGCTCTCCTCATTGAGGAACATAACATTAAGATGGCTTTCATAACCGAGGCCTGGACTGATGATTCCTCTGGCCCTGATATTGTGAAAGCATCTCCCCTGACTTTCTCTGTCACACCCTTGATAGACCCCTGAAAAAGGGTGGCTGTCTCGCAGTCATTTATCATAATAGCCTTAAGCCCTCCTTTAGCATAGCCTCCAACTTAGCGTGTGAAGCACTTCCAATTAGTGTAAGGATTTCTTCACATAATACTTTTAAATCCATCGTCATTTACCGGCCGCCAGGTTCTAGGGGCATATTTTTGGATTCCATCGGCACTCTCCTAGAGGAAGGGCTGTGTGCCTCCTCGTTCACTATGATGGAGGACTTCAATTTCCACTTGGAGTATCCTCTGGACCCAGAAAATATGAGGTTGAAGGAGATTATGAATGGAGGGGGCCTAGAGCAGAGGGTAACTGGTCCTATGCATGTAGCCAGACATACGTTAGATGGCAGTTTTTCCAGCCAGGATAGTCTTTCCATTATTGAGGTTCTACCACTTACTTGGACAGATCATGTGGCGATTATTTTTACGTTAGTATCAACTGCTCAGTCCCAATATAAATCTATAACTAAAGACAAGATAAACGTACGTTCTTGGAAAAATGTAGATAGCCTTGAATTGGAGAAGATCTTAGTTGCAACCATTCCGACTCTTCCAGAGGAAGTGGAGGAAGCCGCGGCCGCTTATTCGGGATGGATTGAGGATGCATGTAACATCTTAGCACCAGTTAAGCTACTCATTCCTAAGCGAACTCGCCCCTCTGCCCCCTGGTTTCTGGAAAACCTACAAAAACATAAAACAGACTGCAAAAGGTTTGAACAGGCATGGAGAAAGGGGTACAATGTTAATGAAAAAGAAGCTTATAGAACAAGCCTCGCCAAGTATAAAACATTACTTATGGAAACCAAAAAACAATACTTTGCGAAGCAGATACACGAGGCCAAATTCTCATCAAGATAATTGTTTAAAATGATTATGAACCTGATGAACCCTGACAGACTCGTAACACCTAGTAGTTTCAACCTTTGTGAATCACTAGCCCTCTTCTTTAGAAAGAAGGTGAAAGCTATTTTTCCTCCTTTTCACAACAACCAAATGATGAGGTGGAGATTGTAGTCAGACCAAAGCCAAATGTCACAAACTCTGAATCCTTGTTAGAGGGCTTTACACCGCTTGAGATGCAAGATCTAGTTAATCTCCCAAAGGCAGCTTGATCCCGGTCGCCCATGAACCCCTGTCCAGTCTCAATGATCAAAAGCTTTACGGAGGCCATTGCTCCCATCCTTACTCCTTTGTTTAACACCATCTTAAATACTGGTCAGTTTCCAAGGCCCTGGAAATCAGCATCAATATTTCGGCCGATAAAAAAGACAAAACTGGACCCTTTGGATCCTAACAGTTATAGGCCTATCTCGCGCCTCCCCTTACCGGCTAAATTGATCGAGAAAGCTATGAATGTACAACTCAGCAAGTTTATTCAGCTCAAAAATTTGCTAGATTACACACAATTCGGTTTTCGTACAGAACACAGCACAGAGCTTGCCTTGATCAAAGCTATGGAGGAGGTCCGAGATGTAATGGACCAAGGGGGCACAGCAATTCTGATCATGCTAGATCTGTCAGCATCCTTTGACACGGTCCACCATGAAGTCTTGATGGACCGGTTATTTGCTGCAGGGGTGCAGGGTAAAGCCTGGACCCTCCTGGAATCCTTTTTGGCAGACAGAATTCAAACGGTGGATATGGGGAGACATAGGTCCAAGCCGTTTTCTTTTCCTTGCGGGGTCCCACAGGGCTCTTCGCTTAGCCGCACATGTTTTAATATCTACGTGGGGCCGCTAGCAGAACTTATAAGATCTTATGGGCTCCAGCTAACCTCTTATGCGGACGATACACAAATTGTGTTGTCCTTACAGCGAGGTAAGGAATTGGAAACTGGCTTAAGATGTTGCGAATGCATGAAAGCCATCGCCGGCTGGATGTCCCCAAATTGCCTCAAACTTAATGCAGGCAAAACAGAGGTCATCATTTTTGGTAATAATCCCAACATCTGGACCCCTGACTGGTGGCCTCAAGAAATGGGAGTTCCTCCTGCCCCAACCAGGAAAGCTAAGAATCTAGGGGTGATCTTGGACAATAAACTAACCTTTGGGGATCAGGTTAGTGGAGTTGTCGCAACAAGCTTCTACCTACGAAGAGTGCTGAGGAAAATAACATTTGTTTTGCCCAAGGAAAGTTTTAGAACAGCAGTTACAGCGCTCATTTTGTCCCGTCTGGATTATTGTAATAATCTCTATGCAAATATTCAGAAGAAGCATCTCTACAGACTCCAGCTGGTGCAAAACGCGGCAGCCAGACTGATTACCAGCATGCCTCGATTTGTTTCTGTTAGGAAGGATTTAAAGGAGCTTCATTGGCTACCAGTGATACAACGTGCCTAATTCAAAGCACTGTGTATGGTGTTAAAACCTCTGGCGGGCAGGAGCCCTGATTATTTGAGGAAACTTTTTTATTGGTATGTCCCCGGGTGACCATTGAGATCAGTAGAGACAAAATATGTGGTTGTCCCTCGAGTCAGCTGGGGTGACAGAAGTTTTATTGTGGGTGCTGCCAAAGCATGGAACAATCTGCCATCATATCTCAGGAATAACACAGAGCTACTTGCCTTTAGGAGCGGGCTCAAAACTTGGTTGTTTTCTCAATAACCGTTGATTTATAGCTTTTGTATCCAGTTAGGTTTCAGTTAATGCCAGGACACCCTTGGGTATATGTGCACTTTATAAGCTTTTTAACAAAACATAACATAACATCCGGCTCCAGTTGTTCAGAGCCTGCAACGTTTGTGCCGTAAGTGCTGTGTAGTTAATTGTCGAGGTCTTAAGAACAGTAGAGGCAAGTGAAATACCCAAGTATGTAATGGACTTTTCTGCCCAGGAAAGTGGGAATGTTCTCTCGAGTAGGTCCCTCTGGCCGGGGGTCACCGAGAGGTTTAAGATCTGGGATTTACCCAGGTTGACTTTGAATCCCGGTACCTCTACGAAGTAGCCCATCTCCGATAGCAGGGCTGGTAGCGAGGATTGTAGCTGCGTCAACGAGAGGATCACATCGTCGGCATATAAGCTGATGGTGTGTGTGTCCGCACCGAATTTAATACAGCTAATCTGAGCGTTGTCACGGACCTTCTGCGCAAACGGCTCCATATAGAGCACAAAAAGGAGTTTGGACAAGGGGCATCCGTGTTGCATGCCTCTAGCTATGGGAAAGCAAGTTGAGAACTCTCCATTTACCCTAACAGAAGCTCTAGGGGCGCTATATATACAAGAAACACATTTGATAAAGCCCTCCCTGAAATCGAAATGTTGTAACGTGTCGAACAGATAGGACCACTTCACCCGGTCGAATGCTTTTTCAGCGTCAATGGCAAGGAGTGCTGCTTCCCTGCCCGATCTATGTATAACATCTGTAAGGGGTTGCAGTCTTTTCGTGCTGCCCCTGCTCTGCCGTGTGGGTATAAATCCCAATTGGCCTGTGTCGATTAACCCTACCATCAGCGGGTTGAGTCGGGCTGCTAGTATGCCAGCGAATATTTTCACATCGATGTTCAATAGTGAGATCGGGCGATAGGAGGCGCAATCAGCTGTGTCTTTCATTGGTTTTGGGATAACAGAGATCGAAGCTTCCACCATCGAATCTGTCACAGATCCGGTTTCTCGGAAAGAGTTAAAGAGTCGGGTCAGAAGGAGAGCCGGTTCTGGACTGAATAATTTATAAAATGGAGTTGTGAACCCGTCCAAACCCGGCGCTTTGTGTCTTTGGAGGTGTGCAATGGCCGTGATCACCTCGGCTGTAAGAATAGGTTGGTCTAACTGTTCTGCAATAGTTTCTGTCGGTCTAGTGACATGTACGTCCCACAAACACAAGTGAGGTGACACTCGGGCATGTCTTCCTCTGCGTACAGTGATTGATAGAAATTTTGAAATTCTCTTGCTATGTCTCTATCTATTTGCACCGAGTTCCCCGACCCCGTTCTAATGGAGCAGATTGTAGTCGTTAAGGTCTTTGCTCTGAGTCTTTGCGCCGGCAATTTGCTGCACTTGTCGCCGCTGATAAAAAATGTATGTCTAAGACGTAAAAGTGCATATTCTGCTCTATCAAGGTCTAGGCAGGATAACAGGAGTCTCTTTCTCTCCAACTCCCTCCATACTCTGGGTGCCCCAGTCCTCTTGTATATATTGCTTTCAGTTCTCTCACTTCCTGCTCTATGCTCTGTCTTTTCTCCCGGCACAATCTGTTCTCTCCTGCAGAGATCGCTATACATTCCCCCCTGACCACCAGTTTCAGTGCTTCCCACACAGCCGCACGGGATGTAGTCCCCGTATCGTTGATCTGCAAATAGTCTGTGATATGGGCGCTGACTGCCTCCACCACCGACTTGGATTGCAGTAGGGTGTCCCTCAATCTCCAACCCCCCAGGAGTGGGGTATGTGTCTTCCTACGCAGGGTAACCGTGATCATAGCATGGTCTGACAGAGAGTGGGATTCAATGGTGGGATCCGAAAGTGGTCTATGCGTGCGTATGTTTTGTGTGCTGCTGAGTAGTATGTATAATCCCTAATGTCTGGGTGATGATTGCGATACAAAAGGGGATGATGGACGGAGCGTTTAAGCAAATCAAACACTCACCCGCAGTCAACTGATCTGGGTTTAATCCATCACCTTTCTTTAGCTCACTCGGCCACCCCAGTTCAGACATGGCCCTATGCAAATCAGTCTGACCCTGTGCCTCATGGCAACAGTCCAGCCCGAACTGCCAAGCCATGTCTTCCCTGGACCGGAAACAAGCATCCTGGGACCGGTTTCGGATTCATAATCCTCATCAGCCAGGCTATCTTGAATCCAGTGGCCAAGTGAGCAAGGGACTCACGTCTGAGCATACCCTGCCACACTTAGGGCGAACAAAGCGATACAAAAGGGGATGATGGACGGAGCGTTTAAGCAAATCAAACACTCACCCCCAGTCAACTGATCTGGGTTTAATCCATCACCATTCTTTAGCTCACTCGGCCACCCCAGTTCAGACATGGCCCTATGCAAATCAGTCTGACCCTGTGCCTCATGGGAACAGTCCAGCCCGAACTGCCAAGCCATGTCTTCCCTGGACCGGAAACAAGCATCCTGGGACCGGTTTCGGATTCATAATCCTCATCAGCCAGGCTATCTTGAATCCAGTGGCCAAGTGAGCAAGGGACTCACGTCTGAGCATACCCTGCCACACTTAGGGCGAACAAAGCGATACAAAAGGGGATGATGGACGGAGCGTTTAAGCAAATCAAACACTCACCCCCAGTCAACTGATCTGGGTTTAATCCATCACCATTCTTTAGCTCACTCGGCCACCCCAGTTCAGACATGGCCCTATGCAAATCAGTCTGACCCTGTGCCTCATGGGAACAGTCCAGCCCGAACTGCCAAGCCATGTCTTCCCTGGACCGGAAACAAGCATCCTGGGACCGGGTGATGATTGCGCCACACATCAAGAAACCTGTGTTCTCCCAACCAGCGCAGGCCCTCGTCCAACAGGGAGCCCATCTGTGTGTGTCTTTGTCCTGAACGCTCTGGAGTTGAGTCCATTAGCAGGTTAAGACCACCACCCACTAAGATGTCTGCATCTGTGGACACCTAGACCTCACCAGGGATTTACGAATGAATTGTTCTTACTGAGTTTTTGGGGTGTAAATATTGGCGAGCGTGAACAGCAAGGTCTCCCACTGAATCCGGAAAGCCAGTAACCGCCCCTTTATTTCCACAATGGTGGCCAGAAGCTTGCTGCTAAACTTTGCGCTAATGAGAATTGCAATAAAATTGGTCTTTTGGCCTGTATTGGATGACCAAACTTGGAGGGGGAAGCGCTGGGAGCGCTAGCGGTGTATATCACGCCGCAAAAGCTGAGTTTCCTGCAAGATATCCCCTCGGAAGCTTTCAAGGAGGGACAGGATCGCTGCTCTTTTCACTGGGTGATTCAGACCTCAGACATTATAAAACGCGATGTAACATGATGTATAACCGGAAATGTTAACATTTAATTAAAAAAACATTTTTTAAAGTATAACCCACTGCAAGCTACAGGGATACAACAAGGCACAAGAGGCTTTTACCTGGAAGCACACTGCTGACCAGTGGCAACTAGTCCTGGACTGGACACTGCTGTTGGCCTCCCAAGAGGTCCTGTGAACTTTGGAAGTGTACTTCTGTGGAATAGTGGAACTTAAAGGATTAAGGGTCTCATGTATGAAGAATAAATGAGGTAATAGGGGTCACAATTTGAGCACCGGTTTTTACTAAGTACATTCGCATTTTCTGAACCGACATATGTATTAATAGGCTCACAAAATACTGAATCGTAGCGGGTCGCAAATCACCCTACCGCATAAATATTAATGAGGTAGGTTGCAAATCGCGACCCACTAAGAATGGTTCAAATCACAGGCATGAAGTCAGCAGACCACCATGTCTGTGATTGCGTTTAAATAAAGAAATCTTTTTTTTAATGCAGCCCATTTTCCTAACAGGAAAATGGGATGTGTTTAAAAAACATAAAATAGAAATGTTTACAAACAGTTTTTAAGAATACGCAGTGGTCCGTGGTACCAAAAATCTGCAGCATGACCTCCTTGAAGTCTTCAATGTGCTGTGGCGTAACTGATAACTCGGATCATTTGAGGCACACCAAGATCACTTTAGAAATGAGGTCGGTGACTGGAGACCTTACAGGAGACCGACTCACATCATGACACCCTTTTGCCGTCTCTTTGGATAAAGTATTGCAGGATATGGTTGAGTCTTGCTTTGTTTTTTTGTGTTCGGATTTACTGGATTACTTTGACTTCAAAGTTGACCTTTTACGGGAACAGTCTGGGGAGAGCGATCGAGTCTGCTCCCGCAACTTGGAATGGACTTACATGAGGACAGAGACTTCTTCTTATGAGCGCCGATGCACAGATTTGCTCTTCAATTCCAGATCGCCTTCAGGTGCATAAAGGAAAATATTTTCTTGCCTGGAGAGTATTCTAAGGGGAGAAATTTTCAGTAAAAAGAATCCAGCAGAAAGGACTGCTGTTGCTGTGGTGTTCGCTCCTAGAGTTAGTGCTGCCAGAATGGTATGTGAGCATGTTGTTTGTCCTTCCGAAACCCTTTGAACTGGTCCTGGGAAACACTTTCTTTTTTCCAGAAACACTGACCTCAATGCCTCTGCCTTTGTTTCCAGCTTTTGTATTTCCTCATCAGCCTGTGGCCCTAACAAAGAAGATCCATTAAAAGTTAGTTCCAATATTTTTCTAGAATATGTGCTGCCAAAGAAGTGAGTCTGAACAAAGAAGGACCCTTTGCGGAGACATCATGTCAGATGTCTCCACGTGGCTAACCCAGTCGTTTCCTATGCAACTCCAATCAGACTTCCTAATGTGACCATACCTTCCTTAACAATCTCTAGGAAATCTACTCTCTTCTTCCTTGGGAGAAACTCCAGAAACTGATTGATGGCATCCTAAAGGTACTTGTTGGAGCAGCTTAAAAGAGCATAGAAACTGGCAGCCCTGACAGTGCCAGCCAATGTCTAATAAATGTCCCTAAAGAGATCCATGTCTTCAAGAGGAAAAAGATCCAACAACTGAATTTTCATCTCAACCAGCAAATCAGCACAAACTTCCTTGATAAGGAATTTCGGATCAGAATCTGCAGGTAGGATTTTTTTCTCCAGCTGCCTTCTCACAGGAGGAATAGAGTAAAGGGTTGCAATCATGACTGATTATAAAAAACAAGAAAACCACTGGATGTGTCTGAGGTTTCCTCGGTATAATATTGAAAATGACAGACTTGATCACCTCCAGTGTTACTCTCTGAATGCTAAACCTCCTCGCAGCCCAGTTAGACAAATCAGGAGAAGTCTTGATTGTATGGATTGTGGTGATGATGGAGAACATGTGTGACAAACTGTATTCGAGCTGGAACCTGGGTCCAGAGGTTGAGGAGGAAAGCTACGCTTCATAGCACAGCGAGATTCAGATCTCACATGCCTTCCTCAATGAGACCCTATATCAAATTCTGACTCCCCAGCTCTCTTCTGAGAATGACCCACGAGAGAGACTTGGGGTGCAGCCAGGCAAGGAAATAACGTTGTACACATGTCCTCCTTTGTCAGCTACAACTTCTTTCAGATGAGAAGAAACAGATGTTTCCTGAAGGCTCAGCCTTTGCCCTGAGCTTACTCAGATCCACAAGAGGGACTAGTTGGAAGTATCCTCTGATGGTGGCATAGCATTTGCAGGTGTTGGAGGCATAGGCTTAGGCTGTCTGACCCTCTTTTAAGAGAGACTTTGCTGGAGGGCAAACTCTATTCAAAGGCAGAGGCACTCAGGGAGTCATCAAACATCAACATGTATATCCTGCAATCCTGTAATCAAGCAATTGAGCTTTAGAATGCAGACAGTAATGTCGTCAAACAACGCCAAGACGACCAGAAGAATCAGTGATCATATCAGGCCCGGATCATGCCCAGATTTAATAGTGCTGGTTGCATCCCTTGGCAAGTTCAAAACCCTGAACATAGATCTTGTGGCAGCTTGTTACTCTGAGATTGCAATAAAATTCTTGTTGTCATCAAAGATTTCAACGCTTTTGAGATGCATAGAAGGTTGAAGATGAAGCAGTACTTGAAGAGTGCCCTGAACGAGAGTGTAATTTTTTCAGGAATGCCATATATATAGAATGCTTGAGTTTTTGAGGGACATCAGCCTTGCAAAGGAAATCATTAATGAGAGTAGTGATGATATGGACAAAAAGAGGGAGGTTTAGGTTGATGAATCCCACCTTGCAGAATTCCGTGAGACAGTTTATGAACAGGCCTGGTAAGGGGACACAAGAGCTGGGAAAACTACACACCTAGCCTAAATACTGGTTAGGAAGTACTAATTTCACAGCTGATTCGGGATATATTTTAGGGCTGGAGAGGGTATGGTTTTTTTTTTGCAGACAGAAAGAGAGGGAGAACAGAAAGGCTCTACAGACATGCAGAAGCTAAACAAAGAAGACAGGATTTATTTATTGATAATATTAGCAAGGGGTTTAAGGGATACAAAGAACCGTTAATGAGCTGTCGTTAACCTCACCCAAAAAATAAAGGTATTTATAGAATTGCATTTCAGATAGTGAATACTGAGGATCAGTGGAGTTTGTGTGCAAGTAGTTTTGTGCCATATTTGTTCCCCGAACAGCGGCAAAGCATATTACAGGTTTCAGGGTGTTACAGGCGGAGATTTTTTTAAGAATGAGTATATCTTCTTCACATGTGATTACTGGGCTAGAGTGCATCGCCCAGTCTCAGGGGAGAAAAGAGAGCACAATGTTCTGGCTCAGGATGATAATTTTGTTGATTTGAAGTAAATCAGATTACTGCATAGGCCTAGTGAGGATTGCTGGGCAGAGAGCACACATTTTGGAAAAACGTAGTTCATTGTGGATTCTTAAAACCTCTTTTTTTATGAATTTGTGGCATCTGTAAGGCAGGCTTGGTACCTTTAGCTCTGTACAAGCAGCCAACGCGCTCTGCAGTGCATCAGCTATATAGTGTGGCTCACTGGTGATTGTGATTTGATTCACCGTATCTTGAGGGTCCTACCCTGCCATTACATGTGAAGGTCATTGGTGTACCAGTATTTTTCTTTCCTAATATCAGGGATAGTCCTTTGAAATGTGAGGGAAGTCCACAGTCTGAGAACTCAAATAACTTTGTACTCCAGGTGGGCTAATGCTTCAGGGAGATATCAGATGTGGAGACCTTATGGAGTTTCAGGCTTTTGCAAGTGTGTTTGGGATGAGGCTTTTCAAATATTTCCATGAGAAAGTAGGAATCCTGGAACGCATTGGGTTAGGCTTATGCAGAGCTTGTATTGGGAGCTCCCAGGCTCCCCTGACCGATCACAATGCTGCAATGCAGCATTGTGATTGGTTTGACGCTCAACCAGGGAATGGGTGACTGGGCATGTTCTCCACGCACGCTGTAATAGAGCCTGCATGCATAACAGGGAAGGTCACATGACGTTTTGGCCAGCTCCAGAGGGCCGGCCAAACAGTCATGTGCACTTAGGAGTGGGCAAACCACTCCTCCCCTGCCCTGTTCTGAGAGCAGAGCAGCCCTACACTCCCAACCGCCCGCAAAGCATAACATTATAATAACTCAAAGTTATTATCATTTTAATATTTCCACTTTGCACTGCTTAAAAGCAGTGGGGCGACGACGCTCCTCTGCCGTAGCGGAGGAGCTGCCACATCGTGTCTATCTTTGATGCCTGAATGTGATGGCCTCTGCTTTTAAGATACCTTCAGACACAACTGCCTGCTCTCTTTGGCATCCACATGGTAGTCCTTCCGTTGCATAAGGCCATCTGATCCGCCTCCAAAACCTTAGACACTTTCATGACAATACGAATCTCTAACAGAAACTATAACGTTATAGAAGTTCTTTTCATGTCCATTCACACACCAAATGGGGCTTTGGTTTCTGTTGCCAAGGAGATAGCTTCGAGGATGTACTCATTGATAACAGCCGCTTTCGGATAAGGAGTGCGCGTTGCAGAGGAAGCTGTTCCTACTAGTTTTGAGGTTGGCACGGAAACATGAGAGTCTGAGTGATGATGTCTAGTGGGATAGTAGCCATATTTGGGTGTCATGTTCTGGGTTTGCAGTAATAGCACCCTCTGATGGCACCAGTAGGTTTGGGGCGCGGTGGAGTTTGAATTAGAAAGTGTCTGTCGCCGAGGCAAATTGAGATTCTACTGGCTCGGTGAAGAGATCGTGAGAGAGCGGGTCGGGGGGGAGGGTAGGGGGGGCACCTGCCCAGATTATCCCGCCATACGCTTCTCAATTTGCTCATGTCCGGGTCTGAGTGGCTCTTTCAATCTAGGTTTATTCCTTGCACCCTGGGAGCGTAATCCTGCTTTTATAATAGGCTCGACAGGACCACACATCTCAAAATGCAAAGAAGAAACCTGGCCTGTAGCTCCTCATTCGTGGCAATCGGAATTTGAGAGCACTGGTGTCAGGGCTTTTCACTGAGACCAAGCAGAAGCTACCAAATCTCAATATGGCGACCTGTTCCGTGTGCGTCCTTTCTGACTGGCTTCTAGCCGAGTGAGAGCAGCGATCTAGGGTTTCTGTGTCGGATGCTCGTGTCAGGACCGGATATGACTAGCCTGGTGATCTGTGAATGATCGGACAATGCAGCCACCCTGTGCCATTGTTGGAGGAGGGGGCATGGTGGCTCTGTCCTCCCGGGAGCTCCCAGGTTCTGAGTCACATCCTTCTCACATTACCTCATCTGATGCGAAGGCCTACTTTATCAGGACCGAAGGCCGGGGTTTCCTTTCATGTGGTCCTGCCGAGCCCTCTTCTTTTACAAACGTGGCTTGTAAAAAAAACCTATGCGCTGCGTGGCTCCGAAAAGAAAGACGTTTGTATTTTTCTGCCAGAGCTCGGCACCCGAGGACAGTTTCTTTGAACTTTGAAAACCGACACTGCGCGCAGGGCATGGGATTATTTTTAGCGCATCTTAATTTTCTTCTCTTTTGATTATGGAGCTTGCTGAAAAGAATTGTGTGCGGTTTCTTTAGTGAACGACGCACTCGGAACCGTTCTGGCATTCTTCGCTTTTCTCATTTCTAGAGGCTTGGTCTGATGCCAAAGGTAAGTCTGCCTCCCTCTAGTGGGCACCTCTTGACAGCTTCGATATCGATGGGAAGGGATTACGAATGTGGCCTCTGTTCTTTAGCAGGCAGCCCTCGGGGAATCGCTTGTTCTCAGAATCTGCACGGCTCAAAGACTGAAGTGGAAGAACGTGTTACTTACCTTCGGTTACGCTCTTTCTGGTCCATACTCTTTTAAACTTGATTCCTCACCTTTAGAATATCCCCCAGGCGCCACCCTGCGTTCATAAACTTTTCATAGCAGCCCAGCTAGCTGGCGCAGTGTGGCTCCGCGTAGACTTGGGTTACGCACCAGAAGTAATAGTACAGAGCCGAATATAAGTGCCACCCTTGGAGGCCAGCGTCAGTTTCTTGCTTGACTCTTTCTGCACCCTGGGACATAGAGTACAACACATGTGTCGGTACAACTGTGCTGATCTCTAATTTGGGACTTTTTTAGACGGTAAAAAGAGACTTTTCCACAGAATGGGGAGATGCGAGGGCAATGAGTAATCTACAGCTACGTAGAGAGTTGCCAAAGGTAAGTAACTTTTTCTTTAGATGGATACTTCTAACTGCAGAATCCTCACCTTCATTTAGTGTTTTTTTACGGATTAGTCCTCCGCATGGTAATGGATATGCTTCCCTTCCCTGAGTGCCCCAACTGTACTGATGTCTGGATTCCTAATGCAGATTTTTGTTGTTATAGGCAAACACGGATAATACATGTGCACCATGACATAGGCCCGTTGCACAGATTGTGGTCTTTGACCAGGAGGGGTGCCCAAAGCGCTATCGTCATAGAAGTGGAGAGCTACTGCCTTCACCAAGAGTTAAGCAGCATATTAAGCAGCACAAGCGCAGTGGTGGCTGCAGACCATGTAGTGATCAGTAGGACTGTGCAGGTCCTCTTTAACCTGTGTCACTAGAATGAGGCCTACAGACTCGCACATTTAAGTTCTGCTGCAGTGTACTTAACCACCCCTTGGCCTATATCGGGTTGATGTAGAGTGCTGTACAGTGCATGAATGGCGTTTCTGCGCTGGGTGTACCTGTGCCTGTGAAGAGCACAAACTGCGATAATGCAGCACGGATGTATGTGTGCATGTGAGTGGTACAGTACAAGGATGTGGCGATGTGAGATGTGTGCATGTTGAATGCATGTACTGGATGTATGTGTGCCTGTGAGTGATACAATACCGCTCCGTAGAAGGATACAGGGGTGTGCAGTGCATGGATGTTAAATGTATGTACAGTATATATGTAGGCCTGTGAATGGTACAGCCCATGAAGGATACAGTGCTGTGCAGTACGTTTATGTTAAATGCATATGCTGGGTGTATTTATTTATTTTATTTATTTTTTTATATTTATTTTTATATTATTTTATATAGCGCAAACTTTACCCGAAGGTGTCAGAGCGCTTTACATAAGAACCAGTTGAAAAACATAAGGACTTAGGATTACACGCGTTACATAAAGGATACAAACAGAAAAAAACTGCAAATGTACAAGATGTAAAGTCACACAATGAGGAGATACAAATGGATATACTCTAAGAGACACATAGGAATGGTAGATAGTTCAAAGGTCTACTGCATATACTAGTGATTAGAGTTATCTCTATATACATAGGGAAGGGATACAAATGGATATACTCTAAGAGTCACATAGGAATGGCAGAGAGTACAAAGGTCTTCTGCATATACTAGTGATTAGAGTTATCTCTATATACATAGGGAAGGGATACAAATGGATATACTCTAAGAGCCACATAGGAATGGTAGAGAGCACAGCGGTCTACTGCAAATACTAGTGATTAGAGTTATCTCTATATACATAGGGAAGGGATATGACTGGATATACTCTAAGAGTCACGTAGGAATGGTAGATATACAAAGGTCTACTGCATAAACTAGTGATTAGAGTTATCTCTATATACATAGGGAAGAGATATGACTGGATATACTCTAAGAGTCACGTAGGAATGGTAGATATACAAAGGTCTACTGCATATACTAGTGATTAGAGTTATCTCTATATACACAGGGAAGGGATACAAATGGATATACTCTAAGAGTCACACAGGAATGGTAGAGAGTACAAAGGTCTACTGCATATACTAGTGATTAGAGTTATCTCTATATACAGAAAAGCACAGTTCCATGAAGTGGGGTCGGAGGGGGGATGCAGTCACAGCACCCAGGGGGGGGACAGAGAAAGGCAGGAAAGTGAGACAAACGAGAGAGGGAAGCAGATAGTAATGAGTGAGACAGTGAGGAGTGTGTCAGAGGCAACAGGAGAGACAATAGAAAGGTCGCAAGGACAGAGGGGGGAGGTCAGAGATCACTAAAATGGCGGAGGAAAAAGGTAGAAGAAGAAGCGAGTCATAAAAGAAAATGGCGGGGAACACAGAGGTCCAGGTCCGAAAGTCCAGGAAGAGGGCTGCCATAGCCAGCAAGTCCGGGGGTGGGGGAGAAAGTCAGTCCGCTGTAAAGTCACAGCCTCATCATCCATGAGGAGCTGGGGCAGAGATCAATTCGGAGACCAGGGGTCAGGGAAGAAAGACCTGAGCTCCGATGTCTTGGAGAGCTGGGGGGTCATGCCTCGGGCCTCCGATCCTGAGCTCCGATGTCTGGGAGGGCTGGGGGTCCTGGGCTAGGGCATGGCACATGAGAGCATGGTGTGCAAGATGTCTGTCCCCTCCAGGATTAGCCCGCAGCACAAGACCCCCAGTCGAAGCAACAGTCGTAACAGCACACTTGATGAGCAGGCAGGGACAGCGGTAGCTGTGTATTGTAGGCGCCATCTTAGAATCAGGCATGGGTTCCGTGTGACAGAGCCATATGACGAGCTCACAGCAGCAAGCAGGGGCGCGTGGTGGAAGTCGCGCTGCCACCCCCAGGGCCCTCCACACAACACCAGGTCCCAGGAGTCCACACAGTGAGCAGCGAGAATTATCAGCGCTGCTGGGTCACAGGCGCCACCATTGCAGAGTCAGGCAACCACATGGCACCCCCGTCGGACGAGCCCCTTGCAGCAAAACAGGTAGCGCCTCTCGATGTCCCTTCTGGAGATCGGCTCACCTGGGGTGCGGGAGTCGATGATGGGGAACCCAGGGCCTGGAAGCGTCGCCCTCCACGGAGCCGGTGTTCAAAGGCGATCATCAGCCGCTATTTTCAATCGCGGGCCGAGAGCGTCGGACGAGGTAGTTCCCGCAGGTGCCAGTGTCTGTGAATGGTACAATACATGGCAGACTTTGGGTTCCAGTTTGGGAGACCCAGACCTTCATGGTGAAACATGAAGAGGTGGTAGAGGAATTCCCCTAGACAGATTTTTATATAGCTGCATTTCTGCAAGCTGGGTGGGACACACTGGAGAGGGGAGAGCCAGGCTTCCCCTGTACACTTTAAAGGACGATCTTTGATTCAGAGGTCACAAAGAAGAAGCTTGGGCACAGTTCAGTAAGGAGACAGAGCTGATAAGGGGATCATAAAGAGTAGGCCTGAGGCTCTGGGCTAAACTTTTGATACACATATCCCTGTGACTGACATCCAGGTGTGAACTCAAGTCACTTCACTGCCATGGCCTGTTGTTGTGGAACTATCAGATTTGGAATTGCTCCTGCTGTGACAAACTGCTTTCAAGAGGAAGAGAGGGCAGATGAGAAGGCACTTTAAAAGAAACAGACCTCCAACATAAACTTCAAAGACTCAGACTTTAAATGACATTTGGTTTCTGGAAATGGACTATAAGAAGGAAAGCTTGAGACCCCTAAAATTGTCAACTGGCAAGCAGCCAGACGCGTTGCGTAAGAAGGGGAAGCTCTGCAAGACTTCTGCCTGTGACCAGGACTGGGGACCAATGTCTGCTAGTTTCCCTGCTGGGTGAGGGGACGTCACATAGGGAAATCAAGATCAAATGCCCTGGAGCCTGGAGCACCATCACCTGCCTGCTTGCCATGACCAATGTGCCCTGTCAGGCAGAGGATAACGTTGAAGGGTACGAGGTCCGGTAAGGAGCCCTGTTGAGTTGACTCCCTTTGTGAGGTATGAGGAAACGGCTACTGTTCCGCTCGTGTCAATTCCTGTGTGCCGTACAAAGATGGCGACCCTCAAATGCTAGAGAAGGGCCACTGTGAAGTAAACCATGTGCATCGCTGTCTCAAGTGAGCCGGAGCATGTGTGTAGAGAGGAGCCAGCAATCCTGTATATCTGCAGGGGCCGCTGTGGCAAGATTTTTGTGCTGTGAGGTCTGTATCACTTGTTAGTATGCCAAGACGGGCCGCCGCTGCAACTTCTCTGTGCCGATCGGGCCTGAGCTCGTGTACAGTGAGGCTATAGTGACCCCGTATGCCAGAGTGGGTCACCGGGACCAGCAAGACGTGTGATCAGGTTGGAGTCATCGTCGTAGAAGTGAGGACACCGTGGGGACCCCTGAGTATAAATAATAATTAATCATGCAGAAATAGATAAAGCCTCCTGGAAGGAGAAAATAGGTAGTTACAAAAAGGAAATTGTGAACGCTAAGGCAGAATACTACGCCAAAATTATCCACCAGGCGCCCAATAGTACTAAGGGCATATTTAAAATCATGAAGGATATTGCCAGTCCTGACTGTACGAAAACCAAGATTCTGCCTAGTCAGGAGCTATGCAACAGCTTAGCCACTTTTTTTGAGGACAAAATAAGTAAAATCATAGAAGGGCTGAAAATGGACGACGCGGTCATATCTGGCGAGATATATGGCTGGTCGTCACCTAGTAAGCGAAAGAGCTGGGAGTGTGGGGCTGAGTCTTTTGATCAGGCAGTTTGTCTTGATCACTTTGATCTTCCCTCAGAGGAGGAGTTTAATAAGATAGCCTTAGGAGTCTCCACTGGCTCCCCTCCGGATCCCCTCCCTCCTAAAATTTGGAAGGAGTTGGGATCTGAACTCTTCCCAATACTTCGACAGCTGTGCAACTAATCGCTGAGCAGTGGACTGGTACCGGCAAGCTGGAAGCAAGCTATAATAACACCTCTGCTGAAAAAAACCTGCCCTTAATGCAGCATGCCCTAAGAGCTACAGACCAATATCCCTCCTACCCTACCCAGTAAAGATCATAGAGCGCCTGGTCAGCAGGGCACTCTCCCAGTTTTTGGAGTTTAATAACAAGTTGGAGGATGTGCAGTTTGAGTTCCGCCTAGGTCATGGGACGGAGACAGCTCAGGAGACTGTCCTGGATGATCTTCGAATGCGAGCAGACAGGGGACAATCAGCTATACTGATTTTACTGGACCTGTCTGCCGCATTCGACACAGTCAACCACACAGTTCTCCTAGCAAGGTTGAAGACATTAGGGGTGGTGGGAGTAGCCCTGGAATGGTTTTGATCTTAATTGACAAATAGACGTCAGGCGGTGGCTCTTTCCCCCTACCATTCGGATTTTGCCGAGATTAGGCATGGGGTCCCCCAGGGCTCGGCAATTGTCTCAATACTGTTTAACGCCTATATGAGTCCCCTGATTGCGATCATTAAGTCATACGGGGTCAGCTTGGAAAACTATGCTGAAGATACACAGCTTATCTTGTCACTGGAGGGAGACCAAGCGGTCTCGCTGGAAAATTTTCATGCCTGTATGCAAGGAAAGGTGCACTGGTTGAAAAACAACTCCTTGCAATTTAATGGCACGAAAACTGAGATACTCTGCTGTGCAGCAGGTAAAGTCCCTTGCTCTCTTCCTCTGGGCTTCTGACCCATCCTCATGGAGACACTTCTGCTACCCGTTACGACGGTACGTAATCTTAGGGTCAGCTTTAATGACAAGCTGAACCTCGAAACTCAAGTTAATAAATTGTGGGAAGCGGCTTTTCACTCATCAGGTGTGGAAAATTAGTACGGTTTGGTAAACATTATCTGCGCCATCTTGCCTTTTTCCCCGGATGCCACACTTTTTGTCGTGTGCACCCGCCATTTTAGGTGCCTCGATCAGAACCACCCTCTGCACGCCACTGGCCCCCAGCATAGCCCTTCGCCCTCGCAAAGCCCGCACGCTGACAACCCCCACACTCGCATGCCTTGGGTCATAAACCCCCCTTCAACGCAGCTCTGCCTCAGAACCCCATCCTGTTCCCAGCGCGACACCTCCCTTCATTCCTTTTCATGGTCCCAGGCCCTTTGATACCACCCCCCCCCCCTTTTTCCTGTGTGCCCGTTTGTCTTCCTCTTTCCCAGGCCGACACCTAGCTCTGCCGATACTGTTTATTGCCCCTCCCCGTACAGTAGAAAGCTTCCCTCATCAAAGGACCCCCGAGTTGATCAAAGCCCCCACCCTATGAGATCCGATCAAACCCCCACATTCCGTGAATCGGCGGAATGTCCAGCTGCGCGATAATCATCACCTGTTGTGACCGGGGTGGGGACTTCAACTGTAAATGTGTGTGGGAACGGGCCTGTAGGGGAGATTCAGAGGATGTCCTTTCATACTTCAAAGCATTACAAGACTGTGTTACCTGCAATAAAATTCATTTAACTGTGTATAAGAGGCCAGGCCTCAGAGATGCGGTTAGAGCACCTCGTGACGATACTGGCTGTCTGAACTGATGTGTTCTCCTCCGGAGAGAATAAACCTTGTTTCCTGCCTTCCAGTCTCCAGCGCCTGCCTCTTCATTGGTTAATATTTTGTGGGTTAAAGAGGCGATACCGCCGGGCAAATATTGATTGTCCATTGACCTTAGTTTTAACAATTGGCGTCCCAAGCGTGGGGCCCATCAGTGACTCGTGGATCCAGTGGGAGAGGTCCTGACGACAGAGTGAACGACTGCAACGATCGGGAGAGCTCTTGCCCAATAGACCCTCGTCTGGCAGCCGATCATCCGAACTTCACTGGCTCCGAACAGACCTCTCTCGAGTGATCTACGGTCCTGACTGGGAACCATCAGGAGTGCCGCGAGGAATACGAGGAAAGGAGGACGATCGGGCGCTGGATTCGGAAGATAAGAAACTGTCCATACGGTCCGGGTAAGGTCGTGTAGACACGACGAATTGCGAAATAGTTGTTTAATTGTTCAGAAAATACTAGTATTACTCTTTGTTGACCTATTTGGAGATTCACTGTCTGCAAACGGAGAAACAGTAGGCTCTTTCTCTTTGCAAATAGTGAAGGATAAGTAACGCAACCAGCGTGCCTATCTTTCTCCCCCACTGATTGATTATTTATTCACGAATTGTTTTCGGGAGATTCCCTCTCCCACACTGATTAACTGTTTTTTTGACCCCGAGCTACTGTTCGCGGATTGTTTTCTGGAGATTCTCTGTCTACAAACAGGAAAGAACAGGTTCCCCATTGCAGATAGTGAAAGGGTAGAGGACGCAGACCTTTGCGGATCTACTTATTCTTCCCACTGGTCGTTTATTTATTGTTTTGATATTGGTTCATGAGGTATTCACTGCCTGCAAACAACGTAGAATAGAAATATTCTGTCTAGTCTTTGCACGCAGTGATAAGATAGGCAGTGCTGACTTTTTGTCCTCTTCGCGAGCCGTCATGTCTGTCTTCTCCCCACTGGTCGATAGTTGGTTCAGCCCGGACCGTTTATTAGAGGTGGATCATCTAGCTCCGCTGGAAGGCACCCCTAATAAAGACATGTTCATAAACTATGGATTAGTTACCATAGCCTATAGTAAACTGTGGCACAGGTATACCAAAGAAAATCAAGAGAAACAGTGGCCACTGATAGGATCCTTCGATCTTGATAAAATAGAAACGTTAGAAATAGCCCTTCGTAATAATAAGACAACGCCTATTATGCTCGACAGTCTCGGTATGTGGCGCAAAGAAGCAATGCAACGAAAGAAAAGAGACGAGGACAGAGTAGGTAAAGGAATATATCGACAGGACAACCCCAGGACACAACGACCCGAAAGTAATCCCCCGACACTGCGCACAGGGCGACCAGACTTAGGGCAAAACCAATGTGCTTTTTGTAAATATGCCGGGCACTGGAAAGCCCAATGTCCGACTCTACTGAACAAGAGTAGGAGCAGAGGGCCGACAGGAATAACAGGCCGGCAGAAAGGGAAAAGGCGCGAGACAAAGATGAATCAGACCGACATGGACAGGCCAGATAGAACCACCACGTTCGATTATGCCCGATGGCACAGATTTCGCCAGGCCGATTTCAGCGACATGTTCGAGTCCTCATAGATCAAACAACGCTAAGACGGGAAACCCAGTCTAGCTCTAAATTAACCACGACAAACCCCGAATAAAGCAAAAAGAATAATGTACACACGTGATCAAGCATTCTTACGTTTAGCCAAGTAGGGAAAAGTTTAGGGTATTTCGAGGTAAGGGTTACACGAGTATCCTCCGCCGAGAGGACTAGGGATATTGCCAAATATTTGAAAACCTCCTACCTCCTTTTCCGCATCCTTATAGGCATATAACTAAAAGCTGCCCCATTGCTCTCCAATTGACACCAACGGTTTGTCTCAGCCTGGAAACGTACTTGCTAAAGTGACTCGAAAAAAAAAAAAAAAAAAAACCTCTGTGAACATTAGCCCGACTAGGTTAGTTCATGACCAGTTGCCAAAGGCGTAAGTGCGTACAATCAAAGCCACCAGAAAAAGGCAGCCAACGAATAAAAAGACAAGAAACAGGTAAAAAGAACTCAGAACAATAAGTATGCGCAGCATACAGAAAAAGATAATTATGGCCAATAACTGTTTTATGTTTGTCTTGGGTCTTTGTATATAATACTTGTACTGTCTCCCCGTCTGAGTTTGTGTGTACGTGATGCATGAATCTACGTCATCCCTCTGCCTGTGTTTCCGTGTTACTTAACTTCTGTTATCAGAAGCTTTAGCATGAAACAACCTGGAAAGAAAGGAATGGGAAAACGAAATCAGTAGGCCACTGATGAACATGAACTTTTATTTAACATAACGAGCAAGAAACAATAACAATACGTAATAATAACACCTATTAATGCCCTAACAACAGGAAACGTTAGAAACAAGAACGGTAAACTGTAGAAAATGAAAGTCAGCAGAACATCCCCCCCCCCCCACTCTGGAAACTTCCAAGGTGGGGCAGGGTTGCGGCTACGCCCAGCCGGCAGGAACCCATATAAGGCGGGTCCTGCTGCCAACAGTCGGCCAGGAAATCGTAACATAGGGTGGAGCCGGAGGAGAGACAGGGGCCAGCGGGACCCAGCCAGGGGATCGCCTTGACCACACTGGAGAGTTGTAAGGGGGGGAATGTCTATGTCCTCGACCCTCCTCCCTCTCTCTCCCAGTCTGGCCGCGGTGGCACGTGATAGTTGCAGATAGTCCCGCCACATGCTCCCCGTGTCCGGCCACCAATGGCCGGGGACTGGGGCCAACTGGATCCGGCTGCAGCCGATGAGCCAAGGAACCCGTTCATGGGGCCAGAGAAAGGGGCGTCCGGCCGACATCCACCGGAAGCCCGGCCCAGAGACGGACGGGACATTTTTTCCTTTTCTCCTTCGTAATGGCAGCGACAACACGCCAGGCGCCACTTCTTTCTTTTCTCCTCCGTAATGGCAGCAGCAACACGCCAGGCGCCACTTCTTTCTTGAATAATGGCTGCGACAACTCGGGTCCAGGGATGTCTTGTACATACCTCCGTGAAAATTAGTCCAGGTCGGGCTGGAAGGGAGAGGCGACGCGGACGAGCCTCTCCCACCTCCACGGATAGGAGGCTTCCCAGCCCCCGGCCCGGCACCGAAATCCTCCAGCCGGGCGGCGCCGATACTTGCGCAGCACCGAACATGCAACGGTGCCGATACTTGCGCAGCACCGAACATGCAACGGTGCCGATACTTGCGCAGCACCGAACATGCAACGGCTGCGCCAATACTCGCACAGCACCGAACATGCACCGCAGGTGGCCATACTTCCGCAGCACTGGACATGGGACTTGAGGAACACGGGATGTGGAGTGGCCATCATGCATGCCCATGAAAGAGAGCAGCGTGGGGTACCCCGGGAGAGGGAGACGGCGCGAACGAGTCTCCCTCGCCCCCCCCAGGTGGGGGCGCCACAGCTGCACCCTAGCCGAATGTCCTGCTCCTACGACACAGAGTTCCTTTTCTTTCACTCCAAAAGGTCTCCTCCACTCTTGCAGACTCGACGAAGGGCGGCTGCTGCAGGCCTCAAAATGGCGTCTGGGCCCCCTGGAAGGCGGGTCTAGGCCGCTAGAGTAACTTTGACCAGCAATATAACTCGGACGCTTGTCCACCGGGGCACGAGCCCCCACCTCCGACAGCATCCCCACAGCCTTGAAGATTCTACAAAAGTCCCAGGAGCCCTCGGCCCCTGCCGGCTCCCGGTGAGGAACGACTGCCTTGGTCGCTAACGAAAATAACCACGACATAGCCACCCCTTCTGTTAGCACGAGTGTTTGAACTGCCGAAGAGGACTCTGTTCCAACCGCCGGTTATGGGAAACATTTTGTCTCTGATGCTACTTCCGGACTAACCCGGCCCGCCCAAAATGGCGCCGGAATCAATGAGAACTTGCGAACGCCTCGTGGTGTTTTTTTAGCTAAAAAGACTCGATGTTCTGAAATATGTATATGATCCTTTGTACACTTGACGAAAAAGAGGGAGGGTTCACTCGACGAACATGTAAAAGGGTCCCGTGAAAAGTGTTTTTTTCAAATGTACAATTTATTATGATGTTTATTGTAGCCGATACATAACCTCGCTTACGACACACACCCACGGTATACATATAGGAAATTTGATTGCAACTAGTCCAACTGTACTGCCAACTATGAAATGAATGCCCCTTGATCCCTCAACTATCGATAGACATTTTAGTCCCCTGCAAATGAATGAATAAGCCTTTTTAATATTTTTAATATTCCCAATACTGCAAAATAACCCCCCTACTGTACGCACTTTAGCCATTGCCGTGCCCGGCCAAATACGATTGCACTGTCATATCTACATGCTGAACGATTGTGCAAATAAAGGTTTTCCGAACTATGAAATGGGTATTGCATGCTTTTTTTTTGAAAAATGTGGGGTCAGCGGGAGAGTTTTTGTGCACCCTGCTTTGTTCTCTTTTTAAGGTTATTAGAAGATGGTTGCTCAGCTCCAGAGGGAGGATCGAATCTAAGACACGATACTCTGCCTCCAAGTATGCGACTGGCTCTGGAACTAACGCATGGAGAAGGACCTCGACTTCTGAGGACGGGTAACGTGAAGCGGTGTAAATGATAGAACGTTTTTAAGGTACGACACTCAAAGGTACTAGGGAACAGAGTTGGCCGAAGAGCTGGTATGCCTTAGACCATCACAGCATTGGAAAAGATTTAAGGGCCCCGATAGCTAGATACATCTACCAACTAGATACCCCGCACTAAGAACCCCTGATTTTTAACGTTTCCCTACACGCGACCTATAAGGACACACTGCCCCTTTTCCCCCCCCCTGGCTTCAGAAACCAAGACCCCAGGGATTCTATCCCGAGGAGACAAGACGAGTATGAGGTAAGTAAAGAACTTTCGTGCCCATGCATTTGAAATGCGCGAATGTTGTCCCCCTCCCTTCCCCTCTTTTCCTCCCCTTACAGGTTACACTGGAGATCACGACCGAGGTATGGTGAAGATCTGAAGCCCCGCCATGTCTGATACACGAAGCGGACTAACGTTGCCAGATGGCACCTAAGCACACCCACAAACTGCTCTTGTAACGAAAGAGCTAATAAGTTGTATAATATGATAAAACACGGTCACCCCTAATCCGTGTTGCGTGAATAGGCACGTGTCACGTATGTCTGAAAACACGGTCACCCCTAATCCGTGCTGTGCGAATGGACACGTGTCACGTATGTCTGAAACTATGAGAACATGTTTTTGTGCGACTGAGGCGCTGACTTGACTGGTCGGCGGACCAAGAGTGCGAGAAGTGCGATACAATGGTGTCTTTTACTCAATGCATGCCCCCTCTACCCTGCCTAATGCTTGTCCGTCCCAAACTGCATGTTTTCGAAATTCTAACACGGACCCGTAATGTCTTATGTTGTGTAATGCGCTGAATAGCCTATCTTAATACACGGCCACCCCCATGTCACACGTGTACTATTTAGCCTATTGTTGCACATCTCTCTCTCTCTCTCTCTCTCTCTCTCTCTCTCTCTCTCTCTCTCTCTCTCTCTCTCTCTCCCCTCCACACTCTCACTCTTCCGAACGACTAGCACCAAAATTGGCAAACCGCCACCCCTAGTGCACCCCCCAATTGGCTCCAAATACCGCAAGTATTTGCACAAAATTTGTCTTAAATATAATCACCCTGATGCCGTGTCACTACCTCTCCTTTCTGCTAAATATTGATGAAACCTAGAATTGGCCAAACGGGAAAGGACAGGTAAGACGACTAAGTTTCCCTAATCTGGCCCGTAATAAGGGAACTACATGTCAGTGGCTTCTATAAAAAAAATTGCCTCAGGATAATGCGACCTTCCCCATCCCGAATTGTCGCAATCCCCGAACAGTAAAAAGTGATCGAAACATCCCCGTCTTCCCAGAACCCCCTCAGTTTTGTATCAGCTGCCCCGGACGAGAGTTTTAAAAATGTCCCTCACCCCCTGTTGTAGGAAACAAGTCGACTTACAACTAACACGGGCCAGCCGTTGTTCCTAGAAATGATCTGTTGGTGAGCAAGCTACGGAGTTTTAGAATTCGAGAAATGTCACTGAACGCTTACCAACTGAACTGTGGCCTTCTGCTAAATAACGCCCTTATGACACAAAGCAAGATGATAGTCCCTAACCACAGTTTGCTATGTCCCTAGTTGTTTCCATAAGACCCCGTTTTTTTTAAATAAAGTAATAAGGTTGTAAGAGGCTATGTAGGAACTAGACTGATGTTTGCGAAGTTAAAGATTAGGCCGAAATGAAGAAATCGTTGCAATTAACCCTGTTGAAAGTAAAATGTTTAGCTGAAAGGTAGGATGCATTTATAGGATGGAAAAATGTTTAGCCTATGTTCGTCCCTCAGAAAGATACCCATCAGACCATGGTGATAGCACGCTGCACTTTTTTTGAAAAATATAAAGTCCTGGAGAACGGTATAGCTTTGTAAGGCACGTACTAGGAAGGTGGGTCTCTGTCAGAAGATCTGACGTAACTGTAATACACAAAATACGATGAATAGGCACCAGATTTCGTACCACGACAATGAATGTAACGCCAACAAGCACCAAAGAAATAGTTACGAAGGAAAGTTATAGGAAATCCAACGAGCCCATCATCAATTATTTATATGATGGTTGTGAACCCCAATGTAACGGATGTTTCTCATTTGCGTGGAGCTGGGAGAGAAATAGACTAATGTGATTACCTTCCTCTGCCAATTCTCTAAAGACTGTCTTTTCAAACTCATTTAAGGGTACCGCTGTCGGAGGAAAGAGAGACCGGATGTGGGAGCACGTGGCCTGACTACAGATCGTGGAACATCTGCGACATTGGCCAAGGCGAGACCGCGACAGAAAGGAGTTGCAGGACGAGGCACTGTTTCCGACAAAATGAGAGGAAAGGGCTGACCTGATGCCCCTGCTCAATGTTCAACGTGTGCCGAAAAGTCCCCGCTCTCTGAATTCGGTCATGAGCCCGCCTACCCGAAATTTTCCGTCCCCCTGGTCTGTTCCCGATTTGGCCCTGCTCCATCCCCCCTTTTTTTCTCCGACCTACCCTATGGACTACTTACACACACTCTTCTTCCACCTGAACTTTTTGACAATCGACTCCAAAGGACACAGGGCGAAAAGGACCTTCTTGACCAGGAAAGCGAGGAAAAGATCATGCCCTGCAACGCGGAGCTCAGAAGAGAGCTGGACTCATCGCTCCACCGTGCCAACAGAAGACGACAAAGAATGCTGAGAACTCACTAATAACGGTCCATGACAATAGGACCTCCCCTTCGAACAATGGCGCCTCTGATTATCGTTTTTACTACGTCTCATTTCTCTCCCAACCACCATTGTATTGATCATGCTCCAACTAAAAATGAACAGAACTTACATATGTAATAACCTATCAGTTCACATTCCGAATGACCACAAGTATCTATGAAATGTACTCAATGATCACACTACAGAATCGTTTTGTCCGATATTGCATTTCTATGACCTTCCTGCAAACGAGTTTATCGATAGACCCGTCTCCTAAGACGAAATATTTTAAATGTAATGTTTATAGCTTCTTCACCTGGGTTCCCATTTCTTTACTTATGACCGCCACAGTAGACATGGATAGGAAATAGGCCAGCAAGATGTCTTGGATATGTTAAAGGGAGGACTGTGGAAAATTAGTACGGTTTGGTAAACATTATCTGCGCCATCTTGCCTTTTTCACCGGATGCCACACTTTTTGTCGTGTGCACCCGCCATTTTAGGTGCCTCGATCAGAACTACCCTCTGCACGCCACTGGCCCCCAGCATAGCCCTTCGCCCTCGCAAAGCCCGCACGCTGACAACCCCCACACTCGCATGCCTTGGGTCATAAACCCCCCTTCAACGCAGCTCTGCCTCAGAACCCCATCCTGTTCCCAGCGCGACACCTCCCTTCATTCCTTTTCATGGTCCCAGGCCCTTTGATACCAACCCCCCCCCCCCTTTTTCCTGTGTGCCCGTTTGTCTTCCTCTTTCCCAGGCCGACACCTAGCTCTGCCGATACTGTTTATTGCCCCTCCCCGTACAGTAGAAAGCTTCCCTCATCAAAGGACCCCCGAGTTGATCAAAGCCCCCACCCTATGAGATCCGATCAAACCCCCACATTCCGTGAATCGGCGGAATGTCCAGCTGCGCGATAATCATCACCTGTTGTGACCGGGGTGGGGACTTCAACTGTAAATGTGTGTGGGAACGGGCCTGTAGGGGAGATTCAGAGGATGTCCTTTCATACTTCAAAGCATTACAAGACTGTGTTACCTGCAATAAAATTCATTTAACTGTGTATAAGAGGCCAGGCCTCAGAGATGCGGTTAGAGCACCTCGTGACGATACTGGCTGTCTGAACTGATGTGTTCTCCTCCGGAGAGAATAAACCTTGTTTCCTGCCTTCCAGTCTCCAGCGCCTGCCTCTTCATTGGTTAATATTTTGTGGGTTAAAGAGGCGATACCGCCGGGCAAATATTGATTGTCCATTGACCTTAGTTTTAACACAGGGTTCTCCGGAAGATTCTCCAGCTACTCCCTAACCAGGTACGAGCACAAGTAGTAAGGAGCGTCATTCTGAATCGGCTTGACTATGGCAATGCGCTACTGCTGGAGTCCCCAAGGTACTTGATTGGGAGACTCCAGAGAATCCAGAGAGTGGCGGCTAAGCTGGCCTTATCAAGACCACGACTGTCATCTACATCTCTGGCCCTGGCGGAGCTGCACTGGCTCCCTGTATTCCAGAGGATACAATTCATATCACTCTGCATTGTCTTTAACCGCATGCACGCTAGCGGTTTTCCCGCTGCGCGCTGCGTTTTTGAAAAAGCCGCGTTACATAACGAGCTGAGCTCGTCATGAGCGTGCGAGCGGCGCAACTCATGACGACCTCAGCTCGTCATGAGCGCGGAAGGGGTTAAGGCACTGTACGGGATGGGGCCCATACCGCTGCAGTCCAAGTTCAGATGGTATACTCAGGCGGGAGAGCTTTCAGCTATGCGGCAGCATGCCTCTGGAATGGTCTTCTAGCTGACCTGAGACAGTCGCAGGATCTGCTGAAGTTCAGGGGGAAAGTCAGAACACAAGAGTCCGAAACTATGGTGACAGTGCATATGCACCGCAGCGCCAGGATGCCCTTAGGGTTACAGTGCGCTTTATAAGTTTGAATACAATACAATACAATTAATTAATTGATTATCAATTATGTGGATTGTGTTATACCCATTTATTTTAGTTATATTTTACATGTGAGATGCTAGGTTTGTGGGGCATAGTGTGGGAAGTTAAGTAATAAATAAATAAATCCAAATATAATTGATAATTATTAAGTGTTTAATAATCATGTAAACTGTTTAATTATTTTTTATATATATAATTTTTGGGGGGTCACCTAATAATGTTCATATTAAGAGTTTTATATTTGCCCTAAATTAATAGGGTTATTCAAATACACAATGTGTTTGAAGTGTAGCACTTCCCTACTGTTGCACAGACCGGAATGGGAATAGTAAATTTAACCCCTCCGAAACCCAATGTTTTCCCTACTGTTGCGCAGACTGGAGTGGGGATAGTAAATCTTACCGCTCCAAAGTCCAACGCATTCCCTACTGTGGTAATAGCAATTTTAACCCCTTTGAAGTTCAACGCTTTCCCTACTGTTGCTTTGACTGGAGTGGGAATAGTAAATGTAACCCTCTTAAGTCAAACGCTTTCCCCACTGCTGCACAGACTGGAGAAGAAATAGTAAATATTACCCCTCCGAAGTCCAACGCTTTCCCTACTGCTGCAGAATGGAGTGGTAACAGTAAATTTAACCCCTTCGAAGTCCAACACTTTCCCTACTGTTGCACATACTGGAGTGGGAATAGTAAATGTAATCCCTCCGAAGTCCAACGCTTTCCCTACTGTTGCACAGACAGGAGTGGGAATAGTAAATCTTACCCCTCCGAAGTCCAATGCTAATCCTGCTTTTGCACAGACTTGAGTGGTAATAGTAAATTTAACCCCTTTAAAGTCCAGCTCTGTCATTACTGTTGCACAGACAGGAGTGGGAATAGTAAATCTTACCCCTCCGAAGACCAATACTTTACCTACTGTTGATCTGTTAGGAGTGGTAATCCTAAATGTGACCCTTCTGAAAGCCTAGGCTTACACTACTGTTGCATAAACTGGAGTGGGAATAGTATATCTCTATTATTCCCAAGCTTCAATACTTTTCTTAATATTGTTGAAATATATCTATATTATTACTTGTTTATTTTTTTAATTTGCTAATATTTGTTTATATATATATATATATATATATATATATATATGTATATATATATATATATATATATATATATATATATACACACACAGATATATATGTGTTTTCAAATATATATATATATATATATATATTTTAAGTAAATGCCTTTTTTTGAATTTTATAGCTTTTCATATTTAATTAATTTGGCAATTTATTTAATGTTTTGCAGTTGATTTTGTAACAGTTTTTTTGTTTCACACATACACACATATATATATATATATATATATATACCTAACTATAATGCCCCTGTAACCTTAGTTTTTTTCAGTGTAAAAAATACTATATATAAGTGTATATAAACTGAAAAAAACAAATGTTACAGGGCTGTTATAGTTAGATTCAGATTTTACACATACAAAACCTTAAAAATTCAGCAGGTATAGTCACCTAAGCTAACTATAATTCCCGCCCTGCAATGCACTGCTTATGACCTCTCATATTACATCTCTCATGACATGGTCAGTGACATCACTGATGACATCTCAATTGCAGATGTAACTCTGGCAGTGATGAGGGCAGTTTCTGTGCTGTGGTTGTCTGAAACCAGACTGAGTGGTGTCAAGTTGGTGGTGATCGTTGAAGTATTTGATGAGATGAGGTGTCTGTTGATGATTTACTGTAAGACCGTGGCTGGGAAAGGTAGAGGGGAGATAGGTCTGTCGTTGGTGAGCGTTGAAGGATCCACAGAAGGTTTTTCAGCAAAGGGATGAAAGTTGCACGTTTCCAAGCATTGGGAAGATCGCGGAAGAGTGGCTGCATCCAGAATGGGGGTGAGCATGGTGCTGATGGGTTGCAGTCCTCTGGCATGTTAGGGGCAAGGGTCTGATAGGGTCCCTGAGTGGATGGACTTCATGATACCAATGGTTTCTCCTCTGGTGATAATGGGCCAAGTCAGAAGTTGTTGTAAATGTAGGTGAAGATGTAGCTGAAGAATTGAGAGAGATTGTTGCAGAGGTCCAACGAAGAGGGTAACTAAGTTGTAGGCAGCAGATGGTGAAGGGGAATCTTTCATGATTGCAAAGATTTTTTTGCTTCTGTTGGTGCTGGCATCGATGCAGTCCGCCAGATCAGTGCATGTGCTGGTCTGGAACATTTGGTGGTAGCATCTTAGGGCGGATTTGAATATGCTCTTGTCTGCACTGTCCTGGCTCATTCTCCATTTGTGCTACAATTGTTTGCAGTGGTGTTTAATCAGTTTGAGTTTCTATGTGTACCAACTGGACTGGGGTATGGATCTGGTTGCTTTACTGTGTTTGGGGGGGAGCAGGCAATCAGAGCTGGAGGATAATCCAATTGTTGAAATTCTTGATGGCTTTGGGGAAGCTGTGGCTATGTTTGGGTCGGTGGGTGTTAAGAGTGGTATTCCAGTCCATATCAGTGATCCTGTTCCAGTTTCAGCAGGCGGGTCTGGCGGTGGTGCATTAGGGTTGGACTGGGACGTGGATGCTGTACTTGACAATGGCGTGGTCTGTTCATAAGACTGGTGTGTGCTTATCGACTCAGATGTAGTTGAAGTTGGTAAAAATAGGGCCAGGGAGGTGTTTGGTAACATGGGCACGTTTCCTTTACTCGTTGGGTGAGGCCCAGACTTCCAAGATCTTCAATGAGAGCTATTGAGTTGGGATAGGTGTGGTCTTTCAGGTGAAAGTACAGGTGCCAGAGTAGGATGTAATTGCTAGCATCGAGGACGATTGGTGCAACAAAATACATGATAGTGTCCATGAAGTTGGTACATGGTCCTGGTGACCAGTGGATATATCTAGTTGTGACGTGGAGCTTGCACGAGAGGTGTTCCATGCTGGAGGATGATGGTTCCATGGGTATTATGAAGCTGGAGGTGTTTATGATAATGATGTTGATTCCGCATCCAGGCTTCTGAAGTCTGTCTTGCCTGTCAATCTTGTAGCCAGAGGGGATGGCTGTGGAGATGTCAGGTGCCAATGCAGGGTTCAGCCAGATTTCCATGAGGAAAAGCAGGTAAGGGACATTGTCGTGCAAAAGGTGCCAGAGCTCTTTGGCATGTTTGGTGAGTGAGCGGGTGTTAAGGAGCATGCATGCAAGTGTGGACTGTTGTGTGGTTGGCTGGAGGACTGTGTGAGTGTGAGAGAGTGGAGTGCTGGGTGCTGTTGGTATACTGAGTGTTGGGTGTGGTTAAGAGTATGAGCACACGCAGGAAGCACAGGAGAATGCTCTCTCTGTGTTGTGTTGTGTGGTCCAGCAAGTCAGCAGTGTGTGGAATAGCGGCTGGGGTTGAAGGTGTGGAGGGTCCCAGCATGGTAGCGGTGGGAGGGTGGAGAACCAGGGTTCCTTCCACTGGGTGCAGTCCAGACACGGATGAGTGCAGGTAGCCATTAAGTAGGTCCTGGGAAGGGAGGAATGATGTCACTTCCTGTGCAGATAGATGATGGGAAATCTAGTGATGTAACGTCCTGTGAAGATGGATGATGGGAAATGCAGTGATGTCACTTTCTGTGCAGATGGATGATGGGAAATCCAGTGATGTCACTTCCTGTTCAGCTGAATTAATTCTCTCCAGCGTAGGATGTACCAGAAACGTACCCTGAATGGAGGAGCCACAAAGAACCTCAAGTCACCTCAGTGGTGCAACCATGCATGAGGAACTCTACAACCATTGAGTGCAGACTGCTTAGCAGCAAACTCACCTGCTGCTGCTCCAGCCCCGGCAGAAGGGGGCACTAAGGAACTCAGGTTGCTCTAATTTTGCAGGTGCAGGTAAGACTAATTTCGGGGGAGTCTGCCCCCGGGGAACTTGCTTGATAGATAGCAATGGAACACTGTAGACTTTAATATAGAGTCACAGTAGACTCTTGAGACACTGACTACTAGTGGGGCTTACGCAGGTTGTTAGGAGCGAGGAGGGAGTGGGACACAGGGAACTGCCTACAAAACACTAGAGCCCTGGCCTCAGGCAAACTGTGTTATTGTGTGTGAATGTTGTATTTACCTTTGTGTTGATAGCGGTAAAAATAATACTTCTCTTTTTCCATAAAAGTGATCATTTGGCTTGACACCACAAAGACAGCTACTCGCTAGAATGGCCTCGGGAACAGGAGCGGGACAATGCCCTCAACTTAGAGCGGGACACACACCAGGCCTGTGACTTCTTACTGTATTCGGCAATGCACAGCTTTGCTTCATGATCTTGGTTCGTCTTCAGATGTATGAGGACACACTTATCGCACAACTTAGAGTAGTGCCCCAAACACAAGCACCAAAGATACACCTTGTGCGGATCCATGACAGACATCTATTTTCTGCAGTGACAGCATAGTTTGAAGTCTTTAGTTTTAGGAGGGGATACTGTACCATTGCACACTAGGTTTAGGTTTTGGAGTGGTCGAAGACCGAGAAAGGTTGGAGTGGAGATCTGGATTCACTTTTCACAGGCACAGAAAAAAAAGATGTCAGCGTGCAGGGGTGGCACTTATGTGCCTCTTCGTTCCATCAGTTCTGCGGCAGAATGAAGCCTACACGGGTCCACACAGCACCACCTAGCGGTGTGGGGAGTACTTCTAGGAAAAGTTTCTGGATCCAGTCTGGCTCGTAGGGAATATTCTAAAGGGAAGGAATCTGCAGTTATAAGTATTCATCAGTAACACTTTGATGTTTGTACCAACCAAATCAGAGTGACTGGGTCTGCTCTTCAAAAGGCAGAGCTGGGAGTTGGGCTATACCCTGATATTACCACCAAAGCAGAGTAAGTGCGGGCTGCTCAGAGGAAGCATTGAAAGGCATTTCTGATAGTGACATCAAAACCGAGTGTATGTAACCTTCAGAACATCCTACCAATAGGATCCATCTAGGCGTGTACAGAGGTATGTACAGGAACATTAGTTCTTGAAATATGGAGTGCAATTTCTGGACCTTAAAAGGGGATCAGAATATCCAGAGGATCATACTGAAGCTTAAAAATTGAATTTGATTTTCTGAGAGCCCTTCCTCTGTGGGTGACAAGACCTCTTTGGTTAAATTCTGGATTGAATAATTGGTGGTGGTCAATTTGAGGTAATCTTTTTCACTGTACGGTCTGAGTTCATTTAGGGAAGACACATTATCCCTATCTGACTTATTAATAAATAATAAATTGTGTGCTACTGAGTAAACTATTACTGGTGACGTGTCAAAACATGTCAAACAACTCTTACAGATCAGAAAGTCTTGGAGTTGAGGCTCCCACAAAGTTGAAGACCTCTAAACAACAGCGAGGATCCCCAGGATGCCACCAAAGGTTTAGGGGAGGATATAGAAGAGGCCAGTAACGCCCCTGATTACCTTGCTGTCCTAGCCTCATTCTGGACTAGAGGAGCCTCATGGAAAAGATAAAACCCAGTGTAATAAATTGTGTTGCTGGTTGAGGAAGGTGAAACCCTACTCAAGTGGTAACCAAACCCTAGTCAGGATTAAGTCGCATGCAAACCCTAAATTAACCTGCGCACAACCCTCTGGTAGCTTGGAACAAGGCAGTCAGGCTTAACTCAAAGGCAGAGTGTAAAGTATTTGTGCAACACTTCAAACAGTAACACAGTGAAAACACAACACAAAAGGATCCCACACCAGTTAAGGAATATAGAGTAATTTGTAATAAATAAAACAAGACCAAAATGACAAACATTCCATCAGTAGAACTAGAGTTATTCAACTATTAAGATTTCAGTAAAAACAGCACCTAAAAAAGCACAAAGGCCAACTGTGAATATCTGGTTGCGCTGGACTGGGACAAAGACACAACTTCAGGATTACCACAATGAAGCGTGTGCCGGCTACAGGGACCCAGTTAGGCCTAAACAACAAGAGTACCGTAAATCCTGGTTTGCGCAGCATTGCGAGGTTCAGCCCCAAGGATGCGTTGTGCAGCCGAGCTTCTGCGTTGGTTCCGAGGTGATGCAGAGCTGCAATGTGAGGTCTTGCTTCGTCATCAAGGATCCCGGCGATGGCGCCTTGCGAGGCAAAGTCCATCGGCAAGGAGGTGTGGTGTCACACTGTTGAGGCGGTGCGCCGGTTCGAAGGAGCTGTGAGGCTGCAATGTGAGTACCTGTGTCTTAGAAACTGCAATCGATGAGAGATGCGTGGGTCTGCATCGGGAAAGCTTTGCACAGGCGGCGGTTCCGTTGTGGCTGCGGGGTCTATGCAGAGTCCTTTGCATTGGAAGAACCCTTAGAGCAGAGACGAAGTGTTGGTTCCGAAGTTGATGCATCCAACAGCAGAGGCGATGTGGCGGTTTTGCTGGATCCACAGATGGGCTGGCAAAGCACCTTCAGGCCTCTTCCGAGGGTCCAGCACTGGGGTGGCACTACTTGGCAGGGTAAGACTCACAGATGGCAGAGTCCAGGTTCTGGGTTCAAGGTTGTTGAAGCCTTCTGTCCCTGAGGCTCTGGTCAGGCAGCCAGGCAAGTAACCCTTGGAGTCAATTTGGGGTCCTGGGTTGAACAGATGCAGGTCCAGTCCTCATTCAGACAAGAGGGCAGCCGGCAGCGCAGAAGGGCAGCACTTTCTTCAGAGCAGCAGTCCAGGAGAGTGGCAGTCCTTTCAGCAGCACAACAGTCCTTACTGGCAGAGTATCCACAGGCCCAGAAGTGAACTGAAGAGTTGGTGTCTGAGGTCCAATATTTATACCTGCTGCCCTTCCTCTGGAATGTGGGAAAAGATTCTAGCGGTGTCGTTGAAGTCCCCATGCATTCTGCTGTCCATCCCCTGCCTCTAAACTAACTACTGGGGGTATGTCGCCCTTTGTGTGGAGGCAGGACACAGCCTATTCAAGTGTAAGTAGGGCTGAGCCCAGCTCCGCCCACTCATACTGTCACTGAGGGCCCATCCGGGCACACCTAAGCTCTCTATTGTGTTTTGCTGTCTAGGAGGAATACACAAGGCCCAACTGTCAGCTACACCTAGTCTTGTGACCCAGAAACAGGCTAAATTTCCAAAAGTGGCAATTGTAACTTAAAATCCGACTTTAACATAGGAGAGGAGTTGTCATTACAGTTCCAAAGACACCAAACATGAACTGATCACCTGCTCCCTTTAGGAAATTACAGCTTATTTAATGTAATGAGGTAACTCGAATGTTATCCTGTGAGAGAGGTAGGCCTTGCTGTATGAAAAACAAATGTAAGTCTTTTTAATGAGGAAATGTAAAACTTAAAAGTACATGTCCTGCTTTTTAAATGCACTGCACCCTGCCCTCTGGGCTAATTTGTATGTATTGAAAAGGAAAGTTAGGGCCTGGCAAAAGGTTTATTTTTCCAGATTAAACTGGCAGTTTGACAACAGCACACACAAGCTGCAATGGCAGGCCTGAGATGTTTAAAGGGGCTGCTTAAGTGGGTGGCACAATCAGTTCTGCGGGTCCACTTGTAGCATTTAATTTACAGTCCCTGGGTACATGGAGTACCCCTTTACTAGGGACTTATAAGTAAATTAAATATGCCAGTTGGGCCTAAGGATTAGTTTCTTACCTTCAGTTCACACCAGTTCTCTCATGGGGGAATCTCCATTGAAGTCATAACCATTTGGAATAGTTCCACCCACGTGCAGGGATCCAGGACCACTTATTGATAGAATATTTTCTTGTATACGTTGTAGGCGCTTTACATGAGTACCAGCTGTGTTACAGACGGACACATTCTTTTTTTTTTTTAGGCATGGGGAGATTAAGGGATTTGCCCAGAATCACTCCTCTGTGCTATCCAATGGGAAGGCAGGTTTGTCGCTTATGACTTCAATTGACATTCCCCTACAAGAGAACTGGAGTTACAGGTAAGAAATTAATACTTCTCTCGTAGGGCATCTCCATTTATAGTCATCATTGTTTGAATAGAATAGGAAGCCTAAACCCACCAAGAGCAGTGGAAAACAACACAGGAAAGACAATGGGTTTGAATCAAGCAAATAAATTTCTGAGGGAGCCTTGTTCTACTTGAGCGACTGCTCGGGCATCCGAATCCAAGCAGCAGTGCTTGGTGAATGTGTGAACAGAACTCTATGTATCAGATTTGCATATCTCCACTATAGAGATATTTCTCCTCAAAGCGCCAGTAGCTGCTTTGCATCTGGTACAGTGGGCCGTAGCTTTAGCTGATAAGGACTTGCTGGCTTTTTGATAGCATAGGAGAATGCAAGACTCTATTCATCGTGAGATAGATTGCTTGACTAGACCTGTGTGAACCGGGCTTTATTTTATAAACAACTAATTCGAACTACGTATGTCACAAGTCTTGTCTAGGTGGAACTTTAAGACTCACCTCTTATCCACAGAATGAAAAATTCTTTCAGTCGGAGTTGAGGGGTGCTGAAAGAAAGTTGGTAATGAAACTGATTGACATGATAGTCAGAGACTACTTTGGGAAGGAATTTAGGGTGGGTCCTCATAACTACTTTGTTAGAGTTGAAGACAGTGTAAGGCTTATGAGAGCATAACGCCTGAATTTTGCTAACCTTACAAGCTGATGTAATTGCTACAAGGAAAGCTGCTTTCCAGGGGAGATGCTGTAGGGACGCCCTATGAATAGGTTCAAAACGGGCCTGCATATGATGTGACAGGACTATGCCTAGTTCCCATGGAGGGGAAGGATGCCTAATAGGAGCGCAAACCTTCTTAGCCCTTAATTACTGGGATTTTGAAAAAAGAGGTTTGTGAAAGACATTTCCTGTAGCCAGTGAGAGCAGACAAGTGGACCCGTTTGGAAGAGAATTGCAAGCCAAATTTTGCGAAATGGAGAAGATAGGGAAGGATGACATCTTCTTGGCAAGTAGTAGGATCAATGTTCTTGGAGGAACACCAGATGCAACATCTCTTCCACTTGAAGGCATATGCTGAACGGGTGGAAGGCCGTTAAGCCTCCATAAGGATGTCCATGCAGTCTTATGGCAGATTATAGTGACCATACTGATATAGCTCAGGAGCTCCAATCTACAAAGGCGGAGACCGCAAGGATCCGAACAACTACCGTCTGATCGCCCTCCTCGACGCCGAAGCAAAATACTACGCGTCACTGATACTAGCCGACCTGGTTGAATGGTCTAAAACGAACAGTAAAATACCACTGAACCAGACCGGATTTCGCTGCGGTATGGGAACCATGACGAACGCAATGGCCCTATGTTTGATCGCTGAGAAAAGCCTGAAACTTGGATGCAGGTAAAAATTGATAATAGGCGCCGCCTGACCAGGAAAATTCACACCACTGATGGATTAAAACAAGGCTGCGTTTTGGCTCCACACCTATTTAACTTATTTATGAGCGATTTGGCAGAAAGCCTAGACAAGGTCAACGTGCATCCTCCCAGGCTAGGCACCCTTCATCTAACGCACTTATCGTACGCGGACGATGTGGTACTGTTGAGCCAGACAAGAATTGGCCTTCAACGCCTGCTAGACGACCTGTCCAGCTATACAAAAAGGAACCTGCTAACAATAAACATCAGGAAAACAAAGACAATGCTCATAACGCGTCAACGCAAAAATCCGCCAACCTTCCGAATAAATAATGACCAGCTGGAAGCCGTTAACAGCTATAAATACCTGGGGGTATACTTAGACAAGCGCTTAAACTTCCTAGTGCACTTCAAAGACATAGAACGAAAGGGGGCCACCTTATTGCACGCCTTCGCCAGTTTAGCAGTCGAGTTAAAAGGTCCTCTTATCTCCCCTTTGCTAATCGCAATGAAACCAAAACTACTGCCCACAATAGCATACGGGAGTGTTTTGCACCATGGGAAAAGCGCCACCCTCCTGGACAAAATTCAAACTAAAGTCTATAAACGGGCTTTCTTGCTATCGAACAGTTCCTCTCCAGCGCAAGTCAGACTTGAATTTGGATTACAATCTCAAGTTTTACTGAAAAAATACGAGGCCATTAAATTCTGGCACAACGTCTGGAGGAAACAGGAGAATAAAATGAACGGCGCACTTTGGGAAGCGATTCAAACAAGCCCGAACTCCAAGTACTCAAAGTACCTAAAGCTCTCACTAGCGGCAACCGAGTTGGGACCATTGTGGGGAACAAAACTGCCAGTTCCTTCTTTAACCAGGTGGTTAAAAGGACTGCTAAGAAACACTCGTTCCTTAACGACAAAATAAGCTTTAGCACCCGAACCCACGCCTGGATGACTATCAAATCATACACAAGGCCTGCCCCAGCACCCTACTTAGACATTCCATTCTCGATGATACTTAAACGAAAATTCATCCATCTAAGGCTGGGCACTCTGCCCTCAAGATCAGACCAACCGAAATGGAGACCGCAAGATACAACGGAATGCGACCTTTGTGGTGCAGGCAAACAAGACATGATACATATAGTCTGCATCTGTCCAGCCATGTATCAGGGTCGGCGGTACTGGCTTAAGGACAAACTTAACGAGCAAGGAGTCCGCACCTGCCGATCCGCAATAGTCGCGATCCTATGCTCGGGGGACCCCCAACTGATCTGTAGATCAGTAACATTTCTGGACAGTTTTGTGAAAAAACGAGGCCCGCTGTCATAGGCTCGGCCCTCATTGAGACTTAAGAACACTGCTGTAAGATTAACTTGTGCTCGGGAATAGTTTAAGGAACTTGGTGACAGACCCTTTTCTACATAGTTTTTATGCTTTTTATATTTCCTTCCCTTTCCTTCTTCTATTTACTATTCCTTTACCACAGCCCTAAAAGTTTTGTACTACACGTCGCTGAATGCTTTATATTGTAATGGTTTTAATTAACTGAACAATAAAGAATTTTACATCTTTTTTTTATTTAAAAAAAAAAAAAAGCTCAGGAGCCATGCTGCCAAACTCAAAGAGGAGAGATTGGGTGCACCATCTGGCCTCCGAACTTTGTTAGCAGGTCTTGGCAGCATAGCAGCTTGAGATGTGGACGCTGTGAACGGTGAAGAAGGTCCGTGAACCACCACTGAAGTGGCCACTCTTGGGCTATCAGAATGAGTCTAGCTCTCAAGTGGGACAGTTTGAAGAGGACTGGCAGGATCAGAGGTATTGGTGGAAAGGTGGAAAGAAATTTGCCTGGCCAGTCTATCCACAGGGCATTCCCCAGCGTCCCCATTGGAAATACCTCAAGACAGTCTTGGCATTTTTTGTTTCCTGCGGTGGCAAAAAGGTTGCCCCACAGCTGGAAGATGTCTTGCACAATGACATTGAGAAGGAGCCATTCGTAATTTTCCTCCAGAACTCTGCTGAGGGCGTCTGCTTGCACATTTTGTACACCTGGGAGGTGGGTTGCTGTGATATACAGGTTTCTGACTTGAGCGATTTCCAAATTTCCTGGGCTTTTTTGGGGGACAAACCTCTGGGCCTAGTCCCCACCTGCTTGTTGAGGTAATACATGGTGGTCGTATTTTCCATTTGAACAAGTGGTGAGTTGATCTGGAAAAATCAGTGAAACGCTTTCAGAGGCAGGTGGACTGCTTGGAGCTCGAGGAGATTGATGGGATATGACCTCAACTTCAGGATACCATGTGCCTTGAATTTGGAGATGATCCGTGTGGGTTCCCCACCCCTGTAACAACGCATCTGTTAATATTGTTTGAGAGGGAGCCTGTCGGTGGAAAGGAATCCCTTGAAGGAGATTGGTCGACAAACACCACAATGCCAGAGATTGCTTCACATAAGGGGGGAGAATGATCTTGTCTTCCCAGTTGCTTGATCCCACTGATCCTCGAGACATTCTTGAAGGGGACGCATGTGGAGGCGTGCATTTGGAGTAAGGAAAATGCGTGAGGCCATGGAGCTGAGAAAGGAAGACACTCACCTTACCGTGGGATACAATGCTTTCCTTAGAGAGGGACATTTCTAATGGATTGATGAAAATCTCTCCCAAAGGACACTGACCTCACCATGGGATACAATGCTTTCATTAGAGAGTGGCATTTCTAACAGATTGATGAAAATCTCTCCCCCGAAGGACACACTTTTGCTTGTTGTGTGTCGATGGTGGCCCCTAAGTATTACAGAGTCAGAACCGGTGTGGAGATGACTTAGTGTGGTTGATGTGAAGACCCATCGGTTGAAGGACATTGCATGTCCAGTTGAAGTGTTGTTGGGCTTTCTGAGCTTGATTAACCAATCGTCTTGATAGGGAGCGGTTGCTGCCTCCTGAGATGGGCAGCAACTACTGCCATGCACTTTGAGAAAGTTCTGGGAGCTGACTTGAGGCCGAAAAGAAGGACCTGGTATTTCTAATGATCTTGATCCACTACAAAGCAGAGGAACTTCGATGTTTCTGGGCATTAGTCACATGGAAATATGCACCCTGAACGTCTATGGAGCAAAGCCAATCCCCCTGCCGTAGTTGGGGATAGATTTGATGTAATGCCAGCATCCGAAACCTTTCTCACCAAATCCATTTGTTGGCTATTTTAGAATGAAAATGGGTCTGAACTCTTTTTTCTTCACCAGAAAGTATCTGAAGTAGATGCCTGTGCCCTGTTGTTTGTGGGGAATGACCTCCACCACATGCTTCTGTAGTAAGATGTTGACTTCCTCTTGAAGTGTATGCAGATGATAGTTGGATGGTTTTGGTGGAATGGTCAGAGGCAGTTTGGTGAATCTGAGAGCAAAACCGTTTTGAACAATATTCAGAACCCTGGTGTCTTTTGTGATTTTCTCCACTCTGCCAGAAAATGAGTGATGCTTCCCCCTACCGGAGTGGGTAATGGTAGAAGGGGAAGTGAACACTTAGGGTTTGGCACCAGTGGTGGTTTACCCCCTTGGGCGGACTGCTGGGACGAGCACCCGCCGGATTATCGTTGCTTTCGATATGGCTGCTGTTGTTGTGACTGTTTATGGTTCTGGTTCCAATGAGGGGTTTCAACCCTCAGAGGGTAATACAGACATTGGTAAGGCCAGAAGGAGAGTCATTGATCTTTAGGTCTTTTCAGGCCAACAGCTTTAAGGGTCTTCATTTCAGCTTTCATTTGAACCATCTCATCATCAGTGTGGCTGCCAAAGAGGGTAAAACCTGAGAAAAGGACCTTTAAAATCTTTTTTTGTGACTCTGGTTTCAATAACGAAAGATGGAGCCAGGAATACCGTTTTAAGACGTTGCCATCGCAAAATTACTTTTGTCCCTAGGAAGAACATCTGCAATTTAACGGCTAGAGTCTCCAAGCGGTCTATCATTTTGGCCCAGTTGGTCAGTTGCACTGGCTGATTTTATAAAAGTACAAGCCATATTACAAACCTTGCAGCCAACTGAGTCCAGATTTTTGGTCTTCTTATCAGGAGGGACTGATGTGGCTGGTGTCGTAGTATGCTGTTTCTTTGCTACCAGAATGACCAAGGAATCAGGAAGTGGATCCGATCAGAGACAAAGAGGATCCTACTCAGAAGGTCTATATTTTTTATGTAGCTTCGAAGGAGCTGGTTTAGCTGAGGCTGGGGTCATAAAAAGTTCCATTGCTTGGCTCCAAGAGACCAGGAACCAAGGGAAGCAGAGGTCTTGAGGCAGACCGCTGGTGTAGAGTTTCGAAGATGGCAGATGTGGTTGGTGTGGGACTGGCATCTGAATGTTAAGCTTTGCAGCCCCTCTAACAAGAATGTCATGAAACGTGGAAGAATCATCCACTGGAGAGATGCGAGGTGGTGGAGAATCAATTAGTGGAGGATAATATTGTCCAGTAGATGTAGACGAGGATGTTATGTGCCTAGATCGATGTCTGGATGACGTTCGAGTTCTGGACCTTGATCTATGGTTGTGATGATGAGAGATTGCTTAGATCAATGCCTCGAATGACATCTGTTATCAAGTGGCCTACGGCACGTTCCAGAGTGCGATCTAGGTCTTGATGGTGCTGTAGGTGGCGTCGGTGCTGGAAGAGGAGGAGATGGAGGTAGAGGAGGCAGCAGCGTTGGAGGCTGAGGTGGAGGAGGCAGAGGCGGTGGTAGAGGAGGAGATGGAGAATGTGAGAGTACTATTAGGAAGGAAGGAGAGTAGGCCCTCAAGTACTCTGAATCTGGCGAGGAATAGATTCTTATTCTTTTTTGCCTCCTTGCTTGAGTCCTTGACGTTGAGATGGATTTCAACTACATCTGCAGTCGATGGCTCAACGTCGGCTTTCTCCTCGACAGTGATCTCCTTTGACACCTCAATGTTGAACTGCTTCTAGTAGTCGTATGCTCTCTTCGCCTCAACGGCGCATGTCTACTTTGCCTCGCCGTCGATCTGCATATCTTCCTTGACGACTATACAGTCCTACAAGGCGAGCAAGTCGGTGCTATACCTGGTCTCGATGTCCACCTGGAAAAATTTTGTTTTCTGGCTGGCACTCTCTTTTTGGACTTTCCATAGTCCTCAGAGGCAGATGTAAGAGCCCTGGTAGAGGACTTGCCCTCTACTCGCTCTGAGGCCTCACCTTGAACCTGGACTTGCTGCCTGCACCTTTCTTCCATGCCATGAAGGCAAATGTTCTCTCTGTCCATCAGGGTGCAGCCAGAAAAGTTTTGTAGTGTTGGCACTGCTCAGGAACATGTGTAGATGGAAAGCACAGAATGCAGACATTGTGAGGATCTGATTTGGCCTTCTTCCTCCCACAGGCAGGGCCCTTGTCAAACAGAAAATACATAATTCTGAAGAAAATACCTCAAACATCTGTCAGAAAAGGCTGAAAACCTTGAGAAGATGATGAAAGACATCATGTGAAACAAAGAAAACTAAATTTCACTAGCGAATTTTTAAGAAAAAAAGCTTAAAAGGCTGAGCTCAATGCTCCAGAATCCTGTCACCGAGTGCTAGAAAAAGAACTGAGGCCACTGCCACCTGCTAGGCATGAAGGGATACTGGTGGTCGCTGAGTCCTTAAAGGAGCTGACTCTGTTTTAAAGCTCACTTAATGGCAGCCTATGGGGCTATGATGTCCTTCTATCCTTCATCTTCTACCTTTACAAAAATGGGATTGTGAAAGAGATTTCAGCTGTGTATGAAACTTTCACTTCAAAATTGTTCATACTCAGGGGTATTTACACCATTTTGTAAAATGCAAGCTGAAGAACTTCTCCAATGTAGCATGTTTTCTAGGCTGCAAGTGTTTCTGCAGACCTTTCTGAAGAATGGCGAATGTCTACATTTAAGAAGATATTCTATGAACAAGTGCTCTGTGATCCCTGCACGTGGGTGGAACTATTCCAAACGCTTATGACTATCAATGAAGCTCCCCTATGAGAGAAGTCAATGTTACCATGTTTTGAGGAGTGAGCCCATGCACTTTAGCACTGGTCAGCAGTGGTAAAATGTGAAGTACTGACGCCCGCAAAAACAAGATCAGCAAAAATGGAGGAGGAAGGCAAAACGATTGGAGGAAGGCCACCGTGAGGCTGACTGGTTTAACATTTTAAAAAGTGGGAAATTTCTCAATTTAAATGTGTCTGGAACATGACACGAAGGCAGAGATTTTGCACATAGGCAGGTTTCGGTGAATATTAAAGCAGAGTCCACAGTGGAGAAGCTCAGAATCCAGTAGATTGAAAAGGATGGTTCAAGTGCAGGCCACATATGGGGGAGACAAATCAATGGAATGACGAACAAAGACACCGGGCCCAAAATGCCAGGGCACATTTTGCCACTCCTGATGCTGAGTAACCTATGGAATGAGGTGTGAAGCCACAGTTGATGGACTCTATGGCTGAGGACTCAATTGACTGAATGGGTGGCGAAAGAAACCCTCTAGATGACACTCAGTAGCTATGCACAAATATCACATGCACTACTTTGACATTCCCACTATATTGCAAGGTAAGCATGTATTTACCTTCCTTAACACCAGATCGTAGTTGTTCGATCAATATAGTAGATGTGTCATGTGTTTCTCACATGGGCCCATTGTCTTTTTCCCTATGTTCGATTGATCATGTACATTGTAGGCCATTGGGGTTTTGTACATGTTACTAAATATCACACTTGCTTTGTGTCACATTGTATTTTCACACAGAACCAGCACGTTTTCTCATTTTATTCTTTTCCTGGGATTAAGTCTGATCAGCCTAAGCAAGGTCAAACAGCATTGTTATTTTTCCTGGTCAGATACTAGCGCCTAGACATAATAGGAGAATGCAGCTGTTTTTTTTAATACACATATCTTGTCATATAACTTGGGACAGGGGTTCTGGAAATCAACAGACTCACTAAATGAAGACCCTGAGACAAAAGCGCTGCATCAGCTGAGATGTAGAACACCTACCTATGTATGCTAAGGTATGGGGTCCGCCACCAAACCCAGATATCTATAATCTATAACCGCTTAGCTTTAGTAGTTTTAGTGTTTAGTCAGATCTGGCAATCAACAAGACAGGACTCTTTATTGTATATGGTTTATTAACCATATTGATGACATTATTGACATGTATCTGTTTAATAATTGTGATGCAATTACTGCATCTTAGAGCCCGATAATTTAAATAAACATTGTAAACTTCCTTCATATCGCATTTTTGGATGTATGACGTTACAACGCATACTTTTACAACGCCTACCATTACAACAAATTTTTACAACGCAAAAACTTTTACAACGCATACCATTACAACGCAAGATTTTACAACGCAAGTACCTTTACAACGCATACCATTACAACGTAAATATTGGTAAGTATATAATATTTTTTTTGATATAAATTATTTTAAATTATTAAAATATAATTAAATTTTATTTAATTTTATTTAATTAATTTAATTTAAATATAATTTAAATATAATTTTAATTAATTTTTACAAATTAACCCTGTACCCCAAAAACCCAAAACTGACCCTGAACCCTAAAAATATGTTTTTTAATTTAAATTAATTTAAATTATTAAAATATAATTAATTTATATTTAATTACATTTAATTAATTTAATTTAAATATAATTTTATTTTATTTTTACAAATTAACCCTGTACCCCAAAAACCCCAAACTGTCCCTGAACCCTAAAAATACCCCTTTACCCAAAAACCCAAAACTGTCCCTGAACCCTAAAAATACCCCTTTACCCAAAAACCCAAAACTGTCCCTGAACCCTAAAAATACCCCTTTACCCAAAAACCCAAAACTGTCCCTGAACCCTAAAAATACCCCTTTACTCAAAAACCGAAAACTGACCCTGAACCCTAAAAATACCCCTTTACCCAAAAACTGAAAACTGACCCTGAACCCTAAAAATACCCCTTTACCCAAAAACTGAAAACTGACCCTGAACCCTAAAAATACCCCTTTACTCAAAAACTGAAAACTGACCCTGAACCCTAAAAATACCCCTTTACCCAAAAACTGAAAACTGACCCTGAACCCTAAAAATACCCCTTTACCCAAAAACTGAAAACTGACCCTGAACCCTAAAAATACCCCTTTACCCAAAAACTGAAAACTGACCCTGAACCCTAAAAATACCCCTTTACCCAAAAACTGAAAACTGACCCTGAACCCTAAAAATACCCCTTTACCCAAAAACTGAAAACTGACCCTGAACCCTAAAAATACCCCTTTACCCAAAAAATTAAAACTGACCCTGAACCCTAAAAATACCCCTTTAGCCAAAAAACCCAAACATATAATATTTTAAAAATAATTATATACTTACCAATACTTTCGTTGTAATGGTATGCGTTGTAAAAGTACTTGCGTTGTAAAATCCTGCGTTGTAATGGTATGCGTTGTAAAAGTTTTTGCGTTGTAAAAAATTCGTTGTAATGGTAGTTCGTTGTAAAAGTTGCGTTGTAAAGGTTGTTTCCCCGCATTTTTACTTATTGTGGACAAGTAGAGGGGAGAGAGAGAAAGGGTGTATCCTGTTATTGCAATCCCTGAGAGGGTCTGGAGTGTTTTGTTCTGGGGTGCCAAATCACTTGTTTCTCTGGAAAGGTTAGGAGGGCACGTGAGGTACTAAAGCTAGTCGGACTCAGGCTCATAGATACTGATGTGGTATGGTGACTCATTACCCTACATACTGATGCTCTGTGGTCCCAGGCATAGTTCTGTTCCTGAGCAGAATCCCTGCAACATGGCACCACCAGCGTTTGGTCAGGTGCTTATATGTAGGAACCATGAGTAGTGCCTGTGCTTGCCACAATACCCTCGCACCTTTTACTGGAGAGGTCCGTGGTGTTGGGGAATTATTCTCCACAGTGTTTAGGGGTTACCTAATTCTGTTGGTCTTTCAAGCTTGAATATTAAAACGTCTACACCCAGTTTGTGGTACACTTTGAATCCATCTCTTTTCTCATGGCGCAACCTGTAAATTATGCAGCCCACTGCCGACCAGCAGTCAATGCACGTTTAGCACAGCATGGAGTCCCTGATGCGGGAGCTCCTGTAATCTTTGTAGTAAAAGCGGACGCTGCATACAGCTTTGTAGTTTTCTATTCTTGAGTCACATTTCCAGCTGTGGACGCTAACACTAACACTTTCCATGAATACACTGTCCCACAGGCTCCTGCTCCATACAGACCTAATGCAGTTATTGAAACTCCTCTTATTGTCTGGGAGCAATAGCCTTGATTTAATGGTGCCCCATGTGCCTAGGCCAGTCCAAATGGTCCGGCATTAGCTGGATATACGCCATACCCTAATTTGGTCAATGTAAATCTTGTGCAAACACAATATTCTCTGTGTCTTTGAACAATGTTCTCTGCATCTTACAAAGGAGCCTAACACTATTTATTTCACGTACATTGTTAGCTGGTCCAGCTAGAATTGGCCTGCCATCACAAGCCCAGTTGCCTGCAGCGCCTGTTATCAGTCCAGTAATTGTTCAATCAGTTATGGGCAAAAGACCCACTAATCATGAGGAAATTCCATTTTAGATTGCCCAAAAAATCAATCAACTTGAACCTGTGTTTCCCCTTATGGGTCCACAAGACAAGCACAGAATTTTAGCTATGTGCTTACCCACTGGGATGGTTCCCACTCTTGGAGACTGTAACACCTGGGGGAACATTTTTTACACAGTCTATACTATCTCTCATGGCACTTCCTTGATGTTCGTTTTACCAAATGTTCTTAAACAGATACAGAATGACCATGGGGCAGGTCCTGTCCTAGATTTAGGAATGAAGCTAATGGGGAATTTTCTCGTAGTGTCCAAACGGATTCTTTCTAATGTCAAAGGTGAAGCAGCATCTCTGGCTATACGCCAGCGACTTACTGTGGTGGCGGTAGCCAATCACGAACATGAGTTGCCTATAATTATTGATAATGTATATACATCTTTAGGACGCAATAATTTGGGAACCAGACCTTCAGTATCACCACTTGACAAGCAAAACACTGAAAAGGAATACAGACTAGCTCATGAATTTGTTAAAAAAACATGGCATAAATCTAAACAACTACAAAAAGGTAAACCTCGCAGAGGTTCTCCACTCCTGAGTCCTCTGACAGGTGGTACGATTTTCATGATCGCAATAAAGACTCCAGACAGGTGTCAGGTTCCTGATACACATTCTCCTCGTTCCTTTCAGGAATCATCGGATCAGCAGCATGACAGAGGAGAACGTTCTGAACGCAGACCAGAAATGTATGTGAAACTGAAAAAGGACACACAAAACTCGTCTGACGTTAAGATAAAAAGGGAGGATAAGACTCCTCAAAATAGAGCCCCATTTCAGAAAAAGAAAGTTGCAGCGTTGACAGCTAAAGATGCCACCGACAATGAGAACTCTCCTCCTGAACAAGAGATGGGCAGTGACTCTCCTCCACAGCACAGCAGAAGTCACCATAGTACGCCTGAATCTCCTCCACAAGTTTCTAGTAGCTAAAGCAACTGATACCTTTGTTACAGTTCAAACTGCGGATACACGTGTGGCCCCTCCAGAAAGATATCACTAAGATATTCAAATTGTAGGTTATGTTAAACGCACCATTAAAGCAATTTTCTGGGAAAATTAGACTTTGTCCTACGACATCCTGTTGGCGTAGGTCGATTGGCCCCCACCATTTGTACTTGCATCCCCCGAAAGAGAAGATGTGATTCTTCGTTCCTTTTCTGTTCTAGTCCCTGATGAAGTCAAACAAGCTTATGCAGCCTAATGGGCACTTACATTAGCCCCTGCACTTTACCGCAACCATGTCTGCTGGGGTACAGATTCTCCTTATAATAGCATACCCAAAAGATCTAGCCCGTAAGCGCAGACGCGAAATCCCACTAAAGTGCCTGTTAAAGAAATTCTTTCCAAATTAGTGAACCCTGTGTCTCTCAGATGAATAATCCTCGTTTTCCCATTTTACAACTGGATAATTCCTAGCGCATTATCTTACGACGTTTAAATAGGCATACAGGCACATTTGCGGAGCAAAATACCATCAGTACAGAACTCATTAACAATGTTGTACGTAAGAAATACAAAACCACATCGGACATTTCCAGTGGGTTTTTCAGTCACAATTTGGATCCCAAAAGCCAAGACTGGACCGCATTTGTAGCCCTTGGATTTCAAATACAATATGCTTGATTTCCTATGGCCTAGAAGAATAGTCCAGGTGTTTTCGTAGCAAGTATTGTGTCAATTCGCCATGATATTGACTATGCCGCACTGTCCTACGTAGATTATATCTACTTAACGGACTATGAATCAAATCCCCACTTGGTCAGATTAGATCATATAATATTAGATTTGCTGAACTTAGCTACAAGTTCAACTTGAAAAAATCTAATAAAGCTTTTCTGAGTGTCCTTTTCCTAGGATATGAACTTACGCATGAGGGAAAGAGTCTAGCCCTTCATGCATTTCGGGCCTCTGGGGCCCTTCGTCGGGGAAAACTGAAAATAACAATTACACATGCTTTAATGTTACATCAGCCAATATATGCCCCAGAGGCCCGAAATGCATTGGATTTTAATAAAACTGCTACGGATGAATTTGGCTCTAGTCGTGTTCTTGAAAAGAGGTTCGGATGGCCCAGCAGGAGGATTGGAAATTTGGGAAATGGCTTTTTCCTTGCATGAGGAGTATAATTAACTCAAGTGAAAGTGTGGATTACTAATGGAGAAAAATAATGACTTGTAAAACGGAAAAGAGGAAAATGTGGAGAAAAATAACATTGCAATTGCAATTTTGAAAATAGCTGTACCAATGGTTAGGGGCAGAAAGGTGTCCCAATATATGTTGATAATAGCACAGTTGACTTCTTCGAGTGTAAGCTGGAGATCAATAGGGCAATTGGTAGATGACGGTAATATATCTTGAAGCATCTGACTTCCCATAGATTTCTCATGCCTAGTATAGTTATACGTAGAAGAATAATGTTCCACCCATTGTTCTTCTGTTATTGCTATCTCAATAGAAGGAACGTCCCAAGTGGCCAAAAAATGGGCATTGACTGCCTTCCAAAATGCAGTATTGTCTCTTATTAACAAAGCTTCATGCAGAACTAACCATGCTTCTTTTCTCAGTATTTCTTTGCGCTCTTTAAGTGCACGTTTGTATACCCTCCAGCCATTCTGATATCATGAGTATTTTGAGTTGATTTATGTAACTCATGTTTCAATCTAAAATATGCTTGGGTGCATTTGGCATCAAACTAACCTTGGTTTTCAGTACGCATATTATTTTCTGCACAAATAGGGCCTCGTTTATAGAAGCAGATATCTGTGAGAAGTGATTTAAGACATCAGCATGGGCGTTTGTTTCATCAAGACAAGCTATGAAGTCAGATTTGCATATAGTCATTACTTTCTTTGTAAATTCCAGTGGATCCACCATCGTCCAGCGCAGGGTATAACCATTTACTTTGCTTAAGGTTATATTCTGTGCAACATGGGGTAGTTTACCCTTAGTGTTTAACTTCTGGTTTGATAGTAAGAATAGTACACTTAATGGGAAATGGTCGCTCAGGGCGTTTTTATGAGTAATAAAAGATTTAAGTATGGTTAAATGTCTATTTGACAACAATATATAATCTAGGGTTGAAAAACACCCTCTTCCATTAAAAGTGTAACTGAGGGGGACAGGCAGTGTACATAGCTCATTTGCAAACACAAAGTCTGACCCAAACATAACTTCATTTAAAAATTCCCCATAGTTTGTAGGTGGGAAATGCGTGTAACTATTCCCATCCTCAGACATACATCTGCACACTTCCCCCCCAGGTGTATTCCACCATCAAACAACTTGCACACAGTCTTTCTGTGACTGCACTGCGCATTTGGCTTCGCTGAAGGCATTGCTTCTTGCACTTGAATGCACGAATCCTGAATTCCCCACTCTTATTATATGTGATTTGTATTGCTGTGTACAGTCCTTTAATTATAATCTGCATTATTGGCAACAAAATGGATTCAGAGATTCAAAGGGTAGCACGATCAAGCATAAAATGCGTTGGCTTAAGGTGGCAAACCTCAAAGCCAGATTAGACTCATGTCATACATATGTTGAGTCATCAGCGTGTGGAAGCATATGCTGTAGGGAATTCTTTGGCTGATGAAGCAGCAAAATCTGCAGTCACAACAGCTACAGAACAGCAATTACATGCTCTAAAACTCGTACAGATAACAATATCTTGGCTGCCGTGTATGCAATTAAAAATAGCACCCCTTCACCAAAGGGCTTTCCTTCTAAATACTCTTATCATTTAAATGACCAGAATGTTCCTTTTATAAAAATTCTTGGGATTGGGGATTGTTTGATTCAGTTTGCTTTAGTTGCAGCGGCACATGCCAGGGGTGGCGTCCACAATTTCGCTGCTGCAGCAACGTTATTGCTGGCAAGGCTTATATTGGGAGGCCATAAAATATGTTCTCTGTTTTGACATTTGTCAACAGATTAAATGCTCCACCACGGCTTGTCCACCACAAACACACCTACTGATTTACAACAAGCCTTTTGGCTGTATCTATTTGGATCACTGTGGTCCACTGATTTCGGACACTGTGTTCAAATTTATTTTGGTTGCATTTGATTGTTGCTCTAGATTCCTTTGGGTTTGGCCACAGCGCTCGGCTAACGCTTGCACTGTTATTAAAGACCTGCATGTCTTTATTGGGACATATGCATGCCGTGCATTCCACTCCAACCAGGGCCTGGCTTTCAGGTCAAAAGCGTACCGGATTTAATGACGTCCCTGAGTGTACAGGTGCATTATTCTTCTCCATATAGGCCGGGGAGCAATTATGTTTTGGAAAGAATGAACTGTGACTTAAAACAGTCCTTAACAGCTAGAGTATTAGGTACTGGGCGTTGCTGGGTCAACTACCTCTATGGGGTTTAACTGGCTCTCAATACCCTCCCTAAAAGGTCTCTTGGTGGGTGGACCCCGTACAAAGTACTTTTTGGCATCATGATGTATGTTCCAGACCTTGGCGGTCCAGACATTGTGGCGGATGCCGCAACCTTTGACGTAGATAACTATATTGCTGTCTTACAGGACCTACAAAGGTTCTGTGATGCTCAATCAAGCACACACTTGCACACGTCTCTCTCTCCAAGTGCAGACGTAAAGCCTGAGGTTTACGGCTAGATTCCAAAAATTGGAGATCTCGTTCGAGAGAAGGTGGCAATTAGAAAGGTGTTTTGGCCCATCCTACAGTGCTTCGGTGTCTGTCCTTGAACTTCAAGGTACAAGAACTGTAATCTTGCCACCGCTTCCTGGTTCTAAAGACAAACACTTTGTCTCCATCGAACACGTCCGTGCCCGATACTCAATAGTAAGCCACAGGGTGCCTGTGTTACTCTACAGGATATTCCTCTACAGCCTGTGAGTTTCACCGACGCTGATGCTCCCCAGCTGGGGTGGGAGGAGACTGAGTCCTCAACCGACAACACAGCTAAAGTGAGTGTAGTCTCTACTGCTGTGTCTTCTACAGCTGAAGTCCTTTATACTGATCCACGGGTGGTGGATCCACTTCTGTTGGGCTTTTTGAGTCCTTTTATTGAACCTGAGCCTCCAGTTTTTCAACTAAGCTACTCTGGGTATTACATGAATCAAGATGATTTTTCTTAAGACATTTCTTTGTTTTGCATACTCCTCCAGCACAGATCTGTGTTTTCATTTCGTGGCAGGAATGCACTTATCTAGTCCCGTCTTGGATATATGCTTGGATCATACTTTCCCTGTTTTTTTATTAATCTAGATAAGATTTGTGACTGTTGTTTCCCTGTTGATTAATGGCCAATACCTCCCAGAACGTTTTACTATGAAATTGATCGATGGGTGTTGGCCCCCATTCTTCTTCGCATAAACTGAAGAGAAACTTATCCCTCATAAACATTTTAGCTGTTCCAGTGACTGATGCAATTGTTTGGGATAAAGCTCCTTTCGATATATTCGGCCCTAAGGAGATCCTGCAGATACGTATGTGTTAAAATTTGTATGGGTGATGTCATAGTACCTGATGATTGATGATTGGAATGTTGAAACCGGAACTCTATGCTTTCTGAGCTAGAATATTATACTGTTTTTGAATCAGAGGACCTATACCTCAATTCTGCTAACTATACTGATATGTTCTTTTATCACCATAATTGATATCATTTTTTAAGCAGGGTCAGCAGTCAACGCGCACTTTTCTTATTATGCACAATGGGAACATTATCTGACAGGATAGGACACTTTAGACCCCACCTCCTATTATTTCAAATGTGTCCGTACCCTACCAAAAAAATATACCGTTACACCAACCAAGCTCATATATACAGCTTTGTTTGTCAACCAGTTAGCCCTTAAAGGCTATGATTACTGGAAAAACATAATTGATCTGAAATTGATTTGGGAAATGAAACCGGGGCAGGTTGAGGGAACTGAAGCCTTATTTCGAGCCTGCTTGATTACAAAACAAATGATCTTCTTGAATGACACCGTCCAGAAGACAACATGTCTCGGATTGGCAAAAAAATAAAGAAATGAACGCCACAAATATTCCCTCCGTTGCCCACTTTGATAATTGGCTAAGGTTAACAAATGATACTGCAGAACAACTTAATAGAATGGTGCAGAATAGTACAATTAACTGGTGGTTATTGTGGCCCGTAGACACTAATGGTGGTCATGCTTGTTTTCTTAATTCCACACCTGGGTTCAAATCCAGCAGATCCGATCGCCAATATTCTCACTCACAACATTCTGGGATTGTTAATACCTATTCAGTTGGAAATTATGTCACCAATAGTTGGAACGTTCCACACTGTCTGCCATGAAACAACATCTTTCTCTCCTGTACATGGATTTGTCAGATTTTCTACTGCATCCTAAATCTCCACATTCTAAAAGATTTATTCATATTACTTATAATGAAATTTGAAAATTGTACCAAATGGAAGATGCTGCACGGTTAAGACACATTGATCAGGATAATTTAGATAAAGTGCTTGCTGATAATAGAATTAATATGCTGTCTTCTCATATTTATACTTTAATAAACATTGTGTCATCTGTTATTGATGAATATATGTTACAACACAAACAATAACAACGCATGCTTTTACAACATGGTTTTTACATCGCACCTACCATTACATCTCATGGTTTTACAACACATGCCATTACAAAGCATTTTTAAAAACTACCATTACAATGCATTCCATTACAACTCATACGATTACAACACATACCATTACAACGCATAATACTTTTAGGGCAACAGTAGGGTAAGTGTTGGATAGTGTAGGGGTAAAAATTACTATTCCCACTCCAGTGAGTGCAACAGTAGGGAAAGTGTTGGATAGTGTAGGGGTAGAAATTACTATCCCCATCTACCACAAAACCCATACCCACCCTAACACCAAACAAGCATCGGCATAACCAATCGGTCTCGCCTTTGGGAACTTATTAAGTGTTTAGCCAGAGATATTGACTTTGCCTATGTCTTTAAGCTGTGCTGTAGAGAAGTCTGCAGCATGCTGAAAAGTTAAAATAAAGAAGTGTCAGAAGAATTTGTGTTGCCTTAGATATGACCAAGAAAGCATTATGTACAACTGAATGACCATATTAAGAAAGTATTATTAATAAATAATGTCTTGAGTTTTTTTTGTCCTTTCAATGCTGGCAACTTGTAACTGCCTGTCCCAATGGTTGCTTGTTATGGTTTTTATTGTTATGGGGGGCATAAATAACAGGAGGGTGAAGGTCAGTCAGTTAGTCAGTCAGTGAGAGAGAGTCAGTCAGTCAGTGAGAGTGAGAGAGTCAGTTAGAGAGAGTGAGAGAGTCAGTCAGTCAGTGAGAGTGAGTCAGTCAGTCAGTCAGTGAGACAGAGTGAGTCAGTAAGAGAGAGAGGGAGAGTCAGTCAGTGAGAGTGAGAGAGTCAGTCAGTATGAGAGCCAGTCAGTCAAAGAGAGTCAGTGAGAGTGGTAGTCAGTTAGTCAGTCAGTGAGAGTGAGTCAGTCAGTAAGCGAGAGTGGGAGAGTCAGCCAGTGAGAGTGAGTGAGAGAGTCAGTCAGTGAGAGAGAGTCAGTCAGTGAATGAGAGAGAGTGAGAGAGTCAGTCAGTCAGTGAGAGTGAGAGAGTTAATCAGTCAGTCAGTTAGTGAGAGAGTCAGTCAGTCAGTGAGAGTGAGAGAGTCAGTCAGTGATAGTGAGAGAGTCAGTCAGTGAGTGAGAGAGAGTGAGAGAAAGTCAGTCAGTGAGTGAGAGAGAGTCAGTCAGTCAGTGAGTGAGTCAGTCACAGTCAGTGAGAGTGAGAGAGTCAGTCAGCCAGTGAGGGTGAGTCAGTCAGTTAGTGAAAGTGAGAGAGTCAGTCACAGTCAGTGAGAGTGAGAGAGTCAGTCAGTGAGGGTGAGTCAGTCAGTTAGTGAGAGTGAGAGTCGGTCAGTCAGTGAGATAGAGTCAGTCAGTCAGTGAGAGTGAGAGAGTCAGTCAGTCAGTCAGTGAGATAGAGTCAGTCAGTCAGTGAGAGAGAGAGTGAGAGTCAGTCAGTCAGCCAGTGAGAGTGAGAGAGTCAGTCAGTCAGTCAGTGAGATAGAGTCAGTCAGTCAGTGAGAGAGAGTGAGAGGGTCAGTCAGTGAGTCAGTCAGTCAGTGAGAGAGAGTGAGACAGTCAGTCAGTTAGTGAGAGTGAGAGTGAGAGAGTCAATCAGTCAGTCAGTGAGAGTGAGAGAGTAATTCAGTGAGAGGGTGAGAGTGAGAGAGTCAGTCAGTCAGTAAGAGTGAGAGAGAGAGTCAGTCAGGCAGTGAGAGAGAGTAAGAGTCAGCCAGTGAGAGAGAGTCAGTCAGTGAGAGAGTCAGTGAGTCAGTGAGTCAGTTATTCAGTGAGTGAGAGAGTCAGTCAGTCAGTGAGAGTGAGAGAGTCAGTCAGTGAGAATGAGAGAGTCAGTCAGTCAGTCAATGAGAGTGAGAGAGTCAGGCAGTCAGTTAGTCAGTCGGTGTGAGAGAGAGAGAGTGAGAGAGTCAGGCAGTCAGTCAGTGAGAGTGAGCGAGTCAGTCAGTTAGTGAGAGAGTCAGTCAGTGAGAGAGTGAGTGACTGAGAGAGTCAGTCAGTAGTCAATGAGTGTGTCAGTCACTCAGTGAGAGAGAGTGAGAGTTAGTGAGTCAGTGAGAGTGAGTGTAAATCAGTCAGTGAGAGTGAGTCAGTCAGTCAGTGAGAGTCAGTCAGTCAGTAAGAGTGAGAGAGTCAGTAAGTGAGAGAGTCAGTAAGTCAGTGAGAGTGAAAGAGTCAGTCAGTCAGTGAGAAAGTCAGTCAGTGAGTGAGAGAGTGAGAGAGTCAGTTAGTCAGTGAGAGTGAGAGTCAGTCAGTCAGTTAGTGAGAGTGAGAGAATCAGTCAGTCAGTGAGAGCGTGAGAGTCAATCAGTCAATGAGAAAGAGTGAGAGTGAGAGTCAGTCAGTGAGTGAGAGAGTCAGTCAGTCATTGAGAGTGAGAGAGTCAGTTAGTTAGTCTGTGAGAGTTAGAGTCAGTCAGTCAGTGAGAGTGAGAGAGCCAGTCAGTCAGTGAGAGAGTGAGAGTCAGTCAGTCAGTGAGAGAGTCAGTCAGTCAGTCAGTGAGAGTGAGAGAGTCAGTCAGTCAGTGAGAGTGAGTCAGTCAGTGAGAGAGTCAGTCAGTCAGTGAGAGTGAGAGAGTCAGTCAGTCAGTGAGAGACAGACAGTCAGTCAGTGAGAGAGTCAGTCAGTGAGAGTGAGAGAGTCAGTGAGAGTGAGTGAGAGAGTCAGTCAGAGAGAGAGAGTGAGAGAGTCAGTCAGTGGGAGAGAGCAAGAGAGAGTCCGTCAGTGAGCGTGAGTCAGTCAGTGAGAGTGAGAGAGTAAGACAGTCAGTCAGTGAGAGTGAGAGGGTCAGTCAGTGAGAGTGAGAGTCAGTCATTGAGAGTGAGAGAGTCAGTGAGAGCGAGTGAGAGAGTGAGTCAGTCAGTAAGAGTGAGAGAGTCAGTCAGTCAGTGTTTTTTTCACAGTGGAGTAAACATAAGAGCAGTGAAAAACAAGGGAGGGTGAGGGTGAGACAGGCAGGGGAGAGAGAGTAGAGCAATGTCAATAAGCGCGTGTAACTTGCAGCTGAACCGAATGTTGCCTGAACCTATATTAACATGCGAATAAAGAAGCTAACTGCTGTATTGTAGAGTCCAGGCTGGTTACTACGCTAATGGGATTTCATAACACTAGCGGCAAGATTAAAGAATTCATGCTGTGAAAAGAGCATAAAGGAGAAGAAGAAATATAGAATTGGGTACCCCACCGGTGACTCCAACATCAGAGACACTCCTGGTAAAGCAACAAGTTGCCAAAGAAAAAGCAGACTTCAGCTGTGCTTTGCCTCTACTGTCTTAATCATCTGAGTTTACAGTGAGAGAGAAAATAACCCAATTTCTTACACCAGAGTCCCACGTCATTTTACAAGGTGCAAATTACCTACACTCGAGTGTAAGAAGTTGACCTGGTATATGCTGACCACTATTTATAGTGGGCACCTTGTACCAGTCCAAACAACCCTTATTGATGATTAGGTTAAAGACAACCTTTATTGAAAGCTATCCTAGTGGTAGCTATGGAGAGCAGGCTTCAGGCTAAGTCTTGAAGGAATGTAAATCAGCTTGTTTTACCAGTCTATAACCTCCTGACTGACCAAATGAAAGTAGAACCACACATGATATATATAAAATATATGTATTTATTTCTAAACACTATCTACTAACCTCTTTATGAGATTAGAGAACAAGGGACACAATATTACAGTACTAGAACGACAGTAAATAACACAATACACAGTGGGCCCCAGGGGGAGACCAAACCATATACTAAGAAAGTGGTATAACAACCTCGACTTGACTAGATACAGTGCCTAGAACACGTAGAATCGCTGGGACCTCAAGGAACCACCCAAGGTAGTGACACAGGGGACCCACGGGGGACGCGTGCAGTGTGAGAACACAGCCGCAAGCTCCGTACAATCCTATGGGAAAGTCGCGGTTGTAATTTTAAAGAATAAGGACACTTAGGAGAGGACTTTGAGCAAACCCTTTCAGACTTAGAAGGTTCAAAGGCCAGCACCCATGTGAGCACCGGAATTCTCGTGCTACCTAACCCAGGGAAGCCGGGTGTATAGGTATCAAATGGTGTCGGGAAACTTTGTAGTTTTCAAAGGCGAGATGCTACAAAATGCTGCTGTGTCCGGTGTGATCCAAGCTTGGATTGAAGCTGAGAAGAAGCTGAAAGCAGAAGGGACAGAGTCTGGGTCACTTGCCAGTGACCAGGGGCTCAGGAGACGAATTCCCACCGATGTCAGGTGTTTCAGGTGAGAATAGGCGAAGCTTGACTCTGCAGTTACAGGGACCAGGAGACGTCGACGTCAACCAAAGTCCTCAGGCGAGCTGTCCCAGAAGGATGTTGAGTGCTTGGGGTCAGTGTCCGGATTGAACACCAACAAGCCTTGGCAAATGCCACCCACGGGGTCAGAGAAAAGATGCTTCATGGAGCACCAGCAAGGTCCTGGGGACTCCCCAAGCGATGGAGAGTCAGAGCACGTCTGAAGCAACCAGAAAAGCTTGTTGAAAGTTAAAGTTCCCTTCCCAGGGACCCACAGGTCGACGGACCAGGGATCGCGAAGGGGCCTCGAGAGGAATCACAAAACACCAGCCCACGGAACACTCGTGGAGTGTAGGCCAGTAATGTTCGGTGGAATCACTGGTCAGGGTCTGGACTACAAGTAGCCCAAAGCACAGCTTCAGGGTTCGCCGAAAAGCAGATGTTTCTGCAAATGGACACTGTGCCCAGGGGTTCGGGTTGCATTGTCCCCACGAGAGATACGGGTCTCAGGTTTGCTGAGCACAGTAGTCGACCTCAGGACGCTTGGAAATGCACCTTCTGTGTTGCAGAAGTCTTCGGAGTCCTCAGGAGCTTCGGAGTTGCAAACCATTTCAGATGCGACTTTGGTGCATGCTTAGCAGGGGAGTAACTCCTTTACTCCAAGGGAGATTCTTCAGTCATCTAGCGCAGTGTAGATGGTCGAAGTACTTGGTTTCTGTAGCAGAGTTTCGTCCAAGCAAATCTAAAGTCCTGTAGTGAAGGGTTACTACTTTATACCCAAGAAAGGGGTGGGACAAACTCTGGGGACCCACCTATGGGAGGGTCATGGCAGAAGGGTGGCTACACCCATGTCATTTGTCCAGTTTCGCGCCAGAGCAGGGGCTGATAGTCCCTGCAACCGGTTTGAGCTGGACTATGCACAGGGACACCAAATGTGCCCCCAATGCAGACATCAAAGCACCCTTCGAGTGCACCAACCCAGCCCCAATACACTAAAACCTGTCTGGGAGGTGGTCACACCTCCCTGTGACAGGAAACCTATTGTCCAGCCTCCCCTGCCGGCGTTTCGTCCAGCAGCAGGAGGGCAGACTCGTGTCTGTGGCTGGCAGCATCCATCTTGTGATGCCAGGGTCGAGAAAGCTGGTACCGTCCGTACCGGTGCTGTCATATTTCTCCCACTAGGAGGGTGGAATCATGCCTCCCACACCAGTTACTGGTGTGGAGGTATGATTCTAAGGTGTTTGACACCCAACACGACAGGTTTCTGTGCAGCCGTTTTAAAGTTTGCATTTAAAGAGAGGTTATAATGCACTTAAGAGTATATGGTATGGCTGCATCACAGAACAACCCCAGAGAATAGATTCCGAAGGCTGCAGAGGGGCCCTGCTCATGCATGGGCACCTTCTCATATAAAACCCAGCGCCCTTCCTTCAGGATTGATAAGGCCTGCCATAGGGGTGACTGATAGGTTTATATGTGCAGTGATAAGGAAGATATAGTGAACCTATATCTAAGTAAGGGGTGCATGCACCATCTTACACAGGTTGCAGTAGCAGACCTGTTGTGTCAATTTGAGTGGCCTCTCAGGGGTCGTATAATACATGCTGCAGCCCCTGGGAGGCCTCTGGGGTACCTATGTCCTGGGTACATAGTATACCATACACTAGGGACCCCCCGAATCCAATCTGGAGTGTACCTAAAGTGCATGCAATCAATTGGGAGAAAGCAACTAGGCTGAAGTCCTGAATAGCAGGATCCCAACCAGACTTAGTCGAAAACAGTGAAACATCAGCAAAAAGTGGGGGTAACTATAAGAAGCAGCTCCTACTCTCCTACACCGAGTATTTTTACAAGGTGCAAATTACCTACACCCGAGTACCAACGCGTGAACGCCTTTCTTGGCTGAGCAAGTCCAGTAATTGCTCTGCCCTCAAATCTGCCAGGGGTCATTTGGGGCTTCAGCATTCCTGCTACTGGATGGAGCTTGTGCAGGGAGGGGCAGGAAAGAAAGATTATGGGACATTGGTAGAAAGGAAGTAGATTGTTCTTTCTACTGTGGTCGTGTACATTAAAGTGCCCAAAATGCGCAAAAAAGAGGAAAAGATATCTCCAGGAGTCCTTTGGTCAAAATTACAGCGCTGCTGTGAACTATGAAGCAATCAAGCGTGTTTGCAAGCTGTGTGCAATTTTATGAAGTTCACAGCAGAGTAAACATAAGGGCTGTAGAAAAACAAGGGAGGGCGAGGGAGAGACAGGCAGGGGAGTGAGAGTAGAGCAATGAGAACAAGCTCGCGCGGCCACGCTAATTGACAGCAGATGGCCCCTGCGCACAAGTGCTTGAAAAGAGCAGACCGATTTCTAAAGGTCACTCCTCGAGCAGCACATGCGCAGCTCTAGGCTCGACCTAAAAATCTCTATTACTTACCTTATAATGAGCTGTAATGGCATGCGCTGTAATGGTATGAGTTGTAATGGCATGCGTTGTAGTGACATGCGTTGTAATGGCATGCGTTGTAATGGCATGCAATGTAAAGGCAGTTGCGTTGTAACAGCTGCGTTGCAAAAGCAGTGCGATGTAATGACTGTGTTGTTATGGATGTTTCACGTTATTGATATTATGCAAAGTGACATGTCAACATTGTCACATGGGCAAAGTCAGCTTAGATATAATATGTAGTTTCGCTGGACGCTTCAAACCCTTAAGAATAGGCACGTACCATGGCGCTATTTGAATGGCAGTAATTTGTTCTTGCCCTTTAACACACAAACAACAACTGATGGCAATTAAATACTCAACCTACACAATGGTGCCTGTAGAAAAGTTAGACCCAACTTGCATTCACTATAGCCGAAACACCTTCAGCTATGTGGTTGATAAACTGTGTTATCTCTTTACCTATTTCGACATTTCAGTTCACAGCTTGCATGAAACATTTTCCTGTTGGCATATATGAACCCCTCAGAGGCAGTCTCATTCATGAGTTATGGTCACTTTCTTTTTCCTATTATTGTAAACAGGCCAATAGGAAAGTTTTCCTTACTGCAGAGCAATGCGACTCTTCTGTCGTACATTCACTTGTTTGCAAACATATTTAGATCCACTCCGCATGTAATGCTTCTGTGCCGAATTTGGGATGTTATTTAAAAGGAATACTGACTCCCCCAATTTTTCCACTCATCACGGTCCTTTTAAATGGGAATTATTTAAGGCTTAGTAATCAAGACTGTTGCGGAATGCGAGCTGGAATAGCCTATGTTTTATCTGTCTCCAAGCTCGTCTCTTGTTGCAATAACGTCCTGTTCCCCACTACACAGGGGATTGTAGATAGCTCCTTGTAGCCTTCAATTCCAATTTTGAAGGTAGATTTTAAGAAGCAAAACAGACTCAAAGCATTACTGTTTCAAAAAGAGGTGGCTCTCACATCTGTTTGCGAAACATTCGAATTGCAGTTGGCTAGAACTTCCAGTGCAATACAGTCATAGTTAAATAAAAATGTTCTCCATTTCAGTGAAGTAGTGCATAGAATTTTTAACGCATCTAACACAGCCTGTCTCATACATTTTTTTAAGGTTGTCGGTTCCGGCCTAGTCAGTTTATTTCAAACTGTCTTTGAAATAATACCAGCTTTTATTCATTCAATTTTTTTCCAGTGTGTTTGGAGAATTTCCCCTGCTGTTACTCTTCATTTGTGGCATTCTCATCCCATTTTTGCTTCTCCGCAATGGATGTTCCATTTGCAAGCCCCCTGGAACTACAACAGCTCCAACACTATTGCGTGCCCAAGCTTCAGTGTTTTGGAATATTTCTATTACAAGAACTGGATTTGGATTGGTCGTTAACATTTCAGCCTGCCTGGTTTACCTGCATACAACCCGTGGTCCACTGCCTCTGGTGCTCCTTTGAAAGGGTACTGTATATTTGCCTGGTTGTGCAGACACCCGCTGCCGTGGACATTGAACTGCTTATGATTTCCTTAGCAACCCATTTTCAGGACAATCCCTTGGTTTTGCAGCTCCTCCACAATGTGAGATTTGAGTCACTCACTTTTGAGGGAAAATGTGCATTGGCACATGGATCACAGGCTCTAGTAACATGCAGGTTACCCGGTAGCTATCTCAGAATCGGCTGAGACCGAGGATTTCAATCAATCATCTTCTGCAGAGTCAGACTCCTTTTTGGAGTTCCGGACCTATGAGTTTGGGAGTGACATCATGGAATCCACCAAAGCACCACTATTTGACTATTTTTCAAAATGGACAACTTATTTTCTAAATCATTTCCTTCCTAATTTATTTTACAAGCTGTGCTTTAAGTTTGTTTATCTTCCGCTTATACTCTTTTTTTTTTTGGTGCTTTATCGTGCTATCATTCTGACCAAGTGGTGGGTGTTGTGTGTGTCTCACATGGCCGATTGTCATTTTCTCTATGTTAGCCTGACCATGGAAATTGTAAGCCGTTTTGGTTTTGCACACATTACTAAATATTATGCTTGCTTTGTGCCACACTTTATTTTCACACAGAACAAGCACTTTTTTGCATTTTATTCTTTTCCTGGGATTTAGTCTGACAGCCTAAGCAAACATTGCCCTTGTTACTTTCTCTGGTCAGACGATAGCATCTAGACATAATAGGAGAATGCAGCTGCTGTTTTGAATACACGTGTCATATAACTAAGGACGGGGGTTCTGGAAAACAACAGTCTCATCCGTGCGAAGGTCTTGAGACAAGAAAGTTGCGTCAGCTCAGATGTAGCACATCCACCTACGTATGCTAAGGTACATGGTCTGCCACCAAACCCAGAGATCTATCATCTATAACCACTTAGCACTTAGTAGTGGGGGAGGGCTTAGGCAGATCTGTCAATTAACATGACAGGTCTCTTTATTGTATATGGTTTATTAACCATGTTGATGACTTTATTGACATATATCTGTTTAATAATTATGGCACAATTCTTGCATCTTAGAGCCCACTAGTTTAAAAAAACATTGTAAACTTCCTTCATATCTCAGTTTTATCTTATATTGGACAAGTACAAGTGAGAGAGTGATAAGGTGTGCCCTGTTACCACGATTCGTGAGAGGGTCTGGAGTGTTGTGGTCTGGAGTGCCAAATCACTTGTCTCTCTGTATAGGTTAGGAGGGCAAGTGAGGCACTAAAGCTAGTCGGACTCGGGCTCATAAATACTGAGTTGGTATGGTGACTCAGTACCATACATACTGATGTTCTATGGTCCCAAGCATAGTTCTGTACCTGAGCAGAATCCCTGCAACTATTGTGATCTTTTTGTTATGCAATTCATTACATGTGATATCGTGTCTCTGTACCCTCAAGGCTATGAATTCTTATTTTATAGAGTGGGAGGCCCCATACATCCTATCTTACTAACATACTACAACCCCCATTGTTTACATTACTTATTTTAAGAGTAGCATTTGAGATATGCGCAAGCTGATCTGACCTCTACATGGTCTGTGCACTTCAGCAGTCCTTTTTGCACAAATCATTCAAGCAGCTAACACTACATCCTGAATTATGACCTGACAGAGAAAATTCACAAATTATTAAATTGTTGTTTTGGAGTTTTTCTAAACATAAATTAGAGAAAAGATATCTGCACCTAAGAAGTGGGCAAGCAAAGGACAAATAAAGAATTACTAGCAGTCTTTTACAGGAACACTCATCAAATCTGAAAGCACTGTCCCAACTTACCTACGAAAAACCGGACTTAATTCACTAGAAAAGTGTTTCCCGAGTCGATTTTTGGTGGGTCATGAAAGTCAAAGCAATAAGTAAAGATGCCTTTAAATTCTGTGTTTATTCGTGTCACATTTGCTGCACTTCAAAGCCAAATGTCAGGCTATGTATTCTGACAAATTGCTGCTTATATTTATTTTTAACATTTGTATTGGTGTTTAGAAACTACTCTCAGTTTGCAGTCAGAGAAAGAAAAGCAAAGTGAATTGTCTTGTTGGAGTACAAGGGAAGTGAAAGGAAAGGCAACAGGATGTAATTTTTAGTAGCACACAATTAAATGTAAATACCTGTAAATGAACAGTACACATTCAGCAGTTAGGAAAGCAAAACAAAAAGCACATTTTTTTTGTAATTCTGAAGTGTGATGGAAACAAAGATTTTAATAGGACCAAAAGAAATAAAGACACTTTACTTGGTTTTGTACAAAGGATACATGCTCACTGAACTCTGATTCTGATTTCCACACATTATCCTTTGTGTGCAATATAGTTTTATCAGTGAACCTTATGTCTGCAAATTTAGTGGCCATTTCAATGGAAAATGTGCTGTCTGTAAAGGACAGTGTACTACCACAAGATGCTAATGCAGGGTTCCATAAAACACAGTGCAGCAGGTAGCAAGTTAAAAACAGATGGATACAAATAATAAATACCAGTAGTCTCATACAGGCAATAGTCCCACAATCAGTAAAATACAAGGTAAAAATTTGAATGGGGGAAATCCCAGCAGGGTAGATGCAACATTCAGCATGAATACAGGAAGAAAAAGAGTCCTTTGAAGGCATCATTGCTTGGAAACGTTGACACTGAGCATATGGATAATCCAAGCAGCATGCAGACATTTTTAATCCCGATAACTATTACCTCTCTCGGGTCATGAACATAGTGACAAAAACCTAAAAGTTTACATACTGGCTTAATCTATAGTTTCCGTGGTCTGTCAAGTAGAAAGACAACAATATATCCTTTGGTTGGCAAATACTGCGAGAACTCTTACTCATTCACTCACCTAAATCACACACATTCCATCATGGGGGATACAGTACCAATTGAAAAAGCAGTGTGCCAGTACACAAGAAAAATATTAGAAATGTTATGTATCAATTTAATATAAGAATATATAAAACAATTGTAGCACATTAAAAACAGTTAATCATACATAGTATATTCATGTTCAAAATTAATAAACATCACACTATAAATAAACAAATGAACAGACTCAATAACAAAAACAATTAGACAAGAGTATGGAAAAGACACTACACTTTGTCGTAAAGGGACCATATCCGTATGAGGTAGCATCGCTGGACCCTGATGTATAAAAGACAATCAATATCTAGAGTGGCAGCCCACTGTGCGATCCAATGGCAGGAAGTTAGGCAGCGCTTCTTGGGGCTCTGGGGTCTGCCTACCCCGGTTTCACCGTCCCCATTAGTTACATTAAAAACCTGCCCTCCTCATATCCATTATAGCTAGGTGGGTCACAAAAGTATGCTATTCTAAAAATTGGGTCATGCTTCTTAAAAGTTTGGGTTCTACAGCACTAAAAGATAAATAAATGGCTATTCAATAATTGTCCAGCACACTAAGATAAAACTTCTCGCATCCCTCTTCTGTCACCATTGTGCTCCATCCGTAATCCGTAGCTTTTCTGAATTGACATCTGCACACAATGACTGACCTAGTTTCCACCCTCTAAAGGGAGGATGCCCTCCTCTACTCTGGTAGCAGAGCATGACTTTTGAATTTAGAGGGTGGATTGTGAAGCAAGATTGCCGAGGAATTACAGGATCAATGGTAAGGCCAATTTTACTCTGCTGTTGGTGAGGGCCACTCTTTGTTCTTTAGCTGTTGGTCCATCATTCCCATCAGCTGGTCTCTCACTTCCCAGTTTCTTACACTTGTCTCCCCTCCTCTTGCTATTGGTTCAACTCCTTGGAGTACTGTTAGATATCCACACCACCCACATGTGGGGGGAGGGTAATGTCCTTCCCCCAAGGAGATACAGTACCTGAATGAATTGAGAGGCAGGCACTTCAGAGATGAGACCCTGGAATAACAGAGACATTGGCAGTAGGCCAAAAAGCCTTAGAAAACTGAGCTAACCTCCTTCGATAGCCATAAAGGAGGGGAATGGCTGGGCTAAGACTAACTCCCACCCTGCTGTGGAGAAGGAGGGTCAGATGGAATCTCAGACATCATTTGAAAGAGAATTGAGCTGCTTCTCATTATCAACATCATGGCCAATTGTAGATCTGAGAACCAATAAAATAAAAGGCGAAGAATGGTGGTAGTGGGGTTTAAGAAGTCTGGGTAAGTTAGGGTGGGTAGAATGTCTCCACAGATTACCATCCTGATGGTAACACGTTGTCATTAATCACCCCTACCAAGGTAGTGATGATTCTAGAACTACAGTGTTGTATTCTCTTTACATGCTATGCTTACTATGCTTCTTTCCTTCTGATGGATACATCTGCCAGTGGATTCCTCACCTTGTGAATATCCCCTGCGCCAGCAACATTCGAAAACTTTTGTAGCTCTCCACGCCGGCGAGGACGTGGACGACGTCACAGAGGCACGACTCCGCTCGCGACCTCGCTGACGTCACTGGATCCATAATAGGGCCTCGTTTGCGTGATGATGTCAGTCCCCTTTTTTCCGCGCCGTCGATGCCAACGTTTTTTTGGGACTCTCCGTAGCTTGTTACTTTGTGTTTACCAATTTGTATCCTGTTTTCTCTTTCTTCTCAAATATGTCGTCGAGAAAATCAGGATTTAAGCCTTGCAGGGAGTGCGGTGGACACATGTCCATAACGGAACCACACAACGATTGCGTATGGTGTTTGTCATCGGACCATGACGTTGAAGATTGTCCTTACTGCAGGAAAATTAACCCGAGGGCTCTGAAAGAAAGGGAAGCCAAGCTATTTATGGCGAAGGTCTATAAAGAGAAGAGAGGTCGGAGGAAATCGAAGGCCAGGTCGAGGTCGAGATTGAGGTCGGGATCGGAGTCGAAGTCGACATCGGATCATGCTTCGAAATCCAAGAAACATAAGAAAAAGAGGAGGCATGGCTCTCGACGCCGTTCGGACAAAGAGGAAGCTCAGTCTTCGGCCTCGAAAGATCATCGACGTCGAAAGGACTATGTATCTCCATCTCCTTCCCCGGTGAGAGTTGCTTCTCATGTGGGTTCACCTGTGCAGTCTCCGGCGCATTCACCGGCGCAGTCGCTGGCGCCAAATCCCTCACCATCTTCGGAGCACTCTTTGGATCCGGTAGAAGAGGTACCTGTACCTGAGAGGCCATCGACTCCGGTGGATCCACCGATGGCGCCGACAGGCCCGAATCCGGTGATGCCCTTGCCTATGCCAGGCGAGTACCCTCCTTTTCCTGGTTCAGGACAAGACCCGACGCATTACCTTAATGCGATGTACGGTGCCTTTGCGAGGGCAATTTACACCTCTGGTGCACCTTCGGGTCCCATGGCATTCAATTTGGGAATGCCTCAAGCGTATGCTCCAGCTCCCTTCATGCCATTTCTGCCTGCGGCGCCATCATGACATTTCTCGGCGCCGAGGACGTAGACCCCGGCGCCAACGCCGACGTCGATTCCTCCATCTCCGGCACCGTCAGCTCGGCCTCGTTCGACTTCGAAGGTGCCACTGGATCCGCGTTCGACGCCAGTTCCAAATCCGTCGGATCCGTGTACGACTCCGATGGCCCCGAAGGTGAGGTCGAGATGTGAGGCACAAAGGTTGCTGGAGGAACAGCATTATAAAGAAGATGAGATGGAGGAAGGAGAGCTTCATGAGTAAGAAGACTTCTTTGAAGCTCTAAGGGATGCAAGTGGTTTGGAATCATCACCAGAATGGCAGCTTTCACCTCCTTCTCAGGCTCCCTCCAAAGATGTCGTTCCTTACCATGCTGTAATTCGTAAAGCTGCTGATCTTTTGAATTTACAACTCCCTACTACGGAATTTAAGTCAAATATTCTGACAGAAGTGCTTCATTCTCCTTCTGCAGTAATTGAACCTCTGCTTCCATTTAATGAAGCTATTACAGAGCCAATTTTGGAAGTTTGGCAAAAACCCCTTTCGGCTCCTGCAGTTTCAAGGCCGGTTGCCAGAAGATATAGGACGGCTCCAGGTGATCCGGAGTTTTTATCTTCACATCCTGCACCTGAGAGTTTAGTTGTTCAAGCTGCCTGCTCAAAGAAATCGTCTGGAGCTTTTCCGCAGACTCCAGGTGACAGGGAGTCAAAGAGGTTGGATCAGGCTGCTAAAAAGGTATTTTCATTGGCTTCTATGGCTCTCAAATCCATCAATGCCACTTGCCTTTTAGCAGGTATATCCATGCTTTAATGGATTCTGCAAAACAATTGGCCCCAAAGTTATCAGAAGAAGACAGAATGAACTTTGATGAAGTCTTGTCTGATAGTCAGGCAGCTGCAAAACAGGTGATTCCGAGTGGGCTTGATACAGCGGACTCTGTAGGCAGGGTAATGGGGTCTTCGTGGCTTCTAGGAGGAGTGCATGGCTTAAATCTTCAGAATTTTCTCAAGATGTCCAAGCAACTCTTTTGGACCTTCCATTTGATGGTACAGGACTCTTCGGAAAGAAGGCAGATGCAGCTTTGGAGAGATTTAAAGATAGCAAGGCTACAGCTAAGACTCTGGGTCTGCAGACACTGACAAGGGGTTCTTCTTATAGAAAGTTCAGGGACTTTGGAAGGTCTTCCTTTCGGACTTACAAACAGCCTCAGCAGCAACAGCAGCCGCAGAACACCTTATATAAATCCTATAGGAAAAGGAACAGAGGTCGTCCGCATGGCCGTCAGCCCTCCTCCTCCTCTACCTCTCCCCCTCTTGCCACAGCAAAGCAGCCCTAGATCCACCATTCTGGATCATGTTGGCCCTGTCGGGGGTCGGCTTACTCATTTTCTGCAGGAGATGGGAATCGGTCACTACAGACCTATGGGTTCTCAAGCTTGTGGAGAATGGGTATGCTCTTCCCTTTTGGGAATTCCCTCCAAATTACCCTCCTTGCCAAGGGGCTTGCTCGGAGGACCACCTTCTTATTCTGCAGGAGGAAGTCCTAATTTTATTGAAAAAAAGGTGCGATACAGGTGGTTCCAGAGCAGGAAAGGGGTCAGGGATGCTATTCCCGGTATTTCCTGATACCCAAGAAGGATGGCAGGTTACGTCCAATCCTGGATCTCAGGATCTTGAACCTTTTTCTGAAACAGGAGAAGTTCAAGATGCTCACCCTTGCGCAGGTTCTTCAAGCGCTGCAGCAAGAGGACTGGATGTGTCGATTGACCTATAGGACGCGTATTTTCATATTCTGATCCTGAAGTCCCACAGAAAGTATCTCCGTTTCACGGTGGGTTCGCAACACTATCAGTTTGCGGTTCTCCCGTTTGGACTTACTACTGCACCTCGAGTCTTCACCAAGGTGATGCCAGTGGTTGCAGCCCATCTCAGAAGGTCGGGGATTCCAGTTTTCCCCTATCTGGACGATTGGCTGCTCAAAGCAGAGTCACCCGAGAAGGTGCTTCGTCATCTGCAGGTGACATCCCAGCTGTTGTACAAATTGGGTTTTTCGATAAACGTGCCCAAATCTCACCTGGTGCCTTCTCAGCGCAACCTGTTCATAGGGGCGGTACTGGACATTACTGTCTGTCGAGCATTCCCTCCTCCTCAAAAGATTCTCGACGTTCAAGAAATGATTCCTTTGTTTTACATTGGAGCGGTCGTTCCAGTCCTGAAGGTCCTACGCTTGCTCGGTCTGTTTGCTTCCTGCATTCTGCTGGTCAACCATGCATGCTGGCACATGAGGGCACTCCAGTGGTGCCTCCGCAGGCAATGGAATCAGCACAACGGAAATCTCAGGGAGTCAGTGAGGATCTCCAGAGAAGCTGCAGCGGATCTGTCTTTGTGGAGCGTGGAGGGCAATCTGTCTCAAGGAAAGCCCTTCCCTCTACCTCCATCGGTGACCACAGTGATCACGGATGCATCCACTCTAGGGTGGGGTGCTCATCTGGGGGATCTGGAGATCAAGGGTCTTTGGTCTCTAGAGGAAAGGTTGCTTCACATCAACCTTCTAGAGTTACAGGCGATACGTTTGGCACTCAAGGCCTTCCTCCCTTCCCTTCGCGGTGGATGTACGTTGTTACAACGCATGCTTTTACTACACATGCCTTTACATCGCAGGTTTTTCAACGCAAGTCGTTACAACGACTTGCGTTGGGGGTGCTGGATAGTGAATAGTTTAATTTACTATTCCAACTCCAGTCCCCGTGGATAGTAGGGAAGGTGATGGATAGTAAATTAAACTATTACCTATCCTAGAGTGCCCCCCAGCGCAATTCGTTGTAATGACTTGCGTTGAAAAACCTGCGTTGTAAAGGCACTGCTTGGTAAAAGTTGCGTCGTAAAGGATGTTTTCCCTTCGCGGTCAGTCGATTCAAGTCCTAACGGACAACACTACCGCGATGTGGTATATCAACAAGCAGGAAGGAGTGGGGTCGCATTGCCTTTGCAGAGAGGCTCTGTGTCTCTGGTCCTGGGTTCAGGACCATCAGATTTGTCTGATGGCAAATCATCTGGCCGGAGTTCTGAACGTGCGTGCAGACAGTCTAAGTCGGCAGTTCTCGGCCGACCACGAGTGGAGGCTTCATCCGGAGGTGGTTTGTCACGTCTTTCGGACGTGGGGAACTCCTCAGGTGGACCTGTTTGCCACTCACGAGAACGCTCACTGCCCGTCATTCTGCAGTCTCCAGTTTCCGATGCAGGGAGCTTTGGGGGACGCATTTCAGTTGAGTTGGGGCTCACAACTACTTTATGCGCTTCCTCCCATACCCTTGATTCCTCGGGTTCTGAGGAAGATTCGCCAAGACCGGGCCCAAGTCATACTGATCGCCCCGGATTGGCCAAGAACGGTGTGGTACACAGATCTTCTCCACCTCTCCTCGTGCCGTCCGCTCCGTCTCCCTCTCAGGGCAGAGCTCCTCTCGCAGATGCAGGGGCAGGTTCTACACCCCCACCTCCAGAGCTTACACCTTCATGCCTGGAGATTGAACGGGGCAATATGAATTCTCTCTCTCTCCCGCCTGACGTGGTGGATGTTATTCTTTCAGCCAGGCGGCATTCCACCAAGTCCATTTATTCTTATAGGTGGTCCAAATTTGTTTCATGGTGTGGAGAGAAATCTATTGACCCCTTAAGGGCCCGTTTATCTAACATCCTTCAGTTTGCTCTATCTCTGGCCCAGCAGGGTTTTGCTGTGGCTACTGTGAAGGGCTATTTATCGGCTTTGTCGGCGTTCCTTTGCTTGCCGGATCAGCCGTCTTTGTTAAAGTCTCCTATTGTTTTACGTTTTATTAAGGGCCTTACCAACAAATTTCCGCCCACTCCTTTTATTGTGCCTCAATGGGACTTAAATCTTGTCTTAACCTACTTGATGGGTTCTCCCTTTGAGCCCTTGCACAAGTGTCCCTTGAGACTATTGTCTTTTAAAACGGTCTCCCTAGTTGCTATTACCTCGGCAAGGAGGGTAAGTGAGCTTCAAGCTCTGAGTTCGAAACCCCCTTTCTTTACCATTCATGCTGAAAGAATGGTACTCAGGACCAGGGCTGCTTTTCTGCCTAAGGTGGTAACTCCTTTCCATCTGGGGCAGTCCATTACCCTTCCTTCCTTCTATCCTCCCCCTCACCCTTCCAAGGAGGAGGAGCGGCTTCACCGCCTGGACCCTACGAGGGCGGTGAGCTTTTACCTCGATAGGACTAAAGACTATCGTGTGGACGACCAGCTTTTTGTGGGATTTGCTGGCTGCAAGAAAGGAAGAGCGGTGCACAAGCGCACACTTTCCAGATGGATTATCTTGTGCATCAAGATTGGTTACTCCTTGGCTGGTAAAGAACCTCCAGAGGGTATAAGAGCTCACTCTACTAGAGCAAAGCCTTCTACATCTGCTTTGTTTAGAGGTGTTCATGTAGAGGACATTTGTAGAGCGGCAACCTGGGCCTCCCTCCACACTTTCGCGAAGCATTACTGCTTAGATTCCGAAGTGAGGAGGGATGGTCATTTTGCGCCTTCTGTCCTTCAGAATTTCTTGGTATAGTGGCGAGGACAAGGTGGGGAATCCACTGGCAGATGTATCCTTCAGAAGAACAAGTTACTTACCTTCGGTAACGCTTTTTCTGGTGGATACAGTATCTGCCTGTGGTTTCCTCACTGACCACCCGTCTTCCCGTTTGTCCACTCTTCTATACCTGCAATTCTAGTTATTTTATGGTTATTTCTATCAATGGTAATATTTAATTGTTCTTGCTTATTGCATTTATTTCACACTATGTGTGTTGGTTTGAATACTGTGTACTGTGTATACTGTACCTATTTATGTCGGTCCGTCCGTGTGCCTCGGGGGCACGGAAAAAAAGAGCGGAACTGACGTCATCACGCCGACGAGGCCCTATTATGGATCCAGTGACGTCAGAGAGGTCGCGAGCCGAGTCGTGCCTCTGTAACGTCGTCGACGTCCTCGTCGGCGTGGAGAGCTACAAAAGTTCACGAATGTTGCTGCTGCAGGGGATATTCACAAGGTGAGGAATCCACAGGCAGATACTGTATCCACCAGAAAAAGCGTTACCGAAGGTAAGTAACTTGTTCTTTCGTACTAACTACTTACCCTCTGCAACACCAAACTGACACTAACCTGCACCCTATGACTCATTCGACTGCATCTGAAGAACCACTGAATATCTATTGCATCGCCTAACAGACCTCCACTACAAATAAGTACAATTTAAATCATAAAATATTTTATCGGCTGGCTTATCAAAGAGCAAAATTAGTATATGTGGGAGAACAAGATGAAGAATGTTCACATGCGCACCCTGGTGCAGGCCTTTGGAAAGACAAAGGAAATGTAAACGGGAAAACAAGGAAACCTGCAAAATGAGTCAATTTCCAATTCTGTTCAGAGCATCCAGAAGGATTTAGGTGTCCTTAGCAAGAAAGGCAACACCGCTGATACCATAGCTAAAGAAAGGATGAGGCTTCCTACTAATATGTCACCTCCAGGCAGAGATGAAGCTCAACTACACAAGGGCTCAGTTTCCATCACCAGCACAATCTCCCACCAATACATAGGAAGGACAGTAACCAACCCATGCACTATTGCGCTGGAGCAACCCCAAGCACTAAGACTTACCTCAACAGCTGACTAGAGCTTATGTGCAGGGTCAGAAGACCAGCAACCCCACTATGGTACATGTGGCACAGACAACCCCATATGCCAGCTTCACACAGGTGTGGATAGCAGGTTGCAAGACCTAGCCCCCTAGTAATCTAAGATGTAAGACACGTCTACAGTCATTCCACACCACAAATCCTGACAGTGCCATGGCTCCTTCAAGGACATTCGAATCCAGCCCCTTCCCACGCCCCACTCCCCATGGAGTCACCTGCCTCCTGCATAAAATTCCAACTTGAAACAAAGCACCATACGGACGAGTAATTGGTTAAAGTGCAAAGTACGAAAAAGATTAACATAGCAACATAACATAATAGGTTAAGTGAGGTTGTGACTTAAACGCTAGAGCAGCCGACTTTGAAGCTGGGGAACCAGGTTCGAGTCTGGCGGGAGGCTGGGCAAATCACAAACGGCCACATGTATCATTGCACCCGTTTGCGATTCCTAAATTGCGAAAATTAAGGAATCACAATTTAGAAATCGCAAACTGCAATGCATGAAAAATTCGCATTTTTTTTGCGATTCAGTATTTTTCCTTAATTGCGATTCACAATTTGCGAATCGCAAATAAGGAAAACCCTTCCCATTGATTCCTATGGGCCAAAAGGCCCATAGGAATGAATGGGAAGGCATTCACATTTTGCAAATTTCAAATTGAGATTCGCAAAATGTGAATGCAATTTCAAGGGTGCAGGGGGGGTCCAAAGAACCCCTCCCTGCACCCCTGAAATGTAACTTCAAATGCAATTTACACACACACAAGTGTGTGTAAATTAATACTTTCAAAAATGCAATTTGTGCATATTTGAACGTTTTCGGTAAATTAGCACGAAGGTCAACTTCATGCTATTTTACCACTTCCAAATTGCGAATTCGCAATTAAAAAATGATCATGCATTGCATTTAAGACATCTGAAATTGCGATTTCTTAAATGCAATCGCAATTTTATAAATCACAACATGGTTGCAATTCCTAAAATTGCGAAATGCATGATGCATTCCAAATTAGTCAATTGCATTCGCAAACGGCCGAAAATTGCGATTCGCACCGTTTGCGAATGCAATTGACTTTGATGCATGTGGGCATTAATCTCCCCATGACTAGGAATGAATGTGTCCATCTGTAATACAGCTGGTGCTCGTGTAAAGCTCTCTGATAATATAAAACTGCAACAAAAGAAAAGCCCATGGTTTCATACTTAGTAAAAAACATCTAAGCACGGTTTGTTTCTAAGCTTGCGGTGAAAAGAAAATTAGGTGAAACTCCCTGAATTTTGGTGGGCAGAAGAGAACTCCCCCCCTCGCCCCCCACCTCCCCCACTCATCTGCAACACTTCATCTGACGTTTTCACCACAGACCTAAACACAAGAAGGATGTAAGTCAAAATGATTTACCCGCAGTGGCCGTCATCAATCAAATAAGTGTTCCTCATATTTATAACCTCTGTCTGGTTCGACGCCAAGGCCTCGGTGTTGAGTGGATGTCAGTAGCGTCCCATGATAGAGACCACATCTTTAAGAATCGCACACACGCTTCATAACATTTCCATTGCTCTTCATTTATAGAGGTTGAGGGGTGAAAAGGGCAGAGGTGGGCACTACTTACCGGCCTTTAGAAGGGCGTCCATGCTGAGGTCCCACAGAGCCTTAAAGGAATCGGCAGAAACTTCAGAGGGTGCAGCCAGGAGCTGGAGGCGATGAGTAAGAAGGGTGGTGAGCGAGGGAGATAAAAAGAGAGAGAGAGAGTGAATGAGCAGGAGAAAGAAGGAAAAGGAGGAAAAAAGTAAGCGAGAGAGAAAGAGTAAAAAAGAGATAGATGTTCAGTTCAACAGGCTAAGAAAGCACATTCTGTACTCCGTAGCCAAGGTATGTGTGTTTCCAAGGTCTAGGATGATGTTTCCTGTGCAATTCACCTTGTTTGCACTGCTCACCACTGGAACGACAGAAAGCGCTGGAAGTCAACCTTGAGGTGTTTGTGGGTCTCAGATCTAGAATGCCAAGGAGCAGCACACTTCCATTCAGGATTGGGGTGCATCAGTGCCATTATGTGGGGAGGATTGCAGTACTGGAAAAGCAGAACACGTAGAAGTGGAGACTGACTTGAACCCGCACAGCTGTGTGACCTTCAGAACTAGAATAACAAGGGGGCCCCCAAGTATGGACTGTGATGCATTGCTAGACGTGCGTTATTGGTCGCAGTTCTGGACCACAAGGAGATGATGCAAGTGTAGGTGCCTGTGCTTCGGATGTGCGTTCGTGCGTGTATTTATGTGTGCTGCTCATACCTGCGTCTGCCTCCCAGTACCAGACTGGGAGGGTGCTGCATGTTACAGTTCCGGTGCCCTGTCAGAGTTCTATGAAGGTCAGTCACACTACGGGAATAGTAGAGGGTACAGCAGATCAAAAAACAAGACCCATTTGCAGACCTGTGTATGGTCCCTGGATTTAAATAACTGTGTATGTTCTTGGATATGGCTACAGTGCTTTTGAGGAGCTGTGGATACCCTTAATTTCTGCTATAGCTAGGCTCGAGTTTTGGGCCGGAGCAGGACACTGCGGATGATTGCTTGATTACTAAGCAGCTTTTTGCAGACATATTTACAATGCTCATTAGGTAAAAGCACATTACTCAGGAGGCCGGCTGGCAGATTAAAGCGAGGAGGCAGGCCTCCTGGGCCTTGTGTTTGTGAGTTTGATATATTCGAAGTTCCGCCCGCCAGCGGCAGCTCTTGCACTGCAGTAGAAGCAAGAGTGCGTGTTACCTGAAAGAGCCAGCGCAGAACAGGCAGAGGACAAGGCAGAGAGCGGTACAGGAAGCCCAGGAAACCATCTCTGATAAAGGAGATCTGCTGATGAAAGGCGGAGCTGAAACAGACAAAAAAGTATCATAGTCAGGCATTTGTAGAAAAGTTTTTAATTGCCAGTGGGAAGCACAGTCAAACAGGGCTGGAGATAAGCATGGGCAGTGTGGGCAGTTACCCAGGGTCTCGCACTCAGCCCGCCAGCATGGGGCCCGCACCAGTTTAACACACCACCAGCCCTCTTGCACTCTTACCAATTCAATTCAAAGAAAGGTGTCTCCTTGCAAATGGAGGGACTGGGCCTCTTAGGGATGATGTCCCAGTTGCAAGGAGATGCATTTTGCGGGTTTGTACTGCAATTAGGCCTCCTGCCCTGCTGTCCATTCAGAGACACTGTGGGACACCCATTGTCAGCACTTTAGCGCCCCACAGGTTTAACTCTCAGCCCCCAAGCAATTCTCACACCTTCAGCGCAAAATGGACTGTAAAAGAGGTGCTTGTAGGTGGCTGAGAGGCAGAGCTGTGGCACAGGAGAAGTCTGAACAAAGCATCTTCTGGAGCCCTGAAAATGTCACATATGCAAATTAGAGGGGCCTCGCACATTCCTTTTCGGCCCAGGGCCCCAGAAATCTTAGCACCAGCTCTGCCGTCAAATATTATAATTAGCCGCTGTGCAACTGGCTTTAAAGGTGGAATGCCATGTTACTATTCTCTGTAGATTATAAATAACGTGGTCAGAAGAGTATGCACATTAGAGACGGTTTAACCCTTTCGCTGCTAGGCCTTTTCCTCCGTGCTATGCCTTTTTTTGGCTTTTTTGGGTAGTTTGCGCTTAGGTCCCTGTAACTTTTTGTGCACATAAGGTATCCACGCCAAATTTGCACCCTTTTCTTCCAACATCGTAGGGATTTTAAAGGTACACAGGGTTTGTGGTCCCGGGTTCGCAACATCTAGAGGAACCTAAAAAACCCAGACATTTCTGAAGACTAGACACCTGTGGGAGTCGAGGAAGGTGTGGCTTGCGTTGATCCCCCAACATTTTCCTTCCAAGAATTTGCTGCGAATCTCAAATTCAGCTAAAAAGTCACATTTTCCTCTAATATCTGTGTGGGAAAGTTGTGGGATCACCACATGGCACAAATGTCCTACCACTCAGCATTCCCCTTAGTCTTCCGATAAAAATGATACCTTACTTGTGTGGATGGGCCAAGTGCCTATGACATGGAAGGCCCAAAAACATATAGAGATTGAGGGGGGCCCAAAGATAGTCAAAAAGGGCCGTTTGTTTGTACGTTTTTAGGCTGACGCTACTTTGAGCACCCACACAAGTGAGGTATCATTCTTCCTGGGAGACCAAGGGGAATAATGGGTAGTAGAAAATATGTGTCAGTGCGGTGATCCTACAACTTACCCAAACAGAAATGTCAAGAAAATGTGACTTTGTAAGTTAATTTGAGGTATGCAGGGGATTCTGGGTAAGAAAACGCTGGGGGATCCATGCAAGCCACACTGCCAGCCAAGAGTCAGTACACGCACACCACCATCCACACACACCACCAGCCAAGTGACATCTACGCACACCGCCAGCCAAGCACCATCCATGCACACGGTCAGCCAGGTGCCATCCATGTACACCGCCTGCCAAATGCTATCAATACACACAGTCAGCCAATCAATATCCATGCACACTGCCAGCCAGGCGCCATCCACGCACTCCGCCAGCCAAGCACGGCCGGACTGAGACCAACAACTAGCCCTGGCAGATTGCTGCTCCAATGGCCCTGGGAGGTAGGGGGTGTGCTAGTAAAAAGCACCGCTCCCGCTTGTGTTACTGGGGCCCGATATTGCAGCACTGTGGCAAAATCGCCCCCCAGTGACAAAACCGTCCATGTGGCCAGAAAACCAACCTCCACCCCTCCAGCACACCAGAGAAATGTCCGGTGACCGCGAAGGCCAGTCTAGACCTGCAGCCAAGTACCAGCCATGTACAAAGCCAGCCAAGCACCACTCCACGCACAGCACCAGGCAAGTGCCAATCTACACACACCATTATCAAGCGCAAGTCCACCCACACCATTAGCCAAGTACATGTCCACATACACGCCAGCAAAATGCCAGACAAAGGTCAGTACATGCAGAACGTCAGCCAAACTCCAGTTTATACACACACAAACTCTCCTTTGTTTCTAGTGGATTTCTGCCCCCGCCTCGGTGCAGATGTGAATAAAAATATCACTGAAACATCCGAAATGTGGCAATTTTTTCATGGGTGAGAGCATTGGCATGCCCATTTTGGGCAGCCCACTACCCTGTACGCGTAAAGAAAAATCCCTGGTGCTTAATGTGCTTTCTGCTCACCAGGGGCCAGATCGGGGGCTATTGCCCCATCTGCCTCCGGGGGGGGCAGAAAGACTGTGAAATTTTGCTGGGGGGGGGGGCTTTGCCCATCTTGGGCAGCTCGCATCCCTAAATCAAATTAAAAAACCCTGGCTGCTAGTGGGCTTTCTGCCCCCCGGGAGGGCAGAAAGATTGGAATTTTGCTGTGATGTGGGGGTGGGGCATTGGCATACCCATTTTGGGCACCCCCCACCCTTAAATCAATAAAAGAAAAATCCCTGCCTTCTAGTGGGATTTCTGCCCCCGGGGCCAAAAAAACTGGAAATTTGCTGGGGGGGGGGGGGGGCATTGGCATGCCCATCTTGGGCAGCCCCACCCCATAAACACATTTTTAAATATATCCCTGGCTTCAAGTGGATTTTCTGCCCCCTGAAAGGGCAGATTGGGGGCTGCTGTCCCAATCTGCCCCCGGGGGGGGGGGCAGAAAGGCTGGATGTTTGCTGGGGGGTCAGGTTGGGGCATCGGCATGCCCATCTTGGGAAACCTCCACCCCATAATCATATTTTTAAAAATCCATTGGTTTTAGTGGCTTTTCTACCCCAAAGACTGATTTTTTCCAAAATATTTTGGGGGGAGCAAAGGCCCTTGTCCAAGAGGCCGCTTCCCCCTCCCTGGTGCCTAGTAGGTGGATCCCTGCTTGGGGATCACCCTTCTGGGGCAATCCCCAAGCAGGAATCCACTGGGGAGGGGTACCATTGGAAAGGGGATTCCCCTTTCCACTGATACCTCTCCTGACTTTCTAGATGCTTGGGGGGCTGAGATAGAAAGCATGTAGAAAGTGAAACTAAAATGAGCCTATAGTCTCTTTCAGTTTCGGTTTCTGTGCAATTACGTGAGCGCGACGTGAGCGCTGATCGTCATTGCACAGAAACCAAAGAGACAGCCTCGGGAGCTGGTGAAGCCCTTCCCTAGCTCCCGGGGCTGTGGGGGGCGGGGGCGGGGGGGGAGGAGGGAATCCCTCTGATCCCTCTGCTGCCCGCATAAGAGGGATTCCCTATGTCATGTGATCGGATGGCCGGTGGCCATCCGATGCACCAAAGGGGTTAAGTCATGGGCAAAGTGGCCTTTGAGGGCTCCCCCTGATAGAACCAGCTCTGTTCTACAGAGAGTCTTGCAATGATGACCTTCAAACATTCTTAAATATTATTGTTTTAAATAATGTTTATCTTCAATTTATTTTTAATATATGTTGTGTGTGAAAGTCTATAACAGATATTTTGCAGAGAAATGTTGTGTTTATGTTTCATCCAACATCCATAAAAAAGTTTCTTTTAGATCAAAACAGGACCTCACAAATGAGAAATGGGAGGGTGTCACAGATTATTTGTAGTAACGTTAGTGAGCTGCTGCTGTGTTAAAATATTGAAGCACACACCAGTATCCCTGAATATTAGATGTAAACACGTTTGGCTACAGAGGGTATGAAAAAACTAAAATTGGATTATAAATTCAAAGTTCTTCTGAACAGGAACCCCCAAAATATGTTTGGTCCAGGGCCCCCATAATCCTTAAAATGTCCCTAATGCACATTGTGGAGAGTTGGTCTATGTCTACAAAGCGACCAGAGGTGTCCAGCTTTTGGGCGACATCTCTCTTCTCTCAAATTTCTCTGTTCTAATCAAGGCTCAAAACGCTAGCATTATAGACGTGTCTGTGTGAGTTCTTTGACTCTTCCACAAGGCATACTTCGTTCACCTCATATATTTCAGCTAAACTCCAGTTACTGAACAATCACTTCCACACTACCAAATCCCTGATAAACATCTTATTTATGAGTAAGCTTCTCTACTCACTCTTAATAGGCAAAGGATCTAGGGGCGCATCACCACTTTCAATTAGCATCAGCATTCAATTTCATTTTTGCCTTTCCATATTAGTATTTAAGTGTTACTACATTTTAATCCATGTTATTTGCTTGCTGATTCTACACATGAACACGTGGCCCTAACTTTCAGACAAATCCCTGATCATGTGCCAATGCTGAGACAGGCTATAATTCTGACCCACCTATAACTGTTCACTGTCCATGCCCCTCACCCCCATAACTCACGATCTATTCTCACAGAAGTACTATGATTGTATGTTCTTTTAATCGCTAAACCTCTATGTGCTTATTTTAAGTGTAGATATTCTGAGTTCCTAGCTCCTCTCTATTGGAACACACTGCCCCTCAAATTTCAAGCTGAACCCACTCCTTCATGTCCATTATCAAGGCATTATTCCCCAGACATGAGAACTTTTATCAGTACCAATCCACACCACAACCCTGGCCAGCTCTTCAACTCAAACTCTGGGACTTGTAAAAACAAATCTATCGATTTGAGTCTAAAAGTATGGGAGCACACCAGCAGTGGTACAGCAAATAAATACACTTTCACCTGGCTAGAGATAGGTGCTTTGCTTCACACACTTTTTTTGTCGCAGACAACAGAGCAATCACCTGCTCATCTGTTCTCCGTCTCCCTCAGTACAGAAACAAAAAGCTATCCTAACTATTCCTCAACTGCAACCGCCAGCAGAATGATAACCTACTCCGCTTATTGAATCCAGGGAACGTGCTTACCTCTCTGTCTGTTGCACATACACACAACTTCCAGCCCTCCGCCCCAGGAAACCTTGTAACAGACAAGAAGGAGGCAGGGACTCCCTAAGGAAAAGAAACAAGATTACAGGGGGCACTGTGGAAACAGAACCTCAGTGAATGACGCTCGGATACACAGTAGAAGACAAACACTCATATAATGACATTGGGTCAGTAGATAACACACGGGACAATCAACTTGAAAACAGCAGAAACAGGCTGGAAGAGACTTATCTGCCCAGTTATTGACTGAGAGAAAGAGAGAGGATCAGTGTAGCAAATGGGGCCATTAGAACAAAGATCAGGAGCAATACACCCAGACAACAAAAAAGAAGAATCATAAATACAGAACTAAGAAGAATCTGACACACCCTGCTTAGGTCGTTTGGATGGGCACAAGATCCGTCACCTTGTCCGACACCAGTTAGGAGGTGGCTGCAAAAATGAAACAGCCCTACACAACAAACTGCAGGGAAAACCCATCCAATAATTCTGAAACAGGTTAGCGACTCACAAGATATGTCTCTCTCTACGAAACATCACCAAAGGGAAAACATTCACCTTGAAATCAAACCACTCATGCCTTCTGTTAGACCTGGCATCATTGGCGTGAGTCTCCCTTCCATTTTTGACGGATTGCCTCCTCTGGTTTGATATGTTTTTGCTGGTTATATGTTTTGGGCACTGTGCCACTGCTAATCAGTGCCACAGTGCAAGTGCTCCCTATGTTAAATTGATATACTAATTGGATTCCATGATTGGGTTATTTGATTTATCTGTCAGCCCCTAGTACAGTGCACCATGTGTGCCCAGGGCTTGTAAATCAAATGCTGCTGGTGGGCATGCAGCACTAGTTGTGCCACCCACAGAAGCAGCATGTAAAGTGTGTCTCAGGCCTGCCATTGCAAGGCCTGTGTGCAGTCTAGCACTGCTCTGTAGTTGTGTAAACCGCACTCCTGTGTTAATATGCTGAGTTTTTTAGACAATCTAAATCAATTTATGAAAGGTTTAGGGAGTTCCCTGCTGAGGGTTGTGCCCACAACCCTTATCGTGAAAACTGCTCTGCCTAGACCTGGACACATCCGGACCTGCAGGGTGCTCCACCTCTGTCCCAAGGGTTTCTGTTTAAATGAATCTGCATAGTGCTATTACTCTGAGAATTTTCTCTGTATTTCTGTGAAAAAGGACTCAACAAGTATTCAAAATGAATATTTTATGTTCATGTATTCTGAAATAAAGTTTTTGTTCAACTTATTGTAGATGAAACATACAAAACATTTCAATGAAAGTGAAACAAATTGAAATTATATTTCATAATATTAACAGAATTAGATAAAAACCCAATGCATTACGGGTTCAAATGAACCCTTCCTCAGCGCAGTCTAGCACTGTCATGTCGACCTGGCCAAGTGCACCCACTTGTCAATAAATTGAGAGAAGACCCCACAGGTTCCAGGGAACAGGGTACTAAGGACAATTTAAAGTCAAAGGAAGATCCCTGGACAGGTTAATCCTATAACACTCACTCGCAGTATATAATTACAATGGAAATAATGTCGGGATCACTGATCACAGACTAGTTTGTAACGTTCATAGTTTTTTATTATAAAAAGCATATATATTGAATAAAATTTCAGTATGAAATGAATTATACTGAAAGCATAAAATAAACTAAACAGATTTCATATACAACACACCACAATATCAATAAAATTAAAAGCGGTTGGACACAATTATATTAAATTATACAGCACAATCATTTGAAAAATACACATTTTCTACATAGGCAGTACACTTTTCATCTTTCGGGAAAGAAGATAAAAAGGATAAAGAAAGATAAAAAGAAGAAGAAAGGAGAAACCCCACATACAGATAAAATACCAAATGTTTCAACGGATAATTCAATTCAACCGCCTTCAAGAAGATATGTGGAGATTTCTGGTATTACAATGTGCAAAATATCCAGAGTCCCAGAGGCTTGAATTTCATACAAAAAAAAGCGTCGACGCGTTTCGGTGTATCAGACCATTAATGTGGTTACACCTTCATCAGGACAATTTCATTTGGGGTCATCTCATTCAGTCAGCAGATATCCATGCTCAGAATGAGGATGCTAATTCTATGTCACGGTGTAGGTCAGTTTATTCCCACCGCCTCATGAGGGATTGGAAAGGTACAGCTCGGTCCAATCGATTAAAAAAAAGTTGTATGGAGTATGGCTTCCATCACTCCTAGACTCGAGATCGTTGTTCTCTGTTGATAGATTATATTCTTCATATGGGTGGACGCAGGAGCCCTTATATTATTGGAGGTGTCACTTTCCCCGTGGTTCGCTTTATTTTTCTGACACTTGTCTTGCTTCGAGGTAAGGATTTTATAGGGATTCACGTGTGTCTTTTTGATCTTCCTGTAGTGCTCGCCACGGGTACAGCCCTTCGCGTTCTTTCCGTTTGGTCTACTAATCAGTGCCACAGTGCAAGTGCTCCCTATGTTAAATTGATATACTAATTGGATTCCATGATTGGGTTATTTGATTTATCTGTCAGCCCCTAGTACAGTGCACCATGTGTGCCCAGGGCTTGTAAATCAAATGCTGCTGGTGGGCATGCAGCACTAGTTGTGCCACCCGCAGAAGCAGCATGTAAAGTGTGTCTCAGGCCTGCCATTGCAAGGCCTGTGTGCAGTCTAGCACTGCTCTGTAGTTGTGTAAACCGCACTCCTGTGTTAATATGCTGAGTTTTTTAGACAATCTAAATCAATTTATGAAAGGTTTAGGGAGTTCCCTGCTGAGGGTTGTGCCCACAACCCTTATCGTGAAAACTGCTCTGCCTAGACCTGGACACATCCGGACCTGCAGGGTGCTCCACCTCTGTCCCAAGGGTTTCTGTTTAAATGAATCTGCATAGTGCTATTACTCTGAGAATTGTCTCTGTATTTCTGTGAAAAAGGACTCAACAAGTATTCAAAATGAATATTTTATGTTCATGTATTCTGAACTAAAGTTTTTGTTCAACTTATTGTAGATGAAACATACAAAACATTTCAATGAAAGTGAAACAAATTGAAATTATATTTCATAATATTAACAGAATTAGATAAAAACCCAATGCATTACGGGTTCAAATGAACCCTTCCTCAGAGCAGTCTAGCACTGCCATGTCGACCTGGCCAAGTGCACCCACTTGCCAGTCCCTAAACCTTCCCTTTGCTTCATATTAGATACCCCTATGGTAAGCCCAAGGGCAGGGTGCATTGTAAGTATAAAATAGGACATGCTCTGATGTGTGTAGCATGTTCTAATAGTGAACTATAGCCATTTTTTTTGCCGCTTTCCTCACTGCTGCCTAGGACGCCCCAGCCGCCGCTGGGCCGCCACTTTCCCGCCTCTGACTCCCGGCGGCCACGCCCCCCTCCTGCCCATTCACCGCCCCGCTTCCGCCACCCAGCTGCTCCTCCCTCCCGGCTCCTGACTTATGCCGCCCACACGCACGCGCAGCGGGCGCGCCGATTGTGCGCCGAAGGCAAGCCCGTCTGCGCCCGTCCGAGCCTGGACCGCGCCCAGTGCCAGGACCCCTGGCCCCCGCCTAAGTAATATGACCCGACAGACCTACGACGCCGCCGCCCTCAACGCACTCAATGCCGGCCGGAACCGCGCCTGCTGCCGGGCCACCCCGAGACGCATCCACGGACCCTTCACCTGCAAGGCCTGCAAGTTCACCTGCCTCCAAACCTGCACCGCACCCGCCAAGCCAAGCACCAGCAAGACCCACCTCAAGTGCATCCTGCTCAACACCCGCTCCGTCCACAGACACGCCGTGGAACTCTGGAACCTCCACGACACAACATCACCAGACGTCGCCTTCCTCATGGAAACCTGGATGAACGTCTCCTCAGCCCCCGACATCGCCATCGCCATACCGGACGGGTACAAGATCATCAGGCGGGACCGCGTCAACCAGACCGGAGGAGGCATCGCCATCGTCCACAGGAACACCATCCGCATCACGACCGACTCCAACGACACCTTCGCCGCCGCCGAGCACCTCCACTTCCAGATTCACACCGACTCAAAGACGACCCTCAGAGGCACCCTCGTCTACAGGCCCCCGGGACCACGCACACAATTCAGTGAAGACATCACGGACTTCATCAGCCCGCACGCCCTCCCCTCCGCCGACTACATCCTCCTAGGGGACCTCAACTTCCACCTGGAGAACAACAAGGACCGCAACACCGCCGCCCTGCTGGACAACCTCGCCAACCTCGGACTCAAGCAACTGGTCAACACCCCCACCCACTACGCCGGCCACACGCTTGATCCCGTCTTCTCATCCAGCAAGCACATCACCTTCAGCCACTCCACCGGACTCCACTGGACCGACCACAGCTGCGTCCACTTCAGCTTCAGAAGAATCACGACCCACCACCACCCGCAACAGGTTCCCCACAGAAGCTGGAGCAAGATCACCGCCGACCAGGTCACCACCTCCCTCAGCCAGAACCCACCCGCCAGAACAACGGACCCCAACGAAGCAGCCCGCAACTTCACGCAGTGGCTGACCGCCTGCGCCAACGACCTCGCACCACTGAAGAACCCTCCCAGCAGACCCAGAAGCAAGAAGGCATCCTGGTTCACCGACGAACTCAAGGACTCCAAGAAGACCTGCCGCACCCTCGAAAAAGCCTGGCTCCTCGACCAGACCACTAACAACATGACCGCCTTCAAACACGCCACCCGCAAGCACCACCAGCTTTATCCGCACCACCAAGAAGAAATCACTGAAGGAACGACTGGACAACAACGCCCAAAACAGCAAAGAACTCTTCAGCATCGTCAAGGAGTTCTCCAACCCCAGCACCGGCAACAACGACATCACTCCGTCACAAGATCTCTGCGACTCCCTCGCCTCGTTCTTCCACCGCAAGATCGCCGACATCCACAACAGCTTCGGCGCACCATCCACGCACCCAACCGTCGAACCAACGCCCCCCACCACCACCCTCCGCACCTGGACCACGGTGACCACCGATGACACAGCCCGCACGATGAACACCATCCACTCCGGATCTCCTACCGACCCCTGCCCCCACCACGTCTTCAACAAGGCCGACTCCACCATCGCACCCCAACTCCGGAACATCATCAACACCTCCTTCAACACCGCCACCTTCCCGGAGAGCTGGAAGCATGCCGAGCTCAGCGCCCTACTGAAGAAACCAACAGCGGACCCCACCGACCTCAAAAACTTCCGCCCCATCTCGCTCCTCCCTTTTCCTGCTAAAGTCATCGAGAAGATCGTCAACAGACAGCTTGCCGCCTTCCTCGAGACGAACGGATCCCTTGACCCCTCGCAGTCCGGTTTCAGAGCCAACCACAGCACCGAGACCGCCCTCATCGCAGCCACCGACGACATCCGAGCCCTGCTCGACAACGGGGAAACAGCGGCACTCATCCTCCTGGACCTCTCTGCAGCGTTCGACACTGTCTGCCACCGCACCCTAGTTCAACGCCTCAGCAACATCGGCATCCAAGAGAAGGCACTGGAGTGGATCATCTCGTTCCTCGCCGGAAGAACACAGAGAGTCCGCCTCCCCCGTTTCGATCCGAGGCCACCGAAGTCATCTGCGGCGTACCGCAAGGATCATCACTCAGCCCCACCCTCTTCAACGTCTACATGAGACCTCTTGCAGCCATCGCACGCCAACACAACCTCAACATCATCTCCTACGCCAACGACACCCAGCTGATCCTCTGCCTCACCAGAGACCCCGACACCGCCAGAACCAGCCTACACGAAGGGATGAAAGACGTCGCCGAGTGGATGAAGAACAGCCGCCTGAAACTGAACTCAGACAAGATGGAAGTCCTCATCCTTGGACCATCGCCCTCCGCCTGGGACGACTCCTGGTGGCCCCCCGCCCTGGGCACCACTCCCAAGCCAACAGACCACGCACGCAACCTGGGCTTCATCCTGGACTCCTCACTCTCGATGACCAGACAAGTCAACGCCGTCTCCTCATCATGCTTTCCCACCCTACGCATGCTTCACAAGATCTTACGATGGATCCCGACCGAAACCAGGAAGACGGTCACCCAGGCACTCGTCACCAGCCAACTGGACTACGGAAACACCCTCTACGCCGGAACCGCAGCCAAGCTACAGAGAAGACTCCAGTGCATCCAGAACGCCTCCGCCCGACTCATCCTGGACATCCCCCGACGCAGCCACATCTCCGGCCACCTGAGAGACCTGCACTGGCTCCCCGTCAACAAGAGGATCACGTTCCGGCTCCTCACCCACGCACACAAGTCTCTCCACGACCTGGGCCCCAAGTACCTCAACGACCGCCTGACCTTCTACACGCCCACCCGCCAGCTACGGTCTACTAGCCTCGCCCTCGCCGCAGTACCACGCATCCGAAGAGCCACCGCCGGAGGCAGATCCTTCTCCTACCTGGTGGCCAAGACATGGAATTCCCTCCCCATCCACCTTCGGTTGACCCAGGACCATCTCGCCTTCAGGAGACAACTCAAGACCTGGCTGTTCGAGCAGTAGCGGACCCTTTTCCCCCAAGCGCCTTGAGACCCTTCCGGGTGAGTAGTGCGCTATACAAGTGTCTTGATTGATTGATTGATTGATTTTTGTTTTTCACTATTGAAGGCTACCTGTTCTCATAGGCCAGAATGGGCAGTTAGATTATTACGTTCTTATAATCCTAACTGACTCAGGGAACATGGTAGAAATTCGAATTTAGAATGCCTGAACTCTAATAATAAAATACAACTTTTAGTAAAGTTTATTTTAATATTCTGTGTTTGCAAATACCACTTTTAAAAAGCAGGTATTTGCTTGACTAACCATTTGAGCCTGCCTCTGCTGGGTTGTGTATTCCTTGTCTGGGTTTGTGAGTGACAGGGCTGGGGGATTCCAGAAGTCAGGCTGGGACAGCCCAGTGGTGAATAGAGAGATCTGCATCTAGATGGGAGGGAGGAGTTGCACCTGGGACCTGAATAGGGCTGGGCCTTCCCTCTACAATGCTGGCTCCACCCCCTGTGGCTTGTCTGATGTCTCTGCCCTGCACTGTGAAAGGAGAGGAGGAATCATGTTAACAGAGTGCTCTAGAGCTGTATCTACCCTCCCCTGTGCTGGCTCAACCTCCTGTGGGGTGGCTGATGTCTATGCCCTGCACAGTGAAAGGAAGAAGAGAGTCATGTAAACAAAGTTCTCAGGAACTGGTTTGGACTAGGCAGAGGCTTCTCTGCCTTCAGAGAACAAAGAGTTTTGGGGTATAAATATTGGGACCCTGATCCTAAGAAATTAGATCACTTCTGGACAAGAAACCTTTCTGCCAAGGAGAAGATCCAAGGAAGCTGCAGGAGTTTGGACTGCCCCTCTACCAGTGTGCTGTTTGCTGGATTGGCCTGCAGTGGTTGCTTCATTGCCAAGGGAAAGGAGAAGGAACTTTGTAAGGACTTTCATCTACAGAATATTCTCCAGGGGCTTGAACTGTGCTTGCCTCCTGCTGAAGTCTCAGGGACAAAAGACTTCACCTCAAGCTCCCTCTTGAATTTCCTTGCTGGGAATTCTGACTCCAGACACTTGCGTGCCGATGGGAGCTGGAAGCGCGACGCATCGAGGAGAAGCGTGTCATCGCCGCAGCTGAATCGTCGCATCGCCGGAGAAGCGAACCTTCACGGCATCTCCCAGGAAGCGTGTGTACATTGAAGCTGCCTGCTGTCGCATCACCGGAGAAGCGTGATGCCATCGAGAGAGTCGCTATCGCATCACCGGAGAAGCGTGGCGCAGGGCCTGTCGCGGCTCCAAAGTACAGAGTCGTTGCAAGGCTGCCAGGGCGTCATCGCATCGTCATCGGATCGCCGCATCAAGGGCGTCATCTTCTCGCATCGCAACCGGATCATCGCATCGCATCAAGGCGCCATATTGCCCACCGTAACGGGCCTGCAGGCCGAGAATCTACGCATCACCTCTGCACCGGTAAGGCTCACGACGAGTCCCCTACTCTGCGCAAGCATTGAGGCAGGACGCAATCGTTCCCCCGGGTCACGGAACCGACGTATCTCCCCTTTTGCGAGCCTTTTGTTTACTTTGCGTTACGCATCCAGGTACTTTGTTGAGAACTTTGTCGCATTTATCATCAACTTGAACTAAGCAACTTTAATCATCTTTTAAGCAATCCTAAGTGTAGTATTGTGGATTTTTGTCATTTGTGGTCTTGTGTTTAAGTCTATATAAAGAATACTTATTTTTATAAAACCTATGTTGTGTCCATCTGTAGTGTTTTCACTGTATTACTGTGTATATTCACAAATGCTTAACACACATAAGCCTGTCTGCTCGTGCCAAGCTACCAAGGGGGTGAGCAAGGGTTATTAAGGAGTGTAATCCCCTTATCCTGACTTAGAAGTAAGGGTCCCTATTTGGACAAAGGTGAATACCATTGCCAACTAGAGACTGCCAGATCTAACACCTTCTAGGACCAAGGGAAAGCTGAATATCCTACACATTCTTGCCTTCAGGAGAGAACTTCTATCAGGTAAACTCTGAATTACAGAAATCAATCTGCCAACAATGACTTATTACAGAAAGCCCCTCTCTACTTTTCTCCTGAAGCAAGACCCCCAGAGGTAGTATTGTTACGGGCAAATACAAGTTTTCGGTGTGTCTAGGCCCAAAATTATATCATCTTCAATGTCAAAATCAAATAATTCCAGCCCCAAAGACTGTCTCCAAACCCGACCCTAACCACGCCTTGGTGGTGGTATTCTATTCTCTATCTCAATATTGGTTCACACTGCCTTTCTGATCTCTTTACATATGCATATCTGGACTTTTCACTCTCTTGACTCGGAAGTATACTCCACTCCTGGTTTTCCTGTGACTGGTCTTGTGACTGTTGGTTTCCCTGGTCTTCCCCTTTCTTAGTCACAGTTCTGCCTTCCCCTCATTGGTGGTTCCCCGATTCCATGCATATGGTTGATTCCTTGCACCTGGCTTTCTCCCTGCGCCCGTGCTCCTCCCCTGGGCCTCCTGCTATTTCTGCTTTGTGAGCCCAGAGTGCAGCAGCTCACATCTGACTTTGCTGCTTATTCTACTTGCTCTCTGTCTGATCCTGTAGCTAAAGTAAAGGCTTGCCTTTGATTTCAGTTTTTATTGTTGTTTGAGTCTGTGTTCCTGTTCTGATTATTTATTTGTCTCTGTTGCCTGTCTTTTGTTCACCCTGCCTCTTTTGTTACAATTTGCCTTGACCCTAGTTCTGACTGCACACGTCAGAGCTGTCTGGTATATGTTGATTCCTTGTCTTGTATTTCTGTGTTCCTGTTCTGACAGCATATCCCTGTCCTGTGTTAGCCAGTGTGTAGGTTTCCAGTATATTCAATTGTGTATGTTCCAGTCCAGTTCCTGACCCTTATTTCAGTCCAGATTTTCCCTGAGCATAGTTCCTGTTTCTGTGTACCTTCCACTGTTCTGCTTTGTCTTCTTGTGTGTATATATTATCCTGGTTTTCATTGCTTCCAAGAGAGCAAGTTAGACTCCAAGGGTTGTGCCTCTGGCACAGAGAACCACCCAGCACTCCTTCTCCATCGGAGTTTCTAGGTGTATCCCTGAACACTGAGATTAATCTGCTCCTAGCCTTCTTGTAAGATCTTTTTCATCCCAAAGAGAGATCCCTTCCGAGGAGCAGACAAACTATCATTTATGATAGTTTGTCTAATGTTTCATGCTTTTTCTCTTCCTGTTGTGTACTTGTCCTCACAATTTTCCCTGCAGACTTCCAGTTTCTTACTCACTGCCTGTTCCAACTTGCTTCTGTTCTGCTTTTCTCCCAGCCTTCAGGTACTCTATTATTAATATTTAATCTTTTCTAGAAAGCCTTTGTCCCTGTATAGAGTAAGCTCCCCCATTACCTTGTTTTATTGTTAACTCAGCTAGTATCCCTGACAGATTGTCCGGGACAATCCGTGAACTCAGCTAGTCTCCTTGACAGATTTTCCCGAACAAGCTAGATCCCTGATAGAAAACAGATTGTCCCAACCTAGCTAGATTCCTTCCCGACACTTTCACCCCCTACATCTACTCTCTGTATTTGAGCAGCCATGAAGAGGGTTCCTAAAGATTATTATTGAGACATTAAGTTTAAGGAAATTCGTGGGCCTCGTAAAGTTCTAACCCCCAGTGTGTGCAGAATTAGCCTCTGTAGGGCCGATGTCGAAACACAGCAAAGAAGAAAGGCTTCCTTTGTCCCATTCACATAATCAAGTAATTGACCACATTACACAAAGTCACACGCACAGCGGACATCTGATAAAATGTGCGATCTGGGATGAGCCAAGTGCGTAGGAATGTGAGGGCTATGATGAATGGGGTACACACTTGTTATTTTGGTGTCTGACTGACAACACGTGCTATCTAAATGCAGGGCTCCCATCAACTTGACCAAACTACCTCTAAGGGAGATTGTTGGGCCTCTTGTGAATCAATTAATTACCAATGCGAGAGACTTAGTATAATGGTTAATTAATTTTTTCCAAAAATGAATAATTCAACGAGTCATATTTTTTTATTAGAATAGAAATGGAGCATATTTCTATCGAACAAGGAGCTGTCCAGTTGTTCGTGATAGAGCCTGATGAAAGGAAAACGCCGTCTTCTTAATCCATTTGTGAAAGAATCTGACTTTTATCTGACAATTCAAAGACTATGATATCCTTGAATAATTCTGATCTTCTAAAATAGAATGTCAGTGCCGTTTTAAAGAATCTGCTCGACCAGACAGGACATGACTAAAAAGATCCCTGAAGTAAAATAGTTTGAAGGAAAAATAGGGCACCATCTTGGATAATAATGACACATGAGCAAAGAAACACTGCACCTGGAAGCGCAGACAAAGGCTTTTTCAACAGGTGTAGCCTGTAACTCACTGATTTTTCAAGAACATAAAGTCAACCAGAATGTTGTCCACTATGCAATTCATTCAACTGAAAATTACTGAACGCAAAGGACTTGTTACGCAATACATTTTTGGTGTTGTGTGATTATTTACTCCTGAAAATTCGGGATTAAGCCACACCTACGACATACTTACTAATAGAAAACAGTTTGTTAAACATGCTCTCCAACCTAGGAGCTCAGCCGCCTTGCGCAAAGAAACCGGATCTGAATGTAAAATCTTCTCTTCGTACATGAGAAAGAATTCTGAAGTTTACGATGCAGTAGGTGTTAGTGGGTCGTGTGACATCGTCTAATGATCTAAAAATCCATATTTGCCTGACTCATGCAGGGAGAAGCGTAATCATACTGTTACTCTCCATTTTGAATGCTACAAATGCCCTTTGGATTAGGAAAAGAAGAACAAGCATTGGCATAGCCAATAGGTCTCGCCTGTGGCACCTTATAAGTGTTTAGCCATGCAGCAGTTGATGTTGTTGCACCAAGGATATTGTGCTAGATAACTAAAACTTATAAGGTCCTAAAGGCGAGACCTATTGGCTATTCCAATGCTTGTTTTTTATGCCCATGGTGATATTGGTTTATTATATTGCCCATGGGGGGGATAAAAGGGTAATCCCCATCCTATTGCCTCTTAGAAGATGAAAATGGAGGAGGGGCTTAGCTGGGGTCAGAAAGGGCTCCCCCAGCCCTACATCCGTGGTGACATGGTAGTGGGGCTCATGCATGGCGCCAGTGGTCCAAATTAATTCCATTGCAGAAAATCCCCATGGGAGGGTTTCAAGAGATAAGGAGAAGGTCTACCCTTTCGTGTGGTGCCTTTCCATTCCCCCTAGCCTTCTCCCCCCCCCCCCCGGAGAAGCACAGCCATCATAAATACAACTACTCACCTCGTGCATGTGAGATAGAAATGTTCCAGAAAAATCTAATGAGCCATTGCTAACGTGATCTATGCTCACCCTCCTACCTTGCCAATCTGTTTTGGCTCGAAGGGACAGAGGCTCGCTCTCTCAGGGGGATGAAAGTGAAATGAAAAGGGCTCAGGGGGTAAAAAGTGAAATGAAATCTTAGAATATGCGCCCCGACAATTCTCGCAAAACTGTGGCGACTCGAGCCGTACAAAGACAGCTCGTTATCTTTGGCAGTATTAAAATGTGTTCTGTAACATTTCAAAAGTATATTCCTGCGACTGTTCCCCGTTTGCACTTTTCTGTTGTTTTCTGTATTTGAAAATGTATATTTCAGAACCCTTCATTAAAAATATCAGTGGGTAAAACTTCTTAAAGTGTTTGCCTGGAAGAAAATTATTGGAATGCTGCAGCTGTGATCTCACATTTATTTAGAGTATTCTCCTTTCAAATAGAAATAGTTTTTCTCTTAAGAGGCCAAGACAGCCGGTCTGATAAATCTCATTTAGGGTCGTCAAAAACTCAGTTGAGAAGCGGCCAGTAAAGAACTTAAGCAAATCATATTTTAGATGTGCTGACGTCACACGCACACGCTATATGCCAAGTTTACCAAATAATTGCCCATTAGTGTACAGCAGCATGAATGTGCATGCTTCCTGAAAGTGAAAAGGCTTAGAGCATTCTCCCTTAAAAATCTATGCACTAGAGAGGCCAATATTTCAGAGGAGTGTTCTTTGAGACAACCCCGCTGCACTTGGAGGCTGATGTTGAACATCTGGAGCTCGGCTCTGCTGCTAGCTTTAACAAGGAATGCGAGAGAGGGGGAGCAGGAGGTGAGCTCGGGAGTGGTGCATGGGTGCGCCCGCAGTCTACTCATTTTCAAGCACTGCACTCATTCTTGTGGCGGGCCCCTGCTCGCTCCCGCAAGGTGGATGCCGCCAGAAGCACAAGTGTGTGCTTGAAAATGAGCAGAGCGACGGATAAAGGCACTCTTATGTAGCGCATGCGCGCTGCGTAGGCGAGACCTAAAAAGGGCTTCAACCAAGTGATTCTTCCTCTGATCCCTCTGCTGCCCGCATAAGAGGGATTCCCTATGTCATGTGATCGGATGGCCGGTGGCCATCCGATGCACCAAAGGGGTTAAGTCATGGGCAAAGTGGCCTTTGAGGGCCCCCCCTGATAGAACCAGCTCTGTTCTACAGAGAGTCTTGCAATGATGACCTTCAAACATTCTTAAATATTATTGTTTTAAATAATGTTTATCTTCAATTTATTTTTAATATATGTTGTGTGTGAAAGTCTATAACAGATATTTTGCAGAGAAATGTTGTGTTTATGTTTCATCCAACATCCATAAAAAAGTTTCTTTTAGATCAAAACAGGACCTCACAAATGAGAAATGGGAGGGTGTCACAGATTATTTGTAGTAACGTTAGTGAGCTGCTGCTGTGTTAAAATATTGAAGCACACACCAGTATCCCTGAATATTAGATGTAAACACGTTTGGCTACAGAGGGTATGAAAAAACTAAAATTGGATTATAAATTCAAAGTTCTTCTGAACAGGAACCCCCAAAATATGTTTGGTCCAGGGCCCCCATAATCCTTAAAATGTCCCTAATGCACATTGTGGAGAGTTGGTCTATGTCTACAAAGCGACCAGAGGTGTCCAGCTTTTGGGCGACATCTCTCTTCTCTCAAATTTCTCTGTTCTAATCAAGGCTCAAAACGCTAGCATTATAGACGTGTCTGTGTGAGTTCTTTGACTCTTCCACAAGGCATACTTCGTTCACCTCATATATTTCAGCTAAACTCCAGTTACTGAACAATCACTTCCACACTACCAAATCCCTGATAAACATCTTATTTATGAGTAAGCTTCTCTACTCACTCTTAATAGGCAAAGGATCTAGGGGCGCATCACCACTTTCAATTAGCATCAGCATTCAATTTCATTTTTGCCTTTCCATATTAGTATTTAAGTGTTACTACATTTTAATCCATGTTATTTGCTTGCTGATTCTACACATGAACACGTGGCCCTAACTTTCAGACAAATCCCTGATCATGTGCCAATGCTGAGACAGGCTATAATTCTGACCCACCTATAACTGTTCACTGTCCATGCCCCTCACCCCCATAACTCACGATCTATTCTCACAGAAGTACTATGATTGTATGTTCTTTTAATCGCTAAACCTCTATGTGCTTATTTTAAGTGTAGATATTCTGAGTTCCTAGCTCCTCTCTATTGGAACACACTGCCCCTCAAATTTCAAGCTGAACCCACTCCTTCATGTCCATTATCAAGGCATTATTCCCCAGACATGAGAACTTGTATCAGTACCAATCCACACAACAACCCTGGCCAGCTCTTCAACTCAAACTCTGGGACTTGTAAAAACAAATCTATCGATTTGAGTCTAAAAGTATGGGAGCACACCAGCAGTGGTACAGCAAATAAATACACTTTCACCTGGCTAGAGATAGGTGCTTTGCTTCACACACTTTTTTTGTCGCAGACAACAGAGCAATCACCTGCTCATCTGTTCTCCGTCTCCCTCAGTACAGAAACAAAAAGCTATCCTAACTATTCCTCAACTGCAACCGCCAGCAGAATGATAACCTACTCCGCTTATTGAATCCAGGGAACGTGCTTACCTCTCTGTCTGTTGCACATACACACAACTTCCAGCCCTCCGCCCCAGGAAACCTTGTAACAGACAAGAAGGAGGCAGGGACTCCCTAAGGAAAAGAAACAAGATTACAGGGGGCACTGTGGAAACAGAACCTCAGTGAATGACGCTCGGATACACAGTAGAAGACAAACACTCATATAATGACATTGGGTCAGTAGATAACACACGGGACAATCAACTTGAAAACAGCAGAAACAGGCTGGAAGAGACTTATCTGCCCAGTTATTGACTGAGAGAAAGAGAGAGGATCAGTGTAGCAAATGGGGCCATTAGAACAAAGATCAGGAGCAATACACCCAGACAACAAAAAAGAAGAATCATAAATACAGAACTAAGAAGAATCTGACACACCCTGCTTAGGTCGTTTGGATGGGCACAAGATCCGTCACCTTGTCCGACACCAGTTAGGAGGTGGCTGCAAAAATGAAACAGCCCTACACAACAAACTGCAGGGAAAACCCATCCAATAATTCTGAAACAGGTTAGCGACTCACAAGATATGTCTCTCTCTACGAAACATCACCAAAGGGAAAACATTCACCTTGAAATCAAACCACTCATACCTTCTGTTAGACCTGGCATCATTGGCGTGAGTCTCCCTTCCATTTTTGACGGATTGCCTCCTCTGGTTTGATATGTTTTTGCTGGTTATATGTTTTGGGCACTGTGCCACTGCTAATCAGTGCCACAGTGCAAGTGCTCCCTATGTTAAATTGATATACTAATTGGATTCCATGATTGGGTTATTTGATTTATCTGTCAGCCCCTAGTACAGTGCACCATGTGTGCCCAGGGCTTGTAAATCAAATGCTGCTGGTGGGCATGCAGCACTAGTTGTGCCACCCACAGAAGCAGCATGTAAAGTGTGTCTCAGGCCTGCCATTGCAAGGCCTGTGTGCAGTCTAGCACTGCTCTGTAGTTGTGTAAACCGCACTCCTGTGTTAATATGCTGAGTTTTTTAGACAATCTAAATCAATTTATGAAAGGTTTAGGGAGTTCCCTGCTGAGGGTTGTGCCCACAACCCTTATCGTGAAAACTGCTCTGCCTAGACCTGGACACATCCGGACCTGCAGGGTGCTCCACCTCTGTCCCAAGGGTTTCTGTTTAAATGAATCTGCATAGTGCTATTACTCTGAGAATTTTCTCTGTATTTCTGTGAAAAAGGACTCAACAAGTATTCAAAATGAATATTTTATGTTCATGTATTCTGAAATAAAGTTTTTGTTCAACTTATTGTAGATGAAACATACAAAACATTTCAATGAAAGTGAAACAAATTGAAATTATATTTCATAATATTAACAGAATTAGATAAAAACCCAATGCATTACGGGTTCAAATGAACCCTTCCTCAGCGCAGTCTAGCACTGTCATGTCGACCTGGCCAAGTGCACCCACTTGTCAATAAATTGAGAGAAGACCCCACAGGTTCCAGGGAACAGGGTACTAAGGACAATTTAAAGTCAAAGGAAGATCCCTGGACAGGTTAATCCTATAACACTCACTCGCAGTATATAATTACAATGGAAATAATGTCGGGATCACTGATCACAGACTAGTTTGTAACGTTCATAGTTTTTTATTATAAAAAGCATATATATTGAATAAAATTTCAGTATGAAATGAATTATACTGAAAGCATAAAATAAACCAAACAGATTTCATATACAACACACCACAATATCAATAAAATTAAAAGCGGTTGGACACAATTATATTAAATTATACAGCACAATCATTTGAAAAATACACATTTTCTACATAGGCAGTACACTTTTCATCTTTCGGGAAAGAAGATAAAAAGGATAAAGAAAGATAAAAAGAAGAAGAAAGGAGAAACCCCACATACAGATAAAATACCAAATGTTTCAACGGATAATTCAATTCAACCGCCTTCAAGAAGATATGTGGAGATTTCTGGTATTACAATGTGCAAAATATCCAGAGTCCCAGAGGCTTGAATTTCATACAAAAAAAAGCGTCGACGCGTTTCGGTGTATCAGACCATTAATGTGGTTACACCTTCATCAGGACAATTTCATTTGGGGTCATCTCATTCAGTCAGCAGATATCCATGCTCAGAATGAGGATGCTAATTCTATGTCACGGTGTAGGTCAGTTTATTCCCACCGCCTCATGAGGGATTGGAAAGGTACAGCTCGGTCCAATCGATTAAAAAAAAGTTGTATGGAGTATGGCTTCCATCACTCCTAGACTCGAGATCGTTGTTCTCTGTTGATAGATTATATTCTTCATATGGGTGGACGCAGGAGCCCTTATATTATTGGAGGTGTCACTTTCCCCGTGGTTCGCTTTATTTTTCTGACACTTGTCTTGCTTCGAGGTAAGGATTTTATAGGGATTCACGTGTGTCTTTTTGATCTTCCTGTAGTGCTCGCCACGGGTACAGCCCTTCGCGTTCTTTCCGTTTGGTCTACTAATCAGTGCCACAGTGCAAGTGCTCCCTATGTTAAATTGATATACTAATTGGATTCCATGATTGGGTTATTTGATTTATCTGTCAGCCCCTAGTACAGTGCACCATGTGTGCCCAGGGCTTGTAAATCAAATGCTGCTGGTGGGCATGCAGCACTAGTTGTGCCACCCGCAGAAGCAGCATGTAAAGTGTGTCTCAGGCCTGCCATTGCAAGGCCTGTGTGCAGTCTAGCACTGCTCTGTAGTTGTGTAAACCGCACTCCTGTGTTAATATGCTGAGTTTTTTAGACAATCTAAATCAATTTATGAAAGGTTTAGGGAGTTCCCTGCTGAGGGTTGTGCCCACAACCCTTATCGTGAAAACTGCTCTGCCTAGACCTGGACACATCCGGACCTGCAGGGTGCTCCACCTCTGTCCCAAGGGTTTCTGTTTAAATGAATCTGCATAGTGCTATTACTCTGAGAATTGTCTCTGTATTTCTGTGAAAAAGGACTCAACAAGTATTCAAAATGAATATTTTATGTTCATGTATTCTGAACTAAAGTTTTTGTTCAACTTATTGTAGATGAAACATACAAAACATTTCAATGAAAGTGAAACAAATTGAAATTATATTTCATAATATTAACAGAATTAGATAAAAACCCAATGCATTACGGGTTCAAATGAACCCTTCCTCAGAGCAGTCTAGCACTGCCATGTCGACCTGGCCAAGTGCACCCACTTGCCAGTCCCTAAACCTTCCCTTTGCTTCATATTAGATACCCCTATGGTAAGCCCAAGGGCAGGGTGCATTGTAAGTATAAAATAGGACATGCTCTGATGTGTGTAGCATGTTCTAATAGTGAACTATAGCCATTTTTTTTGCCGCTTTCCTCACTGCTGCCTAGGACGCCCCAGCCGCCGCTGGGCCGCCACTTTCCCGCCTCTGACTCCCGGCGGCCACGCCCCCCTCCTGCCCATTCACCGCCCGCTTCCGCCACCCAGCTGCTCCTCCCTCCCGGCTCCTGACTTATGCCGCCCACACGCACGCGCAGCGGGCGCGCCGATTGTGCGCCGAAGGCAAGCCCGTCTGCGCCCGTCCGAGCCTGGACCGCGCCCAGTGCCAGGACCCCTGGCCCCCGCCTAAGTAATATGACCCGACAGACCTACGACGCCGCCGCCCTCAACGCACTCAATGCCGGCCGGAACCGCGCCTGCTGCCGGGCCACCCCGAGACGCATCCACGGACCCTTCACCTGCAAGGCCTGCAAGTTCACCTGCCTCCAAACCTGCACCGCACCCGCCAAGCCAAGCACCAGCAAGACCCACCTCAAGTGCATCCTGCTCAACACCCGCTCCGTCCACAGACACGCCGTGGAACTCTGGAACCTCCACGACACAACATCACCAGACGTCGCCTTCCTCATGGAAACCTGGATGAACGTCTCCTCAGCCCCCGACATCGCCATCGCCATACCGGACGGGTACAAGATCATCAGGCGGGACCGCGTCAACCAGACCGGAGGAGGCATCGCCATCGTCCACAGGAACACCATCCGCATCACGACCGACTCCAACGACACCTTCGCCGCCGCCGAGCACCTCCACTTCCAGATTCACACCGACTCAAAGACGACCCTCAGAGGCACCCTCGTCTACAGGCCCCCGGGACCACGCACACAATTCAGTGAAGACATCACGGACTTCATCAGCCCGCACGCCCTCCCCTCCGCCGACTACATCCTCCTAGGGGACCTCAACTTCCACCTGGAGAACAACAAGGACCGCAACACCGCCGCCCTGCTGGACAACCTCGCCAACCTCGGACTCAAGCAACTGGTCAACACCCCCACCCACTACGCCGGCCACACGCTTGATCCCGTCTTCTCATCCAGCAAGCACATCACCTTCAGCCACTCCACCGGACTCCACTGGACCGACCACAGCTGCGTCCACTTCAGCTTCAGAAGAATCACGACCCACCACCACCCGCAACAGGTTCCCCACAGAAGCTGGAGCAAGATCACCGCCGACCAGGTCACCACCTCCCTCAGCCAGAACCCACCCGCCAGAACAACGGACCCCAACGAAGCAGCCCGCAACTTCACGCAGTGGCTGACCGCCTGCGCCAACGACCTCGCACCACTGAAGAACCCTCCCAGCAGACCCAGAAGCAAGAAGGCATCCTGGTTCACCGACGAACTCAAGGACTCCAAGAAGACCTGCCGCACCCTCGAAAAAGCCTGGCTCCTCGACCAGACCACTAACAACATGACCGCCTTCAAACACGCCACCCGCAAGCACCACCAGCTTTATCCGCACCACCAAGAAGAAATCACTGAAGGAACGACTGGACAACAACGCCCAAAACAGCAAAGAACTCTTCAGCATCGTCAAGGAGTTCTCCAACCCCAGCACCGGCAACAACGACATCACTCCGTCACAAGATCTCTGCGACTCCCTCGCCTCGTTCTTCCACCGCAAGATCGCCGACATCCACAACAGCTTCGGCGCACCATCCACGCACCCAACCGTCGAACCAACGCCCCCCACCACCGCCCTCCGCACCTGGACCACGGTGACCACCGATGACACAGCCCGCACGATGAACACCATCCACTCCGGATCTCCTACCGACCCCTGCCCCCACCACGTCTTCAACAAGGCCGACTCCACCATCGCACCCCAACTCCGGAACATCATCAACACCTCCTTCAACACCGCCACCTTCCCGGAGAGCTGGAAGCATGCCGAGCTCAGCGCCCTACTGAAGAAACCAACAGCGGACCCCACCGACCTCAAAAACTTCCGCCCCATCTCGCTCCTCCCTTTTCCTGCTAAAGTCATCGAGAAGATCGTCAACAGACAGCTTGCCGCCTTCCTCGAGACGAACGGATCCCTTGACCCCTCGCAGTCCGGTTTCAGAGCCAACCACAGCACCGAGACCGCCCTCATCGCAGCCACCGACGACATCCGAGCCCTGCTCGACAACGGGGAAACAGCGGCACTCATCCTCCTGGACCTCTCTGCAGCGTTCGACACTGTCTGCCACCGCACCCTAGTTCAACGCCTCAGCAACATCGGCATCCAAGAGAAGGCACTGGAGTGGATCATCTCGTTCCTCGCCGGAAGAACACAGAGAGTCCGCCTCCCCCGTTTCGATCCGAGGCCACCGAAGTCATCTGCGGCGTACCGCAAGGATCATCACTCAGCCCCACCCTCTTCAACGTCTACATGAGACCTCTTGCAGCCATCGCACGCCAACACAACCTCAACATCATCTCCTACGCCAACGACACCCAGCTGATCCTCTGCCTCACCAGAGACCCCGACACCGCCAGAACCAGCCTACACGAAGGGATGAAAGACGTCGCCGAGTGGATGAAGAACAGCCGCCTGAAACTGAACTCAGACAAGATGGAAGTCCTCATCCTTGGACCATCGCCCTCCGCCTGGGACGACTCCTGGTGGCCCCCCGCCCTGGGCACCACTCCCAAGCCAACAGACCACGCACGCAACCTGGGCTTCATCCTGGACTCCTCACTCTCGATGACCAGACAAGTCAACGCCGTCTCCTCATCATGCTTTCACACCCTACGCATGCTTCGCAAGATCTTACGATGGATCCCGACCGAAACCAGGAAGACGGTCACCCAGGCACTCGTCACCAGCCAACTGGACTACGGAAACACCCTCTACGCCGGAACCGCAGCCAAGCTACAGAGAAGACTCCAGTGCATCCAGAACGCCTCCGCCCGACTCATCCTGGACATCCCCCGACGCAGCCACATCTCCGGCCACCTGAGAGACCTGCACTGGCTCCCCGTCAACAAGAGGATCACGTTCCGGCTCCTCACCCACGCACACAAGTCTCTCCACGACCTGGGCCCCAAGTACCTCAACGACCGCCTGACCTTCTACACGCCCACCCGCCAGCTACGGTCTACTAGCCTCGCCCTCGCCGCAGTACCACGCATCCGAAGAGCCACCGCCGGAGGCAGATCCTTCTCCTACCTGGTGGCCAAGACATGGAATTCCCTCCCCATCCACCTTCGGTTGACCCAGGACCATCTCGCCTTCAGGAGACAACTCAAGACCTGGCTGTTCGAGCAGTAGCGGACCCTTTTCCCCCAAGCGCCTTGAGACCCTTCCGGGTGAGTAGTGCGCTATACAAGTGTCTTGATTGATTGATTGATTGATTTTTGTTTTTCACTATTGAAGGCTACCTGTTCTCATAGGCCAGAATGGGCAGTTAGATTATTACGTTCTTATAATCCTAACTGACTCAGGGAACATGGTAGAAATTCGAATTTAGAATGCCTGAACTCTAATAATAAAATACATCTTTTAGTAAAGTTTATTTTAATATTCTGTGTTTGCAAATACCACTTTTAAAAAGCAGGTATTTGCTTGACTAACCATTTGAGCCTGCCTCTGCTGGGTTGTGTATTCCTTGTCTGGGTTTGTGAGTGACAGGGCTGGGGGATTCCAGAAGTCAGGCTGGGACAGCCCAGTGGTGAATAGAGAGATCTGCATCTAGATGGGAGGGAGGAGTTGCACCTGGTACCTGAATAGGGCTGGGCCTTCCCTCTACAATGCTGGCTCCACCCCCTGTGGCTTGTCTGATGTCTCTGCCCTGCACTGTGAAAGGAGAGGAGGAATCATGTTAACAGAGTGCTCTAGAGCTGTATCTACCCTCCCCTGTGCTGGCTCAACCTCCTGTGGGGTGGCTGATGTCTATGCCCTGCACAGTGAAAGGAAGAAGAGAGTCATGTAAACAAAGTTCTCAGGAACTGGTTTGGACTAGGCAGAGGCTTCTCTGCCTTCAGAGAACAAAGAGTTTTGGGGTATAAATATTGGGACCCTGATCCTAAGAAATTAGATCACTTCTGGACAAGAAACCTTTCTGCCAAGGAGAAGATCCAAGGAAGCTGCAGGAGTTTGGACTGCCCCTCTACCAGTGTGCTGTTTGCTGGATTGGCCTGCAGTGGTTGCTTCATTGCCAAGGGAAAGGAGAAGGAACTTTGTAAGGACTTTCATCTACAGAATATTCTCCAGGGGCTTGAACTGTGCTTGCCTCCTGCTGAAGTCTCAGGGACAAAAGACTTCACCTCAAGCTCCCTCTTGAATTTCCTTGCTGGGAATTCTGACTCCAGACACTTGCGTGCCGATGGGAGCTGGAAGCGCGACGCATCGAGGAGAAGCGTGTCATCGCCGCAGCTGAATCGTCGCATCGCCGGAGAAGCGAACCTTCACGGCATCTCCCAGGAAGCGTGTGTACATTGAAGCTGCCTGCTGTCGCATCACCGGAGAAGCGTGATGCCATCGAGAGAGTCGCTATCGCATCACCGGAGAAGCGTGGCGCAGGGCCTGTCGCGGCTCCAAAGTACAGAGTCGTTGCAAGGCTGCCAGGGCGTCATCGCATCGTCATCGGATCGCCGCATCAAGGGCGTCATCTTCTCGCATCGCAACCGGATCATCGCATCGCATCAAGGCGCCATATTGCCCACCGTAACGGGCCTGCAGGCCGAGAATCTACGCATCACCTCTGCACCGGTAAGGCTCACGACGAGTCCCCTACTCTGCGCAAGCATTGAGGCAGGACGCAATCGTTCCCCCGGGTCACGGAACCGACGTATCTCCCCTTTTGCGAGCCTTTTGTTTACTTTGCGTTACGCATCCAGGTACTTTGTTGAGAACTTTGTCGCATTTATCATCAACTTGAACTAAGCAACTTTAATCATCTTTTAAGCAATCCTAAGTGTAGTATTGTGGATTTTTGTCATTTGTGGTCTTGTGTTTAAGTCTATATAAAGAATACTTATTTTTATAAAACCTATGTTGTGTCCATCTGTAGTGTTTTCACTGTATTACTGTGTATATTCACAAATGCTTAACACACATAAGCCTGTCTGCTCGTGCCAAGCTACCAAGGGGGTGAGCAAGGGTTATTAAGGAGTGTAATCCCCTTATCCTGACTTAGAAGTAAGGGTCCCTATTTGGACAAAGGTGAATACCATTGCCAACTAGAGACTGCCAGATCTAACAACTTCTAGGACCAAGGGAAAGCTGAATATCCTACACATTCTTGCCTTCAGGAGAGAACTTCTATCAGGTAAACTCTGAATTACAGAAATCAATCTGCCAACAATGACTTATTACAGAAAGCCCCTCTCTACTTTTCTCCTGAAGCAAGACCCCCAGAGGTAGTATTGTTACGGGCAAATACAAGTTTTCGGTGTGTCTAGGCCCAAAATTATATCATCTTCAATGTCAAAATCAAATAATTCCAGCCCCAAAGACTGTCTCCAAACCCGACCCTAACCACGCCTTGGTGGTGGTATTCTATTCTCTATCTCAATATTGGTTCACACTGCCTTTCTGATCTCTTTACATATGCATATCTGGACTTTTCACTCTCTTGACTCGGAAGTATACTCCACTCCTGGTTTTCCTGTGACTGGTCTTGTGACTGTTGGTTTCCCTGGTCTTCCCCTTTCTTAGTCACAGTTCTGCCTTCCCCTCATTGGTGGTTCCCCGATTCCATGCATATGGTTGATTCCTTGCACCTGGCTTTCTCCCTGCGCCCGTGCTCCTCCCCTGGGCCTCCTGCTATTTCTGCTTTGTGAGCCCAGAGTGCAGCAGCTCACATCTGACTTTGCTGCTTATTCTACTTGCTCTCTGTCTGATCCTGTAGCTAAAGTAAAGGCTTGCCTTTGATTTCAGTTTTTATTGTTGTTTGATTCTGTGTTCCTGTTCTGATTATTTATTTGTCTCTGTTGCCTGTCTTTTGTTCACCCTGCCTCTTTTGTTACAATTTGCCTTGACCCTAGTTCTGACTGCACACGTCAGAGCTGTCTGGTATATGTTGATTCCTTGTCTTGTATTTCTGTGTTCCTGTTCTGACAGCATATCCCTGTCCTGTGTTAGCCAGTGTGTAGGTTTCCAGTATATTCAATTGTGTATGTTCCAGTCCAGTTCCTGACCCTTATTTCAGTCCAGATTTTCCCTGAGCATAGTTCCTGTTTCTGTGTACCTTCCACTGTTCTGCTTTGTCTTCTTGTGTGTATATATTATCCTGGTTTTCATTGCTTCCAAGAGAGCAAGTTAGACTCCAAGGGTTGTGCCTCTGGCACAGAGAACCACCCAGCACTCCTTCTCCATCGGAGTTTCTAGGTGTATCCCTGAACACTGAGATTAATCTGCTCCTAGCCTTCTTGTAAGATCTTTTTCATCCCAAAGAGAGATCCCTTCCGAGGAGCAGACAAACTATCATTTATGATAGTTTGTCTAATGTTTCATGCTTTTTCTCTTCCTGTTGTGTACTTGTCCTCACAATTTTCCCTGCAGACTTCCAGTTTCTTACTCACTGCCTGTTCCAACTTGCTTCTGTTCTGCTTTTCTCCCAGCCTTCAGGTACTCTATTATTAATATTTAATCTTTTCTAGAAAGCCTTTGTCCCTGTATAGAGTAAGCTCCCCCATTACCTTGTTTTATTGTTAACTCAGCTAGTATCCCTGACAGATTGTCCGGGACAATCCGTGAACTCAGCTAGTCTCCTTGACAGATTTTCCCGAACAAGCTAGATCCCTGATAGAAAACAGATTGTCCCAACCTAGCTAGATTCCTTCCCGACACTTTCACCCCCTACATCTACTCTCTGTATTTGAGCAGCCATGAAGAGGGTTCCTAAAGATTATTATTGAGACATTAAGTTTAAGGAAATTCGTGGGCCTCGTAAAGTTCTAACCCCCAGTGTGTGCAGAATTAGCCTCTGTAGGGCCGATGTCGAAACACAGCAAAGAAGAAAGGCTTCCTTTGTCCCATTCACATAATCAAGTAATTGACCACATTACACAAAGTCACACGCACAGCGGACATCTGATAAAATGTGCGATCTGGGATGAGCCAAGTGCGTAGGAATGTGAGGGCTATGATGAATGGGGTACACACTTGTTATTTTGGTGTCTGACTGACAACACGTGCTATCTAAATGCAGGGCTCCCATCAACTTGACCAAACTACCTCTAAGGGAGATTGTTGGGCCTCTTGTGAATCAATTAATTACCAATGCGAGAGACTTAGTATAATGGTTAATTCATTTTTTCCAAAAATGAATAATTCAACGAGTCATATTTTTTTATTAGAATAGAAATGGAGCATATTTCTATCGAACAAGGAGCTGTCCAGTTGTTCGTGATAGAGCCTGATGAAAGGAAAACGCCGTCTTCTTAATCCATTTGTGAAAGAATCTGACTTTTATCTGACAATTCAAAGACTATGATATCCTTGAATAATTCTGATCTTCTAAAATAGAATGTCAGTGCCGTTTTAAAGAATCTGCTCGACCAGACAGGACATGACTAAAAAGATCCCTGAAGTAAAATAGTTTGAAGGAAAAATAGGGCACCATCTTGGATAATAATGACACATGAGCAAAGAAACACTGCACCTGGAAGCGCAGACAAAGGCTTTTTCAACAGGTGTAGCCTGTAACTCACTGATTTTTCAAGAACATAAAGTCAACCAGAATGTTGTCCACTATGCAATTCATTCAACTGAAAATTACTGAACGCAAAGGACTTGTTACGCAATACATTTTTGGTGTTGTGTGATTATTTACTCCTGAAAATTCGGGATTAAGCCACACCTACGACATACTTACTAATAGAAAACAGTTTGTTAAACATGCTCTCCAACCTAGGAGCTCAGCCGCCTTGCGCAAAGAAACCGGATCTGAATGTAAAATCTTCTCTTCGTACATGAGAAAGAATTCTGAAGTTTACGATGCAGTAGGTGTTAGTGGGTCGTGTGACATCGTCTAATGATCTAAAAATCCATATTTGCCTGACTCATGCAGGGAGAAGCGTAATCATACTGTTACTCTCCATTTTGAATGCTACAAATGCCCTTTGGATTAGGAAAAGAAGAACAAGCATTGGCATAGCCAATAGGTCTCGCCTGTGGCACCTTATAAGTGTTTAGCCATGCAGCAGTTGATGTTGTTGCACCAAGGATATTGTGCTAGATAACTAAAACTTATAAGGTCCTAAAGGCGAGACCTATTGGCTATTCCAATGCTTGTTTTTTATGCCCATGGTGATATTGGTTTATTATATTGCCCATGGGGGGGATAAAAGGGTAATCCCCATCCTATTGCCTCTTAGAAGATGAAAATGGAGGAGGGGCTTAGCTGGGGTCAGAAAGGGCTCCCCCAGCCCAACATCCGTGGTGACATGGTAGTGGGGCTCATGCATGGCGCCAGTGGTCCAAATTAATTCCATTGCAGAAAATCCCCATGGGAGGGTTTCAAGAGATAAGGAGAAGGTCTACCCTTTCGTGTGGTGCCTTTCCATTCCCCCTAGCCTTCTCCCCCCCCCCCCCGGAGAAGCACAGCCATCATAAATACAACTACTCACCTCGTGCATGTGAGATAGAAATGTTCCAGAAAAATCTAATGAGCCATTGCTAACGTGATCTATGCTCACCCTCCTACCTTGCCAATCTGTTTTGGCTCGAAGGGACAGAGGCTCGCTCTCTCAGGGGGATGAAAGTGAAATGAAAAGGGCTCAGGGGGTAAAAAGTGAAATGAAATCTTAGAATATGCGCCCCGACAATTCTCGCAAAACTGTGGCGACTCGAGCCGTACAAAGACAGCTCGTTATCTTTGGCAGTATTAAAATGTGTTCTGTAACATTTCAAAAGTATATTCCTGCGACTGTTCCCCGTTTGCACTTTTCTGTTGTTTTCTGTATTTGAAAATGTATATTTCAGAACCCTTCATTAAAAATATCAGTGGGAAAAACTTCTTAAAGTGTTTGCCTGGAAGAAAATTATTGGAATGCTGCAGCTGTGATCTCACATTTATTTAGAGTATTCTCCTTTCAAATAGAAATAGTTTTTCTCTTAAGAGGCCAAGACAGCCGGTCTGATAAATCTCATTTAGGGTCGTCAAAAACTCAGTTGAGAAGCGGCCAGTAAAGAACTTAAGCAAATCATATTTTAGATGTGCTGACGTCACACGCACACGCTATATGCCAAGTTTACCAAATAATTGCCCATTAGTGTACAGCAGCATGAATGTGCATGCTTCCTGAAAGTGAAAGGGTTTAGAGCATTCTCCCTTAAAAATCTATGCACTAGAGAGGCCAATATTTCAGAGGAGTGTTCTTTGAGACAACCCCGCTGCACTTGGAGGCTGATGTTGAACATCTGGAGCTCGGCTCTGCTGCTAGCTTTAACAAGGAATGCGAGAGAGGGGGAGCAGGAGGTGAGCTCGGGAGTGGTGCATGGGTGCGCCCGCAGTCTACTCATTTTCAAGCACTGCACTCATTCTTGTGGCGGGCCCCTGCTCGCTCCCGCAAGGTGGATGCCGCCAGAAGCACAAGTGTGTGCTTGAAAATGAGCAGAGCGACGGATAAAGGCACTCTTATGTAGCGCATGCGCGCTGCCTAGGCGAGACCTAAAAAGGGCTTCAACCAAGTGATTGGTAGGGCTTTTACTAAAAGGTTTTCCTCTGGAACCCCCAATGCAAAGTCCGGGTGCCTGCCGAATCGATGCACTTGATAAATATTCGATCCCAAAAGAAGGACTTGAGAATTTCTTTATTGATTTCCATTTGTTGGAAAACTTTGAGGTTCATGCCTTGACAACCATATTATTTTCTTTTTTTCTATTTGCAGTTGCTGAATACCAAGTAGGTTATATATGAGTGCAAGTTTCATGAGTCCTCAGCCTCCATGAACAGGGTTTGATTACTCTTTGCTTCCTTGCACAATCTGTTTTAATTGTGGTAATTTAATTGTGTTGTCTGTTATAAGTCCACCACTCTCTCATCAGGAGAAGGATCAATCAATCAATCAATCAATCAATCAATCAATCATAACATTTGTAAAGCGCTCTACTCACCCGTTAGGGTCTCAAGGCGCTGAGGGTGCGGGGGGCTGCTACTGCTCAAAGAGCCAGGTTTTGAGGCGCCTCCTGAAGCTGAGGTGGTCCTGGGTCAGTGGTAGGTGGGTGGGGAGGGAATTCCAGGTCTTTGCTGCCAGGTAGGAGAACGATCTTCCTCCGGTGGTGGTTCTGTGGATCCGTGGGATGGTGGTGAGAGCGAGGTTGGCTGAGCGGAGCTGGCGGGCGGGGGTGTAGAACGTGAGTCGGCTGTTGAGGTATTCCGTGCCCAGGTTGTGGAGTGCTTTGTGTGCGTGGGTGAGCAGTCTGAACGTGATCCTTTTGCTGAGCCAGTGGAGATCTCTCAGGTGGGTTGAGATGTGGCTGTGGCGGGGGATGTTAAGGATGAGTCGTGCGGAGGCGTTTTGTATTCGCTGAAAACGGTTCTGGAGTTTGGTGGTTGTTCCAGCGTAGAGGGCGTTCCTGTAGTCCAGTTGGCTAGTGACGAGGGCCTGGGTGACTGTTCTTCTGGTTTCGGTGGGGATCCATCGGAAGATCTGCCGGAGCATGCGCAGGGTGTTGAAGCATGAGGAAGAGACGGCATTGACTTGTTTGGTCATTGTGAGTGACGAGTCCAGGATGAAACCCAGGTTGCGTGCGTGGTTTGTGGGTGTCGGTGCCGTGCCCAGTGCTGAGGGCCACCAGGAGTTGTCCCATGTTGAGGGGGATTGTCCGAGGATGATGACCTCAGTCTTGTCCGAGTTGAGTTTGAGGCGGCGGCTGTGCTTCATCCAGTCAGCTACCTCCTTCTTTCCTTCCTGGAAGTTTGATTTGGCGATGGCTGGGTCCTTGGTAAGGGAGAGTATCAGCTGGGTGTCGTCGGCGTAGGAGATGATGTTGATGTTGTGTTTTCTTGCGATGATGGCGAGGGGGCTCATGTAGATGTTGAAGAGTGTTGGGCTGAGAGAGGATCCTTGGGGTACGCCGCAGATGATTTCGATTGCTGAGGATCGGAAGGGGGGAGGCGGTCTCTCTGGGTTCTGCCGGTGAGGAACAAGGTGATCCATTCCAGAGCCTTCCCCTGGATGCCCGTGTTGTTCAGGTGGTGTACTAGGGTGCGGTGGCATACGGTGTCGAAGGCTGCAGAGAGGTCCAGGAGGATGAGGGCGGCTGTTTCTCCGTTGTCCATCAAGGTTCTGATGTCGTCAGTGGCTGCGATGAGGGTGGTCTCGGTGCTGTGATTTGCTCGGAATACGGACTGGGAGGGGTCGAGCAGGTTGTTGTCCTCGATGAAGGCGGTCAGTTGTTTGTTAACGGTCTTCTCGATGACTTTGGCCGGGAAGGGGAGAAGCGAGATGGGCCGGAAGTTCTTGAGGTCCCTGGGGTCGGCGGTGGGTTTTTTCAGGAGGGCGTTGATCTCAGTGTGCTTCCAGCTTTCTGGGAAGGTGGCTGACATGAAGGAGCTGTTAATGACGTTCCGTAGGTGAGGTGCGATGGTGGTGTCGGCCTTGTTGAAGATGTGATGAGGGCACGGGTCTGCGGTGGAGCCGGAGTGGATGGTGTTCATGATGTGGATGGTGTCTTCACTGTTGATTGGGGTCCAGGAGTTGATGGTGGTGGTGGGGGTCGTTGGGCTGGTGTCCGGGGGTGGAGATTGGGGTCCGAAGCTGTCGTGTATGTCTGTGATCTTGTGGTGAAAGAACATGGCAAGGGAGTTGCAGAGGTCTTGCGAAGGGGTGATGTCGTTGTTGCTGGCGTCAAGGTTCGAAAACTCTTTGATGATGTTGAAGAGTTCCTTGCTGTTGTGGGTGTTGTTGTCCAGTTGTTCCTTGAGCGAATTCCTCTTGGTGTTCTGGATCTGCTGGTGGTATTCGCGGGTGGCAGTTTTGAGGGCTGTCATGTTCTCCGATGGCCGTTCCTTGCACCAGGTCTTTTCCAGGGTGCGGCAGGATTTCTTTGCGGCTTTGAGGGCGTCTGTGAAACATGAAGGTTTTCTGGTGGTGGTCTTGCTGTGGGTGTTTTTTAGTGGGGCGAGGTCGTCGGCGCAGTTGGTGATCTAGTGTGCGAGGTTGAATGCTGCGATGTTGGCGTCGGGTGTGTTGGTGTCGGCGGGTGGGATCTGGCTCAGTGATGTGGTAAGCTGGTCTGTGGTGATTTTGCTCCATCGTCTGTGGGGGGATCCGATGCGTGTGGTGGTGAGATGTGGTCCTCTTGAATGTGAAGTGTACGCAGCTGTGGTCGGTCCAGAAGGGTGTGGCCAGCGAGGTGAGTGGGGGAGTCCACTAGTTGCTTGAGTCCGAGGCTGGCGAGGTTGTCGAGCAGTGTGGTGGTGGTGTTGTCGTTGTTGCTTTCTAGGTGGAAGTTCAGGTCTCCGAGGAGGATGTAGTCTGGTGAGGCTAGGGCGTGCGGGCTGATGAGGTAGGGGATGGTTTCGCTGAATTGTGCGCGTGGGCCCGGGTGTGTGTAGATGAGCATTCCTCTGAGGGTGGTCTGGGGGTCAGTGTGGATCTGAAGTGTAGGTGTTCGGCGGTGGGTATGGTGTCTTCGGTGTTGGTCGTGACGTTGATGGTGTTCTTGTAGATGATGGCGATTCCTCCTCCTGTTTTGTTGATGCGGTCCCTCCGGGTGATTTTGTAGCCGTCCGGGATGGCTATCGTGATGTCGGGGGCTGATGAGGTGTTCATCCAGGTTTCCGTGAGGAAGGCGACATCAAGTGTTGTTGTGTTGAGGAGGTCCCAGAGGTGGATGGCGTGCTTGTGTACGGAGCGGGTGTTGAGGAGGATTCACTTGAGGTGGTTGTTGCTGCTGGGCTTGGTGGGCGCGGAGCGGTTATGGAGGCAGGTGAATCTGAGGGCTTGACAGGTGAAGGGTCCGTGGGTGCGCTTGGGGGTGGCTTGATAGCAGGCGGGCGGTCGTCCGCTGTTGAGAGCGTTGAGGGTGGCAGTGTCTATCTCAGTCGGTTGGTCTGGGTCCAGCGAGGTCCAGGAGTTCTGGCGCTGGGCGCGGTCCAGGGGTGGACGGGCGTAGACATACTTGCCTTTGGCGCCCCTCTGGCGTGCAGTCGGCGTGGCCGCTGCGCGTGGCCGCTGCGCGTTCTCGTGGACTCCGCCATAAATGGCGAAAAGGGAGGGAGGAGCAGCGGGGCGGCAAGTGGGAAGGGGAGAGGGTACAGAAGAGAAAAGGGGCGGGCCGCAGGGGAGCAGCAGCGGGGAGCGGGGGGGAGCGCAGAGCGGGAAAAACGGTCCTGAGGACGGGCGGCGAAGGACAAAAACACAGTCAATAAGCAGTGGCACAGAATAAAAACACAGTCAGAAGTAGCAGGCAAAGGATAAAAATTACAGGGCACAAATACAGTTAAGCACTGGAATATTTATCAGCAGGGGGCAGTGGCGAACTCGCGGCAGCAGAGGTGAAAGGCTGGGCACACCTGCGGGGAGCCGTGCGGTGCGTGGAGCGACCGGCCCTGACCAGGGTTAGACCTCAAGGTGAGTTTTAAGCTCTAGTGTTTTTATGTAAAGCAGTTATTTTATACGTGGCCACTGACTTTACACCAATAGTATCTGACAGTATGCTTCACAGAGCGGCAGGGATGCGTCAATAAATTATGCAAACAATTTCCGGCTCAAATTCATAAGCAATGCTAGGGTGTAAGAAAGGTTCTTCTCTGGGATGACATCTCTTTCTTTAAATATTTTTTTTATTGTTTTCATTAACATTTTACAATATAACAATTTAAATATGATTAATTGTGGCATTGTACATATTTGCTTACCTTTGGAGTAGGATAACATTCCATGCATACAGTTTGTGTAACATACAACTATTTTACTACTACGGAGTTGATTCCGATCTTGCTGGGAGAAGGTTCCATCCAACTCTGATCCGGTGTGCTTTCTGACCGACTCCTACTCCGGGGCTTCGAGCACCCGATTACAATGTGAACAAGCGGTGACGGACACGGGTCGCTCGAAGCCCCATTGAAGTCAATGGGTGCCTGTTGTAAGAGGCGTACATAGCCTCCCATTGACGAAAAAGGTATGTTGTGCACAAGGGCGCCCCCTGTAGTGGGGACGCATCTGTACAACCCGCACCGTACATGCATGTGTAGGGGGGACCTGATCAACTCGTATGACTACGGGTGAAGGGGGGTCCAGCGCGAACCCCTGAAGTCCGCTTCCCGGAGTGTTTACGTGTCAGAGGCTCCAAATTGATGCGGCTGGCCGCATCGTACTGGCTCGGTCGGAAATTGCCTCCATTGCACAGCACGGTTTGCTTACAGACAAGACGTACAGAGCAGTTCAGACCCGGAAACGCTTCGGTCTGCGATTTCCCGTTTCGCGCATTGTACTTTCTCGCTCGTACAGCTGTACGAGTTGGTCGGAAAACAGGCGTATGGCTCGTACCTTTTCCGGCAGGATCGAGTTCGGAGCCCTTCCGAGCGAGATTGGAATCAGCCCCTAAGTAAAGAAAAACATGTGCTCTGGGATGAAATCTCTTATTACCCACATGGTGAGTTGATCCTCCTAGTGGACTTTCACTTGCCACTACTAGTCGTCCAACCCTTCTGCAAAGGTCTCATTACTTCAAAGAACAAGTAACTTGTTCTTCTGATACAGACTACTAAACCACAGACGACTCACCTTCTAAATAGAAAACAAAGCAGTACCTAGTTGGAGGTGGGTTTGTGAAAGGACACAAACCAAAAGTGTCCTGTAGAACCGAGTAGGGTAAATGATGTCTGCCCAGACAAAAGTGGTTCGTGAAAGTATGGAGTGATGTCTACATAGTCGCCTGGCAGATTCCCAGGACAGGAATTCCACCTGTCAATATAAAGATAGGAGCTTTGGCCCAGGTGGAATGAGCTTGCAGTCCTTCTGGAGGCTGTTGTTTGGCCAGTGCATAGCAGATCTTAGTCCAGAGCATGATCCAGAGGGAGATGGTGCACTAGTGCACAGCCTTGCCTTTTTTTTGCTCCAGAGAACTCAAGAAAGAGCGGATCATCCACCCAGTGATCTCTGGTACAATTGATGTAAAAGGTCCAATAGATCAAGTCTCTCCTCCTCAGAGGGAAAGGACGAAGCATAGAATGCTGGAAGGGTGATGGTTTGATGGTGAGTTATCACACAGAACCTGAAGCTCACTCACTAGTTGCACCCATGTGACGGTTACAAGGAACACAATCTTAGGGTGAGAAAAGGACAGCTGTGAAGCAGCTCAAAGGGAGTACACATCAAAAATGTGAAGACAAAGTTACGGTCCCATTGAGGCATACGAAAAGAAAAATGAGGCAAAGATGTTGTAAATCTTTCAAACAACGCATCACAACTTCTGATTTAAATAATTAGAGTTGGGCTGGCAACGCAATCAAGCCAAAAGAGTTGAAAGGTACCCCTTAACTGTTCCCAAAGCAAAGCCTTGCTGGGTAAGAGATAAAAGGAACAACAGAATATTAGTTAACGTGGTCGTCAAGGGGTCAATCCGGCATGCGGCATACCAGACCACTAATTTGTCCCAACAACAGGAGTAAATTGTATTTGTCAACGGATGCCTGGCTACCAAGATGACATTCACCACCTCTGGAGGAAGGTTGAAGGTTCAGCTGTTGCATCTGTAAGAATTAAGATGGAGATGGCAAAGGCCCAGGTGCAGATCCTTGTCCCGTTGCTAAGACAGAAGGTCCCCCCGGAGGGGCAGCCTGATGGGAGAACAGATGCTCAAGCCCAGGAGATGTGGATATCAAAATCTACATGATCAATCAGGGGTCCTTAGGATGACTTGGACCAGCTGGGTCCTGATACATGACCAATCAGAGGTCATTAGGATGACTTGGGCCAAGTTGGTCCTGCTCTTCTTGAGAACTCGGGCATAAGAGGTATACGTGGTAAGGAATAACAGAGTCCTGAGTTCCATTCAGGGTGGAATGCATCTCCTTGTGAGAGATGCCTTGGAAATGTACAGAACTGCTGATATTGTGTGTTCTCAGCGGTGGCAAAGAGATCTAGCCAAGGTGCTCCCCATTTAAGGAAGAGACCTTACGTCATCTCCCGGTGTAGCTGCCACTCGTGATCCTCCAGGTGCCCACTGCTGAGCTTGTCCTCCCTGACATTCAATGATCATGCCAGGTGGCTCACCACCAGAAATAGGATCAGTGCCTCCTTGCAAGGGTACCATGACCCCACCCCGCCCGGTTAATAGTAATACAACATGGCAGTGGTGTTGTCTGTAAGCACCTGTACCAGCCTCCGCTTGATGGATGGAAGGAAGGCTTTCTACCTTAAATGGATTGCCGTCAGCTCCAGAAGGTTGATGTGAAGCCAGGACTCCGCCAGAGAGAAGAGGGCTCTGATCTCCAACTTTTCCAGGTGGCCACCCCAACCCAGAAGTGAGGCATTGGTCTCCACTGTTACCTCTCGGTGGGGTAGGTAGAGGGGTCTGCCGCTGACTAAATTGACATTCAGTTACCACCCCTGCAGATCTCTTGCAGTGGCCTCGGATACGGTCCGAGAGGTCCCCTTGATGTTAGGCCCACTAAGATTCCAGATCTCATGCAGAGCTCGTATATGCCACCTGGTGTGCTGTATGAGCAAGATGCTGGAGGGCCACCAGTCCCAGCAGCCTCAGAGTTGAACTCACTGAGATGCAGACCCAAGGCTGAACAGTCGGGATCATAGTAGGAATGTCCTGGAATTTCCTTTCTAGGGGTAAAGCATGAAAGACCATGCTCAGAATGGCTTCGATGAAGGGGAGCATCTGAGAAGGAGTAAGGGATGACTTTGGCACATTGATAGTGAACTCCAAAGATGACAGGAGGTTCACCACAGTCTGGAGGTGGTTGACCATTACCTGGGGCAAGCCCACCTTCAACAGCCAGGGCCAAAGTAGGGGAAGACAGGGACCTCCCTACGTCCCAAAGGTGTGCTGCTATCACCATTCATCACTTTTAAGAACAACCGTGGGGTGCTAGTGAGGCCAAAGAGCACAACAAACTCACAATGCTGGTGTACCACCACAAACTGCAGTTAGTACTGATGGGCCTGCAGGACGGGTAAATGGAAATAGTCATCCTACAGATTCAACGCTACCATCCATTCTCCAGGGTAAAGGGCAGACCAGACTTGAGCTGGTGTGAGCATTTTGAATTTGCTCTTCCGGAGGAAGGCGTTGAGAGAGCACAGCTCTAAAACTGGACAAGTCCTCCATCGTTCTTTGGCACCAAAAAGTAGGAGGAAATACAACCACAACCTACTTCTGATGCAGGCACATTCTTGATTGCCCCTTTGGCCAAAAGGGCTTGCACTTCCAGTCTAAGACGGACAGATGGTCCTCAGCCAGTCGTTCCAGGGACAGTGGAAGGTGTGGCAGAGTGGAAATGAACTTGAGCCACCAAAATTCTAAAGAGCATAGGAAAGGTGTTCCAACAGACAACTGGAGTTAACAGACCCCAGGACCAAGCTAGTAGAAGAAAATACTCTGTTCTAAAAGGTCTCCACTCTTTTGGACACCCTTCTTGTGGTTTGGTTAGAAAAGTGTTTGGGTTTGTTCAACCTGTACATTCCTGCACCACCAAGCTCTTGGGTGAAGGAGCAAGAGTGTCTGTGAGTGCCTCATTAAGAGGAACATGGGGTTCATTGGTGGTTTGCCCCGGTTGGAGGACTTCATCAGGGCAATGGCTTTGACCTTTATGGTGGGGAGCTAGTGGCCGAGAACTTTGGCTGCCCTCCGCATGACTACTGCAAAAAACGCACTCTTCTCAGTGGCAGGACCTGGGGGTGTTAGAAGACCAAAATCAGGGGAGGTGTCAAGGCTACTGGTCTCTTAGAGGTTATCATACAAATTCTCCTCATGGTAGGGTTGGCCAGTTTCATCACGAGCATCATTAACAGAATTGGTACCAAACAAGGAATGTAGTGTATGGGATCAACCTTGTAGTGCTGGGACGTCAAACGGCACAGGTTGTGGTTTGATGGCCTCGGGTGAGGATGTAGCGTCACTGACACAGTGTCAGAGATCACCTCTTCCTCCAGCCTCAATGTAGTCAATACTGAAGTCGACACTCCAGGAACCGGCATGGATCGTGGAGCCGGAGGCGGGGTTAGGAAAGGAGCTGGGGGAGGCCCAGCGGTGTTTTCGGAGGGTCCAAATGGCACTGAGGGCAAACCCGCCACCGGTATTCCAGAGGAGGGCCCTTTGGTTCCTCAGGGTCTGGAGCCACAACAGAGGGAGTTGAATGGGATCCAAAGGGTTGGACCATGGCGTTGCAGAACTCCTGGATCTGCTATGGCATTGCAGCTGGCACCAGAAATTTAGCTTGTGACAGGACGACGAGTTTTGATGTCAGCGTTCTGGAATGGCACCATATATTCTCCACACGTCATTTCCAGAGAGGACTGCCTTCAGTGTAAAGCAACACAACAGCACCTACTGGCGCGCGTAGGTACTGCTGAAAAACATTCCGGATCCAGTCTGACACCTGCGTAATATCCAAAGAGGTGTGAAATTTGTGGTTAGAAGTCTCCATTGCAAACAGATAATCTCTTTTGTCTTCCATTTCCCTATGTCATCAACTGGCAAAAAACCCTCTACCACTAAAACCCAGGGTTCATTCAATCAAGGAGAAAGCACAAAACCCTTTAGAACGGGTTGGAATTATCACCGGTCCAGCGATATCGCACGTTGTATTATTCTTTTCCATACAGCCCTGAAGAGTCATAGGATAATTCCCAGGTGACGAAACATGTGTCGGCTGGTTTTCTTATTCTACCTATTCTAAGAATTATAAACAATTCAACAAAAAGAACCTACTGGTGTCGACCTCCACCCATTTGTTTCTCAGGAAGAATCATAACTGTATACTTTTACTCTGAATGTGTGCCTGGGACTTAGTTTCACTCCTCAACCAGGGTGTTCAGGGACTGAAGCATTCCCTCAGAATAACAGTCGCCCATCGGTTCAATTCCCGCCATACTCCAGTCCCCCAGTCTTCAATCCATGAAATAGCCCCCTCCCAAGGTGTTACGTCTATGTAGAATTCATCTTTATGACGTTTTAAGCTGGAGAGGGCAGTCAGGTGCTTATTTTTGTCCAAATAACTCCATTGTGATTTTTCAGAACCAGAACAAACTTTGTCACAAAACCGATGCTGCTCTAAACCAGAGATGCAGGACTTTATTGAGCTAGGTACTAACAGGCTTCAAACATGATAGCAGACAAGAACTGCTTGCTTTCCACTCTCAACTGGCAATTCTATCCCGACTTAAAATTGACACCATCTCAGAGAGTAAATAGTGGATGAAAAACATAGGCCTGAAGCCTGTGTTTTCTCTGTATTCAATGACAACCTGTTAACACTTATTGTGAGATATATTTTGGATAGTCAGGTGTCCTGGCTGGGTGCAAGCATGAGAGGTCCAGAGGTGGAAAGGCTGGGTAGGAGGAACAAGAGAACAGCTGAATACTGGCACACCAGTCCTATGTACTGTAGGTCGAGCTATGGCAACTTGAGCCTTACTCAGGCCAAAGATCTGGCACCGGCCAGACCCTGGCGCCCAAATGAAGGACCTGCCACAGACAAAGGAGAGTGAACTCTAGCCATCTCCCTTATTCTGTTTGGGAAAGGAATAAAACAAGCACCAACTAGCAAAATGAAGGATGCACATAAACAAAATCTGAAATGTTCGTTCACCACCTTCCATTCAAGTTACAATTTTAATATAATTTAATCTAATTTAAAGTGATGTTTTTTTATGATTGTCTGCAACCAAATGAACAAATAAAAATGTAGAACACTTATAGGTCCAAATATTTACAATATCTGTTGCCAATTATAAATCAAAATGTATAATAAACTATTCAAAGATCTGAATTTGAAACTGGTTAACTTGAATTTGAAAGTATTTAAAACCGCCTAAACAAGCATTTACAATGCAATGGTTTCGCCTTTGGAAAAGTTAGAGATATTGGCATTGTAAATGACAACATTTGTATTTATGTGTTGGTTCTGAAAACAGATAAATAAATGGCATTGTCATTTACATTGCCATTAGCTTAATCTCTCGCAAATGTGAGACCTATTGTACCCTACGGACGAGCTCAGCAGACAGCAATTACTACCACACACACACACCCAGAGCCAGACACACACATACACCCAGAGCCACACACACACACTCAGAGCCACACTCACACACACCCAGAGCCACACACACACACACACACACCCAGAGCCACACACACACACACCCAGAGCCACACACACACACACACACACCCAGAGCCACACACACACACCCAGAGCCACACACCCACCCAGAGCCACACACACCCCCAGATCTGTGGTGTGACAGAGGGCCGCACTATAGCGGTAGTGGTCCTGGGTGGGTCAGTGATTGCGTAAGGACGTCTAAATGTTAAATAAACGGGCAAGCATTTATTTGCAGGTTAATTGAAGTTAAGTGGTGCAGGACACCACAGCAGTTCATTTAACCTGCAAATAAATTCTTGCCCGTTTATTTATCGTTTTTTCTGAATATTAGTGCTCAGCAAGTAAACAGCAGCTGGTGCTACTATTCACCAGAGGGCCAGATGTAAAGGTCAAGAGAGCCGCAAGCACCAACCCCCGGGCCGTACCATCACCTCTCTCAACCAACCCTGAACAAACTCCAATCAGCTGCCGGACAGTCTTCAAAAAGGAATGATACGGTCTGACGCCCAAGGAACTAGTGACCACAGCAGTCGACTAGTCCTAGAAGCTTGACTAGGAGGCCAGCCAACAAACCATCTGTCCCCCAAAGTACCACAGGTAACCAGTCGCACGGGATGGTGCTACACAAGCTTCCGTTGATTTAAAAAATGAAGAATGAAAGAGGAGAGAGGGTGAAGGACAGAGAGAGAAGGGGATAGAGAGAGGAAAAAACAAGGTGGGAGGCAGACGGAAACAGAGCTGGAACATTTGCAGGTTAATTGAAGTTAAGTGGTGCAAGACACCACAGCAGTTCATTTAACCTGCAAATAAATTCTTGCCCGTTTATTTATCGTTTTTTCTAAATATTAGTGCTCAGCAAGTAAACAGCAGCTGGGCTACTATTCACCAGAGGGCCAGATGTAAAGGTCAAGAGGGCCGCAAGCACCCACCCCCGGGCCGTACCATCACCGCTCTCAACAAATCCCTGAACAAACTCCAATCAGCTGCCGGACAGTCTTCAAAAAGGAATGATACGGTCTGACGCCCAAGGAACTAGTGACTGCAGCAGTCGACTAGTCCTAGAAGCTTGACTAGGAGGCCAGTCAACAAACCATCTGTCCCCCAAAGTACCACAGGTAACCAGTCGCACGGGATGGTGCTACACAAGATTCCGTTGATTTAAAAAATGAAGAATGAAAGAGGAGAGAGGGTGAAGGCCAGAGAGAGAAGGGGATAGAGAGAGGAAAAAACAAGGTGGGAGGCAGACGGAAACAGAGCTGGAACAAGTGAGGAGCGTCATGCGTGGTTAAAGAGAGTGGATGGAGAGAGAAGTAGTGGGAGAAGGGGAAGAGAGGTGGAAGAGACTTGGAGAAAGGTAAAGAGGGTAAGAAAAGGAGAAGAGGCAGGGAAGGAGGACCGAGAGAGACAATACGATAGAGGGGCCGAGAAAGAGGTGGGCGACAGAGCCTGGGGGTCGAAGCGACTGTTAGAGAGACGTGTATTATTTTAGCGCCTAGTGCCTTTGGCTAAGCGCTGTACACAATGACTACTGCCATTTGTGTGTTAGTGCCCCTCCCACCTCGATCCTCAGTCCCTTGGGCCTTCTGTCTGGGGTTCTAGTCTGGGGGGGGGGAGAGGGGGCTCCGGCTCTTATATTAATTAGCCACTGACTGGGACTCCAGACAGAGTGACAGCCTCCTAGGAAGAGGGAGAGGGGTGGTGCTGGGAAGTGGGCAGAGAAGAAGCATCCTTGGAATAGAAGGCATGTCATGCCCTTCGCGTCAGCGGGTGAGCCATGCCAGGGGTGAGTCAGTGGCAGTCAGCACCGGGGCAGGCGTAGAATCTGCCTCCTTGCATCTCTCCTTCACCTCTCTGACCCGTCTCGCCTCCCCTTGTAGGTCTGGCCCAGAGGCAGCTTTATTTTTTTGGGCGTCATGCAATAAAAAAATACATATTTACAAACATCAATTAAGTGGATTGCATCAGGCGCCTTCCTTAATTGGTCTGTACAACTGTCTTTCACGTATTGCTCCCGCCCACCACAGCCTCGGACAATGGGCCAGTCGGTAGGTGACAGCATTCAGCCTCTTCACCTGTGCACATCCGCCTAACAAGTAGTGCACTTCACTCCCATGACTTGTCAGATAATACTTGATTCAGACAGTGCTTTTTTCCCCACTTTCTATTATTTTATTAATTTTGTAGTCATTTTTTTCGCGTTTATACTGTATCTTCATCTTGCAGTAATTATTCGGGTGCAGTGGACCCCTGTTACCCGGTGGCCACTGCACCTGCTGCACAAATGATACATACACCGCAGCCGGTGCTAGCTGTAGCTCTCCTGCTGCCCGACAGAGGGAGCTTGGACTCAAGGCTGACTGACCTCGTTCTTAAAAGAGAGGGTTAGTTTGGGGATTGCTCTGAAAAAACAGAAGCGCCTGAAAGAAGCATTTATTGCAGCAAAGCACTGGCTCTGTTGCCCCGCGGTCTTCCCACAACACCCCCCAGTTGCAGCGGTTTCTCACCTGCTGGAACCGGTCCTGGTGCGTATTTCGTTTCCATGACAGCAGGATGTGGGCAACGGCATCTGAGTTACCGCGATAAACCACGATGAGTCTGTGTGGCAGGCACCTGAACTAGTGCATTCTGGGAGTTGTATTCCCGCTTCAGTTAAACTGAACAGGTTTGACATGTACCTTAGCCAACGGGGTGTCCATGGACAGCCCCGTAAGAGCGCGAGGCCATGACACCCCTCGTGTTCCCCACTCCCGAGGGCCCCCCCACTCCTGGCATAGAAACTGGCTCTTCTATTGACTGGGAAAGGGATTTTCACATCGTGGCAGGAAAAGGTGAGGGTCGAATGCCCTATCTTGCTCAGGAGTATTTTTTCACAGGGGCAGAGCCAGGTTTTATTCACTGGACCCTTCTCGGCAGACCGAGGACGTGGTCGAGCACAGTTCTAAAGATGAGGGCGCTGAGTAGAGTTTCTTTAGTGTGCTTACCTGAGTCAGAACCTGCCCTCCCTTCTTGTGCACGTGAGGTGACCTTTGCTCTTTCTGTGACCACTGACATGGGGCCTACGTCATCAGTCTCTCAGTAGAACCCCTGCTGGCAGTGTTGTTGTCACAGTAGTCTCACCCCCAGTTTGATGGCTGTCCACGTCTCGACACTACCACCCCCCCACCCCCACATACGAGCAAAAACCACAGTGAGAAAAGGTCCCATGTTCCCAGTGCCTCGCCTTTCAGTGGATTCTTCTATTCGTGCCGCAACTAATACTGCCCCCCAGTGTCTGTGGCATTAAATGTGTATGTGTCCTCGGATGATGTAAGTTTTCATCTTATGCAATGATCTATCTCAGTTGTAAAGCGCTCTAACGCCTGTGGGCAATATCCGCGCTATATACAAATAATTAAATGAATAAATAAATAGAGGATCTCTCTTCCGGCCCACAGGCTTAGCCTCAGGGTGTAACCCCTTCACTGCTCTTTGTGGGGGCAGTGGGGCTTCTCAGACCCCACGTGCCCCCCATTTTGAGCTCCCCGCCCCTCGCTCTGTGGCGATCACATTTAATTTGTCTCTGTGCCTCCTCTCCAGTGTACAACTCCCTTCTTCTCCTCCCTAATCCCCCTCCCCTGGACCCCTAATTACAAGCAGCCCCACAGAGAGCTCCTTCACTAGGGGATGAGCTCATCACCCTGCCGGGAAGGGGGGGGGCGGTCTGGTGGGGGAGCAAGAGAGAGTCAGAGAGTGAGTGCGCTCCGGGCGGCCAAGAATGGCATTTGTCAGCAAAAACCGGCTGTGTTGCTTGAAAGGAGAGCTATTTCTGTCCTGGGGGCAGGGGGCAGGGGGAGGGGCGTGGGGATTCATCCACCCATACATCCATCGAGAGGGACTGAGGCCGGCACCGTGAGTCACTCATGGAAGATGGGCTGGGGGAGCAGCCTCGTTGTTTCAGTCATCAGAGGTGGTGTCATTCATTAAAAACAAAACCCAACCAGAAGGCATACACGGACAGCGGGAGGGGGGGGGGCGGGAACGGGAACGGGCACACGGACAGCGGGAGGGGAGGGGAGCACTCACCAGGACTTCTTCTGGCGGCGGTCGGCCTGGAAGAATGACCCCAAAAAAGTTTTTAAAAAAACACCGCCCACCTCCGCATGACGTAGGAAAAGGGGTGGGATGAGTAAAAATCGTGGGAACGCCCACGAATCTGCTCCGGCCATGACGGAAAGATGTCTGTTCCAATGGCTAGCCTCCATTTATGGAGCTAGCCAATGGAACAGAGAGGCGGAACAAAGCCACGCAGTGTAAGACATAAGATTTCGCTCTGTGCGAAAGTCTGCTGCGCAGCTTTTGGCGAGGCGAAACCTAAAAATGAATAAAGCCAGTGTGGCATGAACGGCAACACCGCCCTTCAGGAAGGACAGAAACCAATGTCCCAGTAGTTTTAATATAATGCTTAGTAAAATAATGCAGAAGAAGAAAGTGAAAATGTGTCTAATAGACTACAGCCAATTGAGCTTCGCACTGACATACTGTAACATGAGAGCAAGTTCCATGACACCTTCCATGACCTTACAATGAGGTTAATTTATAGTTTAACAGGCAGGGTGCTCCTTCGCAAAAGTGACAGTACACTTTCTGCTAAAATGACTGTCTACCCACCGTGTTTAGGTTTTGGAGTACTGCCAGCTTTCCATCGATGGAGCCCCCGTTGGCTGAGTCAATGGAAAGCTTCCTCCGAGAGGACAGCAGAGTAGGGGCCGTAAGAGGAAGGGCATTACACTGCTTCCCCTAATTTGGGTGGGCGAAAAAAACTCCATGGGTGGAGGGGGCACTACTGTTTTGTTTTTCAGTAACAAACTCCCACTTTCGAAATTTGTTTCTGAAATACAAAAAGTTTGTTACAGCTTGGTGGATGGCCATCAAACTTTCTCAGTATGTCGCCTGTCAACCAAACTGACAGCGACTCTGTCACGGTACAGAGATCACCACTGGGCTAGCGGAGATCTCCATATTTGGCTGATGGTAATCTGTAAGGATGCAGACAGATTGTCCAATGCCATCCTAATGGACAGAGTACCCTCCAACAAACCCTAGGTCTGGCCAATTGTCTCCATTCACACTCAGTTTACCCATTTGTTTCTAGAAAAAACGACTGTTTAGTGCTATGCAAGTTCATAACATAATCTGTTTACTTTGAAATTCTGTTTTATTGAACATATTGAACAAAGTGTACTATTTATGCCTTCAAAATACAAGTATGCACAAAGTAGTGCACACCACTGAAAAATTAGAGGAAGAATGTGTAAAATACTCTGGCTAAATTGTAGACTCTGGGCCTTATTACGACTTTGGCGGTCCTACAGCGGACGGTGTAACACACCGTCCAGTTTAGGACCGCTAAATTCGAGGTGTGACCGCCCTCCACATTAGGAGTTAAATCCTGGCCTGGCGGGCCGTCCAGATGGCGGTCTGACGGCGGCAGCCTGCTAGGCTCATAGAAAGGCCTATCATGCAGACTGAGCAGTCAGAGCGTCAACTGCACCTTCTTGTATGGTGTGGCATATATGCCACACCGCGCAGGAAGGTGGGGTGCAATTCCAGGGGGCACTACATGTGCCCCCGCACAAACTCTCAGGCCCAAATCCCTTTGTTGCCACTCTCACAACCTTTTCAGGGTGGGTTCACCACCCTGCAAAGGACTGTGAAATGGCAACTCAGAATATGCTCAGCAGTACCGGCTGCTGCACCGCCAGCATCTTCCTGCCTGTGAAAGACCCCCGGTCCAGTTGGATCCTTGATCCCAGCGGGGCCAGCGATCTCGAAGCGGTCCAATCGCTGTAGTCGTAATACTGCAGGCAGTCTCGCAGTGTGGTGGTTGTTGGACCGCCACTACGGGTATGGCGGTCCTATGGACCAAGGCACTCGTAATTAGGGTCTCTGTAACAGAAAAGTCATGGCTGATGTTTGGACTTCAAGCCAATTTGTATAATGTAGGGCACATACCTATACATTGGTCATATTAGTGTGGTGCAGACACTGTAAATTCTCCCTTCCATAGTCCAATAGCACACACATTGGTGTTCTGTGTGCCTTGCAGTTTGCTTGCTTCTCCACAGTCCCTTGTTCTTGTAGAGTGATCATGAGTCATGGTTTCATGGGGTATGTTGATTTCACCTACAGGGAATGGGTACACAGTGTGTGTATGTGAATATTAATGGGTATCGCAATCATCTGCATGCTTATGTCCATATATTAAATGTGTCACATGCTGATGGCAATTTAGATCCGTGGGTTTTGCACTGTTACAAAGTATGAAAATCCACACAAAACTTTCATGGCTAGAGTGGGCAAGTAACTCCTTATTTCCACAGACATTTCTAATAGTCTTGCACATAATCCCTACAATTTATTTACACTTGGGTGTTTCCATTTCAAGTGTTCAATGAAATTTAGGCAAGACAAAATCTGAACTGGACATACTGTTCAAGATACTCTGTTTGATGTGGAGTTTCAAATGAGTGTAAAGGGAGCTGTCAGTACATCACCAATATGCAATGTACTCTTCAGGCGAGGAGTCTTAAGGGTGTGTGGAATGCAGCTGTTCATCGGGATCAACGAGGCAGCTGTACAACAAGGGTATCCTATGCGGCAACATGTGAAGCAGAGATGTTCACACATCTGAATGTTAATTGTCTGCTGTATGTACAGTTAAGGAAGACCTGTACCATGGACTGTAGGTAAACCAGTGCTATGTGGGTGCACTTAGTGGCCCCTAGCTTATTTGAAAATTCCACAAGTGTGGAGAAGTTAGCTATGATAGCACAGGTTGTTGGGAAGTCTGTGGGGAACATAATGTGCTGGTCAAAATAATTAGCAAGCTACCCATGATATATGCAAGGTTCTCCAAGAAGATGAACTGTGATAAACCAGGCATTAAGCTTATGTATGCTGACTGCACCCAGCAGCAAAAAATTTAATGGCTGAAAGCAAGTAGAGGGAGGGGATAATAGCAATTTGTCCAACGTTGGGCTCCAAAGGATCCCCAGTGGACCTCAGTAATGTTTAAGGAGTGCAGCCTTGTCCTGTAAATCCTGGCCCTTCTCCTGTATCTTTGTTGTGGTGCTGCAAGGTCTGGTCCTGGTCTTCCTTCCGCATGGCATGACAATTCAGGAGGGTGATCTATTGAACAAACTGAAATGGCCAAGAATGTGGACATCCATGGCGCTTTTCAGTGTATGTCAGTGAGGACTTCTTCCTTAGTTTGTATAGTTTTGTTGTACTGTGAATTGTGTATTAGTATTTGTCATTTTTAAGTTGAAGCCTACCAGACAGCACAGGTGTCTTGTTTGTTAAAGACATCTTGGGGACATTCAGAAACCTTCCTTGGGAAAGCATTCCGCCTGTTCCTTCCCATTGGCTTTGTGGTTTGTAACGCACATTTTCTGGCTGTGAATTTGTTTTTTTTTCTTTGAGTCTGCCCAGGTTCAATTCGACACTCTCAAGGAGCAAAGCCTTTTCACACTACCTCTCCTTGGATTCGTCCATGAGTGCTCCTTCTTGTAAATAGGCCTGTTAATCTTGTTCTCATCTTGTCACATTTGTTGTACATTCAAAGACTGAGGTAAAATGTCAGGCTTTGTCTTCTGAGGGAGCTTGTTGTAAACTTTACGTTCTCTGAGCTCAAAGTGTGAGGATTTATATGACACTTTTGCTGAATACTGGGGGTAGAGTGAAGGTGTTTTTTTGCTAGTGGAGGAGTGTGGCTCAATGGTTGGAGCGGCAGACCCTGATGCAGAGTTCTGGCCAGGGACCAGGGTTCGATTCCCGCCTCGGCGGGGTCTCGGGCTCAATTTCCTCGGACCTGTTAATTCTCGCCTCGGTGCCTATTCTAATCACGGGCCCCACGCTGCAACTCTGGGCAATAGCTTGCTTAGCCTCCACACCGGCCCCAACAGCGCTAAGGATGCCTGGCTTCACCCTGGGGGTGCCCAGGAGTGGACACTTCACAGGGAAAGCCAGGAGGGGTTCCACAGCGGTATGAGTATCAGCGCCAGGAAGCCGAATACGCGACACCGCAAGGTGACCGTCTGGTGACAGTGCGCTCTATAAGTACCATGACATTTACATTTACATTTGACATCAACATTTAAATGAACTGTGCAAGTATTTCAGAATCTATAACAATTAGCAAAGCACAAATGAAGCAAAGTTGTTGTTACTTTTAAAGTGTGTTGGAAAAAAATACTCTAATTTGATCAAAACAAATTAATATACTAGGTGATGCCATTTCCACACATTATCGTTTGTGCACTGTTTAGCCTTTATTAGTAAAACCCTGTGTCTGTGCTAATGTAAGGTATTCAGACAAAATATTAAGGCACACAAATATCGAATTTTTATTAGCAGGATACGCATATATCGTACAGCAATATCGTTGAAAATAATATAGATTTTGTAAGGTAAGTAATATCAATGTTAGACATTTCTATGTTGTAAAGATCATTTACAAAGATATCTTTGGGGCTGATTAGGATGTCGATGAGACTGCCACCGACAAGCCGTCAGTGGCAGTCTCACTGACATCCAGCTGAGCAGTCCGACCTCCGCATTATGATGTGGTCGGTCAAAAGGGACCTACCGAGGCTTCTGATGGGCTCAAAGAGCCCGTCCGACCATCGGTCTGATCAGTAGTCTCTACAGTAGGGGCGGTGCCTGCTCAGGCACCACCGAAGGGATTAAGATGATCCCTTCTGAGAGCCTTTCCATGGAGGTCCAACCGCCAAGGATGCCGGAAAGGGACTTTGAGGGCCCTTAGCAAGGTCCCTTCTCTCCCTGTGCCTCTGCTATGAGGCCTGGGGGGCACCTGTGCTGCCCCCTCAAACATCCACACCCCACACCACACAGTGCCTGGCACACATTGCAGGGATGTTTGTAAACATGCCTTTCGCGATTTGGGCTTGTGCTGAGGCCCATTTCTGGGCTGCAGCACAAGCCTCAATTGCAAAAGGCATGTTTATGTCCGCCTACACAGCGGTCGGATCGTAATCTGATAGGCGGGACTACAGACTACCTGTCGGGTGGTCCCGTTCCCGCAAAGATGGCAGTCAGACGTTTGCCCGACCACCATTGTAATCAGCCCCTATGTTGTTAATATGGTTTACAAAAATATAGTTGTACAGAATATCATTTTTAATTATCTGTTTTTTAGTATATGTTTTGATTGTATATGTTATAAATTGTTTGTATAAATATTGTTAATGTTTGTCAATATAGTTTGTAAATTTTTTGTTGTTTTTAAATTCAATGTTAATTGTAATTTTTAGTATCGTAGCGGGTTGTGGGGTTTGTAGGGGTACAGGGTGGGAAGTAAATTAATTGTAATTCGTTTTAAATTAATACTAATTATTTAATTGAGAATTAATTATGTAAATCAGGAAATTCATTTATTTTTTTACGTTATATTTTTGGTGCAGGTTGTGGGGTTTGTAGGGGTACAGGGTGGGAAGCAAATTAATGAATGAAATATTTTAATTTATTTATTTAATATTTATTTATGTAAATTGTATAATTAATTACATTTTAAAATTATATTTTTGATGTGGGGTTTGTAGAAGTAAAGGATGGGAAGGTAATTATAATTATCTAATCATTAATGGCAAATACAAATATGTGATTTATAAATAATTATGTAAATTGTGTAATTAGAACATTTTTAACTAGCATATCAGGTGCGGGTGGTTGGTTTTTTTAGGGGTAAAGGGTGGGACATTAATTAAATATAATTATTAGTTAGTTAATACTTGTTTAATTGATAATTATTTAAATTGAGTTAATATTATATTTTTTAAGATACATTTTAGGTGTGGGTTGTTGAGTTTTACGGGTACAGGGTGGGAAGATAACCAAGAAATAATTTATTGATAATTAATTATTAATTTGTTACGAACTATTTAACCCCTTCGCTGCGGGGGATATTCCGCCGTAGCGCTAAGGGGCGGGGGGGACCGCGCGGCGTTCCGGCGCTTGTGACGGAGCCGCTCCGTCACGGCCCTCGGTGGGCTGTGCTTGTGACAGAGCGGTTCCGTCACGGTCCCGCCCGCTCTTCAGAACGCTCAGCGCAGGCGCGGAATTCGCGCCGCGCAGGCGCGGCGAGCGGGCCGTGACGGAACCGCTCCGTCACCAGCACCTCCCACCCGAGGACCGCGAAGAAGCGGTTCCGTCACAAGCGTGGGAGGGGTTAATTGATAATTATGTAAATTGGGAAATCATGTTGGTTAAGTTATAATTTAGGCATGTGTTGTTACAGCTTACAGCTTACAGCTCGGCAAGGACAGCACTGTGCTTGCCTTATGCTTAAAGACTTTGCTGAATAAATGGCAAAAGACTTTGTCCTTTTCTATCTCGGCGTGGAAGGCACTGTGCTAATCCTATGCTTAAAGACTTTGATAGAAAAACAGACATTTGAGGTGAGCATATTTAGAGTGTCGCTGGTGTTGAGAGTGCTCTAACAGGAGCTGCTTTCCACCTAAACTTGAGAACTACCCAGGGTTCTCTCCTTCTTTTTTGCATAATTTATGCATCACTCTATGCCTGAAAGGATTTTGTTTTGACTTATACTGGGTGTTCCCTTGTGTCTAGATAAAGCTATACCTCTCTGAAGAGCTCTAATTAGAGCGCAACACTGTGTCAGGGGTTGCTTTTACTCATTTCAGGTTGGCTTAAGTTGGTATTTTACCAATTCAAAGCTGTAATAAGGTGCCTGGAGTGATAAATGGCTTTTGTCATTTTACAGCTCGGCAAGGACAGCACTGTGCTAGTCCTATGCTTAAAGACTTTGCTGAATAAATGGCAAAAGACTTTGTCCTTTTCTATCTCGGCGTGGATGGCACTGTGCTAATCCTATGCTTAAAGACTTTGATAGAAAAACAGACATTTGAGGTGAGCAGATTTAGAGTGTCGCTGGTGTTGAGAGTGCTCTAACAGGAGCTGCTTTCCACCTAAACTTGAGAACTACCCAGAGTTCTCTCCTTCTTTTTTGCATAATTTATGAGTCACTCTATGCCCGAAAGGGTTTTGTTTTGACTTATACTGGGTGCGCCCTTGTGTCTGGACAAAGCAATACCTCTCTGAAGAGCTCTAATTAGAGCGAAACACTGTGCCAGGGGTTGCTTTTACTTATTTCAGGTTGGCTTGAGTTGGTATTTTACCAATTCAAAGCTGTAATACTGTGCCTGGAGTGATAAATGGCTTTTGTCATTTTACAGCTTGGCAAGGACAGCATTGTGCTAGTCCTATGCTTAAAGACTTTGCTGAATAAATGTCAAAAGACTTTGTCCTTTTCTATCTCGGCGTGGATGGCACTGTGCTAATCTGTCGCGATTGAAAGCAGCGCAAGGACACGCAAGCGCCACTAACCTTACTCGGAGGTCCAGCAGAGACGACAAGATGACAGTCCTTACGACCTCTCTCCACAAACACCAGAACAGTGGGTATTCCACCACGGTCGGCGTGTATGAGGATAGAGGGTGCGAGGTGGATGGGCCACAAGGGCTCCAGAAGTGTCTCGGAGATCGCAGGTGAAAGGCTACACAGGAATACACTGGTGCTGCAGCACGTTTTCCCCTTCTTGTAGGGCCTTGACGGACTTAGGAAGTCTAGGAAGGAGATGATAGTCTACAGGTTTGAGAAGTTGACTCCACTTCTCAATATTAACATCCACCTTGTTCAGGATAGTGATGAAATAGCAAGTGATCTGACTACTAGACGTTAATACGTCACGGCTAGTAGAAACCGCAATACTCCTTGCGGTACAGAGAATTTCTAGGTTATGAGTCCTGGAAGAATACGCCACTATTTAGGCGGAACGAAAAGACTTGCGAGAACCCGAGCAAGCCACAAAGTAAATATAGTACAAGACAGTCAGAAAAGCCAAACGACCAAGAAAGGAAAGAACAAAAAGACAAGTTTTGGGAGGCGAGCCCGCACTCCTCTAATATACTTGCAGTTACAGGACACGACTTGTACCGGCAGATCCAAGCAAACACTGACCGCGCAGGCTCTTCGTCGACGAGCTGGACAAGCAAACACTGACCACGCAGGCTCTTCGTCGACGGGCTGGACACACAGTCTCTGACCGCGCAGGCTCTTCGTCGACGGGTTGGACAGGCAAACACTGACCCCGCAGGCTCTTTGTCGACGGGCTGGACACACAGTCTCTGACCGCGCAGGCTCTTCGTCGACGGGTTGGACAGGCAAACACTGACCGCGCAGGCTCTTCGTCGACGGCTGGAAATATTCAGAGGGCACAAACTGGGACCAAGTGAAGTGCTCTGAATTCAACATTGACAAGCACTGTTCTGGGATATGGGAGGGGGCTATATAGAATCCGCCCACTTCCCTGATCTCTGGCGCCGCACAGCTTTCTGGTAGATGTAGTGCTTCCGTGCGGAACGCCCAACAAGGATTCTCTTTCTCATCATTGCGCCTGCATGCGCGATCGCTACATAATCCTATGCTTAAAGACTTTGATAGAAAAACAGACATTTGAGGTGAGCAGATTTAGAGTGTCGCTGGTGTTGAGAGTGCTCTAACAGGAGCTGCTTTCCACCTAAACTTGAGAACTACCCAGAGTTCTCTCCTTCTGTTTTGCATAATTTATGCGTCACTCTATGCCTGAAAGGGTTTTGTTTTGACTTATACTGGGCGCTCCCTTGTGTCTGGACAAATCTATACCTCTCTGAAGAGCTCTAATTAGAGCGAAACACTGTGTCAGGGGTTGTTTTTACTCATTTCAGGTTGGCTTGAGTTGGTATTTTACCAATTCAAAGCTGTAATACTGTGCCTGGAGTGATAAATGGCTTTTCTCATTTTACAGCTCGACAAGGACAGCACTGTGCTAGTCCTATGCTTAAAGACTTTGCTGAATAAATGGCAAAAGACTTTGTCCTTTTCTATCTCAGCGTGTAAGACACTGTGCTAATCCTATGCTTTGATAGAAAAACAGACATTTGAGGTGAGCAGATTTAGAGTGTCGCTGGTGTTGAGAGTGCTCTAACAGGAGCTGCTTTCCACCTAAACTTGAGAACTACCCAGTGTTCTCTCCTTCTTTTTTGCACAGATATATATTACATCAAAAGCGTTCAATTCCAAAATAGGAGCGAGGGGGCACACCAAGTAAGGTTTCGGGTAGATTTAATCGCCAAAATCAACAACGCGTTTCAGCCATAAAACGGCCTTCGTCAAGTTGTTTACAGTGCCTCACAGTCACCATTTTGTACGCTTGATTTCTTAAAAAACATAGAGAAAACACTCGCAATTGCGGATTTCTTCCAAACAAACCAAAACACATGCTGATTTTATGTGTAAAATTATCTCTAACAAATCAAATCTATTCAAAATGAATAAGAGATAAATGATAGTGCCTTCATTACACAATCGTGAATTCAAGAGTTCATTTTCATCACAATGTAGATCCAGAGTGAGAATAAGTAATGAAAACCACAACATTTTTTAAATTGATATCTGCATCTATGATCTATTTTGCCACATAATTGGTACAAGGGAAGCTTCATGGTAAATTACGGGTGAAAATAAGCCCACCATTTCTACTTCTTGGTACCCAACGCCAAATCACAATTGCGCTGTGGCATTAATGTGAGAAGAAAAGAAAACATTAATCATTTCAATACTGTATCCCACATAAAATAAAATATGCTGGATTATTTTTTGATTTCAGATCGCAAACACAATCAGTGCCCAGTGGCCTCTAATGGTTTCCAATAAATAGAATATATGAACGCACTCCATGCTAAGTGGCCCTTAATGTTTTGTAAGCAAATACATACATAATTACATATTAAGGAATTGTCTCGTCATGTTTGATAGTTCAAGGAAGAGGTTCCTCTAGTGGATGTTATTGAATTAATGTACCGAGGAGGCAAAAGGTAAAAAGGAATGCTGATTTGGGACCGAGATTCAATTTTCTAAGTATAAGTGTATATACATGATACTATCTAAGTGAAAATTGGTAAAGAAATAGTGAAAAATGGTTAAATAAGTAGGAACATGTACATGGACGAGAGACAGTGCTAATATGTAATTGATAATTTAACCTCCTGCATGCTCATGACAAGGTGAGCTCGTCATGAGGCACACTGGAGCTGTGCTCATGACAAGGTGAACTCGTCATGTATTATGGGATTCAATAAATGTCAGCACAGGAGGGGAAAAGCCTTAGCAGCCAAGTGGTTAAGAAAAGATTATCCAAGTTAATGTCTAGAGATCATATCTATATTGTGTGATGCAGTATACATACAGATAAACGGATATGAATACATAGAGGCCCGTTTAGAACAATTAGCATGTCGCATCATAATTCTGTCCTCTAACAAAACAGAACCTCGTTTTGTAACGTCCAATTATTCATGCTGTCCTGTGTGAATAAGTTCAGCCTCAATTCATTGTTAAAATCACAATAGAACGAGATGCATATGCCGTTAGTGATGAAGTAAGAACACCTCACGCTAGTAAATCACCAGAGAGTGAAATATCATTTAAACACAGTTTTCTTTAAAAAAAAGGGGGGGACCTAAGTCCTATATTCTGAACGTAATAGGCAGACACAGTAATAGTAAAGTGTTAGGTGCCGATATGTGTATACAGTTCTTCCTCCCTATTTAATCCATACGGTGATCTTGTATTGAGATCAATAATGTATTTGGATTCTAGGATTCGTAGCTCTTTTTCCCGATCTCCGCCTCGGATATGTTTGTAGACCCTGTCAATGCCACAAAAGTTAAGCAATTTCCTATCGCTTTCAAGTGCTTCGTAGAAATACCTTGCTACTTGATAATTGAAAAAATCCATGTTGGTGATGGCTCTTTGATGTTCTAAAATGCGTTTCTTTAGGGCCAATTTGGTACTGCCAGTATAACGCATACCACATGGGCATTCTAGTAGGTACACTACAAACTCAGTGGTATACCTGATAAACTTGTTAATACATTTTTCTTTTCCATTGTACATCTTATAGGATTTGCAACTCGTTATGAATTCGCATGCCTTACAGGCATTGTATTTATTTAGAGTGGTTTGGAGCCAAGTGGTTTTGGTTTCTGCGTTTTAATAAGTTTGGACCAATTGATCTTTTAGGGATCTTGGTCTCCGATAGGTGATACTTGGGAAATTACCGATAGTTCTACCTATTACACTGTCTGATTTTATGAGACTCCAATGTTTACCCATAAATTGTTTCAATCTATTAGATCTTGCATTATAGGTTGTTATCATTCGGGGTTGGTCTCTTTTGTGCTGTATCTTATTGTGATCATTAGCAGAGAAGAGGGCATCTGTGTGTGTGATACTGCCTACTTTGGTCTGCGTTTGATTGAGAATTTATTCTGAGTAACCCCGTTGTTTGAAGCGTCGTTTCATATTGGATGCTTCTTTGGCAAAAGTATCATTGGTACTGCAGTTTCTGTGTGCCCGCAGTATTTCCCCGTATGCAATACTGTTTAGTAAGGATTTTGGATGATGACTTTGAGCATGCAGAGTTGTATTGCCTGAAATTTCTTTCAGAAAGAGAGAGGTTGTCAGTTTGTTATCTTGAACAGTTATTCTTATATCAAGAAAATTGCATGTGTTTCTGCTAATAGCGGATGTGAATTTCAGATTCAAGTCATTTCTGCCTAAGGTGTCAATAAATTCCATAGCTTGATCTCTTTCACCATCCCAGATGATGAGGAGATCATCTATGTAACGGATCCACAGGGGTATGTGCTCCGTATATCTTTCATTGATCTCACTCCACACTACTTGCTCCTCCCACCAGCACAGGGAAAAATTTGCCAGGCTGGGGGCGAAGCAAGTACCCATTGCAGTACCTGATCTTTGTCGATACAAGGTTTTATCAAATACAAAAATATTTTCCTGAAGACAAAAAAGCATCATGTCCCTCAACATCATTACGTGATCATATTTCTCAATGCATTGTCTTTTTAGCTAATACATGCATGCTTCAACTCCCATATGCTGGTCTATACAGGGGTACAGGTGTACAATGAGCATACATCTAATGAAATCATTAGGTATCCTTCTTCCCATCTTACGCTTTAAGAACTCTGAACAGTCCTTGCAGTACGATCTTAAATCCGTGACATACGGTGCCAGACAATGGTCCAAGAAAATAGAGGTATTTTCTAATACACCTCCATTAGAGGACACAATTGGTCTCCCTGGTGGTCTAGTGGAGTGTTTGTATACCTTGGGAAGAAAGTACAAACAAGGTATTTTGGGATTATTGTTTCTTAAAAATCTGTGTTCATTGTCATCCAAAAGACCTTGCTGCCACCAGGTATAGAGCATTTCAGAATAGGTATTCACAGTATCTTCGTATCTTTTCCAAATAATAATTTCATAACAGTCTTTGTCTGTTAGTTGGCGTATGATATAAGACTTTTCCTCTCTTAACTAGACCAGTTCATTGATCATCGCTTGATGAAAGGCCTCAATATTGTTGAATGCTACATTAGGATGGAATCTTGATTTTATTCTTAAGCCACTTTTGGAGGGTACATCCTCTGTGAAGCCTAGATCTTTGAGAGTTGCTCCTGCGTTGACATTGAGTATAGCCTGGTTTCCTCTTTCAAGTTCATGTATGGCTAGAATCGATTCGACTTCTTCCACTGAGAAATCACCAACTAAGGACTCCTGAGCTTGCATTTGGTTGAGGTTTGTCATCTCTCTGCAATCTGGTCGTTTCGATGTTGCATGTAATTTCATTCGTTTTTGTTTTCTTAAGAATAAAAATAAATCTATGCGAGTATTTACATAGTTCCAGTCAGTGACAGGGCAGAAGGATAGTCCTAGTTTCAGTACTGATTCTTCATCGGACGTTAGGACACGTTTGGATACATTTATGATAGAATTGTCAGTCTCCATTGAATCAGAATCATTTTTGAACCAGAACTTAGATCTGCCGCCTCTTCTAGTTAATCTTAGTTTCTCTTTTTGTTTGCGGCTTTTCTTTTGGGTCTTCATCGACCTCTTCCTGTTCCTTCTTTGGTTGGACTCACCCCCTGTGTTGATAATTCCTTCTGTTTCTTGAGAATTTGAAATTTGGGCAGGAAGATTAGGGGGCGCACCCCAAAAGGGGCTGCTGTGGGTACTTTCTGAGTAGCAGAACTTAAATCTGAGCTTGAGCCTGTGGATACTGTGTCTTGTCTTGGGGTTTGGAGAAATTGGCGATCCCGTTGAGCCCAAACAAACCATTTTGCGTAGGTCAAAATTCTCCCTTCCGCATAATCCTTCTTATCACAGATACATTTGCGATGTTTTTTTGCTTTGATTGCGTCTTCGTAGTTTTTTAGACGGCCCTCCAGGAATTTCAAGAATTCAATCACCACTTTCTCTTCTTTATGTTTATCCAGTTCTGCAAGTAGAACTGCTAGCTCCTGTCTGGTCTTGTCCAGATCTATCTTTGCATACTTGATAAGCATTTCTAACATGCCTTTGCACGTTTTGGCCATGTACGCTGCAGATTCTTCCAAGAGCTCTGGATTTGGGTTCTCATAAATTGGAATTATTGAGATACTCAGGCCTCAGGGCACTCTTCCAACCATTTTGGCCTTTCTTGTGGCAGTCGATATCTGTTAAGTCTGCCTTGTCGTTTGCACTGTTCTTGGTATTAATTAGAGGGTGAAATAACCATTTGAATAAAATATACTGATTACCTTTTCACCACTCTATTTTATCTCACCACCTACTTTTATTATGTTTGCACTGCACATATTCCCATACTTTGTCATCTATCTCATGGTCAACACAGTGTTTGTGGGTTTGACTCACTGAGATATTTCCAGCTATTGGGTGTGGACATGGTCCCAATGATCAAGGGATAGACCACCCCAATCTTCCTGGATGACCAAATGAGAATATAGATAATCGCAAGACTTTTTGATGGGAATCCATGATCATGATTTCTCTGAGTCTCACTGACATTCACCTGTGGTCTTGATTTAGCTGCACAAGTATGTACCCTCGACACTCACAGACTGTATAGTGATTTGATATTCACAACTGAACTAACAGTGGTTGTTATTTAGAGTAGGATCTATTGCACCTAGCTCCTTTGTATTAGACCCCTGGTTCTTTGTCTGTTGTTCCACTCTTCCAACCTCAACATAGTTTGTAAGCGAGGTCACTTCCCACCATTTGTTAAGTTCACGCTTTCGTAATTTTTTCAAATTATTAAGATTTTGTTTTAAAGTTGGTTCAACAGCGCCAGATGCAGTACCCGGTGTGGTAGTGGAGTCATACACATCCGAGTTCTTGTTCAAAAGGGAGAGCGCGACGGCATGTCGTTCACTTTCCCACTCACTCATAATAGTGTCCGCCATTCAAAAGGCAATTAATCGTCCGAAACATAAAACTGACGCGGCAACTAATTCCTTGCTGCCGAATGGCGCTGCTCCAGTAGGGGATCCGATACGGGACGGGTGCGTTGCCAGAGACGTGCGGGGGAGAAGTGCACCAGCCTGGAAGAAATTGGTGGGTCCACCAAACCCTCCGACCCATGCGATCCTGCAACCCCCCCCCGGAACAAGGTAACACAAGACACTTATCGCATGACTGCCTGACGTCTCGCACCTTGCGATTCATATTCAATTTCACAGAGAAAATCCTGTTCCTGGAGGGGCTGGGACGGCGTACATTCAAGTATCACGCTGGAGGTGCTGCCAAAAAATGCAGCTCGCCTTCCCTTTAGCGCCGGTGCCAGCCATGGCGACAGCAGCCACCAAGTAAGATTTCGGGTACATTTAATACCAAAAGCAACAACGCATTTCAGCCGTAAAACGTCCTTCGTCAGGTTGTTTACAATGCCTCACAGTCGCCATTTTGTGCGCTTGATTTCGTAAAAAACATAGAGAAAACACTCGCAATTGCGGATTTCTTCCAAACAAACCAAAAAACACATGCTGATTTTATGTGTAAAATGATCTCTAACAAATCAAATCTATTCAAAATGAATAAGAGATAAATGATAGTGCTTACATTACACAATCGTGTATTCAAGAGTTCATTTTCATCACAATGTAGATCCAGAGTGAGAATAAGAAATTAAAACCAAAAAAGTGTTTTAAATTGATATCTGCATCTACGATCTATTTTGTCTCATAATTGGTATAAGGGAAGCTTCAAGGAAAATTACGGGTGAAAATAAGCCCTCCAGGATATTGAAAGCTACAGAATGGAAGCCAATCGCCAACTAACAGACAAGGACTGTTATGAAATTATTGATTGGAAAAGATACGAAGGTACTGTGAATACCTATTCTGAAATGCTCTATACCAGGAAAATACACGGACCCGTAGAGCGGTGTTGAACGCTCACGGAGCATATAGTAGACGGGCTATGAACAGTACCGGCAGCGCCCATCAAGTGAAACAGAAGATCGAAGAAGCAGGCGAAGCTTTAACGCAGAAGCGGTTTGCTTTATAAGCATATTTGAAGGTTTAAGGACCAATGATTATGCCACCAATTGGCTCCCCCAAGTAAAACCAGTCCTGCCCGACCGTGATCCCAACGACTTGTAACCAAGAAACAAACGCGTTCGTTTGACACCAGAACAGCACAACGAAGTAGGACACAAGACGTTATGAGATAACGCCTCAACAAGTGAATAAAGAGAAAACGAGTCTTTAAAAGAAAGAGGTACACAGTCCAGCCCTGATGAAAACTCAGCCAAATCATAACTGAGTTTAGAAACGCGTCGGCTCTCACCATTAAATAGCACATAGTGGCTCTCACCATTAAATAGTACATGGTATAGGACTCACAAAGCGTCACAGAACCAATAGTGTGCACCTGAGTGGTGCTCACTTAAAGTAAAGTAACTTCTCTTTGGGAAATATTCCTTGTGAGTACAGTCCTAACACAATGTGATTCAACCACCAGACAGGACTGTATTTGTGGAAAAGAACTGGTGTACTGTTATAAAATGCTATGTATAATATTTTGTACTCTATTGTTTCGAATATTATTTGACACCTTTTGGGTGTACACAAGTTGTTTATTATTTGTTTTAAAATGTGTTGACCATTTCATTCAATGCAGTGTGTCAAACTTGGATATGTTGAAACATTGAAATTTATGAAGAATATGGTATAAATGCATAAAGAAACTCAGTGCCTAAGAATTAAGCAGTTTAGGCACGGAGTAGCAAGACAAAATCGAGACCAGGTATCTATTGTTTATGATCTATACCTGGTGGCAGCAAAGTCTTTTGGATGACGATGAACACAGATTTTTAAGAAACAATAATCCCAAAATACCTTCTTTGTACTTTCTTCCCAAGGTACACAAACACTCCACTAGACCACCAGGGAGACCAATTGTTTCCTCCAATGGAGGTCTATTAGAAAAGACCTCTATTTTCTTGGACCATTTTCTGGCACCGTATGTCACGGATTTAAGATCATACTGCAAGGACAGTTCAGAGTTCTTAAAGCGAATTCATGACATAAGATGGGAAGAAGGATACCTGATGATTTCATTAGATGTATGCTCATTGTACACCTGTATAGACCAGTGTATGGGGGTTGAAGCATGCATACATTATCTAAAAAGACAATGCGTTGAGAAATATGACGATTTAATGATGTTGAGGGACATGATGCTTTTTTGTATTCAGGAAAATATTTTTTTATTTGAGAAAACCTTGTAGCGACAAAGATCAGGTACCGCAATGGGTACTTGCTTCGCCCCCAGCCTGGTGAATTTATTCCTGGGCTACTGGGAGGAGCAAGTAGTGAGGAGTGAGATCAATGAAAGACGTACGGAACACATACCCCTGTGGATCCATAGATGATCTCCTCATCATCTGGGATGGTAAAAGAGATCAAGCTATGGAATTTATTGACACCTTAGGCAGAAATTACTTGAATCTGAAATTCACATCCACTATTAGCAACACCACATGAGTTTTTCTTGATATAAGAATAACTGTTCGAGATGACAAACTGACAAACTCCCTGTTTCGGAAAGAAACTGCAGGCAATACAACTCTGCATGCTCAAAGTCATCATCCGAAATCCTTACTAAACAGTGTTCCTTACGGGGAATTACAGCGGGCACGCAGAAACTGAAGTACCAATGATACTTTTGCCAAAGAAGCATCCAATATGAAACAACGCTTCAAACAACGGGGTTACTGAGAAAAAATTCTCATTGAAGCGCAGACCAAATTAGGCAGTATCACACACACAGATGCCCTCTTCTCTGCTAAAGATCACAATAAGATACAGCACAAAAGAGACCAACCCCGAATGATAACAACCTATGATGCAAGGTCTAATAGATTGAAACAACTTATAAGTAAACATTGGAGTCTCACAAAATCAGACAGTGTAATAGGTAGAACTATTGGCAATTTTCCAAGTATCACCTATCGGTGACCAAAATCCCTAAAAGATCAATTGGTCCAAAGTTATCGAAACGCAGAAACCAAAACCACTTGGCTCCAAACCACTCAGGGATTCCATAAATGCAATGCCTGTAAGGCATGTACATTCATCGCAAGTTGCTAAATCTATCAGATGTACAATGGAAAAGAAAAATGTATTAACAAGTTTGTCATGTGTACCACTGAGTTTGTAGTGTACCTACTAGAATGCCCATGTGGTATACGTTGTACTGGCAGTACCAAATTGCCCTAAAGAAACGCATTTTAGAACATCAAAGAGCCATCACCAACATGGATTTTAATTATCCAGTAGCAAGGCATTTCTACGAAGCACATGAAAGCGATAGGAAACTGCTTAACTTTTGTGGCATTGACAGGGTCTACAAACATATGCGAGGAGGAGATCGGGAAAAAGAGCTACGAATCCTAGAATTCAAATACATTATTGATCTCAATACAAGATCACCGTATGGATTAAATAGGGAGGAAGAACTGTATACACATATTGGCACCTAACATTTTACTATTACTGTGTCTGCCTATTACGTTCAGTAATATAGGACTTAGGTCCCCCCCTCATTTTTTTTAAGGAAATCTGTGTTTAAATGAGATTTCACTCTCTGGTGATTTACTAGTGTGAGGTGTTCTTACTTCATCACTAGCGGCATATACATATCGTTCTATTGTGATTTTAACAATGAATTGAGGGTGCACCTATTCAAGCAGGACAGCATGAATTGGACGTTACAAAACGAGGTTCTGTTTTGTTGGAGGACAGTATTATGATGGGACATGCTAATTGTTCTAAACGGGCCATTATGCATTCATGTCCGTTTATCTGTATGTATACTGCATCACACAATATAGATATGATCTCTAGAATTTGACCTGGATAATCTTTTCTTAAATTATTAATTACATATTAGCACTGTCTCTCGTCCATGTACATGTTCCTATTTATCTAACCATTTTTCACTATTTTTCACTATTTCTTTACCAATTTTCACTTGAATAGTATCATGTAAATACACTTATACTTAGAAAATTGAATCTTAGTCACAAATCCGCATTCCTTTTTACCTTTTGCCTCCTCAGTACATTAATTCAATAACATCCACTAGAGGAACGTCTTCCTTGAACTATCAAACATGACGAGACAATTCCTTAATATGCAATTATGTATGCATTTGCTTACAAAACATTATGGGCCACTTGGCATGGATTGCATTCATATATTCTATTTATTGGAAACCATTAGAGGCCACTGGGCACTGATTGTGTTTGCGATCTGAAATCAAAAAATATTCCAGCATCTTTTATCTTATGTGGGATACAGTATTGAAATGATTAATATGTTTTCTTTTCTTCTCACATTAATGCCACAGTGCATTTGTGATTTGGCGTTGGGTACCAAGAAGTAGAAATGGGGGGCTTATTTTCACCCGTAATTTTCCATGAAGCTTCCCTTGTACCAATTATGAGGCAAAATACATTGTAGATGCAGATATCAATTTAAAGCAATTATTTGGTTTTTATTTCTTATTCTCACTCTGGATCTATATTGTGATGAAAATGAACTCATGAATTCACGATTGTGTAATGTAAGCACTATCATTTATCTCTTATTCATTTTGAATAGATTTGATTTGTTAGAGATAATTTTACACATAAAATCAGCATGTGTTTTGGTTTGTAAGAAATCCGCAATTGCAAGTGTTTTCTCTATGTTTTTTACAAAATCAAGCGTACAAAATGGCGACTGTGAGGCATTGTAAACAACTTGACGAAGGCCGTTTTACGGCTGAAATGCGTTGTGCTTTTGGTGATTAAATCTACCCGAAACCTTACTTGGTGTGCCGCCTCGTTCCTATTTTGGAATTGAACGCTTTTGATGTAACGTGGCTGCTGTCGCCACGGCTGGCACCGGCGCTAAAGTGCAGGCGAGCGCCGTTTCTTGTCAGCACCTACAGCATGATATATATATATATATATATATATATATATATATATATGTATATTTATTCTTAGCACAACAGCACGGAAGCCTCCTTCTCCTTACGTGTTTCAGCGAACATTGCCGCCTTGATCAAAGGTGGGAGCAGTGAAAAATGCAAAATGCAAACGTGCGTGTTTAAAATCATTATGTCACATGACCAGTAAATGAAAACTTCATTTCTTCAGGGCGGCCTCTTTACATCATGGGCCGCCCTGAAGGGTTGGGAGCTCCGGTACTCGGAGGAGTTTTTGGAATGTTTAATGAGGAGCATGACCCACTTGCCCTCTCAAGTCTCACTAAAGGACATGCTATTAAGCGAATCTGGAGAGTGCATGGAAGGGATTCGGAAAGGAATACATCCTTTCTGATCTTGATGGTGACGAGCGTTTGCAAAGCACGAAAAATAAATGGGCACTTGCTACAAGATTAAAAATACCAAGACCAGTTGCAATTATTATTTTCCACACCAATATTGTGCAGGTAAAATAAGAAAAGGACTTCCTTACTTGTATTGCAAAGAGAACTTACCTGCATCATGGGAAATTAAGTTTTGTTAAATATGCCTCTAATTTATCAAGTATGTGTATGTATATTTATATTTATATTTATATTGCGCATTTGTACTATTATCTGACATTCAAAAATGTTCCTTTACCATAAGTATGTTTCCTATGTCTATGCACCTGGTGACTTGTGTTAATCATTATTCACAGTACTTAAGCACTCCCATTGGTCCTGAATGTCATGTGAACAAGGCTGCAGTGACGTAGCCGAAACGCGTCATGCTGGAGACAATGGAGAAATAAACCACTCGATACACAATGTTCTTGCGTTTTGTGATCTGTACCTGTGGAGGCTCTTGGCGATTGTGACCGAGGTTCAGGACTCAAGGATTCCATGTATATATATATATATATATATATATATATATATATATATATATATATATATATATATATATATATATATATATATATATATATGCTTCCAAAGGACGCGGCACTCAAGACTATCTTGCTGAAGCCTACAGGCAATTAAATGAGACCGCTAACTACAGTAGACTGACGACCAATCCAATTAACAAAATGATGTTGGATCTACAAATCAAGTTAACTCAATGGCGAAATGAAAATTTGATCAATGATGATGAATTAAAATTTCTTACCAACGATTTCCCTGTTATCCCAACGATTTATTTTCTACCCAAAATTCACAAAACTTTATTCCATCCCCCAGGTAGACCTATTGTTTCTTCCTGCAACTCCTTATATGAGAATTTGTCAGAATTTGTGGACCAGTTCCTTGCCCCCATTGCCAAAAACTTAAGCTCCTACATCAGGGATACTGGTGATTTTCCAAGGATCCTGGATGGCGTTGTGTGGAACAAACAATACTTGATGATAACAATAGATGCAGTATCGCTCTATACTTCAATAAGTCATGAAATAGGCCTGAAAGCTTGCCAGTACTTTCTCAACCAAAGGAAGGTATCTGAGATGAAACATACGCAGATGCTATTAACTATGATGTGCCTGACCAATAAAATTTTTTACTTTAACAAAGATTTGTTTAAACAACTTTGTGGTACAGCCATGGGCATCTCGTTCTCTGTAAATTACGCGAACATCACCATGGGGTGGTGGGAAAAGACTGTGGCCTGGGATGCAGAAAATTCTGAAGATCTTGAAAGAATCATCTTATGGGTTCGTTTTATAGACGACTTGTTTATAATATGGAATGGAAGTGAGAAACAATTTCAAGAATACTACACCAAGTTAGCAAACAACCAACTGGGACTATCCTTCACATATGAAACAAGTCGCACGAAGCTCCCGTTCCTTGACACACTAGTGTACATAGAGGATGACAAGATACACTCTACACTCTATAGGAAGAAAACATCGACAAACAGCATCTTACACGGGACTAGCTTCCACCCCAAACCCCTGCTGAATAGCATTCCTTTTGGAGAACTCATGCGTATGAAACAAAACTGCTCTCAACCAGAAGATGCGAAGAGAAAATGCAGGAAACCATCCAAAGATTTAAGGAAAGAGGATACCAAAATCATACATTGTCGAAAAATAAGAAACAAATTGACGGTATACCAAGGATTGAAACTTTGATTCCCAAAACCAAAGTAGAAAAACGGAAGGCCCAATCAATTCCAAGATTTGTAACAACATACAGCAAAGAAAGTGGCGCTATTATGAGCAAAATGCGGAAACACTGGCATTTGATTGCCAAAGATCCAGATATAGGAGAACTAATTGGAACCAAACCTACAGCAACATACAAGAAAACAAGATCTTTGAGAGACATTCTTGTAAGCAGCCACTTTGAGGTAAAAGAACAGGCGAATTGGCTAGAAGAACAACGAAAAGGCTTCACCAAGTGTAATTCTTGCAAGGCTTGTAAGATTGGCAAAAATATGAAATCAATTCTGGAACCCAGTGGCAATACACTACAAGTGAAACAGAAGATAACATGCACAACGCAGTATGTTGTGTATGTTATAGAATGCAAATGTGGTCAGAAATACATTGGCAGTACAATCTGCCCCTTAAAGAAGCGCATTCTAGAACATATTCGGGCAGTGAAGAATAAAGACATTGCCTATGCTACTGCTAAACACATGATTGCATGCCAAAACGGTGACTGGCGGGCCCTGCAATACTATGGGATTGACACCATCTTGCCCAAAGAACGTGGTGGAAATCGAAAAAGGGAACTACGCCAATTAGAATCCCGATATATCATCTGGTTGAAAACAAAGATGCTGAGAGGGATGAACTTTGATGAGGAACTTGCTGCTCACCTTGAATAGACAATGATATAACATTCTAAGAAATTTAGATATGAAATATTCTAATCATCTAAAATGATAAGTTTGTTCTGACAAGCCAAAATAATGTCCATAACCCCCTTTTCCCTTTTTCTTTCTTCTTTTCCTCCCTTTCTTCTTTTCCTTCCTTTCTTCCTTTCTCTTCCTTTTTTCTCTCTTTTTTCTTTCTTTTCTTGCCTTTTTCCTCTTTATCTTTCTGGGGTTCAAACTTACTGCCACTTGCCTCGCTCTTATATCCTAGTACTTTCTGTTGTCTCTTTACCCTATAGAGAATATTAAGATGCCAATGTACAATTGAATAGTGTACTATACTATCACTTCATGATGGACGAAAATTTTGAAAAATTTTGAAAATTTTGAAAATTGTGATTCTTTGATGTTTTGATTGTTTGATTAGCGAATAGGATACTATATCCAAACACTTTGAACTTAATTTGACATGTCACTCTGTGTACAAACATCATGTACTTTTTCCTTTTTTAATTGACACGAACATTCTCTGAATTTGTGCACTACGATACCCACAATGCAACACTCTAAGATCATGTGGGGGTATAAAATGTGCAACAAAGAAGGGACTCACCTACCGTGATCAAAGCCGTGGAGGCTGAAACGCGTCGGTTGAGCTTGTTTCAATTAAAATCTTTTGAACATCTGAACTTCCCTTGAGTGCCGCGTCCTTTGGAAGCAAGTAAATGAAACACGGGTCTGGGTTCGACCCTTGCTCTGAGCACCCGCTGTTAGTGTGCGTCTTTACGTTTGGACCCTTTTGTGGATATATATATATATATATATATATATATATATATATATATATTCACTGAAAAAACCATAGGTTTGACACCAGTTATAGTTAGCTGGAAATTTTACTCGCATAAAACCATTGAAATTCCCACGTTATAGTTAGTTGGACTCACTATAACTTGCGCGTGCAATGCACTGCTGATGACGTCACATATTACATCACTCATGACATGGTCAGTGACATCAGTCATGACATCACTGATGACACCATCCAGTGAATGTGTGTCTTTTTAAAAAATAAATATGTGTTATATATGTCTATGTAAAAGTTGATGGAAGAATAAATGTTTAAATAAGTGTTTACTTGGATGTTTTTTTAAAAAAAATTGATTGGTTAACTGGTTTATTAAGTGTATCTTAGTGAATACATATATTAGAGAGTAATGTTTAAATATTTAAATATATGTATTAGTGTTTCACTTTGTGTATAAGTGGTTGCATGGGTTGGTGAGTAGCTACATGTGTATGTATATGGGTTATTAGATGTTTTTGTTAGTATCAGTATGAGTGTTTGTATGGTTTGGTGGGGGTATTACTTAACACATAGATGCATGAATGACTTACTCTCTCTTTGTATGTGTTTTGAAGACAGCATATGTGCAGGACTGTATGGGTGGAAGAGTGTGTATATGTGTGTGTTAGTGAGTGAATGACTGTCTCACTAGTGTCTTTATCAGTAACTACATATGTTTTAATCTAATATATGTGAATGTTGATGTATAAAGGTGAGTATATGTGAGAGAAAGAGATTGTAAGAGTTCCTGTTTAGATAAGTATGTGTTTCTATAAGTGATTGTTTAAGAGAGTAAGTATGTGTAAGTTTCCATAGAAGTAAGGTGGTTGTGTGTGTATAGCTGTATATGCAAATAAATGGATGTTCAATAGTTTATTTGCATGTGTGAATATGTGTGAGAGTATCTTTTGGATGACTGTCGGTGTGTAACAGGATGTATAGGTGTATTAAAACATTTAATTTGCAAAGGAACAAAATGAGGGGGTTCATTTTGCCATAGAAATTATGATTAGTGCTGAAGAAAGAAAAATTAGGGCACATTTTGAGTGACTTCTCAAATCCTCTTATATTTCATTAAAAGAATTCTGATATGCAGTCTCCCAAGATGGCCACCAGAGACAAAAGAGCCCAAATGTAGCCCAAATATCAGCCAGATGTAGCCCAACTATAGCCCAATGACAGAATGTCCCAGAGTGTTCTAAAGAACAACTAGAACGCTAACAGTCTTACTTATGACAAAAGTATGGCACACCTGAAGTCATCTTGATTGGAATAAAGTGGGAACACTTAATACATTTAATTTGAAAAGGAACAAAATGAGGGGTTTCATTTTGCCATAGAAATTTTATATATATATATATATATATATATATATATATATATATATATATATATATATATTCACTGAAAAAACCATAGGTTTTAAACACGTTATAGTTAGGAAGTAGCATTTAAAAAACCTATGAAATTCACTGAAAAAACCATAGGTTATACACAGGTTATAGTTAGGAAATAGCATTTACAAAACCTATGAAATTCACTGAAAAAACCATAGGTTTGACACCAGTTATAGTTAGCTGGAAATGTTACTCGCATAAAACCATTGAAATTCCCACGTTATAGTTAGTTGGACTCACTATAACTTGCGCGTGCAATGCACTGCTGATGACGTCACATATTACATCACTCATGACATGGTCAGTGACATCAGTCATGACATCACTGATGACACCATCCTTGTGACAGAGTGACAGACCTCTTTTCACTGTAATGTAACCCTTGAAACACATATTCAAAAATAGAAACTAAAATTTTCAAAAAAATGGAGATACCCATACCAGTTACAACAACCAATTCAATAATTCCACCATCTATATACACATCCACTCATTGATCAACAGTTCTATATAGTCACTCGTACATTTACTCACTCATGATATGTAGTGATACACCTATACAAGGCCCTCACATCCGAGACTTTCCTGCACAAGACCAGGCATAGCAACATTGCTAGCGCATTGCTAACTTAGCAGACATCTCATTCTGAGTCAAAATACGATTCAGTTGCCAGGACAAGAACAAGTTGAGAACCAGATTCACATCCTAAAGCACCGCATAGAACAGTTCCCGGCAGCAGCAAAAGAAGAATCCCTCTGAGAAGTCAATAAACTAAAGGATGCTCGCCAACCGTGGCCCCATCAATAGGGGCATGACCAACCGAAATTGCTGAGGGAAAAGCATTATTTGAGTGATTATGCCAGTCCATCCTCTGCTAACCCAGACAGGAAGTTGAGGATCTAAACTACAACAGCACCCACGGGATTTGCACCCTGCCGTAGGCACCAATACATTCATCTCGCCCAAGCCGAGCAGTTACCTTTCATTGTGCTCTCTGCCCACGCTCTGGATAGGAGGAACTCCCCATGGCTCGAACGACCTGGGAGCGTTCAGCATTGCCTGGAATCTGCCATGCCATGAGCTGCAAGGACCCCTTCACCACCAGTTGGTTAGGCTTACAATCCGGACTGAGCAGAATGTGAGGAAAGTGAGGGGAGTCGGATTGAAGAAGCCTAAGAGAGTTCAAGTAGAACCGGAACCCACACTTGAGACTTCCACATGGTTGTTATGATGACCACCTCTGCCGACTGTCTGCGGACTTGAGCAGACGCCCAGGTGATCATCAAGAAGGGTGGAAATGCATAATCCTTCTCCTGACTCCAGTCATGGAGTATCGCATCTGTCTACTCCGCTAGAGGGTCCGGCCTCCAGCTGAAGAATCATGGTAGAAGGTGATCGAGGCATGAGGCAAAGAGGTAGACCAAAATCGGGCCCAACCTGTCGGCCAACCTTTGGAAGACCCAAGGGTCCAGCTTCCACACACTCGAGTCTCAAAGGTAACAGGAGTGCCAGTCCACTACTTGTTTCGCCTGGCCCAGGAAGTACTCTGCCGTAACCTATACCTGGTTCTCCAGGCATAAATCCCAAAAGTATTTTGTCAAATTCACCAGGCTTGTGACCTGGTGCCCCCTAGGTGATTGATAGATCTCACTGCTCAGACATTGTCCATTTTTAAGAGAACAGAGAATTGAACGCGATCTTTTGTCCAATATTGGACCGCAAAGGACCCCACCAGAAGTTCCAGATAGTTTATATGCAAGCGTTGCTCTAGAGGTGACCAACTTCTTCCTGTAAAGAAATCCCCACACTGGGTGCCCCAGCCAGACGTGCTTGCATCTGACTCTATCACCAGGTCGGGAGAGGCTCTGAAGACTGCCCTCCCTGTCCTTGCTTCCAGATGAGACAGCCACCGTGTTATCTCTACCCTGGCCTCGTCTGTCAGCGGAACCAACTGAGAGTATGTTATGCCCTTTCGCAGATGATGCACCTTCAGCCGCTGCAAGGCCCGATAATGGGCAGGAAAAATTGCTTGAATCGAAAAGGAGAGAAGCCCCACCAGATGGGCGATTTGTCTGAGAGATGTGTATTGCTTGGCTAGTGTTTTCCTGAGCTCGTGTCTGATCCTTGTGATCTTCCGCGATGGGAGAATCAGAATCGACTCAGTGGAATCTATAATGAAACCCAGGAAGGTCGCCCTCTGATTTAGGCAGAGAAGGGATTTATTTTCTTTGATAACAAACCCCAAACCCTGTAACAGGTTTATCGCTGTTTGGAGGTGCGCTATCAGTTTCTTGGGACATTGGGCCAGGATGAGCATGTCATCCAGGTAGATTATTAGACAGATCCCCTGCGCGTGGATGAACTCTATCACTGGCTGGAGGACCTTCACGAAGAAACAAGGGGTCGATGATAGACTGGAGTGTAGAGAGAGGAACTCGAAGGTCTGTGAGCACCATATGAACTGCAGAAACCGCAGATCTGGGGGGAAAATTAGAACCATAAGGTATGCGTCCCTCAGATCCAGGCATAAGAATCCAATCAAATGGGAGCAGCACGTTGCTGAGGAGATGAATACATTCCATCTTGAATTGGTGGTATACCAGCCACTCATTGAAGTCTCTGAGATTTATCATAGGCCTGCGGCCCCCATCGGACTTGTTGACTAGAAACAGGTTGCTCAGAAAACCATTGGAATGCAACATCAACTTACGTTCGTAGGAGGGCCAAAACGTCCTCCTCCTCCTTAAACTCTGCACCGCACACCCAATGGGCCAAGGGTAAGCAACTTGACAAGGGGAACAGTAAAATTCAATGTGGAAACCATACACCGTCTGCAGGGCCCACGCATTTGACGTAGTGGAAGCCCATGCTGGAAGGAACAGAGCCAGCCACCCCCCCTTGCATCTAGGCATAAGGAAGGACACTTACCATTTCCAGCATTGTAGGTTACCTGTGCTTTGTAACTTCCATGGGAACATTGTCCTCTAGTCGTTTTGAACGTATTGAAGTGCAGGTTAGCCTGTTACCGGCTGCGCCCGGGTTCTTGTCCCCTGGAGTAAGGGTAGGAGGGCCAACTGGTCGAGCGGCCCCTGCCACGCCCGGCCCCCTAAAAAACTCGGGGGGAAGACCCGTTTGATGTTCAACTGAGCATTGTTGAGTTACGTACACGTCGCTATGAACTTCCCACGCTCCTTCACAAATGACTCCCCAAATAATCCTCCCGGAGTCACTGTGCCCGCCTCCAAGGAGGTTAGGTCCCCCAGACTGGGGTCAACTTTAATGAGAAGGGAGCAGCAACGCTCCATCACTAGGTCACAGGTGGCATCTCCTATAAAGCATATAGCGCATTGCGCCCAGCTGGAAAGGATGTCCAGCGCAATCAGGGATCCTGACACCTTGGCCTCTTCAGCCATATCTAGTACCTTGGTCATAGGACCAATGGCATCCAAGAGTTTGTACTGGCACACCCGCCAGGACCTATAAATGCCCTTTTTCAGGTCCTTTACGAATTTTTCCAAAAACATGGCCATCTTGCCATCTATGTCTGGGTTGATGGTCACTTTCCCATCCAAGTAGGGGCTAGGACATTCTGCCTTAAGTCGATTACAGGCCTCCTTCTCAAGGGGTTTTCTCAGCCTTGCGGTGACATATTTTGCTACCTTATTCGCTGGGATCCACTTTGCTGACTTGAGGTGGACTATGCTGTCCGGGTCCAGCAGGTCGAATTTCCTTCTCATGGGCCTGCGCTGCAGCCAGGCACCATGACCTAGATGAGCCCACCTCATCGTATGATTCCCCAGGGGAATCGCTCTCATGAGGGTGTGGATTGTCAGGCCGGGGAGGTTCGTTGTAGGGATCCTGGAGGGAACCCTTTGCGAGAAATGCGTGTTTGATGCACAAACACGTCCAAATCCACCCCCTCCTCACTGTTTCTCTTGGGAGAGGTGGGGACCCCTCCTCTGGGGCATCCTTTGGTGATTTCCCTGGGGTAGGGACAATCTTTGTGCACTCCTGCACAATTTTGTCACTGAGGAGTTGTTCCATAGAGTCATTAGGTCATTGTTTGCCCTATATATTGAAGTATCAACTGCCTCATAGAATTATTCATCCCATTGGTGTTAGGCCAGTGAATCCTCCTCCTCATACAACAATTGGGCCATCTAGTGCAGAAATTTAGAGGGAATTGCTGTGCGCCTTGAGTCAGACCCCTAGTTACATGTGAGCTATAAGCCCCTGGGGTAAATTGTAGGTCTAAGGCTGGTTCTCAGGGCTCGGGAGGCCCTGCTAATGCTCCAAGCCTGCAGTCGTGCTTTTTTATGGTGCTGGGAGGGAGCCCATGTAAGTATGGGTGTGCCAGAGGCACACAATCACCTTGGTGCAAGCCCTGGGGACACTTCATGCTTGTGTTTATTCCATAGAGCTAATCAGCTGCCCAGAAACAGTGCCCCCACACACAGGTCTTCACGGGCCTTGTAAACCAATACAGACCCTGGAGAGCGTACACATGCTGAGCACAATACAGACCCCTCATTGGGAGTTAATTACCAAAAATGTAAAGAACTATGGGCCAGATGTAGGTATCCAAATACTGGTCGGTAACGGCCGAAAATACCGATTTTCTGCCGTTACTGACCGGTATTTGGATACTCAGATGTAGGGCATGAAAAAATACAGGTTCAGTAATTTTACCGAATCGGTAATTTTACCGAATCTGTATTTTGAAATGTAGGTAGCACTGTAAACAGTGCTACAGGGCTTTAAGGATTCGTTATTTACCACCAACTATTAGTTGGTGGTAAATAACGAATTCCTATGTAAATGCAAATATGTGCATTTACACCTGTGCCATGTGGCACACAAGCACTAATCAGGGGTGCAACAGGGTGTCAAAGTGACACCCTGCCACCCTTGACTATTTCACAATTATACTGAATCGGTATTTACCGATTCGGTAATTGACATTCATTCCTATGGGCCTCCAGGCCCGTAGGAATGAATGGCAATTACCGAATCGGTAAATACCGATTCGGTAATTACCGAATCTTAACGATTTGGTAAAAAAAAAAGAATAATTACCTACATAGGTTTTACCGATTCTTAAATACCGAATCGGTAAAATTCGATATTTTAGAATCGGTCAAACCTTTTTACCTACATCTAGCCCTAAGGACCTAACAGCTCGCAAGGCATCACCCTTGAGCAGCAGGGACAAGGCTCGAGGCTACTTCAGGTTTGGTCGGCGAGCGTCTGAATTGTAATGCTGCAGACACGCACTTTGAAGCCAGAGTGTCTCGCCTTCCCAGAGTGCCCCCTAGGGGCGAAGGACTGCACCGCGGCCAAAACCATGGATTAAGTCGCTTTAGGAGCCCTGGAGCGGTCCGGCGACTATGAGGATCTAGGGGTATAAAACGCATGTCAGCGTGATCAATATAAACTAGTGGCGTAGCTAGGCCTTAGGACGCCTGTGGCGGCCCCTGTGTTTGCCGCCCTCAGTGGCCTGATCGAAGAGCGGGGGATGCTGGAGATTCATGTGGCTGCAACGGCGACAAGTAAGAGTGAGGGAACAGGGGAGTGGCCGCCACCCTCATAACTCATGCCGCCTGGGGTGGTCCTCCCCCCCAGCTACTATGAGGATCTAGGGGTATAAAACGCATGTCAGCGTGATCAATATAAACTAGTGGCATAGCGAGGCCTTAGGACGCCTGTGGCGGCCCCTGTGTTTGCCGCCCTCGGTGGCCTGATCAAAGAGCGGGGGATGCTGGAGATTCATGCGGCCGCAACGGCGACAAGTAAGAGTGAGGGAAGAGGGGGGCGGCCTCCACCCCCATAACTCATGCCGCCTGGGGTGGTCCTCCCCCACAGCTTCGCCACTGATATATACAATTCTAAATCCCTACCATGTCAACAACCAGCTCGCCGCTTTCCTCGAAGCCAACAAATCCCTCGACTCCTCACAATCTGGCTTCCGAGCAAAACACAGCACTGAGACCGCCCTCATCGCAGCAACAGACGACATTCGAACTCTACTGGACAATGGAGACACAGTCGCCCTCATCCTCCTCGACCTCTCTGCAGCCTTCGACACAGTCTGCCACTCCACCCTTTTACAACGCCTCAGAAACATCGGAATCCAAGGAAAAGCACTTGAATGGATCACCTCGTTCCTCACCGGAAGAACCCAGAAAGTCCGCCTTCCACCATTCAAGTCCGAGGCCACCGAAGTCATCTGTGGCGTACCCCAAGGGTCCTCACTCAGTCCTACCCTCTTCAACGTATACATGAGCCCCCTCGCGGCCATCGCCCGCCAACACAACCTCAACATCATCTCTTACGCGGATGACACTCAACTGATCCTTTCTCTCACCAATGACCCCAGCACCGCCAAAACTAACCTACACGAAGGAATGAAAGAAGTTGCCGAATGGATGAAACACAGCCGTCTGAAACTGAACTCAGATAAAACAGAAGTCCTCATCTTAGGTACATCCCCCTCCGCATGGGACGACTCTTGGTGGCCGGAAGCCCTTGGAAAAGCACCCATCCCAACAGACCACGCACGGAACCTAGGCGTTATCCTGGATTCTTCACTTTCAATGAACAGACAAGTCAACGCCGTATCCTCATCCTGCTTCAACATTCTTCGCATGCTCAAAAAAACATTTCGCTGGATCCCCACCGAAACCAGAAAAACAGTCACCCATGCTCTGGTCACGAGCCGACTGGACTACGGAAACACCCTATACGCAGGTACTACCGCTAAACTCCAGAAGAAACTCCAACGAATCCAGAACGCCTCAGCCAGGATCATATTAGACATCCCACGCAACGAACACATCTCTGGTCACCTGAAAGACCTCCACTGGCTACCCGTCAATAAGAGGATCACTTTCCGACTGCTAACCCACGCACACAAATCACTCTACGACATCGGACCAGAATGCCTCAACTCACGTCTGTCCTTCTACACCCCCTCCCGCCAACTACGTTCCTCCAACCAAGCCCTCGCCACTATACCTCGCATCAACAAGACCACCATGGGAGGCAGGTCCTTCTCATACCTGGCTGCTAAAACATGGAACTCACTCCCCACTTACCTTCGCCTTACCCAGAACCACCTGGCATTCAGAAAGCAACTTAAAACGTGGATATTTGACAAGTAATCCTCCTCCCCTCCCTAAGCGCCTTGAGACCCTCTGGGTATGTAGTGCGCTATATAAATTCTTTGACTTGACTTGACTTGACTACCATGCGCTAGCACAGCATAGAAAACACCACACAACGGATCAAAGCATAAAACCACAACTGGGTGCTGAGTAGTGAAGAAAGAGGGAGAGCAGGAAGTGACAGTGGACGCTGTAAAGACTTGGATATGGAAATATAAAGATGGACTATAAAAAAGTATAGTTTTTCCCTAGTGTTCATGGGAAAAGTAGTTTATTTGTATGGCTTTAAAGGCATTCTGTGTTTTGAAATGTTAATAAAACGAAGAAGGAAAATAGCATTATCCTTGGCCTCTACTCCTGACATGAAATAGTTATAAAATAGTTATAAGGACACACCCAAGAATAATATGAGCTTTAGCCTTCGCCCTTCCTCTGCTCTTTTATCCCTCTTAATTATTTATTCATTCTATAGCGAGGTCATGGTCCAACCACATACGAAATCTTAGCAAAGGATCAAAGATACGTTTTCAATGTTAATACACAAAAGCAGTTAAGATGACCAAACCCGGGTAGCAACCAACTACAACATTTGAACAAATAAAGCACTTTATATAATCCAAACTAACATCCCTGGTAGATGTAGAAGTAGTAGTTTGAGTGCTGGAAAGTAGCTGAGCTTCCTTATTGCACTTTGGAATGATGCTGCTACAGTCAAACCTATTCTATCACAACAAACTACATCCCGCTTCTCAGTGCCCTGGAAAAGCCAAGGACAATTATATCACAATGAATAACCGGGAGTGCACTGCTCTGATTTCAATTAAACTAGACACCTATCGTCTAAGCTGAAAACAACACGATTAGCAAGGTTATTTTGCTGGTCTTTTAATACTCCTTAAATCGCACAATTGCGTCACAGAAAAGTGCATGCGCGACAATAGAATAACCTCTCATATTCAAAAGTGACATTGAGATGCTTTCTGGCCAGATGGTTCCCTGATTTTTATACGATTTACTAAACCTCCACAGTCTTTCGTTCACGGAGGCGGTTTTGCACAGGAGGCGCTCTTCATACCCAGGCGCTCTTCATACCGACCCACACCTCGCCGCACCCGCTCCGCGGGTGCCGCAGCGTCCAGGAGTGCGTGGGGCTCACCAGCAGCAGGTCAGGAGCAGTAAGGCGGTTCTGGGCGTGAGGCTCGGCGGGGCTGCGAGCGTGCGGGGACTCCAACAACCAGGAGTCCCTGCGAGACCGCTCTCCAGCATCCGGTCCGCTCTCCCCGCTGGCCCGCCCCCCGCCCACCTGAGGACATTAAAATCATCTCTCACCTTCCCTTGTTGGGACACAGTCTTTCGTTCACGGAGGCGGTTTTGCACAGGAGGCGCTCTTCATACCCAGGCGCTCTTCATACCGACCCACACCTCGCCGCACCCGCTCCGCGGGTGCCGCAGCGTCCAGGAGTGCGTGGGGCTCACCAGCAGCAGGTCAGGAGCAGTAAGGCGGTTCCGGGCGTGAGGCTCGGCAGGGCTGCGAGCGTGCGGGGACTCCAACAACCAGGAGTCCCTGCGAGACCGCTCTCCAGCATCCGGTCCGCTCTCCCCGCTGGCCCGCCCCCCACCTCACACGCCCCCTTTATCAAAGCCTCCGACTCCCGCAGCGCGGGACGCAGCCCGGGGTGAAGACCGGGCTAAGAGCGGGCCGTTTGAGGCCGTTCGAGTACGGCAGAGTCCGGCCCGGGCCCACCCCCCTGGCCGTTAGGAAGCACCTAAGGTAGGCGGTCCACCTTACCTTACAATCTCTTGCTTCTTGGTACTGTGGGGACGGACTAAAAAGTAACTGTGTGGACTTGTATTCCACTTACATCCCACAATGCCTTTAAGGTCAGGTAAAGAACGCACAGTTCAAATCCAAACTACTAAGGGAGTCGTATCAGGCCCACTTGACGCTTTCATCACACGGGCCTCGGGGATATTGGAGAAGGAAATTGCCATGGTTGAAAAAAGACTCTCGCTTGACCTTATTAGTGGTAAGCGATCATCGCTGGGTGGATTAGCCACCATCACCAGCCCCGTAGCACATGCCGCTTTTAATTGTGTCCAAACTTCTTCCACGGATGTCATCGTCCATTTGGAAAGTGTGGGGGAGAGCCCAACTGCTCGTATCTTGGAGGAAGATGCGTACAGCATGGATGACTCAGAAACTAGCCAGGGGGATGACCTACAGACTAGCGGGGGACTTGACCCTAGTCAGATATCTGGTTACTTACCCCTTAACGCCTCTAACATCGTTGCAACCATAGATCCCCTAAGTATAGACGGTACTTCTAGAAAGAGAAAACAAGATTCAAGACTTTCGGGGGGGAGAGAACGTAAGATCCCAAAAACAAAAGATATTACAGATAAAGTGAGCCTGGGCCCTGAGCATCTTTTAGACACACAAATTCCCCCTGTATTTTCTAATGTGTTGTGCCCCTCCCTCACCGCCTTGGGCTCTTCGAACCCCTGCCCTATGTGCCTTAACAGTGATGAAATCCTGTTAGTAAAAATGGAGGCCATGTTTAAAACCTTATTACTACCCGTCCTGAAGCGGACAAGGTTAATGACCTCGAAAATAGACAGCATGGAGGCAGTAGTTAACTCAAACCAGGCCATGTTACAAAAACTAACTGGCACTAGTCATATAGGAGTTAGCAAAACACTAACAGCCCCGAAGATCTCAGGCACAAGTAATATCCCTGTGGCCATCATTGCCCATAACAAAACACCAGGGTTAGACACCAATATGACCATAGGGGGTGGGAAGCCAAAAGCTATATCCTCTAAGTCATCCGCGAGTACCCTAATACAGGCATCTAATATGAAGGTTACTGATAAACACAACTCTTCTAGGCCTCAAAGAACTAGGCCACCCCTACAAGTAAAACCCAATCCTGCTCCCCCCGTCTCCCACTACACGGAGATATAACTGGCCAGCGCAGTAACACTAACCAAAGGGAGGGGAGTCATAGAAGGTTTACCACTCCCCGTGCCGATCTTCCGGTCGAAGCAACACGACATACAATAGTTTTAACAGGTGTTGCTCCATTAAAACCTGGCAGTATGGAGTCGTATGGGGACCTCCGTAATAAAGTAATTTTCTGGTTAAATAAAAACCGACCCCTACCCCCCTCCTCACCCACTGAAATTTTACTTGTAAGGAGAGTGGACTGGGTGGGCCATGGCACTAAGGATTTGGAGGGAGATTGTATCTTGATCTCGTTTAAGGACCCATGGGTCGTAGATACCATTCGAAGAGAACCTAGGTTTGCTAGACAGGGGGATGTCCAAACACTGGGCCTATCGTATTTTTATCCTCATAGGCAAAGACCCATTCAACCATATTCCAACTTTGGCCAGCCCCCAGTTACAAGATACCCTTTGGAAATAACTCCCCTTGACCGCCAACGCCCATTCCTTTTCAACCACTTTGGCCCCCTCTCCGACCTTGAGGCCATAGATTGACTTCATACAACATCCTGTGAGTCTTCCCCTGCTGAAGTAGTTGGTCATGAGCCGATAAGGTGGAGTAGGGACACTCCGCACCTAATCGATAACCTAGATGCAGTTAGGGGAGGTCTAGCCACAAGGGAGTCTATTTTACCAGCAACCAAACCCGATTCAGAGGCTATGACGAGTGGGGATTCTATGGATAATCTTGGGCTCATGGAGAATAGGAGGGTTAGAGGGTGCAATCAGGTACTTACTGCAGTCTCTACTTTACAACACTCCCCTGCGGTTTCTGTCTTAGACAACTTGAAAATACTATCCTGGAATATCGCAGGGATTAAGGCCCGTATGTTTTCTGAAGATTGGATGGAGTTTGTGGACAAATTTGACATTCTACTACTCCAAGAAACCTGGGCATCTGAACCAGTCTTCAAGCTGGGCTATGTTAATTTCTTTAAACCCGCGATTAAAGGGGGCAAAGGGCGTGCCTCAGGTGGCTTATTGATATGGGTGAAGCAGTCAATGGGTCTTTATCCAATAGAGCTACCTGTCCAGAACCCGGATCTCCTTATAATTAAACTGAGCAAGGCTACCCAACGGGATTTGCTTATTTTCAACATATATGCTAGGGGTATGCCCGGTGGTCGTAGCCCCCCGTTGTTGAATGTCATAGATCACAAGCTTGCTAAAATGGGTAGTGGGAATGTTACCCTCTTAGCAGGAGATTTAAACTGCACCATTGAGCCATTGTATGATATAGGGGACAATTGGGGTTCGGCCGAGGATGCTGCTTGGGACATTCCTGATTTGATGGTTGATAAACCGGTCAAAGCGACCGAGGCGGCAGTGAACTGGATGGCTCTTTGTCTAAATAGGGGACTCCGGGCTTGCAATGGCCGCACAAGATCGGACAAAGGAGCCAACTGTACTTTTGACAATGGCCTAAGGCGTAGCCGCATTGACTATGTTCTGTTAAAATTGGAATACTGGCCCCTATTAGTGGACATGGTAGTAATTCAGCGCCCAGAAAGTGACCATAACCCCCTGTCGATCCTATTGAAATTGCCAGATATAAAGAGACTAGTGGAGTCCACCATTTCACAAACAGGGGATGTTTTGCTAACTAATGATAGGAGGAGGTTGAAATGGTTCAGGGTTGTGGAGGACGAAACCTTATGGGTCAATGTTAACACAGTGGCTAATAATGTGTGCAATGAAATGTTAAAAATTGACCTGTTGGGAGGAAGTCCGGAATTGGCAAATAATGTTATTAATCTCCACACTAGCTGTTTAGACCATCTAAAGTCCCTACTCTCTCTCCCTTGTCGGAGTGCTCCCACCAAAGCCAACTCCCACCACCAGAAATGGTATAACAAAAAATGCAGGGAGGCCCATTCAGATCTCATTAAAACTATCAAATCTCGTGATATGGGCGCAGTTAAAGTGGCTAGGTTACGTTATAGAAAAACCCAGTGGGAATCTAAACGGGAGTGGGAGGACAGGTTCTGGTCGGATCTTTTGGATGCCTCCACTTCGAACAATCCAAAAAAGTTCTGGGATCTAGTCAAGTGGGGGAAGGATCCTGTCTCGTGCACCCCGGCAAATCATGTACCCCCGGAAGAGTGGGTAACTTTCTATTCTGCCCAATTCAGAGCTGAAAATCCCAAACATTTACAAATCGTGGGAAAGGCACCCCCGTTACACACCCTCGGGGAGAAACTTATTTTTTCAGAATCAGAGGCCGAGCTGGCTCTGGGCTTGACCTTGCGAGGGAAAGCTCCTGGCATGGATCTTATCCCAGCGGACCTGTTTAAATCAAACTCAGCCGTGTGGCTCCCCTATATAACCATGATTGCTAACTCATTAGCTAAAGGAGCTAGTATCCCAAAATCATGGAAGGGAGCCGAGATAATTCCAATATTTAAAAAAGGCGACAGGTCCAATCCAGGGAACTACCGCCCGATCAGTCTCATTGATTCCATACAAAAAATCATCGCCCGTATGGTCTTGGGACGGGTTCAGGGCTGGATTGAGTCTGAGGACATATTATCTCCTATGCAGGCGGGCTTCAGATCAGGTACAAGTACCATTGACCAGGTGTTCAGACTTTGTCTGATCTACTGGAAAGTGGTCTTGCTCGGTGGCGGTACCATCTTTGCTGCATTCATTGACCTGAAGTCCGCCATCGACCTAGTGCCAAGGGACAAACTGTGGGGAGTTATGAGAAACCTGGGTTGTCCATCAGAACTACTTGACCTCATAATCAAACTCCATGAGGATAATTATGCGAGGGTGAGGTGGGGAGGCCAGGGACAAGTGACGGAAACATTTCCCGTAACTAGAGGTGTCCGTCAGGGGTGCGTCCTGGCACCAACACTCTTCCTCCTATTCATTGATCAAGTGGTGAAATTTTTTATGGATACCCCCACTGATGCCCCAATGTTGGCTGGGATGAGATTTCCAATGTTCATCTTCGCCGATGACACCCTACTCCTCTCTAGAACACGTAGCGGCCTGCAGCGGGCACTGGACCGCTTCGAGGAGTTTTGCGCCATTAACAACCTTGCGGTGAACGTGGGCAAAACAAAGTTCATGGTTTTCTCGAGAAACAATCCTGTTCGGAGCTCTGTAAGCTTGAATGGAGTTAACCTTGAGCAAGTCGAGACCATGACTTACCTGGGGGTCACACTTGACAGCCGCTTGAGATGGAAAGATCAAATTGGCGTACAACATCTTAAGCTAGCACGGTTAACTGGCTGTCTAATAAAAGAGCAAAAGAGATCCATCACTAAGCGGGTTACCCCTGCCCTCAAGATCTATGACGCCAAAATCAGTACTGCAATCTTATATGGCGCAGATCTTTGGGGCTATATGGATCTCCTAAATCTCTTTAAAACCCAATGCAAGTTTCTACGGAACCTGGTAGGTCTACCACAGTCGTCTCCATCAATTCCCCTTTGTTTGGATCTGGGGTGCCTCCCGATCAATGAGATGGCTAGATTTAGATTGGTGGCCCTGTGGAGGCGAATATGGACTTCTCCTGACCTGTCCCTATTCGCGAAAGAACTAGCAGAAGTCAGGTCAATTGGTGGTTCTGGAAAAATCCCATGGCTCCAGGCTGTAAAAAACATCCTGGTAGATATGGGATTAGAACAACTCTGGACAGCTCCCTCCTCCAATGCCTTTCCCTCCAAACAAGAGTTTAAAGCTTTGTACTGGGCGTCTCTTCGTCAAAATCGAGTTTCGATTTCCAGCCTTACCAGCCTCACGGGCCGGTTTCTTACTTTCAAGCTAGACCTGTCCCGTGAATCTTACTGGGATGTCATTAACAAACCGCTGGACAAGAAACTCTACCACCAGTTCAGGGTGGGTGCTTTGCCTTTGAACACTTTTGTAAATAAATGGTCCACGGGTGCATCAGATCTCTGTAAAGGCTGCCCGGGTCAGAAGGAATCAGAGGGTCACTTTCTTTTTGCCTGCCCCAGTTATTTGGCGCCGCGAAACAAATGGTTAAAACCACTGTTTCAGCGTCTACCATTTAGAAAATCTGCAGATGCCATTTGAGCACTAAAGACTAACACCTCTGAGGTCTTTGTAGTTAGCCTAGCCAAATATCTGGGGTGGGCTTTGATTATCAGGTCAAAATACATGTCAAAGTTATAAGAGCCCCCCAATATTACCTCATAAGATGAAATATTTAGATTACTGCATAAACATCCTATTGTACTGTCTGCACTTTTGCACCTAATGTATGAAATGGCGTCCTATTGATTGTCATGGTTCGCTATGAAATTATTAACTTTTTTGTTAATCAGGTTTCTCACCTTAGATGTTTAATATTCTTTTTTTTTTAACTTCCTTATAATCGATTCTTTTAAGGATTATTACCGTTTGGTTTACTTGGCTTGCTTTATTTGTATGTAGCCCTTGTTTACTAATGTTTTGTATTCTTCCCCCTGTACTTACTGATTTTATAAATGTATTATAATGTGTCTTTTATGATTTATCTAATCGAAATAAAGACTTGAAACCTGAACCTGAAACCTAAACCTCCAGCAGAAGGTGAGATAGGCGGAATCCTCGGGTGCCAAGGAAGATTCTTCCAAAGACTCACCTGAAAAGCATGTGCTCCAGAATGTTCCGGCTGGACAGTTCTGTCGTGTCCGGGACGAAGGAGCCCTTCGGATTGTCAAACTGGAGGAGATGGGGCTCTCTGAAGACATCTTCCCCAGGATGGGTGCTTGGAATCCCCTCCGCGCTCACAGAATATCTCTGTAGGAATAATCTGAGGAGAGAAGAGGCGACAGAGCCATAATAATGCACGCTGCATCCCTGTGAACCACATGACATACACCACTGGCAATCTGTTGGGAGATTATGCCTGCTACAACTTCTATGTGTATGATATTAGTTGGAACACACCTGTCAGAACTTCAATCGCATGCTACCTGCTGGAGTATACACATAAAAGAACATCCAATGCCTGCCCTCTGCTGGAAAATATATCTATTAGAAATTCCACTGCATGCCATCTACTGAAGTATATAAGAACTTCCATTGCCTGCCCTCGGGTAAAGCATATGTGTGTACCTATATATGTAAGTAAGTAAGTAATCAAGTAATTTATTGGATCAATTTATGATCATTTACATCACTAAGTAAAAACATACTCGTAAAAATACAATTCTAAAAGAAACATTTTACTGCATCATTAATATAAAAACTTCTATACAAAAATTAAAATACATTTTACTACATCATTAATATCAAATCTGCTATATAAAAAGACAATTGCAGTAGTTTCCAAACTACTTAAGAGCCATAGGAAGAGCAGTTCTGGCGGGTAGCTAAAATTTTAGTCCTAATACGCATGCAAAAAGCAAGTACCTTGATATAGACAACACTAGCCATTCTTTATTATCAGATCTTAAAATTCACATGGCCCCTACAGGCTTGAAATAGTCACCCGCCGGCATACCAGGACTATCCCACCTTTTTCTAGTCTTTACACAAGCAGGGCATGAAAAACATAACATTCTATGGATTCAGGGGAACGGATACGCACCGGACAAATTGAGGTTAAAATGGGCTGCTTGCATTCGCTAATGCTGAGATTCACAGGCAAGTTCCCATACCTAAATTGTAAATAACGTGCACGTGCAAATGACGGTTCTATCTGCTCCATAAATGGCTACAACAATAAAGTACATTTGATATCCAAGAACCATTCAGTTAAAGAGCTAGAGGATTAGGAAGGAAACCCTGGATATAATCCCCAAACCTCGCTTTTAGAAGCGGTACCTTTTCTTTAATCATGGATTAATAATATAATATTTTAATATACATATATAATTATATAATAATTAATATTTAATAAATAAAAAAAGATCCCTCAAAACTAGTATGTACAATCATTGTTTGATCTCCTTGAACCAGTCAATTCGCCCTGCTGTTTTATCTAAATACTGTACTTTGGCAACAGCTTCTTTGACAGGAAATCTGGGTCTTGCTTGTCCATAGCCTCACCCAGAACACTAGAGCATTCAGTGCAGCAATATGGGTAATGCTTCTCGATCAAGGTGTACCAGAACCAATCTTTTATTTAATGGGAGATTTAATATAGATCTTATAAATTTACTCTCAACCAGCTCAAAAAACCTATGTCTGTTCCAAACCCCACAGTTCAGCCCCATATAGAGCAGTACCCAGCCCACTAGCTTGAAAGATCAAGGGGCCCATTAGAATGGCAGGCGGATTGCCCCCGCCAGGCTGGCGATTGCCACCGCCGGCCTGGCGGGGACAATCCGCCCACCATCCACACCTAAATGACCCCCAAATGACCATATTAGTATGGGGGGGACCGTGGCGGACGGAAAGACCATCCGTCGCTTTTCCGCCCCGGTCGCCTTGCGACCAGGGCGGAAAAGCGAGTGAGAAATAGGGCGAAACACAGACCAATGTAGTTTTTTAACAATCACTGCCACTGCATGCTGCAATGGCATTCGACTTTTTGGAATCTGGGCAGACCATGACAGGTTACTAGACAATCCAACCCCTAAATAATTAAAAACCTTAACCTGCACAAGAATGTTCAATCCCAGCCTCAGCTTCACTTTAAAAGAAAGATTGGGGGGGGGGGGAGTCCTACATTTTGTTTTCAGGCAATTGATCTCCAGACCAAATGTGTCACAAACATTTGCGAACGTATTTAATTCACTCTGCATGCCCATTGGTGTTTTGGAGTTCAGCAGTGTATCATCAACTAAAAGTAGTGCTGGAATTAGTCTGCCCGCTGATTTGGAGGGCTCACCACCACAATCAAAAAGTGCATTGATTAACCCGTTCATATATAAAGTAAATATTTTTGGGGCTAAAACACAGCCTTGGCAGACTCCTCTTAAAACATAATGTTTTGGGGTGAGATCACCACCCTTGCCCCACCTAACTTGTGCATAATTTTCTTTATGCAAATGCAGTATAAGTCGTAGCAGCCTTGTGGGCATCCCCACATCCCTCAGAGCAGCCCACAATTTGTCTTGAGGAATTGAATCAAAAGTGAATTTAAAATCCACAAACACAACATAGAGCTGCACAGTCCCAATGACAACAGTCTTCCAAACGATCAATAAAAAGCAGAACGCCTGGTCAAAGGTGCTTGTGGATGCCCTAAAACCAGCTTGCAAGTGCCACAATGTCCTATTTTCCTCAATCCATGTTTGTGTCTGTGCTAAGTGTAGTTTGCTAAAAACGTTCTGTGCAGTATCTATCAGGCTAATGTGCCTATAGTTTATAAGGTTCCCTTTAACCCCTTTCTTGTAGATTGTGATAATTTCAGCACCCTTCCATGTGCTTAGAATCCCCCACCCCCACAAGCAATAGTGTTAACCACTACATTGCGTCTATAGCCCCATATGGATGGCTCTGAACAGTAAAGATCTCCAGGGATTCTGACAAGCCCTGGTGCTTTGCCCCTTTCCAGACTACCAATCATGGCTACAGTTTCTTCCAGCGTAAAACTATCTATATCCCCTCCCTCTATGTCTGGAGGCATATGCTGGACTTCTTCCACTGTCCCAAATCCCCCCTTCCCCACCCCCCTTGACTATAATTTAGTCAAATGCTCTTCCCATTCATGGGGTTGTATAAAGAAATCTTCTTCCTTAAGCGTATGGGCTACCCCTTTAACCAACAAGTGCGAGAATAACTCGCTCTCTTTCATTTTCGACGCGCAAACTAATTTGCACCAGTTATCTTCCTCCCAGCATTTCTTAGCATACAACTGAATTCTATTGTAGGCCCTTCTACCCTCTTCTATAGCAGTGCTATTACCACTCTTCACGACTGAAATCAGAGCTAATCTTGCCACCTTACAGTTTTCATTATACTATGGCGCATCTGTCCGCATAGCTGGGACGTTTTGACATTGCCTACAAAAATATCCCTGGTTGGACCTAACTACACTGCAGAGGCTAGTCATAATAATTGGATTGTCGGAATTAATTTTCTCCAACATGGTTAAGATCAGAATTACTTCCTCATAAATACCAGCTAGAGCTTCCCATCCGATAGTACAAAAGCCATTTTATCTGCCTATCATTATTTGTGGTAACTATAGGGAAATCCGGTACATCGGTGCAATTGGTCAGACAAGGAATGTCAATTAACTCCAAAACCAATGCATTGTGATCACTATCAGGTCTGTCTATGACTACCATATCATGTGCCTTAGGCCACAAAACTCGATCACCCACAGTATAATCTTGGTTTGGGTATTTGCCGTTTCAAAAGTGAAAGATGCATCTAAGTCAGAGGTCATCAGCCCATTGCAAGCCCATATACCATAAGTTAGGGTGAATGAAAAAACTTGCCGCTCAACTTTCGAACATATCCTAAGAGTGGGAATCTGCTGTTTTTTATACCCCTTGCTAGCTCTTCTTCTTGAACAATGTGCTGTATAAAATATACTAGCTCATAAGACACGTTAAAATCCCCTCCGATGATAAGGTAATACCCCCTATTCGAATTCTCTAGAAAATTTGACAAGGTCGAAAGTGTGACAGAGTTCTGATTCTGGCTATTAAGGCGATTGAAAATAATAATCAACCTTACTGCAAACTTCCCTCTTAGGGGCGGATAACGATGGCGGGCGGACTATGTCAACTCGCCACCGTAATGGAGTGCGGGACTGCCCGCCGATGCTGCGGTGGTCCCGCCCTGCACATTAGGATGCGCTCGCATCCTGTGCCTTTTCCATTGCGGATGGATCTGCTGGCTGCAGAGCAGCCCGCAATGGAAAAGGACTGTGCACAGCATTGTCATGCACTACATGGCAGTAGTGCATGGCAATGAGGGGCGGTATCATAGGTAACCCCCAAGTGCACCCCCCGTTCACCCTGGGGGCACGCAATGGGCCCCTGAAGCAAAGACTGTATGCCCGTTGCCACCGTTGAAAGACATACGACCGCCAGCATTGTAATATGCCATATGCAGGCACTTTTTCCACCGGTCGACTTGTCGACCGGCGGAAAAGCGGCGGACGGTTTTTCCGTCCGCCGCGGACCCCCCAGCCATCATAATATGGCGGGGGGTCTTTGCTGTATGGATGGTGGGCAGATCGCCCCGGCGGGCCGGCCCTACGGGGGCAATTTGCCAGCCATCCCAATGGGCCCCTTAGTGATTCAAAATCAGGACCCAATATAGGGGAGAGGATGTAGCCTTATGGCTCGAGCGGTTGAACTTGGACCTAGGGAAACGGGTTTGAGTCCCGGGTTTTTCTCTGTGCCTAACAAAAATGAATGTGGTCTTCTGTAACAAAACTGGTGCTCATGTAAAGCGCTCTGATACCCAATGTCTCGGCAGACTCAATATTTAACCACCAAATGTTGTAGGCCAGACTTGTCTTTACCCAAATACATAAATGACCTGCTGGGCGGCCTATGTGTGTGTAGAAACACATAGAGAAAAAAAACACAGAAATTCACCAGTTATGGTTAGCAAAGTTAACTATGACTTGCGCCCCCGCCATGCAATGCTTATGACCTGACATTTTACATCACTCATGACATCATTTATGACATCACTCTTGACATCTCAAATTACATCATTGATGACTTCACTCATGACGTCATCCAAGCTTCTTCTGTACACATTGCTCTATAAATGAGTTTAGCATTAGAGCTCTGAAAGTAAATACAACATAGCTCAGAAGAATATGAAACATCATTAATGCCATCACAGAAACAACGGACTTAAGTGGGGAAAGCATGGGTAATTTGCCACATTGATACTATACCATACACTTCACGGGTAGTGTAGTACACATTAACAATCAACCACAGATATATGGGAAACCCTCATTGCATATGGTGGTCAATCTGTATAATGCTGTTCAGAAGAGGCAGAGGGCCATATGTATCAGAAAAGAGTTTTGCGATTCCCAAATTGTGATTTTTAGCAAATTGCAATTAGAGATTCGCAAAATGCAATGTATGTAGGATTTGCAAAAAATTCGCTACTCCTACATATTCCTTATTTGCGAATCGCAAAGTGAGATTCGCAATTAAGGAATACCTTCCCATTCATTCCTATGGGCTAGGAGGCCCATAGGAATGAATGGGAAGACATGCTCAATTTGCGATACCAATTAGAGAATCGCAGATTGAGAATGCAATTTCAAGGGTGCAAGGGTGCCAAAAGGACACCCTGTTGCACCCCTGAAATATGCATGTGTGCACTTTTTGCGCACATACATGCCCTTTCAAAAAAATGCTTATTTAAAAGAAAATTGCAAATTACCACCAACTAGAAGTTGGTGGTAATTTGCAATTCCTTAAGGCCAAATAGCAAATTTCTGGTGCTTCCGGGATTGCATTCAAGGAATCACAATTTGCAATTCCTTAATTGCATTCGCAAAATCGAGAATTGCAAATTTAGCAATTTTCTTTTTTGCGATTGCCTTTTGCGATGATACATCCCAAAAGGCTTTTTCCAATTCGCAAATGGGCCGATTCTGAGAATCTGCCCGTTTGCAAATGGGAAAAATGCTTGATACATATGGCCCCAAGTTCCTAAAAATACTGTTCCAAAAGGAATACCCTACTACAAACACCATTTATCTGCATCAACACCCTGACAGTCACCAAACCTACATTAATAAATTAAATTAATATGAGTAGAGACGTGGGTATTGTAAACAGTATTCACTCTATGGAAACAATTTACCTTGTACCTCACTATTTGCAGAAAGTAAAACTTTCATGAGAAATATATTACAAAGTATTAAAAAGTACCCATTAATAACAGTGTACATTCCAGGCAACACTTGGCAAAAAGAAATTATTCGCTTAAAATAAGCAACTTCTGAAGGCGCTAAGGATTATACTACCTGCAACCTTCATTTTATGGTGAAATCTTTACAGATAGCCCATCTTCTGAAGCAAACCAAGCACACATACTTAGATTAATACCTGATGCACAGGCTTCTATGTTACGTAAAAAAAAATCATGCTCAGATGTTTCTATCTAATAACTCCAGGCTGCTCACAATACTTAGTATGTTGCATTTAGGATCTTTGACCTATTGCAAACTTATTCTGTGGAACCTTAAAACTTGTGTGGAATATGCTGGACACCAGTTGATAAATGTCACCTGCATACAGGGTTACTCTTCAATGCAAACAATTCTAACATGTTTGTTGGACCTGGCATATTTGGCGTGTTTTTACCCTGTCTTTTTGCTACTGAGATCCTGTTTTTGACTGTGTGCTGCATTTAGATTTTGCTGGGCATCTGCAATTGTTTTATCTATGATTGGAATATTTGGTTAACAAGTAAGTCCCTAGAAAAGTGCACCAGTTGTGCCCAAGGCTTGTAAATCAAATGGTACTAGTGGGCCTGCAGCACTGATTGTGCCACCCACATAAGTAGCCTTGCAACCATGTCTTAGACCTGCCACTGCAGTGTCTGTGTGTGCAGTTTTAAACTGCCATGTCGACCAGGCAAGTGCACCCATTTGCCAGCCCCAACCCTTCCCTTTGACTACATGTAAGGCGCCCCTAAGGTAGGCTCAAAGTAGCCCCTTGGGCAGGGTGCTGCAAAGTATTTGAAAGGTATGGCATGTATTGGTGTGTTCCACATGTCCTGATAGTGAAATACTGCACATTTTGTTTTCCCGATCTCTCCCATAGGTTATCATTTAAGATGCCTTGTAACCTCTTACAATTGGGACAAGATAGATATTTGGAATTTGGGTCCTTGAACTCACAATTTAAAAATACCTCATTTAGTGAAGTTGGTTTTTAAATTGTGTGTTTGAAAATGGCACTTTTAGCAAGAGGGCATTTTCCTGCTTAACCATGCTGTGCCTGGCTGTTGAATCTATGTTTAGATTTGGATGACAATTGGTCTCTTGTGCATTCACTTTAGACAGTTATACAAAAGAAGCTGAGATGTGCCATGAATATTCTGATGGGCCATCACCAGGCTGATGGGCCTTCCTGAGCTAAAGTGGTGGAAGGAGTTGTTACTGACATTTGAATAGTGCTGTGCCTGCCCTCACACAAAGATGTCTTCACCCTCCTGTCGTGTGTCTGGAGCAACTTCAGGGAGAGGGGGGGTCTTGTGCACTACAAAGACCCCCTTTGAAGTTTGCCTACTTCAGAGGCAGAAAGGGATATAAGTATTGGACCCCTGACCCTACACTTTTAGAACACTTCTGGATTTGTTAGGCCCCGGGGACCTCATCCCCAGGGTCATTTCTAATAATTAAAGGAAGAAGGGCTGCATGGCCTCCCTCCCTGAAACAATATCGGCTACGGAGCACCTATTTTTTAAAGGTGAGAGCCCTGGTACACATCCAGGGCATCCATCATATACTTTGTTGGAGGCAGCGGGGGTAGCTCCAAGTCCCCAGAAGGCTCCCCACATGCAGAGGAAGCCAGCAATGCTCCCACCCGCAAGTACTAATGCTGATTCCTCCAGGCGGGAGCAATATTTGGATCTGTTTCCCTGCCCACATCAGTGCGGGCAGGGTAACAGATGCTCCCGTCAAGCGAGAGCAAACATAGGTTTCCCTGATTGTACTGATGCAGGCAGTGAAACTGCTATGTCCCGGCACTGAACTCCCCAGGACATGTCTTGTGAACCAGCCTCGGGGGTGGGGTCCCGGGGAATTAATGGCTCAGGGAGGAGGGAAGTGCGGCTCCCTCCCTTAAAGTAATTGGCCTCGTGGGTGAGCTCCCGGAGGCAAGTAGTGGTTCAAGGAGGGAGGGCCAGTCCCCATTTTGTTGAATATGAAGCCCCAGTGGTGAGCCTCCTGGGGCCTTTTAAGGCTGGTGTTTTGGGCTCATAGCCACTGTTCCCACATAAACACAATACATCCCGGGGGTGGTTGGTCTCCCAAGGGCCTTTAGAGGATTGGGGAGGGGGGCCATGCAGCACCCCCTTCCCTTTATGATTACATCCCTGGGGTGGGCTCCCTGGGGCATAAACACCATAAAGGTTGCCCTTTGGTCCCCCATGAGGCCTAGGAGGTCACAGTATCCCATCCCGGCCCCGGGGACTAAGTCCCTGAGTTCTGCAATGGCTACCAGTAACATGAGAAACAAGCCAATTAGAGCACTCACTTCCCCGGGAGTCTGACTCCCGCGGAAGAGGAAGATGGCCTAAGGGGAATATAGCTCCTTGGGCCAATCAGACCTCTCCATATTTCCTTTCAGCAGTTTTTGCTGTGGCCTATCCTAAAGAAGTCAATAGAAAATGCATGGGGATTTTGCGTTTTGGGGCCCCCCTTTTTTCTTGGACCCCGTTTGATGGATGACCTTGAAACATTCCATACCCAAACTTGCCATACAGTAGCGCCTTTTTGGATAGTTTCGTGGAGATTCGTCACACAGTGTCAAAGTCTTTAGCAACACAAAAACACTTATCCTATGGAACAGCTGAATTTACTATAACCACCTAGTGGTGACCCCAGTACAATGAGAAAGGAAGATTGCCGAATCACATAGGGGCCGATTCCGATTCGGGAAAAACCACTCCGAATAGCCGTACGGAGCGTTTGTCACATACGAATCGTACCCTGCAACCTCCCCGTACGTACGATGAAGGACAATGAAGTACCAGGAGCAGGACTCCATACGAATCATACAAACTCAAATCTCCGCACCATTCTCCCTCGGAACCCGCTGTACGCGACATCTGTACGGTTCGCAGCAGGTTTTCCCGACCCGGCAAGTACGATTCGTGTCGGGTACGCACCGTACGGCGCTTTTTTTTACGGGAGCCCAAAACGTCCGGAGAAGCAGAGTACGCCTCGAAACAGGTACGGAACGGCCCTCCCCCGGGTACGGTGCGTACACCCCATCATCATGGGGTGTACGCACCATACCCCACGATCATGGGGTGTACGCACCATACCCCATGATCGCAGGGTGTACGGTGCATACACCCTGCGATCATGGGGTACAGTGCGTACACCCCATGATCGCAGGGCTACACACCGTACCCCTGCGATCATGGAGTGTACGCACCGTACGGTGTGTATGTGATTGTGTGGTTGTCCGTACGAATCGCCCTTACCTGACGTGGACCGTACGAATCCCGTCCTCATAACCCCGTCCAGATCATACTCGTCGGGTCGTACGGCATGTTTATGAATCGTACGGTTCACTGTGAGGGTTCATGTCGTACGGTTTCAGCCTTGCAATTCGGACGGTTTGCGACAATTCGGACGGATTGACGAGATACGGATCGTACTACGCAATTTGGACGGACGTGTACGATTCGTACGGAGGGGGCTCCGGATACGATTAGGATCGGCGCTTTTCTTCCCGAATCGGAATCGGCCCCATAGTGTCTTTTTGAACTATAAAATAAAAGTAATGAAGATTTTCACCCCGTGAGGGCCCATCACGTTCTTTTGGGAACAGTTGTGATTGTACGTGAGCCCACCCTCACGAATGAAGGCACGCGTTTCAAGGAGAATTTGCAGCATGTTGGTGAAAAGCGGAAAGGGACATATATATAGATATGTATGTATCTATATATATTTATATATATATATTACAATCCAGCCGGTAACCGCGCCAACGTTCCAAGCGCAGAATCCAGCGCGTGGACACAGAAATACGCCAAAGCCAGTCTTTGGATGTTTGCTGCTTTTATTAAATCATGAAGTGATTTATATATATTTAAATATATTTATTTATTTACCTACTGGTGATAGCCAGTCGGTAGTTATAGTTCGAACAAACTTTTTCCATATACGAAGCGCTTTTTGTTTTGCTAATAAGTTTGGTGTCATTTGACAAATCTTAACGAAATTTGCAAAACTAGTTCATCACTCACTTTATGTGCTGTGTGGAAAGTTTCAGGGTGATTCATCATTTTTTGGGATTTACAGGATCACAAAGAGCCTGCGAGGTGGTGACAGAGAGAGGAGGCTCAGACTTCTGGAGGTAGAATATTTTATTCTGCTTGGCAGCAAGTCCCCAGGAGGACTCAATGAGGATGAGAAGCTTTATGTGCACATCGGCTAATGTTGGTGCATTAACTCCTTGCACGCGATGTTAATTCTCCCGGTGTGCTGGAGAATTAATGAGTGGGTGGTGTTTCGTGAGCACTGAAGGGGTTAACAGTAATGTTCTGTATGGTCACATGTTGTATTTTTTCCACCCCTTTTGAGGAATGGTTGGTGGTGGAAAGTCTCTTTGTTTCTTTATTTCTTTTTGGGTGCAGTTATAGGAGATGTACTTGTATACTTTTATACTTGGTTATTTTCTCTTCTATCTACCTCCCTCTACTCACTTAGCTTGGGTATTTCCTCAGCTGCATTTTGATTTGCTAGTGGTTGCTGGCACCAGCTCTTATGTGTCTCCCCACCAACATCTGATTTTTTTTAATAACACACTTAGGTTACCAGTTGGACCTCTTGTTTTCCCAGGGGTAGTATATGAATTCTTGTGTACTCATATTTGTTGTTTTTTATTCATACGTTTGAGTGAGAAAGTGGCTTTGTTTGTGTGCTTGTGACATTCTTCTGTGACTTTTGGGATTTACTTGGAGTGAGCCGATGGGCACCTTATTTCCACAAGGCTTGCAAAAAATAGCAGAGGAGGTTGTTTAACACTGGTGGTATGGGCCACTGGACCCATGGATATGCTCACCATCCGTTGCTAATGTTTGTATTTAGTTTATCAGCTGTAACCCACAATATAACCATGAATTAGCCCATTTTGCTACCATGTCGTAAGCCAATAGGCTAGAACAAGTTGACAAACATTTACTTTTCATTGCATTAATTGTGTTTATTGTAGATTGCCAAGACTCGATTTCCTGTCTGCAACAAACAATATGGCAATGGATTTGCGCATCGTGTTGCTTAAGTCTCAAACCACTGGTTTGAGATATGCAGTTATGTTTTTTGCTGCACTGTCTTTGTCACCATGCTCTAATGTTGATTATGTTTTTTCTAATGTAATCTGTATGTTTCAGCACAAACACGCATTACGAGTATTTTGTGGCATGAATCCTGATATAGTGGTTAACATGCATGCGTCCCATATTAGGCAGCATCTAAGGCACCATGATTAATTCTCTTACCTTTTTGTCCATTGTGGGGGATACTCTATTTCCACCACACACTTAAGAACCATTATTATGGGCACCAGAGTGATTTCTTCTAACACGATAATGTGTTTCACAGATGCGAGAGTTAATGAGCTTTTATTGGTACGCAAATGTAGCCTGCTCTCCCTCTATCCCCTTGTAGGAGGCTGGCTTAGTATATGGTGTACACTTATGTAAGTGGCCACCCTGCACTAATCCAGATAACCCTTATGGTGATTTTAGTGGTCTTAGACAACCTTAGAAAGCTCTCTAAGTGGTAGCTGTGCAGAGCAGCCTCAGGCTTTCTCCAGAAGGAGCGTAAAGAAGCTTGTTTTACCAGAATGTAATCTTATTAGTATAGAAAAAGAACCACACAATTTATTTATAAAAATATATATTTATTATAAGAACCTCACTAACACAAACCCAGAGATATACACAATGCACACAATTCTTTGAAGATAAAACAGGTAAGTAGCACGAATAGACTGTGGTCGCCAGGGGGAGACCAAACCATGTACTAAAATAGTGGTATGTAAACCCCAACTCAGGTCAAGACTATACCCAGAAGACGTAGAAGGGCCGGGGACCCAAGGAACCACCCAAGGTAAGTAACCAGGAACCCCACTGGGGCCGTGTGCACAGTGGGAACACAACCGCATGCTCGATACAAGTCAATGGGTAAGTTGTGGTTGCAATATTAAAGAAGGACCCTTCCCAGTAGACCCTGAAGAAACCCTGTGGAAGACAGAAGGTTGGAGAGCTACCCCACCCGTGGATTTCTTAGGAACCAGGATACCTACACCAGGGAAGTCGGGTGCTTAGGTGTGAAGTGGCGTCGGAAACCTCCATCGAATTCAATGGAGAACTTCAGGAAGATGCCACTGCTGGAGAAGGTGAAAGTGTCCAGTGGAACCCAAGGGTGGATTCAAGATGAGAAGTACCTGTAAGCAGAGGGACAGAGCCTATGCCACTGAGGAGTGGATAGGAGGCATGGAAGTTGAATGCCCAACGATGTTGGGTGTTGCAGGGGAGTTGACGGTGACATTGGAGCTGCAGCTGGCGATGCTGAGGAAGACCAGGAGCCGTTCATGAGCTGTCCCACATTGGGTGTCAAGCACTGAGGGGTCAGAGTCCGCCTGGAGCACCAACTAGCCTTGGCAACTGCAAACAACGTGGAAGTCGAAAAAGGTGCACTGTTAGGATCAGCAAGGTCCAAGTGACTCACCACAAACAGGGGAATCAGAGTAGGCCCCAAGCAATGAAGGGAGCCCACTGGAATCAAAGAAGACAGGGCTGGCTCCTGCAATGTCCCGGGGTGCCCACCCCCAGAACATTGCCGTTTGCTATGGCAGGGTCATAGCAAACTCTGCTTTGGTTTTTGATCAAAGCCAAATTGCTTTTGGACTCCAGAGACAAGAGGACCGCATCACCCCACCAGCAGTGCGCCAGAAGCCACATTTGCAGAGTAGTGAAAAAGGGGGCATGGCCTCAGACCACCTCTCTGCAATGCAGCTCTGTGGCACTTACTGGAGGTACCTGGTGGGCTAGTTGGCCCACAGGGATCCTCCGGATTCAAGGGAACTTAATTCCCCAAGTTAAAATGCGCCAGGGGGTGTGTTTGCACAGTGGTGCAGGGAGGGGGCGGGGCCTGATATAACAAGTGTGCAAATGTGCCCCCAGCGCGTTGTAAATTGGGGGATTAAATCCCCTTCAATACTGAGGGTCCCTGGGGGCCAATTAGCCCACCAAGTACCTCCAGTTAGCGCCGCAGAGCTGTGTTGCAGAGAGGTGGTCCGAGGCCACGCCCCTTTTTACACCACTCTGCAAACACGGCTTCTGGTGCACTGCTGGTGGGGCGATGAGGTCCTCTTGTGTCCTGAGGACCTCAGGACACAAGTGGACTTCATCCTCCGAGCAGCAGTATGCCAGAAGCCACGTTTGCAGCGTGGTGTAAAAAGGGGCATGGCCTCGGAACACTTCTCTGCAACACAGCTCTGTGACGCTTACTGGAGGTACCCTGTGGACTAGTTGGCCACCAGGGACCCTCAGGATTCAAGGGGACTTAATAGGGACGTTATAGTTAGAAATTAACATTTAAAAAACCTTAGAAATTCACGGAAAAAACTATAGGTTTCAGGAATGTTATAGTTAGAAATCAGCATTTAAAAAACCTTAGAAATTCACTGAAAAAACCCCAGGTTTCAGGGACTATATTGTTAGACATTTCATTCACACAAAACCAGAAAAAGTTGTCCGTTATAATTAGTAGAGCTAACTATAACTCGTGCCCCCGCAATGCACTGCTGATGACGTCACATATTACATCACTCATGACGTGGTCAAGGGGACTTAATAGGGACGTTATAGTTAGAAATTAGCATTTAAAAAAACCTTAGAAATTAACTGAAAAAATCATAGGTTTTGGGGACGCTCTAGTTAGAAATTAGCATTTAAAAACCTTAGCAATTCACTGAAAAAAACATATGTTTCAGGAACGTTATAGTTAGAAATCAGCATTTAAAAAACCTTCGAAATTCACTGAAAAAAACCACAGGTTTCAGGGACTATTGTAGTGTGTTTATCTAGGTACCTATATTGATACTCCTATTTCTGACCCTTGTCCGGTTATTAATTCACTAGTGTCCATACAACGGCACAGAAACCCGTCTTCAGATTAGGTCATAGCGCATGCTGTCACATTAAGCAAGCACTATCCCTTCAGCCCCCTAGAGAAGCACACCGAGTTCTCAAAACAAATCAAACCTCCAACAGACCTGGGAAATCCCTGCGACCATTGTTTTGATTTCGCTCGAGAACTCCTGCAAAGAATGTAAGAACGACCAGTCCTTATGACATTCTTGCTGACGTCTTATGTCCATCCTTACGTCAAACACGGCACCTTTCAGGTATAAATATACCGACGTTGCCCTAAGCTAAGACACGGTGGTGACGAGCTTGGAGCAGCGCTACTTGCCGGAGAGCCCAGCTGAAGCAGAAAAGCCCACGGACGCTGCCCCTCCCTTTTGACGCGCTGAGAGAGAGATGCTGCCTTTTCTCCTGCCGAGAAATCCAGCCTCCGGCGTTTCCAGACGCCCTCGCGGGTAACTGGGATATCGAGTCCTGAGACAGAGATACCAACCCTCCAGCCTTCCAAATCCCAGGTACTGAACTGACTAACCCCTTACAGAGAATTCTTGAGTCAGATTCTTGGCAAAGCAAACTTAACTTAAACTGCTACTTACTTACTCCCTCCCAAGTATTAGGCTTAGGTCAGGTACACCGGGGTAGGCGTAGTTAGAAGCACCAGTTGAGAACGATTAGTCAATGTATATATGTGTGTATATCTTTTATCCATTTTAGTATCATATGGTAAGAAACCATATAAATGCTTTTACAGTATTATTTTATAATTCTGTTTTTACTGTATGCACTTTACTTTACTAAAAGTATTGCAATAATAGCGATTCATTTCTCTTGTATGAGAAAAGAGACTGATCAATAAATAACATCTTTTATTGAACCACGCCCATCTCTTATTTCTCTACAAACTGGTGAAACTAAGAATGCACGTACTGACTGAGTAAAATAAGTTGTCTTTTGTTTTCACACGACTCTGGAGATATACTCTTGATTAGGGGAGAGCAAAGTTGTCATGTTCTATGGTTGTCAGAAACTAAATCCCTTCTTGTCTATCCAGGGAGGTTCAACTCCTCCTTGCCTATTCGAGAAAGTTTCTAGTGAACTCTGAGCTAGCTGGCACACATAACTTTAAGTCTAATATCGTCAGTAGAAGACCTAGTTAACCACAGTCCTACGTCTATACTATTGAAGATATTATTCCAATGCGCAGAGCCTATTGGGAAAATAGGAACTACACTACATGGCGCCCAACGGTTTGTATAGGCGATAAATCTAACGCAAGACATTAGAGTAACTCAGTCGTGCTTTTTCACACAGACCCTTTTTCCCATAAAACTCCAAAGACGTCTGGAGTGGGTGAAAGGTTAAATCCGCCAAACTTAGTAGGAGGAGACTCCTATGTATGGTTTTTTGGTTTATTCAACGTTGAAGGATACAGTGTTCCAAAATATTGTGCATCTAATCTTTGTTTCCTTGAAAACCTGATCTGCAACAAAAACCCTTCTTGACAGTAAAATGTCAGAAACTGAAGAAGATAGGGAGGCAGCTAGAATAGCAGCTCAACTCCTAGAGGAAGACACAAGTCTCCTACAGCAAGACCCCGGTGCAATACTCATCCCGGTCAGCATAAGGAAAACTATAACCTTAAAACTTATAGAAAATGGACTAACACCGAGAGGTGGTACAGTCATATTCGTAATTGAGGCACACGAATATCGGCAGACAGAGGTATTCTATTCATGGATAAATTTTCCAGCAGCAAACGCTATAACAAAGGAGTTCCATTATTACAAGATCGAGGAACCTCCGGATGAGTACACCCCTTTCGAGGAGGTGGAAATACCACTCAAATACCAAGAGCACCTGCTCTGGTTTAAAGGCGCCCTAAAACATAATGATCACATCACCAGGCTCGGTCCACTAGGTAGACCAGGAGCGACGTGGCCGGTTCTAGCCGGATACACACCACATCCAGACATTGAAAAAATGTCAGTAACAGAACTTTTAACACAGTTAAAACAACTGATTAAAATACACAGACAACTAGTCCAATACGTAATGCGGACTTCAACAGTCCAACCAGCTATTAAAATTCCACACCTGACCCCTCATCAGGGGAACACAAATAAAATCACACCACAGAACATACAGTCCTGTCTAGGTAAAGTACCCATTAAACGGGAACAAATTCCATTCTGGTTAGCACAAAAAATCACTCAAATAGAGGTGGTATTTCCAGATACCACACCTGTGGAGAAACACAGAATTCTGACTATCTGTCTCCCAATGGGGATCGCACCAAATGTGGAGGACTGTGACACTTGGGGTACAGTCTTTGCTTCCATTTACACAAAAACACATGGTGTTCCGCCCATGGCGCTAATACCAGAAGTGCTAAAACAGATTCAAAATGAATACGGTCCAGAACCTGCTTTAACTCTGGGTATGAAATTACTGAAAGACTTCAAGCAGGTCTCGGCAATATTACTAGCAAACATAAAAGGGGAAGCAGCAAATCTGGTGATCCGCCAAAGATTGAAGGAAACAGATATAGCAGACCAACCATTTGAACTTGCCAGAATCATAGAAAAATCCTATGAAGAACTAGGAAGAGATAGTTTGGGTGGGAAACCAGTGAAACCCCAACTAATAGAAAATCCTGAAAAGGTATTTATTAAAAATAATCTAAACACTTCAAAAAAGAACTGGGATGGAAATAAACAATCCACTCCCAAAGAAAAAAGATTCCAGTCCAGAGGAAGGTCTCCTCGGCGGAGAGAAAGATCTCCGGACCAAGGACACAAGTCTCCCCAGAGGGAGCCCTCTGAGAAAAAATACAACCTTAGAAATAGGGATAATTTGAAGAAACCCGATAGATATCAAGATATTGATACACGTCCCTCTCGATCTTTTCAGACTTCCTCGCAGAAATCGCAAAGAAGAGGACGGTCAGAACACAGGGAAGAGCTCGTCAAGTCCAAAGACAAAGAACCTGCTCATCAAAGTAAAAAGTTACAATTTCCAAAGAAGAAGGTAGCCAGCATTAAAATAATAAAACATGCCGAGGATCCTGAGGACTCAGCTGAAAAACGGAGAGTGGGCTCAGACAATGCTAGACAGCGCAGCAGAAGTGAGCATAGCTCGCAAGATCCTGATGAATCATCTGGAGACAGTGGACACGAATGAATACATTCAGGTGGAAACTGCAGATACCAGAGTTAGCAAACCTCATAAAATATATGAAATAACCTTACGAATAGAGGGAGATAAGACTAGGAAAATAAGGGGTCTATTTTGGGATAATCTCTCCAAGGGCTATGACATCCTTCTAGCTGAAAAAGACTGGCCACCAGAGTTTGTCAGGGAGTGCCCTCATGGCGAAGAAATGATTATGCCTGCCTTCTCAAATCATATTCCAATTCATAAAAAATATACACTTGCAAGAAAGTGGGCAGTAGCCCAGGCTCCTGCATTATATAAAAATCATGTGGGATGGGATGAGGACTCTCCTCCTCACAAAATCCAGTTAAAATCTCAACCAACTGCACAGAGGCAGTACCCAATTAAGCAAGAAGCTAAAAAACAGGTCAGGGAGATCTTAGATCAACTTGAATACCAGGGGGTGATTGAAACATGCACCTCACAAATGAACAATCCTTTGTTTCTTGTCTCCAAACCAGATCATTCATATCGTCTAGTTTTGGACTACAGACACCTTAACTCATGCTGCAAAACGTTTGCAGTACAAAACTCACACAGTGCCGCATTAATGAATAGCATAGTGCGCAAAATATACAAAACAACATTAGACATCTCTAATGGATTCTTTTGTCAAAATATAGCACCTGAAAGCAGATATTTGACCGCTTTCTCAATAAATGGCTCTCAGTAAATTTCTGTTGTTTGCCCCAAGGGTTCAAGAACAGCCCAGGATTATTCTCAGCGAGAGTAACAGAATTACTACAAATATATGATGATGAGGCATTATCTTATGTCGATGACATCTATCTAACAGACGATGACTTGGATACTCACTTGAAAAGAGTGAACACCATAATACTTGGGTTCGCATCAGAGGGTTACAAATTCAACTTCAAGAAGTCAAGAATTGCCCATCTGACTGTCCTATTCTTAGGATATGAATTATCAAGTGAAGGCAAAAGCCTGGCTGACAATTTCCTAGAGAAATGTGCTGTAATCCAAGCACCCAGAACACTGAAAAACTTGCAATCAATTCTAGGTTTCCTGAATTTCTGAAGAACTTACATTATAAATTATGCAGAGAGAGTTAAACCTCTCTATGATCTAATAAAACCAGATTTTAAAAGAATCAACTGGACTAAAAAACACACAGAAATTTTGAGATCTTTACAAACAGACATGTTAATTAAAACAAAACTGCAAACACGCGATAACACACGCAACCTCATGATTCGAGTCATCCCAGGAAGATGCGGATTCACATACATAACCTCTAATGAGGGAGAAAAGGTACCAATAGCATACAAATCACACTTATACACAGAAGCTGAAAAAACATTCAGCATTAAGGAAAACATTGTTCACGCCGTTCAAACAGCTGTAGCAAGAGAAAGATACCAAGCTGACGGCAGACAAATTACAGTCAGAACAGCGGAATCAGCCTTTGAGGCATTAACAACCCCATGTAATTTACCTACTATGGTACTGAATCCTAGATGGATACAATGGGAAGATTCTATTGCTACAGACAGAGTGAAATACTATTTTGATCCAGAGTTGACAAAATAAAAAAATCTAGAATATGAAAGAGAATATCCTCTGCCAATCGACATTCTGCCCGTACGACAGTACGCCTGTGTAATACATACAGACGGACATGCTCAGCCCTCAGTTTGGGGTGAACAAGCTTATAACGCCACATGCGAGATTACAAAAGACGTGTGGCGCGGAGGTAAATTAAGACCTCTATTTTCAAAAACACACTAAGTGGAAAACAATTCAGAACAACAAACTGACATAATAGCGTTAAAAATGGCGCTAGATAATGCGGATCGCGAATTCCCGACACTAATAGTGAGCGATTCATATTACTGCGTCAAATCATACAATAACGACTTGCAGAAATGGGTTGAAAACGGGTACAAAGAGGACACAGGTGCCACAATAAAGCAAAAATCGCTTTGGGAACAAATAGTTCTTTTAAAGAAAGAACTACCAAAGACTCACGTGATACACTCACTGAGTCATCAGCGTGATGGCGTTCACGTTGCAGGGAATTCATTGGCTGAGACAGCCACAGCGGAACCAACTAAATCGGCTTCCGTAGCTACAAAAAAGCGTTCAGTAAAATACATTGACGGGGAAACAATGCTGGCGGTAAAAACGTCATCAAAAAGCGACTGCTCAGCGCTACCCCTCATGTATCCACTCAATTATACATACATAATCGATGCAAACTCCGTTCCTTTTGCTCGAATCCCTGGAGTGGGGGATAGAGTGATTTCAAACATGGACAGGAGAGGCTTGTTAATAGCAGACGCACATATGGGTGAGGGTCTTAGACACCTTACACTTAAGGATTCGCTAGAAGAATTACAATCAACATACTGGTGGCCAGGAATGAGCCTGCAACATCATATATTTGCAAAAAACTGCCCAGACTGCAACAGAGATCGCAGTGGTGACCGAGACGGCGTACTACCATGGCGTTTCACCCAATAAGGACTAGGCTATCGACATAAAATACCCAGTATGAATAATGCGTCATATTAACATATAGAGACTATTTTCACTTAAAATGTAGACCCCAGCTCTCGGCTGACGTCTGAACTGTTATACAAAGATTTGCGAGTCTATAATGGCATATACGCAATTTTGCATGATACATTCTGACCAGGGTCCTGCTTTTTAGCTTTCGAGCTTATGAGACGGACATGGCCGGCATGGGCATAGCATTGCGGTACTCTTGTCACCTCCTTCCTGAGGGAAACGGGATGGTGTAAAGAAAAAACCAGGGCATAGAGCAATCTATAACAGCTAAGGTATTAGGTTCAGGAGCTGGGTGGGTCAAACAGTGTCCAACGCAGTCTTAATAATCTGCCAAGAAATTCTCTGAGAGGTCTCAGTTCGTACGAACTATTGTTTGGGACTAGAATGCTAATCCAGGACCTTGATAGTCAAACTTCAGTGGTTAAAGAAAAATGCTTTGATATCAAAGATCGTTTGGCTATTTTACAGGACTTAAACAAAAAGAGAAAAGACCTGAGCAACATAAAGTTGAAGCAACAGCCAACAGCCACTGAAGAGAAACCACCTGTCCCAGCAAGGCCTGTCTGGATTCAAAAATCGGGGATCTGGTCAGAGAAAAGATTGCGGTGAAGAAGGAATTTGGGCCTTCTTACAGAAAAGCAGTTCCTGTCTTGTCTGTCAACGGGACAAGATCAGTAATACTACCGCCCCTTGCTGGTAAAAAGGAGAACCGAGTTGTATCCATCGACCTGGTTAAACCACAATCATGTGGCCGATAACAAGTAGTAGGCCAAGTGGACTCCCAAGAAGTAGTAGAACACCAAAGTTTGCTACAAACACAGAGGTTCAAACTGAAAGACTAATCACAATTGATACACCTACAGTAAAACAACAAGGACTATGCAACAAAGCCATGGAACTTAAACCTCTTGAAACCCAAATTAAAATCTTAAATCAAGAAACACCAGTCTATAATGATGTAACCACAGACTATGCTAATGAAACAAAGAAAATTCCAAAAACGAAAAGGAATCCAGAAGCAATTGAAACAATTGACAGAACAGCATCAGGCTACTTCATCAACTTCGATGATTTTTCTGAGGATCCAAGTGAACCTGAGGAACAGCCAACAACAAAAACTTTTAAAGACAAAGCAAAGGAACTCTTTCATCAACTACAAGAAACCTATCTGATTTCTCCATGGATTGAACTTTGGGTGGCACTAGGAGTATTCATCCTCATACTTTGGCTCATCATGGTACTATGCTTGGGACATTTCATTGAGGGAAAATATGTTACAATGGACACAGCAAGTCAGAACATCAACTTAGTCCTGAAACCACACAAGTCTTCACACATAGAGAAAAGAGAACTTTCTTCAGTAAACTTCACAGCCAATCCTATACCCGGTGGGGTAGCATGGGACAAAACTGATTACGAAATCTATGGTCCGGTTGAGCTTCTGAAGTATCCTCATCAATTTAAGATTTCTTTAAGTGACTTTGTAAAACCAAGCACATTTGCTGATGATTGGGACTTTGAAAGTATTAATGATATGATGTCTGATCTAGTAATGTCAGCTAAATTTACAGAACATGACTATTTACAAGGTTCATCTAATTACGATCAAATGTTTTGTTATAACCATTATGGTAACCATTATCTGCATAAATCTACTCAACCTAGAAATGTTTTAAAATTTAACCAATGGGAACATTGTGCAACTCCACCAAAAGGCAGTTCAAAGATATATTTTGATAAATATTCATACTTTTCAGGTTTTAACACAAGTAATGCAGAATCATTTTATTTCAAATTGTTAAATAAGACAGGAGTGAAAACCATGCTTAAAAACACAAAATTAATATATTCAGACTCATTCTTTGAAAAAATTAATACATTCGGTTTTGATTTCTGGAACAATAACATTACGACGAAAACGATCTGGGGCACAAAAGATTGGCAAGTGCAAGGTATAGAATCATTATTTAGAGCCTGCATGATCCCAGAACAAATTATATTTTTGAATGATACAATTCAACAGACATCCTGTCTTGGCCTAGCCAAAATTAAAGACTTAAATAAACCGTCTATTCCAAAACCAACACCTACCAGTAATAGCACTACGGATGTTGAGATAGACGTATCCCATATTTTAAACCAAAACAGAACACATGCTGATTGGAAAAAATGGTTGATCTGGCCCACAGACACAAATAACTGTCAAGACAGATTCCTGAACAAAATACAGGGGTTCACATTGACCAGGCCTGACCCAAGATACTCCCAGAGACAACATCCAGGGATTGTAACTACTTATAGTGTGGGAAAACTCTGCCTTCAATGGCTACATACATCCACACTGTCAGAAATTAAGCAACACTTAACTTTACTTAAAGAAGGTGCTGACTTGCGTGATTTCATCATGGGACCACGCAAACAGCGTCTAAAACGTTTCATAGCGGCCTCTATATATGCAGCTTACAACGAAGCTTGGAAAGTAACTCAAATTGAGACAACAGAGAAAATACGGGAAATTGACCGTGTTAATTTGGAAAAATCACTTTCTGTTGTAGACAATGGGTTAATGACTCTGTCTTCCAGAATATATTCACTGGACAGTATTGTATCTTCTGCAATCGATATAATAGAACAAGACTTACTGATGTTGCAACACGGTCAGTCTCAATTACGTTCTATTGTACAGCTTGGCTGGACGCTACAAAATCTGAGTTCAGGCTATGTGCCTTGGCGTCTAATCAACACAACGTCACTATTTAAGATCTTTAACCTTACTGATAAACAAATCAGTTTGCCACAAAAGGGTGCTGACTATACAATTCTGAGCATTGAAAAACTTGAGAGATTACCATTGTCAATGTCAGAACGACCTGTCATTGAATGGATAATACATGGGATAATAAATATTCCGATAACAACTTTCCAGTTTCAATACTGCCAAAAATATATACAGGCAGGCCAGTATGAAAGGTTGGGTAAAGGATACATTAAGTCCACATGGAACTTGCCCTAAACACACACATTTGTCAGTAATAACGGACAGAGTGTATTTCTTAGTGGTAATAATTGTGAAAGATCGCTAAGTGGCATACTTCTATGTCAGGGTATTAGTTTGCATGGGTCCTGTGAAGGGACTTCAAATAACCTTTCATGTCACCAGTTAGGCACACCTGCAACACAAATAGAACCATTCTTTAGAAGACTTTCGAACAGGAGTTACATTCTAATTGTAGATCACAGATGTTGTGGCTTGCTGCCAGGAAAACCTTATCTCATAAGCGTGACTTCCAGGGTCATGTGCTGTGAAAGAGTATTGTTCCCGACTGATGCTCCAGACAGGGAGGGAAGGTTATGGCCCAGTTTAAAAATCTCTTCTATTCGAATTGATACTTTAAGCAGAATGAAGACTGTGCTCCTACAGACGCCAACCCAGTTGACGTCATCAAAAGAAACGTATGATCTCCAAGTTGCAAGGACAACGGCAGAGATTCATTCAATGTTATCAACAAATAGCCCCCTACACTTCGCAGAAATGTTGAACGAAATCTTAAATATTTCTGATACAAGTGGTATCGCCAGTGTATTTAAGACAGTTTTTTCAGGCGCTTTAACACCATTCAAAGCGATCCTGGGTATTTTTCCAAATTTCGTCCATTCCATCTTTGGCAGACTTCCTCTCCTGTTGGGACTCGTAGCAGGCATTTTATTCTTGCTACTCTTGCTTCGTTATGGCAAGCCATGTCACAGACAAGACTCCAGCTACAATGGAAGAAACGATCCTAGCTATCCGCTACCGGGACCGCATAACTAAAGTCCTTGGCTTAGCCCGGCTACGAGATCTGAATATGACCTGGTTTCTTTCATTCAGACCCATCTGGCAGAATTGTGTTATGCCTGTATTAAGGTGCATGCTATGCGGCGAAGAATGCGTGTTAGACACCTGTCTTACACTACAATCAGACGTACCATTGGATGTAGATACTTTGTTGGGTCCGGTAAAGGCTCATGCATTGTGCTGTCCCCAATGGCTACCTTTCCTGATGACGGCATTCGTGGAAACTTCACCACTGCGATTGAATGGTAGTGAAGTACAAGATGAAAGCAGCATCGACCAGGTACGACCTTCTGTAAGCAGTTCTGATCAAACCATCAGTGAAAGCAATCATGCGCGTGTCTGCATGGTAGTGACATTTTCTAACCTAGTCGAACTCTCACCTGAAGCTGTAGACTGTTTTTTCGAGAATCTATCTGAAATGATGTTTTCACCGGAACAGAGAGAATGATTTTAAACAAACTTGCACACGGCGTTCCCTGAACTCTGAATTTGGCCTTCAGTCTTTTGAAAACAAAGTGAATGTGAACTATTTTTTCTCTTCTCCCCTGAATAGCAAAAACTTTTTTCCAAAATTCCAAAATATTTACCTTTTTGGCACTTATCTTCTGCTTAAAGTAAAACTATTCTTAGAGAACAGAACTTCTATTCTTAGGGATACTAGAGACATTACATTACCTCAACCTCTAGTTTATATGCAATACATTGTGTTTCTATGTGATGAGATGGTCTCCCAATTTTTTTCTTCTGTATCAAGAGCCATTTCATGTGTAATTTCGCAAATCGTTCATGCTGATATAAAATGTGCATCTCCTTATTGAATGATTATACTGCTTGAATGCATACAGTACCTATTCTCATTTCGTGCATTTTGCATACGCATTTTTCAAAAAAAAATAAATAATAATATATGTTTTTTGGGGTGGTCCGGTATACAAATGCACTGTTAGTTATGTTTACTATTGCTTAGGTTAGTAAATATGTACATAATTTCGTGGAGTGGGTGTAGTGTGTTTATCTAGGTACCTATATTGATACTCCTATTTCTGACCCTTGTCCGGTTATTAATTCACTAGTGTCCATACAACGGCACAGAAACCCGTCTTCAGATTAGGTCATAGCGCATGCTGTCACATTAAGCAAGCACTATCCCTTCAGCCCCCTAGAGAAGCACACCGAGTTCTCAAAACAAATCAAACCTCCAACAGACCTGGGAAATCCCCGCGACCATTGTTTTGATTTCGCTCGAGAACTCCTGCAAAGAATGTAAGAACGACCAGTCCTTATGACATTCTTGCTGACGTCTTATGTCCACCCTTACGTCAAACACGGCACCTTTCAGGTATAAATATACCGACGTTGCCCTAAGCTAAGACACGGTGGTGACGAGCTTGGAGCAGCGCTACTTGCCGGAGAGCCCAGCTGAAGCAGAAAAGCCCACGGACGCTGCCCCTCCCTTTTGACGCGCTGAGAGAGAGACGCTGCCTTTTCTCCTGCCGAGAAATCCAGCCTCTGGCGTTTCCAGCCGCCCTCGCGGGTAACTGGGATATCGAGTCCTGAGACAGAGATACCAACCCTCCAGCCTTCCAAATCCCGGGTACTGAACTGACTAACCCCTTACAGAGAATTCTTGAGTCAGATTCTTGGCAAAGCAAACTTAACTTAAACTGCTACTTACTTACTCCCTCCCAAGTATTAGGCTTAGGTCAGGTACCCCGGGGTAGGCGTAGTTAGAAGCACCAGTTGAGAACGATTAGTCAATGTATATATGTATGTATATCTTTTATCCATTTTAGTATCATATGGCTAAGAAACCATATAAATGCTTTTACAGTATTATTTTATAATTCTGTTTTCACTGTATGCACTTTACTTTACTAAAAGTATTGCAATAATAGTGATTCATTTCTCTTGTATGAGAAAAGAGACTGATCAATAAATAACATCTTTTATTGAACCACGCCCATCTCTTATTTCTCTACAAACTGGTGAAACTAAGAATGCACGTACTGACTGAGTAAAATAAGTTGTCTTTTGTTTTCACACGACTCTGGAGATATACTCTTGATTAGGGGAGAGCAAAGTTGTCATGTTCTATGGTTGTCAGAAACTAAATCCCTTCTTGTCTATCCAGGGAGGTTAAACTCCTCCTTGCCTATTCGAGAAAGTTTCTAGTGAACTCTGAGCTAGCTGGCACACATAACTTTAAGTTTAATATCGTCAGTAGAAGACCTAGTTAACCACAGTCCTACGTCTATACTATTGAAGATATTATTCCAATGCGCAGAGCCTATTGGGAAAATAGGAACTACACTACACTATATTGTTAGTTAGACATTTCACTCATACAAAACCAGAGAAATGTGTCCGTTATAGTTAGTAGAGCTAACTATAACTCATGCCCCCGCAAATCACTGCTTATGACGTCACATATTACAGCACTCATGACATGGTCAGTGACATCACTTTGCAGATCTTGTGTGTTTAATTCGCACCATGGAAAAAAGCGTCTGAGCGCTGCTGTAAGGTGCTAAGAGGCATGGAAAATTGGAACAAAAACCAGGGGGGAAAAATTATACCATTTTGTATCCTTAAAAAAGATGTACCAATTTCTCAAAAGAATGCAATTTTCATGAAAATCAAGATTTGTACAAAAAAGGCTCAGCTTGAGAAAATAACTTGCTATGATGCATAGACGGCTGCTGCAGGTCTGGCCATCTCGTGCTGATTTGGTCAACAGCCCTCGCTGCGCTGGACAACGGCCAGCTTAATTAGTACAAGGCAGATGAATAAATTGCACCTTCAAAAAGTTATAGAAATTAAATGGAAAAACCCCAATTAGTTAGTGACGGTTCAGTGAATGCAAGTCTGCCTTAAATTTGCCTGTTATGGCACGCAAATCACATCATACCTCCTGCCACCATCATTCACTGAACCATAATTAACCCGTAACAGTGTTTTTTACACAGCATTTCTGTGTTTCACACAGGAACAAACACCCACAGGTATGTTTGGGTATATATATATATATATTACCTACTGGCGGTCGCCAGTAGGTAGTTATAGTTAGGATCGTTTTCCATAGGAAATCCGCAACATTCTATTGGGAATAACTTTGGCGCCGAATGAGGGATCTGCCTGTAATTCTCCTTAACTTTGCCTTGCTGCGCTCCGCTCCTTCCCTGAAAGTTTAGGGGGGATCCGTCAAGCGGGGGCCGAGATAAATGGGGGGTCCCAAAACGTGTTTTCCCCACGTTAATTTCCATAGGGCGGTTGGACTCACTTTTAGCCCGAACGGCTGAATGGATTTCCACCAAACTTGGCAAAATTGTAGGGACTGGTACCCCGATGTGCCTTTGCTATGTCTCAAGATATATGCTCCAGTGGTTTTTTACGAAAATTAACTTTGAAAAAATATATATTGGGCTACATTGGGCTATATATATGTTAGAGCCCAAATGTAGCCCAATGTAGCCCAATGTAGCCCAAAGATGGCCACCAGAGAGAAAAAAAAATGTAGCCCAAATATCAGCCAGATGTAGCCCAACTATAACCCAATGACAGAATGTCCCAGAGTGTTCTAAAGAACAACTAGAGCGCGGACAGTCTTACTTATGACAAAAGTATGGCACACCTGAAGTCATCTTGATTGGAATAAAGTGTTAACACTTAAAACATTTAATTTGCAAAGGAACAAAATGAGGGGGTTCATTTTGCCATAGAAATTATGATTAGTGCTGAAGAAAGAAAAATTAGGGCACATTTTGAGTGACTTCTCAAATCCTCTTATATTTCATTAAAAAAATTCTGATATGCAGTCTCCCAAGATGGCCACCAGAGACAAAAGAGCCCAAATGTAGCCCAAATATCAGCCAGATGTAGCCCAACTATAGCCCAATGACAGAATGTCCCAGAGTGTTCTAAAGAACAACTAGAACGCTAACAGTCTTACTTATGACAAAAGTATGGCACACCTGAAGTCATCTTGATTGGAATAAAGTGGTAACACTTAATACATTTAATTTGAAAAGGAACAAAATGAGGGGTTTCATTTTGCCATATTGCCATAGAAATTTTATATATATATATATATATATATATATATATATATATATATATATATATACACATATATATATATATATATATATATATATATTCACAGAAAAAACCATAGGTTTCGAACCAGTTATAGTTAGGAATTAGCATTTAAAAAACCTATTAAATTCACTGAAAAAACCATAGGTTTCACACCAGTTATAGTTAGGTGGAAATTTTACTCGCATAAAACCATTGAAATTCCCACGTTATAGTTAGTTGGACTCACTATAACTTGCGCGTGCAATGCACTGCTGATGACGTCATATATTACATCACTCATGACATGGTCAGTGACATCACTCATGACATCACTGATGACATCTCAAATGACATCACTGATGACATCATCCAGTGAATGTGTATCTTTCTGAAAAATAAATATTTTTTATATATGTATATCTAAAGGTTGATGGAAGAATAAATGGGTAAATAAATGTCTAAATGGATGTTTTTATTGTGTAAAATTGATTGGTTAACTGACTTATTAAATGTATCTTAGTGAATACATAAATTAGCGAGTAATGTTTAAATATTTAAATATCTGTATCTGTGTCTCACTTTGTGTATAAGTGGCTGCATGGGTTGGTGAGTAGCTACATGAGTGTGTATATGGGTTATTAGTTGTTTTTTTGAGTATCAGTATCAGTGTCTGTATGGTTCGGTGGGGGATATTACTTAGAGCACAGATGCATGAATGAGTGACTCACTATTTGTATGTATTTTGAAGACAGCATGTGTGCAAGACTGTATGGGTGGATGATTGTGTGTGTGAGTGGGTTAGTGAGTATGTGTTTTTATAATTGATTGCTTAAGAGAGTAAATATGTTTCCGTTTCTGTAGAAGTATGTGTAGTGGTGTGTATATAGCAGTATAATCAAGTAAAAAAATTTGGATAGTTTATTTGCATGTGTGAATTTGTGTGTGAGTAACTATATGGATGAGTATTAGTGTGTAACAGGATGTATAGGTGTATGAGTACTTATGATGAGTAAGTACATGCATGAGTGACTATATAGAACTGTTGGTGAATGAGTGGATGTGTATGTAGATGTTGGAATTACCTAATAAGTTGTTCTAATTGGTATTGGTTTCTCCTTTTTTAAGAAAATGTTAGTTTCTATTCTTGAATGTGTGTGTCAAAGGTTATTTTATGCTGATAGGAGGTCTGCCACTTTGTCACAAGGATGTTGTCATCAGTGATGTCATTTGAGATGTCATCAGTGATGTCATGAGTGATGTAACTGACCATGTCATGAGTGATGTAATATGTGACGTCATCAGCAGTGCATTGCACGCGCAAGTTATAGTGAGTCCAACTAACTATAACGTGGGAATTTCAATGGTTTTATGCGACTAAAATTTCCACCTAACTTTAACTGGTGTGAAACCTATGGTTTTTTCAGTGAATATATACATACATATATATATATATATATATATATATATATATATATATATATATATATATATATATATAGCGGCAGAGAAAGCACAAATAAAATAATCAGCATCAGAAACTTGTGGTCCGTGTCCGTACCTGTGTGCTAAAGGCAAAGATTGAGCTGCATAGCATAAGCGACGGAGCTTTGCATATATGTATATATGTATATATATATATATATATATATATATATATATATATATATATATATATATATATATATATATATATATATATATATATATATATATATATATATATATATATATATATATATATGCCGCGGCCTGGATAATTGCAGGTAAGTACACAATTTAATTAATAAAACGAATTTCGTAGCGCGCACTGCATCGCAAAATGCGATGCTGTGCGTGCTAGGAATTTCGTTTTATTACCGACACCTGCAGCGGATAAGTCCGCCGTTGTTTGGTACCTGGGAGCAGCATGCGGCAGAGTTATGGGGTAGGAACCGGACCTCGAGATGTGAATGTTTCACCTGTGTGCCTGCCCGCCGTCCAGGACGACAGCCATTGTAATTGCACCGCCAGAAAATATGACTCGAAGGAGGGGGCGCCTAGCTCTCTTTGTGTGGTGGGCAACTGCAGGGTAGTGAGGGCTAACCGGTGTCTACTCACCCCCCAAATGAGCGAGCGGAGGAGCGAGTCGAGGTCGCGGAAAAAGGCTTTGGGAGGGATAACCGGTAAGTTCATGAAGTGGTGCAGTAGTCGGGGGACGATGATCATCTTAGCTATGGCCACACGGCCTATCGGTGCCAGCGGGAGATTCTTCCAAAATCCCACCGATGATCTGATGCCGGCCAGCACTTTGCAGTGGTTCCCCTCATAGATGTCGGTGGGGGAGTGGTACAGGCGGACGCTGAAATAATGAGGGGCATCAGTGCTCCAAGATAAGGTCTGCCTACCAATGCGTACCTCCCGCGGTGCGAGGTTGGGATGCAGTGGATAGATTGTGGATTTGTCCCAATTTACTTTGAGTCCGGACGCCTCCGCGAACTCCGTCAGGGTTGTCCAGATGGGTGTGAGATCCGCGGTAACATCACGGATATATAGGAGAAGGTCGTCCGCGTACATGGAGACACTATGCACTGTGTCTGCTAACTAACAGGGAGGAGAAAGTGCTGTAATATTCGAGTGGTAGACCATCTAGGCCTAGTGCCTTGTGCCGCGCTAGTGCGCGGATCGCATGGGTGACGTCGGTCGGCATTATTTTGGCATCTAGTGTGGTGTTCTCTGCTTCCGTAATGTGTGGGATGGGCGGGGGGTCCAAAAAATGGCCGATCGCCTCCTGTCGGAGCTGTGTCGGAGTGCGGTAGATCGTCGTATAGTATTGCTGAAATGCGCGTAAGATGCCCATTTGGGATCGCACTCAGTTACCGGCGGGGTCTATTATCTCGGTGATGGGTTTTGCGTCTGTGTCCTGTTTTGTTAACCATGCTAGGAGTGTGCCCGTTTTGTCTCTCTCCTTGTGCATTCGGGTGGCGTAGGTCCTAAAGTTGTATTTACTTAAGTCTGCCATGGCGGCAGAGTACTGCGTTTTGGCCTCCACCAACTGTTCCGTCGTTACAGCATTAGCATCCTCTCGTTTTGTGAGGGTTGCTAACTTTTGTTCAGTGGTGGCGAGTGTTCGTTCTAGTGTGTGTTTCCCCCCGACTATTTGTTTGATGCATGCTCCCCGAGCCACTATCTTAAATGCGTCCCATTCTACCAGTTTGGAGGAGGCGATCCCCGTGTTGTTGGTGAAGTAGTCCTGTATGTTTTCTGCATGGTCATGTTTGAACACTTGGTCTGTCAGACAGTCGCGGGGTAGGCGCCAGGTGGGCACCGGGGGGTGTGGGGGCCTCCATTGGTTGCGTAAGATATGCGCGTCGTGGTCGGAAATTAAGCGGCCTAAGTAATCTGTCTGCTGAACTTTGGGGATCAGTGATGGGGAACATAAAAATCTGTCTAACCGAATCCGTAGGTTGTGTGGGATGGAGTGGAACGAGTAGAGTCATGATAGAGGATGGTGTGCTCTCCATGCGTCCGTTAGCGCCTAGTATGAGACCCAACATTGAAAGCGTTCCGTCTGTCTCAGGGTGGTAGAATGTGACGGTGGCGGGTGCGACCGGTCTAGTGCGATATTAAGCGCGCAGTTATAGTCACCCCCCCCAGGATCCATGGGATAGACACAAATTGGGCTAAACACCCAGTAAGGGAATCCCAGAACTTTTCTTGCTCAATATTCGGGCCATATATGCTTCCCAATAGGAGGGATTGTCCATCTAAGAGCCCCTCTAGCAATGCAAATCTACCCTCTTTGTCCACCACTCTCCTGAGCTCCTGAAAGGGGTTACCCGGGTGGACCCAGATCAGCGCGCCACGTGCATAAGTTGAGTATGTCGTAGCACATATGGTACTGCGCCATCTGGCCCGTAGTTTGTTGATTTCTGGTGTGGTGATGTGTGTCTCCTGCAGAAATGCCACCTGTGCGTTTTGACATTTAATGTATGAGTATGCGCGTACCGTTTACGGGGGGTATGTAGACCCCGCGCATTTAAGGTTATAATGCTAATGTCCGCACTCTGCATTTGGGTATTCGATTATCGTTCCCTTTGCACCTTAGTGCGACAAAGGGTGTCTGCATCTTGGATTCTAGTGGTGTCCTAGCCCTGCGTTCGCCGGATATGGGGGTTGATGACATCCACCCGGGTGTGATGGGTGCCCTGGTGTGTGTGTTCCCTGAGGGGTAAGAAGGTGGAGTAAACCGGGTCAATGAAACCAGAAACAGTGTGGGGAGAACATTCCAATACCTAGGACCTATCGGCGGAGCCGATACGTCCAAACTGACTCTCATTGCAGTAGAGAGTAAATAGTCGATACATGGGGGTGGCAGTCCGTGCCTGCGAGGCGGATTCACGTCGGGGCCTTTGTAGGATTAATGTTCGTCATCCGGATCATGGATCAGCAGGGGTGTCGGGGTGCATGACGTTGGTGTGTCCTGTTCAAACACGACAGTGTGTGACCGTCGCTGTAATCGGACATTTCTGATCATCATCTTACGTGTCCATTAATGCATATTGTCGGCTGTTTGTTGAGTGATCTTGGGCAGGGAGACGGAGTCAGTCTTAGATTGAGTTTCAGTGCTGTCGTCTTCTCCTTCCGAAGAGAACAGATGGGTGGCGCACAGTTTATATCTTCCCCAAGCGAGGTGGGCCCCAGATCCGTTACGGCTTGCAGGGCTTTGCTCCGTTCCTGTATGATTTGCTCCAGGTCTGGGTATTCCACGGTGTGGTGTTCTGTGAGCTCTCTCCTTCCCTGCAGTCTCTGCGTTTGTGTTTCTCTCTTGCTGAGTCTCCTGTTGCGTGGTGCTTTTTACTTCCACTCCTGTGTGGCCTCTTCCATGGGGCCCTGTGCGCAGTGGCGGTCTGTCCACTCGCACGCGTCGTCAGCGTTGGAGAAGAAGTGGGTGGTGCCATCATGGATGACCTCTAGGCGGGCCGGGAACAGCAATGAGTATTAAATATTGTTCTCCCACAGTCGGCGTTTCACCTCCAGGAATCAAGATCTTTGTTTCTGTACCGCCTGTGCATAGTCAGGGAAGATCATGTTTTCCACCTGTAGGGGGCCTTTATTTCTGGCGGCCCCAAGCACTGCGTCACGGTCCTGGAAGTGTATAAATTTAGCGAGCATCGGCCCAGGTGGGGCTCCTGGCATCGGCCTTTGGGCCGGGACCCGGTGTGCTCGTTCTATTGAAAAGATAAGCGTCCGGTCTGTGGTTGGGGTGAAAGATTTAACCCAGGCCTCCATGTATGCACGTGGGTGCACCCCTTCAAAGCCTTCCGGAAGGCCCAGTACGCGTACATTGCAGCGCCGCAAGCGCCCCTCCACGTCATCCATACATTCCTCCACGGTTGCTAGGTGACTCAGGACTGTCTGAAGCGATTTCTGCTGTGCGTGAACGGTGGGCTGTAGGTCGGCGAGGGACTTTTCTCCCTCTTTTACCTTGTCGGACAGTTTCTTATGGTTGTCCCGAATGAGACTAATGTCTGTAGTGAGTGTGCCGAGTCGCTCTTCCATGGAAACTCTGGAGAGTTTAATTGCTGCTAGTACTTGATCAAGTTTGTCTGAGATGGTCGGTTCCGGTCTGGTCGTGGACAGTGTGGCCAGTGTACTGGTCCGCGGTTGGTTCTCTGGTGCGGTTTCCGGGACTGACATCTGTTGCATAGCTCTGGGCTTCCCCATCGCACCGTTTGGAAGAAAGTTCTTCGTGCTGTGCGTGACCGGCTAGAGGGATGTGGGCAGTCTGATGCCGCCTTGCGGTCTGAGTATCCGGTTCGTGGACCGCTTGATGTATGGGGAGTAGTGTGCCCGCAGGTCCCCCTTGCCCCGGCGCGCGCTGTCCCGTTGAGTCGCCAGGCACTCTCGCGGTGGACACCTGCTGCGGTGGCCGTGACCTGTCCTTCCCACCACTTACTTCTTATCCCATGTATTTTCTGGGCCCTGGGTTGGGGTCTTAGCCGGTCTACTTCTTTTGGCGCTCTCTACCTGGCAGCATCCATTGAGTGAGGTGTCTAAATGGTGACAATGTGTGCCGCCGGCGATGTGGCCGATGGGGCTAGTGTCTAGGGTGTCCCAGGCATTTGTCTGCTACTTCGTGGGCGAAATGGCAGTGTGTTCACTGGTGATACTGCCTTCTGGTAGCCGTCATGTTACGGTCAGGCAGTGGTAGTCACTGTGTTCAGCCCCCAATTAGGCACTGCAGGGGGGGGCAGATCTGGGATCAGCACAGCTGGGTCAGGCCCCTGTCCCTCTCACCTCCTGTGTTGCAGCTTGCAGGTCCACTGGTAGAGGTCAGCCTTGTGGGATGAGCACTTCACTTTCTAGGCGCCATTTTGATGTCAGGCGAGTGTGGCGCGAAGAAACGGCCTCCTCGGGATGTGCCGGCGAGGAGGGGGGAAGCCACCAGTGATGAGCCTGTGCACCGGTGCCAGAGGCTGTCCCCAGCGCTTGATGTATCAGGGGGTTGTTGCACTTAGGCGGGGATCGTGCTGCGATGTCCCCGCCTGTTCCGGTCTCTTCCGCAGCCCGCATATTTCACGGCGGCCAGAGGGGGAGGTCAGCTTTGAGTGTGTGTCGCTGTCCCCGGCCGCCTCCCGGTACCGCGCCCTGATGCTTGCAATCTGGGGGTGCGTCCCCCGGCGAAACGGAGCTCGGCCGCTCCGGAGTTAGGGCGGGATGTTAGGGCGGGATGTAAGAGTCCGCCACCTTGTGTCTGGTTGCCGGGGCGCTTCTCTGTTGGCGTGCTCTGTCGGTACTGCGGCTTTCTATGTTTTCAGCACCCCGCGGCGTGTATCTTCAGTTCCAACTTCAGGTATGTTGGCTTGGCGCCCGAGCTGACGAGGTGTCACAGTCTCCTGGGCTGCCCTAACACAGAGCCTCAGCAGAGCGCGTCCACCATCGCAGCCAGCTTGGCCACGCCCCCATTATTCATGCTATGTTAAATTATATAATTGATGACATTTCTGATGACATCTCAAATGACGTAACTGATGACATCATACAATCATTGCCATACCATTCCATAGGGTTTATGAATTTGAAATAATTCAACACCCTACATTTGTCAACAGTTTACTATTCACCTTAATGGGATTACCCTCTTAAAGACTTTGCATGAGCCACAATTTTAAGTAAAGAGGTTGCCACTGTAAAAACACCTCCTTCAAGCCCTATAGACAACACTCAGTAGTTTAGTAAAATACACAACACAATTTTTTAAAAATTCATTTTATTGCATAAAACTCATGCTCAGTGTACAGAAAATGCAATGGTTGAGATAGATGTACATCTATCACTATCAAAGGAGAGAGAGAGGTCTAGGTAGCTAGTCCGTATCCCCGGGGTTTTATATGTGAGATCAAAAAGGACTAGCCTATTTGTGAATTTACATGGTATGGGTTGGTCAGTGGCATGACGTGTTCCTGCTCGAAATGGTGAACGTACAGTCCTGCCACGCTAGGAGCAAAAACACTGCCCATAGAGGTGCCGTTAGTTTTCAGGTAGTAAGTGCCTTCATACTCGAAGTAGTTTTCTTTGAGTGCTAGGGCTGCGCAGTCAAGGATGAATTGCTGTGATGTATGGTACATTCAGGGGTTTTGCATCAGTACATCTTGTAGGACTTGCAGGGTGGCGTCTTGTGGGAGGCTGGTGTAAAGACTTTCTATGTCCAGTCCCACAACTAGTTGGGTGGTTTGATCCTTCACGTCACTACACTGCACACTCATGTTCAATCTTTTGTTGTTTAAATGCACTCAGAAACATACCTGCTCAGCTGTATTCAGGCGTCGAAGCACTCGGTGTCAGTGGCTGGGCCCGATGATGAAGCATGCCACCAACCAGGTTGGTGGGTGAAGGCTTCATGAACAAACAAAAGGGTTTGTACCCTGTCTTACAGTCTTGAGTCTATGTAAATTCACAAATAGGCTAGTCCTTTTTGCTCACACATGAGATAGATGTACATCATACATTAGAGAGCAGACTAATTCAGACGTAGGAATAGTACTCATAGCGCATGTAGCATGAACATGATACAAAAACTTCTCTTAGTGACAAATGGAGTTTCAGAATGGTACAGAACTCTTGCTCCCATCCCTTACCTCCCACCTCCCAATCAGTCGCCTCAGTAGGGGCACCAGTTGCCTCACACTTTGTCCCATTTCTTGGGGCAGCTTCTACTCTGGTATACCACATGTTCACCCCTTTGACAACAGTCCATATCGGTTTCCCAGTCCTCGATTCGGGGTGGAACGACTGCACCCCAAGCACATGCTATATTGCATGTGGCTTCCATAGCTGCCACAGCCAGCCAAATTCTTTGATAAATGGGCCAGGTTTCCGCGCCCATAGAATTTAAAAGGAGCAGTTAAGTGTCTAGGGTGACTGTCAGTTTGAGCACTCCGGTCAAGATCTGCAACACTCCTGTACAGTAGAGCTGTATTGCTAGGCACGTACATATATGAAAAAAAGCACCTGACTGCCCACAACTCCACAGGCAAAGCTTAAATATTGGATTAATGGCAGCAGCGCCGATACCAAGAAGAACCTACCACAGGACTGAGGGAGACACTAATCTTTGGTGGATATACTACATACCAGGAGATTGGGATAGCCTGGAGGGGCATGGATTCCTACACGCCCCCTTGTAAAGCCCTGCAGAGGGAACACATGGGGACAGCCTTACCTGAGCAAATGGTGAGCATGACCTTGATTTCAGACTTTTGGATATCGATGTGGCCCATGATTGAAAATGGGCGCGGGAGATATAGCACAGTGTGAAATAAACAATAATCTGAAAACTACCAGAATGCCCCAGATTGGATGATGGAGATTTAAATAAATAGGATACACCCACTTTGAGAAAGACCGACATGGTTGAAACGCGTCAGTGGTTCCTGGTGGTGTGAATTGCAAGTACCTGTGAATAAAGTTAGAAAAAATTCCTGAGAGTGGGGCGTACCAGTTGTGTAGATATGGATTAATAGCGACAGCTATGTATAGGTGGGGAGGCTGGGAAGTAATTTATTATTATTATTTTTTTATTTATTTATTTGCTTTTTCATTGTAGATAAACATAACAAGCATGTCATCATTGATCATCATACCCTGCCCTTCCGCCCCCCACCCTCCATGGATCAGTATTAAAAACACGTCACTCCCTGCCACCACACCCAGTTCCAGCAGAGTTCTTCCAGTAACCCCCCATTGCATCACAGTGACATTTATCACACTCCCTCCAAACCCAGGTAGAAAATCTGCCCTCCCCCTCAAGTTCAGAGTCCTCCATCCAACCCATGCTATCTACGCCACTTACCCCAGACTCTACCAAACTTTTTAGGACAGCCCGCGCCTTATACGTGACTCGTTCGGCTGCCATATATAGGTCCATACCTCTCCTCCACTCCTCTAACTGTGGGACGGTGGATACCCCCCCATTTCCTCGCCACATCTCTCTTGGCAACCACCAGAGCCAGGGACAGAAAAATCAACAGTGGACGGGACAGGTCTACCTCATTAGTCATTCCCAACAGGATCAATTTGTGGTCTAACAGCAGAGTGGTCTCCAGCACCTCCCCTAGTTCCCTCAGGATCTCAACCCAATAGGTCTGAATTTCCGTGCAGGACCAAATGACGTGAAAAAAATCTCCACCGTCCCGTCTGCAGCGGAGGCAGTTCGGGTCTCCAGCCCTTCCCATCTTATAGAGGCACACTCTGTCAAAATAGGTCCTACCCTTCACTTCCCAGGCCCCGAATTAGGGTGGGTACTCGTGCTTGGAAAAACGCAGACATCCCTCAGATGCTAGATTCCCTGGTCTCCTCCTGTCCTCAGGGAGGATATACTCCTGCACTATCAGCCTCAGATTTCCAGGATTGGATCCGTAGTGCCGCCGATCTAGTGGCCCCAGAGAAACTCACGAGACCTAACAGAGCATCTCCTTCGGCTGCCTGGTATAATGAAGATCTTAGACTTCATCGCCAATACTGTAGGAATCTAGAAAGGCGCTGGAGGAAAGCCTACTGCCCTATAGCCAGACAAATTTATAAAGATGCCCTTATGATTTATAAAAAGGCGGTTATGGCTCGAAAAACGGCTTTCTTCTCGGCGCAAATTGAGACCGCTGCTAACTCCGCTAGAGAGCTGTTCTCTGTTGTCACGACTCTGTCCATCCCCCCCTCTGGCCCTGGAGTCGAGCCCTCACAGACCTTCTGTAATGAATTATCCACTTTCTTTACTACAAAGGTGGCAGATATTTATGCTTCATTTGAAGGGGATACCAAAACTGAACACAGAGGTGGTACTGTGAAAGAAGTACTTTTCCATCACAATCATGAGTCCTTTTCATGTTTCTCACCTGCCTCACATGATGATGTTACTAAACTCATTTTCACCATCAAATCGGGCTCCCCTCTGGACCCGTGCCCTCCTTCTGTGATGCCAAAACTCACAGAAGTGATCTCACGCCCCCTCATGGAGATCTGCAATACTGCATTTCAGACAGGCCAATTTCCCAGTATATGGAAGAAGGCTGTGATAAAACCCCTTTTAAAAAAAACTTCCCTAGACCCTACAGCTGTCACCAGTTATAGGCCCATTGCGTGTCTGCCCTTTCCTGCCAAAGTATGCGAATTCCTGATGAATAGACAGCTCTCAGAGTTCGTCGAGACCCACCAACTTCTCGACGAAACGCAGTTTGGTTTTAGGAAAGGGCATGGAACAGAGACCGCCTTGATAAAGGCCTCTGATGAGATCAGGGCGATCATGGATCAGGGAGGGGCGGCTGTCCTTATCCTTTTGGATTTGTCAGCGGCCTTTGACACGGTCGACCATGTCACTCTAGTCGACCGTGTCACAGCCCTGGGGATTAACGGTTCGGCCAGGGATCTCATTTCATCCTTCCTGGCAAACCGTACCCAGACAGTGAGGCTGGGAGATTTCTACTCTCCTATCTCTGCACTCCCTTGTGGAGTCCCACAAGGCTCCTCGCTAAGTCCTATGCTATTTAACATCTATGTAGCGGACTTAGCGAGGGTAATAAAGGCCCATGGGGTACGGCTTACATCTTACGCAGATGATACCCAGCTGGTTCTGGGTATCCACAGGGACGGCCTCACTGTGGCAGCCAACTTCCAGAGAGCTATGCTTGAGGTCAGTACCTGGATGGCCTCGAATTGTCTTAGGCTCAACTCGGATAAGACCGAGATTATGACCTTCGGAAAACTCTCCCCTGAATGGTCCGCTAGCTGGTGGCCGGAAAAGCTCGGCCATCCACCTGTCCCAGTGGAAAAAGCCAGAAATCTGGGAGTGATTTTTGACAGCAAGCTGGCTTTTGACCTCCACACTAACAAGGTTGTCTCGTCATCATTCTTTATTTTGAAAAAAATTAAGAAATTACTACCTTACCTCCCCCCCCTCAGCCGGGAAGACTCTGGTCTCTACCTTAGTCTTCTCTAAAATAGATTATGGGAACGCTCTCTTTCTTCACACCCAGAAGCGTGTCATAACTAAGCTGCAATCCATCCAGAATGCGGCTGCTAGGATCCTCCTAAACATTCCACGCCGCAAATCTACCACTCTTGGCATTCGTCAGCTACATTGGCTGAGAGTTGAGAGCCGTATTAAATTTAAGGCCCTCTGCATTGCATATAAGGCAGTACATGGCATAGGACCCAGGTTCTTGACCGAAGCCTTTCAGCTGTATACTCCCAGAAGGCAATTAAGATCGGCCAACACCAGTCTTCTCCCTGTGCCACGTACAAGAACGGCCACCTGGGGAGACAGGCGTTTCCTTGTGGCCACTCCAAAACTTTGGAATCTTTTGCCACTTGCCATCAAAACTGCCCCGAACTTGATGAGCTTCCGCAGGCTCTTAAAAACATGGTTGTTTAACCAGTAAGAGGATGGCTGACTCTAGTAGCTCCACAGCGCCGAGACACCCCAGGGTATTTGTTGCGCTATAAAAATTACGTAAATAAATAAAATAAATATATAGGATATTGTATTGGATTAGCCATAGGCGGGACTTAATGGCTACCTCTCTTGGGTGCATCAGGACTACGTCCAAGTCCACCGTGTCCATCTCTCCCACATCCTGCTCCCATTTCCTCTTAAGGGTCCCCAGCCCGTCCGGTATGTTATTCATCACAGTTCTATATGTCAGTGAGACTGCCCTATTTGGAATCTGCTCCTTCAGGAGGCGGCCTTCAAGCGGTGCGTATTCTGGGAGCGTACCTGTCAGAGTCCCCTCCGCTCTCCAGGCGTGTGACAATTGTGCATATTTGAAATATTGCGTGTGATGTAGGCCATATTCCACCTTTAGTTCTTGGAAGGACTTAAATTCCCCATTTTTCATCACATCCCCTATGGTTGATATACCTATGGCGTCCCATCTCTGGAACCCCCGCAATATACGCAGTTCCTTCAACCAAGCACAGTGCCTTAGCGGTGTTTGCCTCGTCGGTTTTCGGTCCCAGCCTATAGCCCTCATCGCTCGTTCCCATCCAGGGTAACCTTGGTGGCAGAAAGCAACCCAGCTTTTCCTGTGCCCCCGTATAAATAGTGAATGTATGTGCGCTTTGCCAGGCCATGCCGCTCCAATGCATAGGTAGGATGCGCGGCTGGGGCGTGTATCCAATCATTAATTGGTGCCAGATGCTCCGCCCAATAGTAGGCTTCAATGTTAGGCAGGGAGATTCCGCCATTGCATTGATGCCTTTGTAGGATCGTCAGCGCCACTCGGGACTGCTTACCCAGCCACAGAAACGCCCGTAGTACCGCATTTATGTCCCTGAAGACCCGCCGCGGAATAGGGAAGTATTCATTTTGAAATGCGTACAAATACCTCGGGAGCGTCATCATTTTAAACATGGCCGCTCTACTTAAGATCATAAGAGGGAGCATCCTCCACCTGGCCGCATCCTCCGCAAAATTATTAGATATTCGTCTGATATTCCTTTCATAGGAGAGGTTCCTGTCTAGTGTCACGAATATTCCAAGGTAAACAAACCCCTCGCTTGTCGTCTGCAGCCTTCCCGGCAAGTCTGTCCACTCTTCCCGCCCTTTGGGATCATATAGGATCGACTTGTGCCAGTTTATCCGGTAGCCTGCATGGGCCCCGTATTGATCCAATTCTAAAAAGAATGCCCCTATCGTAGTGGCTGGGTGTGTTATATACAGGAGGACATTGTCAGCATATAACGATATTTTTTCCTCTATTGCATCCGTCTGACCTATTCGGAATCCCCTAATGTCTCCATTTTGCCGGATCGCACATACCAGAACCTCTATCGTAAGAGCAAACAGCAGGGGAGACAGCGGGCACCCCTGTCTAGTCCCCCGTCTCACCGGGAAGTCCCTGGAGAGTATCCCATTGACTTTAACTTTTGTTCTGGGGTCAGTATAAAGCAGCTTTACCCAGTTTCGAAACTTAGGCCCAAAGCCAAAGCGCAGCAGTGCCCCTTCAAGAAATGGCCAGTGGACTGCATCAAAAGCTTTTTCTGCGTCTAGGGACAAAAACAGATGAGGGTCGTGCCTCGTGCTCATCTCTTGCAGCCAATTGTGAGTCCGGCGGAGATTTAATCTTGTTGCCCAATCAGGGAGGAAACCCGTTTGGTCCAAATGTACCAGTCCCGGAATCACCCGCCTCAGCCGGAGAGCCAGTATCGTCGCTTCACCTCTACATTTAAGAGGGAAATGGGGCGATACTACGCACAGTCGTCTGCCGGCTTACCCTCTTTGTATATCGGGATTATCGTGGCGAGACAGAGATCTAACGGTAACTCTCCATCCTGGGCAGCCTCCTCAAAAAGCCCCAGCAGATGGCGGGCCAGCAAGTCCGCTGCCCTTTTAAAAAATTCTGCAGGGAAACCATTGGGGTCGGGAGACTTCCCCGCCCGAAGCTTGGCTAGGGCTGCTTTAAGTCCATCTAATGTGATGTCGTCCTCTAGGTCTCTTTGATCCTCATCCGTCAGGGCCGGGAGCTCAATCGTTCCATATATTGCAATGCATCCTCCTGCGTCCCTAAATCTCTAGCTTCGTAGAATAACTGGTAATATTCGGCAAAGGTCTCCGCTATCTGCTCATCCATCCTTACCAAGTCCCCCTGGGCATCTCTAACCTGCTCCACCCATCTGGCATCCCTCTGCTTTCTACTGAGCCAAGCCAACAACTTCCCTGACTTGTCCCCCACATCATATAAACGATGTAGCGTCGCCAGCGCCTGTGTCTTGGCCTCTCCCGTGACCATGTCCCTATACTGGCGCTGCAGATCCAACAGGCGTCTAAGGGTCCCCACTGTCCTAGTTTGACGGTGCTCCTTTTCCAGTGTCAATATCTGGGCTTCCAAGGACCTAACCTCCTCCTGCAGTTTCTTCTTTTCCCCCGCCAGCCTAATCTGCGCCCTGTCTCGCAGGACCGCCTTAAGTGCTTCCCAGAGAACCACTCTTGAGGAGACAGAGCCCTCATTCTCAGCGATATAGACTTTCACATCTGCCCTGAGGCCTTTTAGTACGGTCACATTCTGTAAGTCCCAGGCCGTTAACCTCCAGGCCCTGGATCTCCTGTCCCTCTTCCCCCACCACATCCAACAGCGGCGAATGATCCGATATACCTCTGGCCAGGTACTCTGCCGTGTCATTTACAGTGAAGACATGTCTAGCCATGAAGATATACAGTGTGTGCACCAGAGAAGAACGAGTAGGCAGCGACCTCAGGATAAAGCCATCTCCATATATCTATCAGTCCTAGGGTATCCATCGTCTTCGAAAGCAAGGTAGGGGTCTGGTCCCTGGTCCTGTCTCCTGTTCTATCTTTCGCTGGGGCCATCACACCGTTAAAGTCGCCCCTAGCACCTGTAGGGTGTCTGACGTGTTGAGAAGGATGTCTGTTACTCCCTAGAGTGTAGGTGCTTGTAATTTTGGTGGCGCATAAGCAGAGATGATGGTATAGTCCTGCCTTCCCTAACGTCCCCTCACTCCCACGTATGTCCCCTGGGGGTTTATCCAGGTCTGTGCTATCTGAAACGGTGGATTATTTTTAATCAAGATGGCTACCCCCCTAGAGCCTGAGGTAAAGCCGGCATGTGCAAGGACTTTATACTGTCCTCTAGCTAAGAAACCACACTTGGTGCCCTGTAGGTGCATTTCCTGTAGTAAGATTATATCAGGGCCCACCCTTTTCAAGTAAGCATGGACCACCCTCTCTTTATCTTACTGCCAAGTCCATTAACATTCCATGTTAGTATCCTAGCCCCTCGCTGATCCCACATTGTCTCCACTGTATTATCCTGGATCCTGCCCTGTGTCATGGTGCGATATGCATAAAATTAGTGGCAATAGAGCATCTAGGTCACAAGTACGGTTGATCAACTTGACATGCTGTAACTTTACCCCCCTCTCCCACCTCCCGTCCCCTGCAAAGCATCTAAGCCCCCCTTCCCATCTTCTGCTTGAATCCCCAACCAAGCAACTGTACACTCCCCCAACTCCCCCCTCCCGCCAATCCCATCGTCGCAGAAGGCTGCGTGTAGGATGCCCGAGAAGAGAAGGTCTGTTGCCCACCCCAAGAGTACCCCCTAAATCACTACCTCTATGCTGCTATCTGAAAACATGCAAAACAAAAACCCTCCATTCTCAATAAGTACAGACCCAAAAATAGAAACTTTTCAATGAACAAAAAGGCTACAAATAGAAGGGGTGGAATAACTTGCGTGCTCCTCGGTTATGAGCCTGCATCACATCAGTCCAGTGTGTCCCAAGTTCATGAGTGCGAGTCCTGAGTTTCTTCCTGGGAGGCTCCCGCCTCTTTGGCCGAGTCCTGCTCCATCTCCTTAATTGCCGCCACAAACGGGTGCATGGATTGATCCTCCAAATCCTCTACCCCCGAGGAATTGGGACCGGTGTCTTCTTCCCCTTCCGAACGTGTGCTCCACACAAGGCAGCGAAACCGAGATCCCGCATGGTCCCCCAGAGCAGAGGACGCCGAGTTCCGCCTCTGCAGGAATGTGCCGGGTATGGTTTCGTCTTCACCCTTCTATTGTCTCTCACTCATCTCGTCCTCTGCTTCTTCGGCAGCCCCCACTGGGTCCCAGCGTTAGACTCCTCCGCCACCGTCCTACGGGGCTCCACCTACGTTCTTCGTAGGGGGGGCGCTCCTCCAGCCACTGCCATGCGTCTTCCGGATGGAGAAAAAAGTACATCTTGTCTTTATATATCACCTTCAGTTTCACCGGGAAGAGCAACATGTACTGAATATGCAAGCCCCGCAGCTTGGCCTTTACCGTGTCAAAGGAGCGTCTCTGCTTCTGCACCTCCTGGCTGTAGTCCGGGAAGATCATGATCTGCGTGTTCTCCAGCCGGATCTCCCCGAGCTTCCTGGCTTCCCGCAATATCATATCTCGATCTGCAAAGTTCAGGAAGCGGGCTATGACCGGCCTTGGTCTCGCCCACACCAGTGGCCTCGCCATCAGTGCCCGGTGCGCTCTTTCTATCACAAAACAGTTTGAGAATTTCGTGTTTGGGAAAGGTCTTCACCAACCACGAATGCAGGAACTCCGCCATACTGGCCCCTTCAATTCCTTCTCTAAATCCCACGAAGCAAAGGTTATTGTGGCGGGCCCTGTTTTCTGCGTCGTCCACCTTCCACTGGAGCTGCTTTGTGAGGCCTGTAACTCCGTCACGTCCTTCTTCAGAGTATTAATGGTATCTTCAGCCTCCCCAGTCTCGTTTCCGCCGTGGTCCCTCGCTGTCAGCTTACGGAAGTCTTGCCGCAATAGTGTGACCTCTGAGCCTACCTCCCCTATTTTGACCTCCAATGCCGCCCGGGATGCCTGTATATCGTCCCTGGACGCTTGTATAGCTTCCATCAATAGAGCCATGTCCGAACGTGGTCCAGGGAGGTCAGGCTCTGTGCTGGGGGGGGGCTGTTCCATAATGATCCAGAGTCCCCTGGCGAGGGGCTTTGGCTGCTGCCTCCTTCTTACCCATCTTGCGGTTCCCAAGGGCCCAGGAAGTAGCAGTGATGCCCCCTCTCGTCCGATCTCTACCTCCGCCGCCCAGGTCCCCAGGCCTCGACCTCCAGTCCACTCCCCTGTCAGGCTGGGTCTGCACTAGGCCCCCTGTCCATGCACTCCTGCGAATTGCGTACTTCTGGCAGTGCAGTGTAGGGGGACCACAGTGCTCCAAAATAATGCAAATATTCTGGGTATTTCCATATGACTACTAGCAGTCCCCGCAGGAGGAGCGGGGGGGGGGGTGGGGGGGGATGGGAGCTCCCAGTATCAGAGACCGGATGCAGCGGAGTCGCCAGCCGTCTGCTCCCCGTCTGGTGCCAGGCCGGCAGGCCCTCATCAATCCAAATCCTTCACCAAGGAGCGTGTGCGGGTGGGGGAAGGAGGGATCCGGAGGTTGGGTCCCCCTCTCCAGCTCGCCGCCCGCCAGGCTTGTCCCCCTTCTCAGTCCCGTCCCCTCGCCTCCACTCCCAGGTCCTGCGTCCAGTCCACAGGGCTCACCTCCAGAGCTGCCCCAATGTTCGCTCCCTCACTGGCTGCCTCAGATGAGGTGTACCATCTGCCGGCCCAGCAATCGGTGATGCGGCCACTTCACGCTGGCAGGGACTACCCAGGGCCCTCTGTTTGGTGCACGTCAGACTTTAGGCCTCGTCCACTTTATCAGCCCCAGGCGGTGCCGTCACGTTCTCTGCTCATGTGCCAGCGGATTAAAGGCACAATCCCCGGCTTTATTGCTCGCTCCCGTCCTCCTCTGGTAATATATTAGGCTCGGCCCGCCGCGCCGATCTTCCTGAGCACGGGGGAGGGGGAGAGCGTCGCGGGGCTTCGTCCGCCCGGGTCAGGAGCCAATGTGTCTTCCACCGCCAGAGAGGCCCACAGTTCCCGGGCCTCAGCGCCGCTCGCTCCGATCAGTGCAGCGCGGCCCTCCCTAGGTCTCCGCCGTCACCAATGTGATCGCACCTAGTCCCGGACGGCCTACAACAGGGTCCATTTCTGCCACTCGCGATGTTGCCTACGTTCACCCTCTTCCTCGTCGTCGGCCGCAGCTTCGATCTGAGCCACAGCGTGCCGCCATCTTGAGTCCCCGTCCGCGGCGGTGAAGAGCGCTGCACATTTCCACCCTGCAACGGCCTTTTCAAGCTGCAGCTGCCGCCGTGCCACCTACCCAGAGCGCAACTGCACCTTCAGAGTGCCACCATGGAAAGAAATCAGTTCACTGGACCAAGATATCTTCGCCGGATCATGTCTGCTCACCGGAGCAACGGAGGCTTCCGACTCACTCGGCCATGCTGTTGGCCACGCCTCCGGAAGTAATTTATTTTTAATTGATTTAATAATTAGTTGTTAATTCATTGTAAATAATTAATTAGTTATTAATTATGGTAATTGTGTAATTAGTTTTAGGTGTGTGTTGTGGTATGTATAGGTGGAAATGGTGGGAAGGGTGGGATGGGTGCTAAGTAATTTATTTTTCATTGATGATTTATTAATTTGTTGTTAATTCATTTTAAATAATTAATTAGTAATTAATTATGTTCTTTTGAAAATAGGTTTAGGTGTGTCTTGAGGTGTTTATAGCGGTAAATGTTGGGAAGGGTAGAAAGTAATTTATTTTTAATTGATAAATTAATAATTTGTTAATTAATTTAAATTCATTAATAAGAAATTAAATATGGTAATTGTGTACTTAGTTTCCGGTGTGTGTTGTGAATAGTATAGTGTTAAAGCATGTGTATTTAATGAATGTTTATTCTTTTTTATTCATAATATTTTTTAATTGATTATTAATTATGTTAATTATAGAAATAAATTGAAATAACAAGTTTTAAATGTTTTTTTTATTGGTGGGGTGTGCTAGGGTAGGAAACAAAATACATACATTTATGTTTGACATAATTCTGTTAATATTTGCTCCTTTTAAATAGTTATTGTTTTTAAATGTATTTATCTTTTTTTTAATATATTTGTAGCTTTTTGTTATATGTAATTTATACTATAAAAAGTTTTTATTTTACATGTTTAATATATTTAAATGTACATGTTTTAAATATTGTTTAATTATTTTCTACTGTTGAAATGTTATTAGTAATTTTTGTTTCTCTGCAATCCAGCACTTTCCCTTCTGTTGCACTCTTTGGAGTGGGAATAGTCATTTTTACCCCTCCGCTATCCAGCACTTTCCCTACTGTTGCACTCACTGGAGTGGGAATAGTCATTTTTACCCCTCCGCTATCCAGCACTTTTCCTATTGTTGCACTCATTGGAGTGGGAATAGTAATTTTTTCCTCTCCGTTATCCAACACTTTCCCTACTGTTTCTCTTACTGGAGTGAGAATAGTAATTTTTCCCCCTCCGCTATCCAGCACTTTCCGTACAGTTGCACTCACTGGAGTGGAAATAGTAAATTTGACCTTTCCGCTATCCAGCACTTTCCCTACTGTTGCACTCACTGGAGTGGGAATAGTCATTTTGACCCCTCTGCAATCCAGCAGTTTCCCTACTGTTAAACTTATTGGAGTGGGAATAGTAATTTGTATCCCTCCGCTATCCAGCACTTTCCCTACTGTTGCACTCATTAGAGTGGGAATAGTAATTTCTTACTCTCCGCTATCAAACACTTTCCCTACTGTTTCTTTTACTGGACTGGGAATAGTAATTTTTACCCTTCCGCTTTCCAGCACTTTCCCTACTGTTGCACACACTGGTGTGGGAATAGTAATTTTTACTCCTCCGCTATCCAGCACTTTCCCTACTGTTGCTCTTACTAGAGTGGGAATAGTAAATTTTACCTCTCCACTATCCAGCACTTTCCCTACTTTTGCACTCACTGGAGTGGGAATAGTACTTTTTACCCTTCCGCTATCCAGCACTTTCCCTACTGTTGCAATTCACTGGAGTGGGAATAGTCATTTTTAATCCTCCGCTATCCAGCACTTTCACTACTGTTAAACTCATTGGAGTGGGAATAGTCCTTTTTACCCCTCCGCTATCCATCACTTACCCTAATGTAGTACTCACTGGGGTGGGAATAGTAATTTTTACCCCTTCGCTATCTAATTTTAAAATATTGATATATATATTTTTTATTTGTATATAATTTTAAAGTTTACAAACTAAATAAAGATAATATTTAAATATATATATATATATATATATGACGATATCTCCGAATCCCCTCTGCAATGCCCAGCCGGAACACAGCCAAAGGAACGAAATACAGACTCCAATTTTCGTGGATTAGCAGGTCTTTATTTTACAAATGTTGCCAGACGCGTTTCGAATACCTCCGTATTCTTTCTCAATTTGACAAACAGATGGTCCGCTTTTTATTTTTATACATTTTTGGTGTGATGCTTTCACCTCATCTAAGTGCTAAAAATAGAAGAGATACTATATACATGTGCATGCTGGGTTTTGTAGTTTTTAAACCAAATACCCAAATCAATTACATTTCATATTAAAATCAAAACAACATAACAGCATGAATGCCAATTCATTGATGATAAATAGAACATAGTACACAGATGTATTTGATATATCAGCACAGAGCATGTCGTAATTTGCACTTATGGTCACTTATGCGTGTAATTCCATTACTTTTCATGAATGTACCCATGACATACGAAAATATATATATATCCTTCACTTTTCATTTAAAATATATATATATATATATATAAATAAATATGCATATTATATACAATATAAAAATAGAAATATATTATAAAAATATTGGTACTTCAAAAATGGCTATACATAAATATCGGAATGAATTCCAAAATTATAAGGACCCGACCTCATCAATCTTGAACTAGGCAAGATAAAGAGTTGTGCAAAATGGAGCTCATGTGCAAAATACAAATTAAGTGCAAACGATGTATTATAGCAGCATAAAAGTATTTCTTCAGTTAAAGTGCAAATAGTAACAGTGATATTTTCCCATTCCATAATATATATATATATATATAAACTATTATGTTTCAGTGTTTATATTTTTTTTAATTTAAGTTTATTTGTAATGTTTAGTTAACATGTTTATTAATTTTAATTTAGTTTGTTAAAAATAACATTATTTAATATATTTAATATATTTTATTTTATAAATGTTTTTTATTCAATATTTTTTACCTCTATATTTTTTACTTCAATATTTTTGAATCAATATTTTTAAGTATAGGAAGTCGATAGTTTTGGATTCTATATTTTTTCTTCGATATTTAGAACATCAATGTTTGTTACATCAATATTCTCTCAGTGAACCAAAATAAACAATAATCTGGAAAACTACCAGAGGGTGATGCTAACACTGCACCACAATCCTCAGAATGCCCCAGATCGGATGATAGGGGATTTAAACAAACAGGATACACCCACTTTGAGAAAGACCGACATGGTTGAAACGCTTTAGTGGTTCCTGGTGGTGTGAATTGTAAGTAATTGTGAATAAAGTTAGAAAATAACTCCTGAGAATGTGGCATACCTTGCGTTTTGTGTTTATAAAATATATATATATAATGTGAACAAGCCCAGGGAGTGGGGGAAACGCGTCATCAAGCTATGCATAGCACAAGCAAATAAACGAAGAAAAAAGCACCCAACTATTGTCCGTGTGCCGTTTTGCAACTAGCAGCTGTGGGAGTTTGGTGATATATATATATATATATATATATTATTCCAAGTTGCCTCAGAGCTCAAAGACGCGACTCCGCAGTAGGTTGGACAACACTCCTTTATTTTCGGAACCGGCTCACCCTCCAAATTAATAACGAATCCCCTAACGCGTTTCAATGCAAACATACATCTTAATCATAGGGCGGGGACTGGCAAAGTCACGTGTCCATAGTTATTATCTCCACCTTTCAATTCGTGGGATGCTGGGTCATGTAGTCCTTAATTTCTCCCTTTCAGTAGGGTCCGTTTTTCTGCCAAATTATGCTCCCAATGTCATTTCAATGTGTCTGGCTCTCCAGTGAGCCTTGGAAGGGTGCTCCGGTTGCAATTTTGAATCCTCTGCGCCGGAATCTGGTTGCCATTACTTTTAGCAGCCACACAGACCTGTTTGTCAGTTTGCCAGGCGGTGCAATCTTCCGCGGCCGAGGCCGCCGCGTGAACATTATTCCAAGTTGCCTCAGAGCTCAAAGACGCGACTCCGCAGTAGGTTGGACAACACTCCTTTATTTTCGGAACCGGCTCACCCTCCAAATTAATAACGAATCCCCTAACGCGTTTCAATGCAAACATACATCTTAATCATAGGGCGGGGGACTGGCAAAGTCACGTGTCCATAGTTATTATCTCCACCTTTCAATTCGTGGGATGCTGGGTCATGTAGTCCTTAATTTCTCCCTTTCAGTAGGGTCCGTTTTTCTGCCAAATTATGCTCCCAATGTCATTTCAATGTGTCTGGCTCTCCAGTGAGCCTTGGAAGGGTGCTCCGGTTGCAATTTTGAATCCTCTGCGCCGGAATCTGGTTGCCATTACTTTTAGCAGCCACACAGACCTGTTTGTCAGTTTGCCAGGCGGTGCAATCTTCCGCGGCCGAGGCCGCCGCGTGAACATTATTCCAAGTTGCCTCAGAGCTCAAAGACGCGACTCCGCAGTAGGTTGGACAACACTCCTTTATTTTCGGAACCGGCTCACCCTCCAACACATTGAAATGACATTGGGAGCATAATTTGGCAGAAAAACGGACCCTACTGAAAGGGAGAAATTAAGGACTACATGACCCAGCATCCCACGAATTGAAAGGTGGAGATAATAACTATGGACACGTGACTTTGCCAGTCCCCGCCCTATGATTAAGATGTATGTTTGCATTGAAACGCGTTAGGGGATTCGTTATTAATTTGGAGGGTGAGCCGGTTCCGAAAATAAAGGAGTGTTGTCCAACCTACTGCGGAGTTGCGTCTTTGAGCTCTGAGGCAACTTGGAATAATGTTCACGCGGCGGCCTCGGCCGCGGAAGATTGCACCGCCTGGCAAACTGACAAACAGGTCTGTGTGGCTGCTAAAAGTAATGGCAACCAGATTCCGGCGCAGAGGATTCAAAATTGCAACCGGAGCACCCTTCCAAGGCTCACTGGAGAGCCAGACACATTGAAATGACATTGGGAGCATAATTTGGCAGAAAAACGGACCCTACTGAAAGGGAGAAATTAAGGACTACATGACCCAGCATCCCACGAATTGAAAGGTGGAGATAATAACTATGGACACGTGACTTTGCCAGTCCCCGCCCTATGATTAAGATGTATGTTTGCATTGAAACGCGTTAGGGGATTCGTTATTAATTTGGAGGGTGAGCCGGTTCCGAAAATAAAGGAGTGTTGTCCAACCTACTGCGGAGTCGCGTCTTTGATCTCTGAGGCAACTTGGAATAATATATATATATATATATATATATATATATATATATATATATATATATATATATATATATATATATTCAAAAAATGCTCTCTCCAACCGCAACTTCCAGACGGATTCGCACAGAAGACGAGGCAGACCCAATTTGGTGCTTTGATTTTTATTTTAAAACGCCACCAAAATCCTATATATATATATATATATATATATATATATATATACATATATATGCCCAAAAGTCGCTCCTTCCAACTGCGTTGGCCCCGTGGGAGGTGGCGCACACGCCGGCGGAGCACTCCCGTATTCAATCTGCACAAAATTCCTTCCAATAAGTGCGCTCTCGGTCACAAAAGTATCCACCAGGTATAACTCATCCAAGGGTGTTTATTCAGAAGTCCTAAAGTTAGGAGTCCTAACTTTACTACTCCTAAACTGAGAACAATCCTAATTTTAAGACTTTCGGTATTCACAGAAGGCATTTAGGAGTTCTAAAGTTCGGACCTTCTGTGAATACCAAAATGAGTAAGTGCCTTCTGTGAATACCAAAATGGTAGTAAGTTTAGGATTTTGTCTTAAGTTAGTTCTCGGGCCCACAGTCCTTGGTGAATTGAAGAAAAGGCGGTTTAGTAGTAAACGCCTGGATGTCACTGACTCGACGAGAGGAAGTGAGAGCCAATAGCAGCGAAGTTTTCCAAGTAATGAATTTGAGATCAACTTTATGGATTGGCTCAAAAGGGGGCTTCATGAGCTGTGCCAATACAATGTTTAAACGCCAAGGAGGAGGTGGCCAACAAATTGGTGGAAACATCCGAAAGAGACCCGAAGAATTGCTGAATTACTCTAGAGGAGTAAAGAGAGTTGGAACCATCCTGTGGAAAGCTTGAGATTGCTGCCAGGAAAACATTTAGTGTAGAATATGAGAGGCCTGATTTTGACAGATGTAAAAAGAAAGGCAAAAGTTGGTCCGGCGTGGAATGAACAGGATGTATTTGGGCAGCGTCACACCATAGACAGAATCTTTTTCATTTGAGCTTGTATGTCTTCACAGTGGAGGCTGCCCTAGCCTTAGCAAGAACTTCCCTACAGTCTGTAGGAATGTTTAAATTTGCAAATTCATAGTGCTCAGGTTCCAAGCCGCTAAGCGAAGAGATGCTGGGTCGGGATGACAAACCTGACCCTGATCCATGGTCAGAAGATCCGGAAGTGGACGAAGCATGATCGGTTCGCACAGCGACAGTAGTAGGAGTTCTGTAAACCACACTTGTGGAGGTCACCTGGGAGCTTTTAGAAGAATGCAACAGGGTTTCTTCCTCATTTTGCAAAGAACTCAAGGGACCAGAGGAATCAGTGGAAAAGCGTAGGCATATATTTTTAACCAATTGATCAAAAAAGGCATTCCCGCACGACTCTGGTTGGGGAACCCAACTTCCGTAGAATGGGCATTTGCGGTTCAGATGGGTTGCGAACAGATCCAGATTTGGGGGACCCCATAACCAAAAAATGCGATCCAGAGTGGGTTGATGCAATTCCCACTTGTGATTGGACGAGGTCGATCTGCTCAGGGAGTCCGCTAGAATGTTGGATGCTCTCGGAACGTGCCCTGCTGTGAGGGTGATTTGATGCTGGATTGCCAAATCCCAGATTTGTTGAGCTTGAAGGGATAGCAAGATGGACCGCGTGCCCCATTGTTTGTTTATGTAGTGCATGCACATTGTGTTGTCCGTCCGGATCAACACTGAAGCTCCCTGTATGATGGTGCGAAAAACCTTTAGCGCCAGGAAAATGGCAAGTAACTCCAGAAGGTTGATGTGCCAGGTCCTTTGGTGGATGTCCCACCTTCCTTTTACTGTGAAATCCTGAAGGTGCGCACCCCACCCCTCGAGAGATGTGTCCATTGTGAGAGTGAAACTTGGAGTGTCCACTAGAAATGGACGACCTGAAAAGAAGTTTTCCTCGAGAGTCCACCAAAACAAAGCTGTTTTCATTTGAGATGTGACTTTGATCATATCGTTGAAGGATCCTGAGACTTGAGCCCATTGCTTGTCCAGTTCCTCCTAGATGGGCCTCATTTTTAGGCGGCATTGAGGGATTAGGGGAAATGCATGAGGACAACTTCCCTAGGAAAGACTGGAAGAGGGACCTGCAAAATAGAGTGTGTCTGGATGCCTGTTCGAACAACAGTGCCTGCAGAAGGCAGTCGTCGAGATAAGGAAAAAATTGTACTCCTTGTAGATGAAGATAAGCTGCCACCGGTGCGATGACCTTGGTAAACACTCGGGCATGCAATAAAGGCCAAATGGAAGAACTTTGAATTGGAAATCTCTCCCGGCTACTCTGAATCTGAGGAATTTTCTGTGTCTCTGCAAAATGGGAAGATGAAAATAGGTCCAGCGTTGTCATATACTCTCCTTGGGATAGTAAAGAGAGCACCTCCTGAAGGGACAGCATGTTGAATGTTTGTTTTTTGATGTATTTGTTTAGGGCACGTAGGTCTAGAATAGGGCGCCATTCTCCTGACTTTTTTCTGTATAAGGAAGAACCTCGAATAGAATCCTCTGCTCCTTCGTAGTTTCGGAACCACTTCGATCGTGCCTTTTCTTAGTAAAATTGTGAGTTGGCCTAAAAGTTCCTTCAGTTGGGGAGGAGGAGGACCTTTTGGCGGAGAATTGGGAGGGATCTTTACAAACTCCAAAGCGTGCCTTCTGCGCACAATATCTAAAACGCATTGATCTGTAGTTATCGGTAGTTATCAGAAACCATTTGGAGTAGAAGCGGGAGATTCGACCTCCAACCTTTGAAAAAGGTGGGGGGTTTCAGGGATGGCAGATGGAAAAGGTCATTGTTTCTTGGAGGAATCCCTTCCTCTGTAGGAGGATTTACCTCTGTATTGTCTGTAAGAAGTGGTTGTCTGTTGTCTGTACGACTGTTGACTCTGGGAGGAGTAACCTTGTTGGTCTTCAAAAGAACTGTACTGTTGGTACTTATTAGAACCTCCCCGAAAGGAAGATGAGGAGCTATGACACCTTGCACCCCAAAATGGCTGTTTTTTAAATTGAAGAATACCGAGAGCACGTGCAGTGTCGGTGTCCTTCTCGATCGTCCGAATGGCATCATCGATGTGATGACCAAACAGTGATTCGCTGTCATAAGGCATGTGCAATATTTTTGTCTGCACCTCCTGACGGAAAGAAGTGACCTTTAACCAGCCCTGCCGTCTGAGGACTGCCGCACCCGCCAGTTGACGAAACCCAGTAGAAGACATACCGACAGCACAATCAATAATCTCGGAGGAAATCGTTTCCCTTTCCTGAAGAATTTTTAGCGCTTCTGCCTTAGAAGGCTCTGGTATCAAATCTACAAGGGATGAAAATGTTCGACCACATTTGTCGATCGTAACGGCCGAGGATAGCTAGAGAACTGGCCGCTCGGACCGTAGTTGCCGCCATAGTGGAGAACTTCCTACCAATACTGTCAAGGTGTCTACCCTCACGGTCCGGAGGAGCTGATACTGGAGACGATGGATTCCTGGCCCGACGTTGTGCTGCCTGAGTAATAATGGAATCAGACTTCGGTAGTGCAATAAGACAAGCAGGCGAATTTGCGGGGGCTTTGTATTTTTTATCTAGTCGTGGCAGGACAGCCAGAATGGAATTAGGGTTTTGCATGAGCTTGAGACCATCCTGCCAAATAAAATCGATGATGGGAATAGCACGTACTTGTTTTTGTGGTTGATCTTTATAATCATACAAGAAACAATCCTCCTCTCTGGTGACCATAGGAAGGTGAAATCACGTTGCCCCCCTTTCCATGAGGAGATGAAATCCACCTATGTCCAACGGTGGAGAATCCAGAGGAGCTGGAGTGGTGGGAGACGGTGTTTGAATCTGATAACTATCCTATTCTGAGAGAAGGGATCTATCATCCAGCTCATTCTCTTCTCTGTCATCATCATTATCATCATCATTATCCTCCTCAATGACATGAGGAGCGTCCTGGTGTTGTACTCTGGATGCCAATGTAGACGATGTGGCAAGTGGTTCTGCAATAAGCGGAGGTGGAAAAGGCGCTTGTGGTGCTGGAGAGGCCTGAACTGAGTTTGTAAAACGACGGTAATAGTCATCCAGTATGAATTGGAGGTTTGAAATAAGGGACAAAAGCATCTGCGCCATAGGAATTTCCAGTGCAGGCTGTTTGGCACGAGCTGAAAAATCCTCGTATACCTGGTCATCATCAAAATCTGGACATTTAATTAGAAGCTCAGAGGGACTGCGAGCAGCCCAAAACCTGCCATCCTCCTCCGATTCATCATCATCTGCGTCAGAAGAAAATAATTCTGCTGGAGGATGAGAAGTAGTTTGGATTGGCATCAAGGTATCCAAAGAGGAATATCGCCGTTGAAGTACAGAACTCGAAGACTTCAAAGGAACTAGATCCATGGATGCAGTCGTCGACGCTGTCACCATCGAGGATAGAAATTGTTGCTGTGCCACCATCAACGAAGCCACCACCGACAAAGCCACCCTCGATGAAGCCACCATCGACGAAGCCACAGTCGTCAAAGCCACCGTCGACAAAGCCACCGCCGGCAAAGCCACCACCGACAAAGCCGCCGTTGACGATGCTATCGTTGACGTTATTCGACAAGGACGTGCGTGTTGATGAATGCTTCTTCTTTTGCTTGATAGTCGCTGTCAACGAAGTCAAAGGCACTGTAGAGGAAAGAGGTCTCACCTTTACTGACACAAACGTCGACTGTGATGATGCCGACGACAGGATCATAGCCGGCTTCATATACGCAGAAGTTGAAGTCATCGACGTAGAAACGACGACAGCAGTCCTTGTCGACTGAGGAAGCGACAACAAGCTCTTCGACAAGGAAGTCAGTTTCTGTAAAAACTGCGCAGCTAGAGTCTTGGATTCCTGAGAGTCAGATCTCGGGGGCATAGAATATGGAGATAGACTCTGAGGGGCAGAAAGCACCCCTTTTGAAGTTGATGGTCTGTCAGTGGACCTTCTGAGACTCACTGGCTCTTCTCTAGGATGAAGTAGCCCTGACTGAGGACACACTCTCCACATCTGACAGGGGGTTATCCATAGTCTTCAACTTCTGTAGCCACAGAAGTAGACGCCCTTCTCTGTCCTTTAGAATCTTTTGGGAGAAAGTCCTGCAAATGGTACAGTCCTTTACCTGGTGTTCAGGGTAGAGGCAATAAATGCACTTCTTATGAGGGTCCTCAGAATGAATTTGTTGTTTACCACAAGTCCCACAAGGTCTGAATAGGGACTTCTTGGCTGTAGACATGATAAAAGTTGTTTGTTTTTTTAGAAGAAATAGAGAAAAAACTGAGCAGAGCTCAGGGAAACTCCCTTTACACGACGTGCGGTAGAAAATCTGAAGGCCTGAGTCTCTGGGGAGAACATTCTAGAGGGTGCTAATACCTGATTGGCTGGAGTTTGGACTATTCATAATGACTCTGATATATTACAGAAGTGACAAGTTTTTTTCTCTCTATAAAGCTCTATGGTTTTTTCTTACTTGTACTATGGTTGTGTTATTGCTACATTGTTATTTTATGTACCGTGGGACTCCCACTTCGACGACGGGGAATATTCAAGCATGTGAATCTATGAAAGACAGGGATAGCCAGGGCACAGACCTTCTGCGAATACAACAGTTGAGATCTGATTGGCTGCCACCACATCAACAAGAAAGAGGTGAAAGCCATCTTATGACTCAGGACTCAGTGTTCCATGTCCTAAAAAGCTAGAAAAACCAGACATAAGAACAGGGTAGGGATACCCTGACCCCATAGACCTGGTAGTCCCAGAGGGAGGGTCTGCAAATCTAGCAAAATTAATAAAAACAAAAAAACAAGAGCGGTCTCAAGCACTTCTTTGTTAACTCCCCTGCCCCCCAGGGTGGACGACACATACTTTTTTGGGGGAGGGGAAGAGCCTAAAAAGGCCCCAGGGACCCCATCCCCTGGGGCTGAGTCATAAAATAAAGTGAAGGTGGTGTGCGGGACCCCTCCCTAAGCCTATTTAGGCCCCGGGGATACCATCGCCTGGGTCTGAAATGTTAATTAAAGGTGAGGACGGGCCATGCAGCTCCCAAGTTTCAAAGAGGCCTTATCCCCTAGGGCCATAACACATTTTAAAAGAGTGGCGGCCTCTTTCTCTGAGCCTTTATTTGCCTAGAGGATACCATCCCTTCGGGTCTAACTCACTTGCTGTGTTCCGGGTTGCCCACTCCCAAAACACAAACATATGTTTGCTCCCATCTGGTGAGAGCACTTACAAATCTCAACCCCTCCCTTTATTAATTACTCAGCCCTGGGAATGGGATATTCAGGGTCTATAAAGGCTGGGGGGCAATGATGCCCCTTCCTCTTTTATTTAAATATTGTTTCCAGGGGAAGAGGCCCCAGGGACCTAATTAGGCTTAGGGAAAGGGTTCGTGCTGCCCCTCCTTGATTAATTACTCAGCCCTTGGGTATGGGATCCAAGAGGCCTAAAAGGCTTGAGGAAGGAGGGCTGAATGGCAACCTCACTTTTTTTTATTATATTTGGCCCCAGGGGATGTGGTCCCTGGGGCCATAAATTGCTTCGGGGGGCACACGTCCCCCTCCCCTATTTAATTGTATTTGGCTCTGGGGGATGGGGTCCCCGGGCCTAATAAGGTTCGGGGAGCGAGCTGTGCTACCCCTCCCCTTTTTATTGGCATTGGCCACTGGGTATGGGGTCTCCGGGGCCTGATGGGGCTTAGGGATAGTGCATACCTCCTTCTCTTTTTTTTTATTTGGCCCCAGGGGTTTGGGTCCCTGGAGTCTATGAAAGCTTGCAACGGGGATGCATGTCCCCCTCCCCTTAATATATATATTTTGGGCCCGGGAGATGGTGTCTCCTGCACCCAACGGCCAACTTTACGCCGTATCGGCAAAAGGCTGTGCCCATCGTGGCGTTGGCTGCTTTTTTGGAAGGGCTGCCTGGCTGCAGGCCAGTCCCTGTGGCCAAACCCTCACTGTGCACTGTTGGCTACAGGCACGGGTTGGCCGCTGACCCTGTGACCAATGCCTGCCACCTCGACCAAAGGCCCTGCACTGCATAAGGTTGGCTGCCTTTGGGGGCGTTGTTAGACTGGGCCTGGCTGTAGAGTGGGGTTGGCTGCATGTGGAGGAGTTGGCAGCAGGTTTAGCACTGCAGCCAACCCACCGCCGTGTACAGCCAAAGGCCGCGTGCGGCAGTATGTTGGTTTTACATATGGAAATAAAATATTACTTTTCATTAAAAAAAACTAGAAATTCACTGAAAAAACAAAGGTTAAATAATGTTATATTTAGGAGAAATATTCAGCAACAACATAACTTATAAAACTCTAAAAACCATAGAACTTGTGTCCTAAGGTAACTATAACTCCTGCCCAAGCCATGCACTGCTAAATACCCCATATATTAAATCATTCATGGCATCTTCTATGCCATCATTGATAATATCACTGCAGCATTTGCAATGAAAGTATCAAGAAAACTGTGCATGGCAGGGGCGAGTAATACTTACCTGAGGACATAATTTATAGTTACTTGAGATAATTATACCTGGGGAATGTTTGTGGTTTTTAGAGTTTAAAAAGTTACGTTGCTACTGAACATTTCACCTAGCTATAACGTTACTTCAATCTATATTTTTTTGTGAATATATATGTGTGTATTTACATATATTTACATAAAAAATTACTAGGCAGTCAACTTATAGACTGCTGCTAGTGTTTGAAGTACACGTTTGAATCTGCATGTCACAATGTTTACTGAAATGGTTCAGGAAGATATTATGAACTATTACCAAATCTGACCTCATTTTACATTTTTAGAGCACTGACCATAGTTTCTACTACAGAAAGAAACCCCTAATTTTCTCCTATACTGCAGTATACTCTGTAGGAAATGCTTTTAGTTTTACATCTTTCATTCAATTACAATGGTGTTCAGGTGTGCCACACTGCATCATAAATTTTGAATGTTAGCACTCTAGTTCGTCATTAAACTTTGCAGTAAAGCTGCAGTTGATCAATAGGGAATTAACTGACAGGCTAGGCTGATACTGGTGTTGAAAGTGATGTTTTAGTCTGCATGTCAGAAGGTTTTACTGAAATGGATTAGGAAGATATTTGAGAACTCATAAAAAACTCATTTTAGCTTTCTAGAGCACTAACCACAACTTTTATGATTAAATAAACACCATCAGTTTTTGTTAGAATGTTACAGGCAGATTCATCAAACGAAAATCCGCTCACAAAGGGCCAGATTCTGAGAATCTGGCCATTTGCGAGCGGTATTTTTGCATTTGGGATGCATCAACCCAAATGCAAAAATCGTTAATTAAGAATTCGCTAAATTGCGATTCTTTGCATTGAAGGAATCTCAAATTGAGATTCCTTAAAGGCAATGGATGAAAGTGAAAAAAATTGCGAATTCGCTATTAGGGCACGCAAATTACCATGAAGTACAACTTTCATCTACTGTGACCGAGGGGATGGACGGCTGACGTGACCACGCACATTGCCGTTGTGCTTCCTGCTCACTCTCACTCCGCCCACGATGATCTGGCGTACCTGATGTTGCTGCTACGGAGCTCTCGCTGCCAAATTCTGCCTTCGGTGAACTCCTGCTGACCGCGTCTCAACACGGAGGATTTGGGTGCTCATTACAGTGCTCAATATAGCTGGTGACTCGTCTAAGAGGATTTCGGTTTCCTTGTGGTTCTACGGCGATGTTTGCACTAACGAACGTTAGCAATCGCTGTGAGTATTACGATTGAGAAGCATACCTTATGGGCGTTTTTTCCTGCCACTAGCTGCCTCTTTTGCCGCTTGCCGCATACTCCTCAGATTTGAGGCTATTACTACACTGCCGAGCTTCGCACACCAGAGCATTCGAGGATTATACCTTGGAGGTGCCGAGATGCGATATCGTGGCAGGGTGGCGGCGAATGCCGGATGGAGCTGTCGTGTATTTCTATAGGTTCTGAATCGATCCCCCTATTCCTGACCCTATTCTGGTTAAACTACCTAGCTAGTTAACTAACAGTCAGCCCATGAGGCAAGAAAACCCCCATGATGCAGATACCGTTATCTGACGCAGTCACACTACGGCACAGGAACGTGTTATCTGATTAGGTCATAACGCTTGAGATCTAATTAGACAAGCGACATTCCTCCAGCCCCTGATAAGGCATACGACGTTCTCATAACAAATCAAACCTATGACAACCTGGATAATCCGTGCGGCCATTGTTTTGATTTCACAGAGAACTTTAGTAAAGAATGTGCTAACGAGCAAGCCGTATGACATCTTTATTGACGTACCTATGTCCATCCTTACGTCAATCCCGGCACCTTTAAGGTATAAATATTGCCGACCTTGCCCTATGCAAACACACGCGTGGTGACAAGACGGAGCAGCCATACTTGCCGAAGCCGAGAGCAGAAGCAGACCCCGCAGGCAGCAGCCCCGCCTTCCTGACGCGCTGAGAGACGCGCTGCTATCTCAAGCCGAGAGACCCAGCACCGGCGCTTCCGGGTAGCCCTCGCAGGCAGCCTGGAATATCGAGAGCAGAGAAAGAGATACCATTCCTCATTCATCCTAAATTCCAGGTACAGAACTGAATAACCCCTCCTAGAGAATTCTTTAGTTATTCACTTGGCAAAAACAAACTTAACTTAAACTGTAACTTTCTATTCCCGCCCACGCATTAGACTTAGGTCAGGTACACGGGGTAGGCGTATTTAGAAACACCAGTTGAGTACGTTTAGTCAAATGTATATGTGTATGTAAATATATTTTAATCATTTTAAACATCATATGGCTCAGAAACCATATCAATGTTTTTACAGTATTATTTTATACTATTGCTTCTAATGTATGCACTTTACTTAACTATAAGTATTGCAATAATATCGATCCATTTCTCTTGTACGAGAAAAGAGACTGATCAATAAATAACATCTTTTATTGAACACGCCCGTCTCTTCCTTTTCTCTACATTCTGATGAGACTAAGAATGCACGTACTGACTGAGTAAAATAATTGCCTTGTGCTCACACGACTCTTGAGATTGACTCTTGATTAGGGGAGAGCAAAGTTGTCATGTTCTATGGTTGTCAGAAACTAAATCCCTTCTTGTCTAATCAGGGGAGTTAATCCTTCCTTGAACATTCGAGAAAGTTTCTAGCGAACTCTGAGCTTAGCTGGCAAACCCAAAAATTAAGTCTAGTATCGACAGTAGTAGACCTAGTTAACGTCTGGCCTAGGCCTTTACTGCTGTAGGTACTATTCCAATGCGCAGAGCCTATTGGGAAAATAGGAGCTACACTACATGGCGCCCAACGCGTTTGGAAAGGGCGATAAAACTAACGTAAGACATTTAGAGTAACTCAGTCGTGCTTTCTCACTCAGACCCCTTTTCCCAAATACTCCAAAGACGTCTGGAGTGGGTGAAAGGTTATTATATCCTCCAAAACCTCGCAGGAGGGAACTCCTATGTATGGTTCTTGGTCTAGTCAACGTTGAAGGATAAAAACAGTTCCAGAATATTGTGCATCTAATCTCTGTTTCCATAAGAAACCTGATCTGCAAACAAACAAAATACCATCCTGTCTGTAAAATGGCAGAGAGTGATGATGAAAGAGAGGCAATTAGATTAGCTACTGAAATAGCAGATGCTGATGCTACCATGCAAGCAGCAGACGCGGATATAATACTCATTCCGGTCAATAAAAGGAGATCTATAACCTTAAAACTTATAGAAAATGGACTGACACCTAGAGGTGGCACAGTCATATTCGTAATTGAGGCACACGAATATCGGCAGACAGAGGTATACTATACATGGATACATTTTCCAGCAGCAAATGCTGTAACAAAGTACTTCCACTATTACAAGGTAGAGGAACCTCCTGAAACGTACACACCTTTCGAGGAGGTGGAAGTACCACTCAAATTTCAAGAGCATTTGCTCTTATTTGATGGCGCCCTAAAACATAACAATCACATTACAAGGCTCGGTCCTTTAGGAAGACCAGGAGCAACGTGGCCGGTCCTAGCCGGATACACACCACATCCAGACATCGATAGAATGCCTGCAGCAGAGCTGTTAATACAGCTAAAACAACTACTAAAAATTCATAGACAATTAGTTCAGTATGTAATGCGGACTTCAACAATTCAGCCAGCGATTAAACTTCCACAGCTGACCCCTCACCAAGGGAACACAAATAAAATTACACCACAGAACATCCAATCCTGCCTAGGTAAAGTTCCAGCTAAACGGGAACAGATACCATTCTGGTTGGCACAGAAAATTACCCAAATAGAGGCGGTGTTTCCTGACACCACCCCGCTGGAAAAACACAGGATTCTGACTATATGTCTCCCAATGGGAATCGCACCACACATTGAGGACTGTGACACTTGGGGTACAGTCTTTGCTTCCATCTATACAAAAACGCACGGTGTTCCATCCATTTCGGTAATACCAGATGTGCTAAAACAAATTCAAGATGAATACGGTCCAGAACCTGCTTTAACTCTTGGTATGAAATTACTAAAAGACTTCAAACAGGTCTCGGCTATATTACTAGCCAACATAAAGGGTGAAGCAGCAAACGTGGCGATCCGCCAGAGGGTAAAAGAGACAGATATAGCAGACCAACCAGCTGAAATTGCCAGAATCATAGAAAAATCCTATGAAGAACTAGGCAGAGATAGTCTAGGTGGAATACCAGTAAAACCGCAACTGACTACTAGTCCAGAAAAAATATTTTTTAATAATAATAATTCACCAAAAAAGAACTGGGATGGAAACAAACAATCCAATCCCAAAGAAAAGAAATTCCAGTCCAGAGGAAGGTCTCCTAGGCGAAGAGAGAAATCTCCAAACCCGAGACAAAGGTCACCCCAGAGTGACCCCTCTGGGAATAGATATAACCTTAGAAATAGGGATAATATTAAAAAACCTGATAGATATCAAGACATTGATACACGTCCCTCTCAATCTTTTCAGAATTCCTCGCAGAAATCGGAAAGAAGAGGACGATCAGAAGAGCACGCCAAGTCCAAAGACAAGGAACCTGCTCAACTGAAAAAGAAATCACAATTTCCAAAAAAGAAGGTAGCCAGTATCAAGGTAGTTAACAATGCCGAGAATACTGAGGACACAACTGAAAAACAGAGAGTGGGCTCAGACAATGCTAGACAGCGCAGCAGAGGTGAGCATAGCTCGCAAAGTCCTTATGAATCATCTGGAGACAGTGGACACGAATGAATACCTTCAAGTGGAAACTGCAGATACCAGAGTTAGCAAGCCCCACAAAATATACGAGATAACATTACGTATAGAGGGAGATAAGACTAGGAAAATTAGGGGACTATTTTGGGATAACCTCTCCAAAGGCTATGACATCCTTCTAGCTGAAAAAGACTGGCCACCAGAGTTTGTCAGGGAGTGCCCTCATGGCGAAGAAGTAATTATGCCTGCCTTCTCGAATCAAATACCGATTCATAAAAAATATACACTTGCTAGAAAGTGGGCAGTGGCCTTAGCACCTGTTTTATACAAAAATCATGTAGGATGGGATGAGGACTCTCCTCCTCACAAAATCCAGCTAAAATCACAACCAACTGCACAAAGGCAGTACCCAATTAAGCAAGAAGCTAAAAAACAAGTAAATGAAATATTAGATCAGCTAGAATACCAGGGGGTGATTGAAACTTGCACCTCACAAATGAACAATCCTTTGTTTCCGTTCTCCAAACCAGACAATTTGTACCGTCTAGTTTTGGATTACCGACACCTTAACACATGTTGCAAAACCTTTGCAGTGCAAAACTCACACAGTGCTGCACTAATGAATAACATAGTGCGCAAAAAATACAAAACAACCTTGGACATCTCCAATGGATTCTTTTGTCAAAACATAGCACCAGAGAGCAGATATTTAACTGCATTCTCAGTAAATGGCACTCAAAAACAATTCTGTCGGTTAGCCCAGGGGTACAAGAACAGCCCGGGGGTATTCTCAGCAAGAGTAACAGAATTACTACAACTATATGATGATGAAGCATTATCTTATGTCGATGACATTTACTTAACAGATGATGACTTGGAGACTCACTTGAAAAGAGTGAACACCATAATACTTGGTTTCGCTGCAGAGGGTTACAAATTCAACTTCAAAAAGTCCAGAATTGCCCATCTGACGGTCCTATTCTTAGGATATGAGTTATCAAGTGAAGGTAAAAGCCTGGCAGACAATTTCCTAGAGAAATGTGCCGTTATCCAAGCTCCTAAAACACTAAAAAACCTACAGTCAATTCTAGGCTTCCTAAATTTCGGAAGAACATATATTGCAAATTACGCAGAAAGGGTCAAACCCCTTTATGATCTAATTAAACCAGACTTTAAAAGATCCAGTTGGACTCAAGCACACACAGAAATTTTGAGATCCTTACAAACAGACATGCTAATTAAAACAAAATTAGAAACCCGTGATAATACACGCAACCTTGTGATCCGAGTCATCCCAGGGAGATGCGGATTCACATACCTAACCTCTAATGAGGGAGAAAAGGTACCAATTGCATTCAAATCACATTTGTACACAAAAGCTGAACAGAGATTCAACAACAAAGGAAAAATTGTTCAAGCAGTTCAAACCGCAATAGCTAGAGAAAAAGACATAGCTGACGGTAGACATATCACAGTCAGAACAGCTGAATCAGCCTTTGAGGCATTAACAACACCGTGTAATTTACCAACAACAACATTGGATCCAGAATGGTTACAATGGGTAAATTCAATCACAACGGACAAAGTATATTACTTCTTTGATCCAGAACTAGAAGAATTGGAAAATCTAAAATATGAAAAGACGTATCCTCTGCCAATCGACATTCTGCCTCTACGACATTACGCCTGTGTAATCTACACAGACGGACATGCTCAACCGTCCGTTTGGGGAGAACAAGCATACAACCCCACATGTGAGATTACAAAAGAAGTGTGGCGCGGAGGTAAACTAAGACCTCTATTAACAAAATCACACTCAGTAGAAACTAATTCAGAACTACAAACTGAAATAATAGCTTTGAAAATGGCGCTAGATAATGCGGATCGCGAATTCCCGACACTTATAGTGTCAGATTCATATTACTGCGTCAAAGCATATAACAAGGATTTGCAGACATGGATTCAGAACGGTTACAAAGATGACACAGATGCACCAATAAAGCAGAGACTGCTCTGGGAACAAATAGCTCTTTTACAAAAAGAACTACCAAAGACTCACGTGACTCACTCACTGAGTCATCAGCGTGATGGCGTTCACGTTGTAGGGAATTCATTGGCTGAAGCAGCCGCAGCGGCAGCCACTAAACTGGCTCCCGTAGATCGAAAAAAGCGTACATTAAAATACATTGACGGCGAAACATTGCTGGCAGTGAAAACGTCATCAAAAGGCGACTGCTCAGCGTTACCGATCAACTATCCACTCAATTACACATACATCATAGATGCAAACTCCGTTCCTTTTGCTCGAATCCCTGGAGTGGGGGATAGAGTGATTCCAAACATGGACAGGAGACACTTGTTAATCGCAGACGCACATATGGGCGAGGGTCTCAGACACCTTAAATTAAAAGATTCTCTGGAAGAATTACAATCACGGTACTGGTGGCCAGGCATGAGCCTGCACTACACCATGTTTGTAAAAAACTGCCCAAACTGCAACAGAGATCGCAGTGGGGAGAGAAGCAGTTTAATACCTCGTCATATCAAGGCAGATAATATTACCAACAAAAAGAATGGCTTGCGATTAACATACACAGGCTAGTTCCACTTATAATGTAGATCCACAGCACTCGGCTGACGTCCGGACTATTATACAAGATTTGCGAGTCTAAATGGCATATACGCTAAGAGCATGCTACGTTCGACCATTTCTTTCACTCAGGCAATCCAGCCTGGGGGGGAAACATGGCCAAATGAGCACAGCCCAGCGGGAATCTTCTCACTTCCTTCCTGAGGGTATGGGACGGTGTAAAGAAAAAACCAAGGCAGAAAGCAATCTATAATAGAAAGGATATTAGGTTCGGGAGCTGGGTGGGTCAAACATCTAATAAGTGTCCAACGTAGTCTAAATAACTTGCCAAGAAATTCTCTGAAGGGATTCAGTCCGTACGAATTATTATTCGGAACTAGGATGTTGATCTCTGACCTTGATAGTCAGACTTCAGTGGTAATAGAAAAAACCTTTGATGTCAAAGACCGTTTGGCTATTTTGCAGGACTTAAACAAAACAAGAAAAGACCTGAGCAACATACAGTTGAAACAACAGCCAACGACCACTGAAGATTCACCACCTGTCCCAGCAAGACCTGTCTGGATTCCAAAAGTCGGGGATCTAGTCAGGGAGAAAATCGCGGTAAAGAAGGAATTTGGGCCTTCTTACAGAAAAGCAGTTCCTGTCTTGTCTGTCAACGGGACAAGATCAGTTGTACTACCGCCACTTGCTGGAAAAAAGGAGAACCGAGTTGTATCCATCGACCTGGTAAAACCACAACATGTGGCCGATAACAAACAGTAGGCCAAGTGGACTCCCAATAAGTAGCAGAAAACCAAGGTTTGCTACCAGTACAGAGGTCCTATCAAAGAGGCTCATCACATTCGAAACGCCTACAGAAGAACAACAAGGACTATGCAACAATGCAATAGAACTAAGACCTCTGAAAACCCAAATAAAGACATTTAGCAGAGAGACACCAATCTATACTGAAGTACCAAGTGAACATGCAAAAAACAAAAATCCTGAACCAATTGGAACAATTGATAGAACTGCATCTGGTTACTTCATCAACTTCGATGATTCCTCTGACGGCTTCAGTGAACAAAAGACACAGCCATCATCAAAATCCTTTAAAGACAAAGCAAAGGAACTTTTGAAACAACTAAAAGAAACATATCTGATTTCTCCATGGATTGAATTTTGGGTGGGTTTTGGTGCATTTATCCTCATACTTTGGCTCATCATGGTATTTACTTTGGGACGCTTCATTGAGGGAAAATATGCTAAAATGGACACAGCAAGTCAGAACATCAACTTGGTCCTCAAACCACAGACATCTTCACACATCGAGAAAAGAGAACTTTCTTCAGAACTTTCTTCAGCCAACTTCACAGCAATTCCAATACCTGGTGGGGTAGCCTGGGACAACACTGACTATGAAATTTATGGTCCGGTCGAGATCCTGAAATATCCACACCAAATCAAGATCTCCTTGAGTGATTTTGCAAAACCAAACTCATTTGCTGATGATTGGGACTTTGAAAGTATCAACAATATGATGTCTGACTTAGTAATGTCTGCTAAATTTACAAAACATGATTATTTGCAAGGTTCTACAAATTATGATAGTATGTATTGCTATAACCATTATGGTAACCATTTCTTGCATAAATCTGCACAACCTAGAAATGTTTTAAATTATAATCAATGGGAACATTGTGCTACACCTCCAAAAGGGAGCTCTAGAACCGTTTATGACAAATATTCATATTTTTCAGGTTTTAACATAACTAATGCTGAAACATTTTATTACAAATTGTCAAACAAGACAGGGATGAAAACCATGATAACCAACACAAAATTGATATATTCAGATTCATTCTTTGAAAAAATGAATACATTTGGATTTGATTATTGGGACAAAAATGTTGATTTGAAAAGTGTTTGGGGTACAAAAGAATGGCAAGTACAGGGTTTAGAAGCTCTGTTTAGAGCCTGCATGATCCCAGAACAAATGATATTTTTAAATGACACTGTTCAACAAACCACCTGTCTTGGCTTAGCCAAAATCAAAGATTTAAATAACCCGTCTATTCCAAAGCCAACAATGTTTAGCAATAGCTCTGAAACAGATGAAGAAATAGACGTAAACCATATACTTAACCAAAACAGAACACATCCTGATTGGAAACAATGGTTGATCTGGCCCACAGATACAAATAACTGTCAAGATAGATTCCTGAATAAAACACAGGGTTTCAAAATGACCAGGCCAGACCCTAGATATCCTCAAAGACATCACCCAGGGATAATAACAACCTACAGTGTGGGCAAATTATGCCTTCAATGGCTACAAACTTCCACACTGCCTGAAATTAAGCAACACCTAACTTTACTTACTGATGGTGCTGACTTGCGTGATTTCATACTGGGACCACGCAAACAGCGTCAAAAGCGTTTCATAGCAGCCTCTGTATATGCAGCATACAATGAGGCCTGGAAGGTTACTCAAATTGAGACAGCAGAGAGAATACGTGAAATTGATCGTATTAATTTGGAAAAATCACTTTCTGTAGTGGACAATGGGTTAATGACTCTGTCCTCCAGAATTTTTTCATTGGACAGCATTGTGTCTTCAGCAATCGATATATTATCGCAAGACTTACTGTTATTACAACATGGACAGTCACAATTGCGTTCTATTGTACAGCTTGGCTGGACGTTACAAAATCTGCGTTCAGGCTACGTGCCTTGGCGTTTAATCAACACAACGTCACTATTCCAAATCTTTAACCTTACTGATAGACAAATCGGTATGGCGCAGAAGGGTGCTGATTATACAATCTTGAGCATTGAAAAACTAGAAAGATTACCAATGACAATGTCAGAACGACCTGTCAGTGAATGGATAATCCACGGAATCATAAATATTCCAATCTCAACCTTCAGGTTTCAATACTGCCAAAAATATATACAGGCTGGCATGTACGAGAAATTGGGAAAGGGGTACCTTAAAACAACTTGGAACCTGCCCTATTCACATGCATGTGTCAGTAATAAAGGACAGAAAGTGTTTCTTAGTGGCAACAATTGTGCTATGTCACTAAGCGGCACGCTTCTGTGTAACGGTATTAGTTTGCACGGAGCCTGTGAAGGGAATTCATACAACCTTTCATGTCACCAGCAAGGCGCACCTGCAACTGAAATAGAACCATTCTTTCAAAGACTCTATAATGGGAGTTACATTCTTATTGTAGACCGCAGATGTTGTAGTCTTATGCCCGGGACTCCTTATCTCGTCACTACGACGGCGAAGGTCAAGTGCTGTGGACGTTCTTTGTTCCCCAGCTCCTTTCCAGACAGGGAGGCAAGGGCATGGCCCGGTTTGAAAATTACTTCTATTCGAATAGATACTTTAAGCAGAATGAAAACAGTGCTTCTTCAGACGCCTACAAGGCTCACGTCATCTAAAGAAACGTATGATCTACAAGTCGCAAGGACGACTGCAGAGATACATACATTATTATCGACTAATTCCCCCGTACATTTCGCGGAAATCCTGAGCGAAATCTTAAATATTTCTGATACCACTGGGGTCTCAAAGGTATTTAAGACAGTATTTTCGATGGCATTAACACCATTCAAAGACATACTGGGTATTTTTCCAGATTTCGTCCATTCGATTTTTGGCGGACTTCCCTTGATCCTGGGACTAATTGCAGGAATCCTATTCCTAGTCCTTATTTTTCGTTATGGCAACCCATGTCACAGATCAAACTCTCGCGACAATGGAAGATACGATCCTAGCCATTGGATACCGGGACCGGATATCAAAAATCCTGGGACTCTCCCGGCTTAGAGACCTAAACATGACTTGGTTTCTATCATTTCGACCAATGTGGCAAAGGTGTGTTTTACCTGTACTAAGGTGTCTGCTATGCGGAGAAGAATGCGTGTTAGACACCTGTCTGACGCTACAATCGGATGCGCCGGTGGATGCAGATACACTGTTGGTTCCTACCAAGGTTCACGCACTGTGCTGCCCTCAAAGGCTGCCAATTCTGATGACGGCATTCCTGGAATCTTCACCACTGCGATTGAAGAGTAGTGAAGTTCAAGATGAAAGCAGCATCGAACAGGTACGACCTTCTGTCAGCAATGCAAATCAGAATGTCAATGGAGACAATCATGCGCACGAATGCATGGTTACCCCTATTTCCGACTTAGAGGAACTTTCCCATGAAGCTGTTGACAGTTTTTTCGAAAGCCTGAATGATATGATGTTCTCTCCGGAACAGAAATAGAGACTTTTGAGTAAACTCGCACACGGCGTTCCCTGAATTCGGCCTTCAACTTTAAAAATAAAGTCACATGAACAATTACAATCCAGTTCACGGACAGCAACCTTTTTCAGCAAGCCCTTAAAATATTTTTCTATATATTTTTTCCCCGGGACACTGATCTTCTGCTTGAAGTAAGAAACTATTCCTAGAGAACTAAGATTTCTATTTTTAGATACTTTATATAGACTTTAGCTGCCCGCTGGTATGTTCACAAAATATATTATGTGATGAAATGGTTTCGACTTTTCTTTCTGTATAGCCATATTAAGAGCCATTTCATGTGTATTTCTCATATACCAACAAGCAATAATGCATAAAATGCGTGCTTACTTTTGCATTTAATTCATAGCTTAAGTGCATACAATATATGACTGCAATTTTTCAGTATATTTGAAAATTTCAAAATGCATTTTTGTATTTTGGGGTGGTAAGGTATACACTATACTCTATAGTATGTTGTACTATGTTATACTATGCATAGATTAGTAGATATGACCATAGTTAGCGTGGAGTGGGTGTCGTGTATTTCTATAGGTTCTGAATCGATCCCCCTATTCCTGACCCTATTCTGGTTAAACTACCTAGCTAGTTAACTAACAGTCAGCCCATGAGGCAAGAAAACCCCCATGATGCAGATACCGTTATCTGACGCAGTCACACTACGGCACAGGAACGTGTTATCTGATTAGGTCATAACGCTTGAGATCTAATTAGACAAGCGACATTCCTCCAGCCCCTGATAAGGCATACGACGTTCTCATAACAAATCAAACCTATGACAACCTGGATAATCCGTGCGGCCATTGTTTTGATTTCACAGAGAACTTTAGTAAAGAATGTGCTAACGAGCAAGCCGTATGACATATTTATTGACGTACCTATGTCCATCCTTACGTCAATCCCGGCACCTTTAAGGTATAAATATTGCCGACCTTGCCCTATGCAAACACACGCGTGGTGACAAGACGGAGCAGCCATACTTGCCGAAGCCGAGAGCAGAAGCAGACCCCGCAGGCAGCAGCCCCGCCTTCCTGACGCGCTGAGAGACGCGCTGCTATCTCAAGCCGAGAGACCCAGCACCGGCGCTTCCGGGTAGCCCTCGCAGGCAGCCTGGAATATCGAGAGCAGAGAAAGAGATACCATTCCTCATTCATCCTAAATTCCAGGTACAGAACTGAATAACCCCTCCTAGAGAATTCTTTAGTTATTCACTTGGCAAAAACAAACTTAACTTAAACTGTAACTTTCTATTCCCGCCCACGCATTAGACTTAGGTCAGGTACACGGGGTAGGCGTATTTAGAAACACCAGTTGAGTACGTTTAGTCAAATGTATATGTGTATGTAAATATATTTTAATCATTTTAAACATCATATGGCTCAGAAACCATATCAATGTTTTTACAGTATTATTTTATACTATTGCTTCTAATGTATGCACTTTACTTAACTATAAGTATTGCAATAATATCGATCCATTTCTCTTGTACGAGAAAAGAGACTGATCAATAAATAACATCTTTTATTGAACACGCCCGTCTCTTCCTTTTCTCTACATTCTGATGAGACTAAGAATGCACGTACTGACTGAGTAAAATAATTGCCTTGTGCTCACACGACTCTTGAGATTGACTCTTGATTAGGGGAGAGCAAAGTTGTCATGTTCTATGGTTGTCAGAAACTAAATCCCTTCTTGTCTAATCAGGGGAGTTAATCCTTCCTTGAACATTCGAGAAAGTTTCTAGCGAACTCTGAGCTTAGCTGGCAAACCCAAAAATTAAGTCTAGTATCGACAGTAGTAGACCTAGTTAACGTCTGGCCTAGGCCTTTACTGCTGTAGGTACTATTCCAATGCGCAGAGCCTATTGGGAAAATAGGAGCTACACTACAGAGCAGCTGAGGGGCGGAGAGACCGGTTTGAGCCGAAATGAGGTGAGGCGCATCGTCGTGAATACCCTTCCCGAGTCAAGTTTGCCCCCTCTATAACATTTGGCAGCACAGCTATTATCGATTATAACTACGATAGGGGTGACACCAGCCGGCAGCATAAACTGAATCCGCTTGCACACAGCAGCTTCTCAAATTCCTGTTTTTCTTTTTGCAACTATGGCGGCTAGAGCCAGGGGCAAGCAGGGAAAAGTGGACTCTGTAAGGGATCTGTTAAAATCCCCACCAGGAGTTGTAGTTTTATCCACAGCTAAAGGCGGGGAGAAAAAAAGTAGAAGAAGAAAGGAGCAACAAAGAAGTGAGTTGAAATTAAAAGTCCAGGTCCAGGGTGCAGCAGAGAAACATACACAAAATAAGTGCAGTATTTTAAATAACCAGGCTGATGAACCTGAGGAAGAAGATCTTGAGGAGGAGGAGGATAGGGATGAAGATGAGGAATTGTTATCAGAACTCTCTGCCGAGTTGAGTCTCTTGGCGGTTGAGGAAAAGAGCAAACAAAATGGAGACAAAGTGAATAAAGCGGAGAAAGTGCAAGAGGCGGATAAAATGAGCAAGATGGCTAATACCGCCACTGTGAAATCCCCTACTGAAAGGGCCTGTAGTCAATCAAGTCCAAAGAAGTACCCTCTCTTCACTAAACCACTGCTCCAGCAAAGTCTATTCACAAGTACACCCACCCGGGAAGAGAGAAGTCAAAAGCGCGCTGATGGTACTGTGGTTCTGAAAAAATCTGGATTCATATTATAGTATTGGACTCGAGAATAAAAACTTCGTCGAAATAGGACGAATTTGGTATCAAAAGACCGAGAATGACGAGTACATCAAGTACATGTATTTTCGGCATATTCGGGTGACTATTTCACCTCGAAATCGTCATTTACCTTCTAAACCCTTAGCTGCATGTTGCCCTCTACATAGGCCTTAATCCAGTCGAATTTGATTCCACAAGGACACATACTCCTTAATCGACTTCTTCCTGACCCCAGTACAAGTTAGAACCATTGCCCCAGGCCGAGCTCGTTAGGTCAGTTCCCTCCCAGTGGCCAAGCAAGATAATATCTAGGCCCAACCGGCCATAAAGCCATTTCAGCACGCACACCTGCCATATCTCGCTCACATCTTTCTTCACTCCTTTTTCTCTCTTATTTTATGGTGGGGAGGTGACCATTTTTATTAGGGGTCCAGCGATATCTGATGAAATGTTGGGCCTTGCCGGATGATTTGTTACGGGCAGCACGACGTGAAATATGTACATGTCATCATGACTCTGCTTTCTTTTTGTAATCAGTAACCATAAATGAAATACCACGCACCCAAGGAATGTTTCGCCAAAGGGTAAATATTGTGTATAAGAAGAGAAGCCTAACTTTGTGAAAGTGTGCAGTCTCCTGAATATACTTGTATCGTACTTCTAGGACCCTGTCACCTTGGTTGCAGCCAATAAACGAATCTTTGACTTCACCTGGAAGACTCTGAAGTTTCTGTGGGTCTGACTCAGGAGAACCCGAGGTCTTTGGTGTGTTGATCCCCTGGCACCGCTGGGTTACCGGTTCGGTACCGGTTCCTAAAAACCCAGTACCTCATTTGGCGCCCAGCGTTGGGGCGATTCCAGTGGTACCAATCAGCCTGAAGATCGTGAGGAGCTTCGTGTGAAAATTCCGGAGGAGGGCCCACCACCTCATCGACCCCTGCATGTCGACGTGGTCCGAAGGTCTTTACTGCGAGGTTCCCCGCTTCTCGACGGCTACAAGGACTGCTGCCCTGGCTATCGCCCTGATGTTGGACCCTTGAAATTTTCGGTAGAGCGAAACGCTGAGACGAGTCTTCTGGTGAAGCCATCGATAATTTTCAGTTAAGTAAAAGTGGAGCGTCTCCTAGTCCTTAGTTGGACTTACTTTGTGATATCTTAGAGATACATAAAGGTTTTTATTGGTTCTTGCAAGCACCATAACCGAAGGACTCGATTTTCACGAGCAATATCGTAATCGATAACTCCTTTGAAGTTTTGGAACTAGACTAGAGAAGAAGGATGCCTAGTCTTAGACTCGGAAATTTGTTTTGTCTTGGTAGTAATAATAGGGACTCCCGATTGGAGGACTCATGTCCGGTTCCTCCAGTTGGAACTCCGACTTACGAGCTGTACGCTAAACATGGGGTAGGCCCCATCGTTTACAACGAGGTATGGATTAAATACACTAGGAAAGACGGTGTTTTGAAATGGCCCCAATATGGTAGCTTTGATTCTGAAATTTTAGACAACCTTGAAGTTAAACTCTTCAAAAAGAAAGCCCGGCCGGCGATGTTTGACTCTTTCCGCATATGGCGCAAAGAAGCCAAACAAAAAGAAATTAAATTAGCTAAGAAAAATAAGAGAGAAGAAGGACTTTCAGTAATGCAAGCTGCCGTACAGTTTAAAGATAATGAGGAAGAGCAGATAAATGAACAATTGCACAGGCAACGTAAAATGGCAATAGATAAGTGCTATCCAGTTTTGCCGTCTCTTCAGCAAGGGACAGCAAAAGAGCGTGAAAAAGACCAATTAATGTCGCAATTGTTAACTTCACCACCGCCCTATGCGCAGAATGCTACAGCACCCCCGCAACCTTTAGTTGCACAAGCTGCGCCTCTGGCTCTTCCACAGCACCCACCAGCTGTTCTTCAGCTGGCTCCTACTTCTTCGGTGCAGCCTCCTCCAGGCCCACCGACCACTTCTGTTGCCCCTGTGTTTTCTACGATCTTGCCTACTGTACTTTCTACAAATGCCCCTTCTATGATTTTGCCTAGTACCACATCTATTATTCCTCATACCTCTTCTGCCATCTCTGCACCCGCTTTACCTCACCCCGTTCTTTCATCTGTTTGTTCTTCCGTTTCACCTTCCTTTCGGCAGAAAATGGCCAGTACTGTTACTAATCTTCTTTTACCACTTTTCGGGTCGCCTGCTACTACCCCTAACATAGGAAGAAGACAGTTGCGAAGTCAACTGCCCGATTATCAGGAGAGAGATTCCCTGAATAGTTTAGCTCGGAAATGGGTCTTGGACACTGCAAAATATGATTTACAGTCTGTCATGGAAGTTTTCCATCAATGGGAAACAGCGACACAGAGATATGTGTTCGAACAGATGTGTGTTTTTCTTTGCGAGGATTTAGAAGACAATGATCAGGATTGCCTCCCACAAGAAATGTGTCGTATAAGGTTTAAGTTTAGTCTGGGTATGATTGTAGGTCCCGATGTAGAAGAAGCAATTGAAATGCTATTATCACATCGAAGTAAGGGAAGTAGTTCTGGGTCACCATCAGAATCTAGTGCATCTAGTAGGAAAAAGGCACGACAATACCCTATGAGAGAAGTTCCCCCACAATGGAGAGAGGGTGACGCGACAGCTGTCCCACCTGTCCTGCCCCACTTCCACCGAGTATGGGTACATGTTCCATGGAAGCGAGCAGAAGTTTTAGCACTCAAACAAACACTACCAGACCCGCGTAAAAATCCTGCAGGCTACTATAAAGAATTGTCGCAAACTGCTGGATCATGTATTATGAATTTAGCCGATATCGATATGTTATTCGGGAACGTCGTTCCACAGCCTTTATGGGGAAAAATTCGTCATGAAGATCATGACCAGGAATTAGGTGACACGTGGGCTAATATTACTGTTGCAGACGCACGACAAGTTGGTGGTGCCAAGCCTGAGCCCCTGATAGCGGAACTACCTGGTAGGATAGTAGATTACATGAAGACAATAATGCCTGCGATACGTGTAAATTGGGATAAGTTATCTGCATGCAAGCAAAAGAAAGAAGAAACTGTGTCAGATTTCTTCACCAGATTTGAAGAAACATTCATTGACCACAGCGGTCAAGATATGACCACAGAAGGTGGCCAGAGATTGTTTGTCGATAAATTTGTGCACAATCTGTTTCCAGACTTGTGTAGAAAATTGAAAGATTCAGAAAGCTCTTGGGCAGTCTCATCTTCAGCCCAGATATTAGCTACCGCACAGTACTACGAGAATAGAGACAAGGATGAGAAAGATAAAGTAGAGAAGAAAACTAGAGAACTCAAAACGAAGGTTTTGCTACAGCAAGCCTATCCTCCACGTGGTGGTGGTAATAAAAATAATAATGGTCCGAATCACTACCAGAACACTTTTCATCAGCCTCAGAGAAACTTGCAGAGATTCGATTACAATCAAAACCGCGTAGGTCCCAACCAGTGTTTATACTGCAAACAAGAGGGTCATTACAAATATGACTGTCCTGCCCTGCCACAACGAACAAACAAATTTTCTGGTGTAAGAGGTCGTGGTAATCAGCAAGCGCCTAGAGGTAGAGGGCGTGGAAACGCCCCTCAGGACGCACGTCCCCTTCCACCACAAAACTCTATGAACAGGTTTGACCAGCAAAATAACGTATCTGACAGGACAGCTCAATACTACGTCGATGAGTATTACACAGAAAATGAGCAGTGGGAGAATAACGATTGCTAGGACAGCCTTAGACGAAGAGAGGGAGTTGTTTCAGTTCCAGTAGATCAGAGTGGACCTTACGTTGAGGTGATTACATCGGGTGTGTCAGAACCTTTTCTGTTGGATACTGGTGCTACAAAGAGTTCTATTATGCACTCCAAACTCCCTGGCGCACCTTTGTCTGGCGAAATGAACGTTTCCGTAGGTTTTTCTGGCGCCCCGGTTAGAAATCCGATTTCTGACCCTTTATCTCTTTCTGTTGGTCCTTGTGAATTCGAAGCACCCCTTATTTTGACAACAGGTTGTGGTGAAAATTTGCTAGGATTAGATTTGCTAAAAAGATTGTATGCGACTTTGTACTGTTCTCCCTCAGGAGTACAACTGACTTTGGGAAAGAAAGTGGTTTCTCCCATGTATTTGTCGAGAAATACGCTTCCAACAGAATTGGTACTTCTTCCGGATATTCTTTGGGCTACTGGTCCAAATGATGTAGGTCTTTTAGAAATTCCACCATATGTTGTAACATTGAAGCCGAATGTCAAAATGCCACGAATTCCCCAATACAGAATATCCAATGAGGGCGAAAAAGCTTTGCTAGCGATTGTTTACGAGTTAATTGAGAAAGACGTAATTGAAGAAACACGAGGCAATGTTTGCAATAGTCCTGTTCTGCCTGTTTTAAAACGAACTGACCCTTCTCAGCCACCTGTGTATAGATTTGTGATTGATCTTAGGGAAGTAAATAAGATAGTGGTGCCACAATTCCCAGTTGTCCCCGACATTACAACATTATTGACTATGATTCCAGCATCCGCATCATGGTTTTCGGTGATTGACCTGAAGAATGCTTTCTTCAGTATCCCGATTGCTGAGGAAAGCAGGGATATTTTTTCCTTTAGCTTAGGTGGTCGCAGTTTCCGCTTTAAACGCGCTCCTCAAGGCTACTGTGAAAGCCCCTCAATATACAGTCAAGCTCTGAAAAGCCAGCTCGACGCAATGGTTTTGCCCAAAGGTGCCACTCTCGTACAGTACGTGGACGATTTGCTCATAGCCGCGGATACTGAGAAAATATGTAAAATGGCCACATTGGCACTACTGCGTCATCTATGTGATCTACATCACAAGGTGTCACTTTCCAAGCTCCAATATTGCCGACAAGAAGTGACCTACTTAGGTCATCTCTTATCGAAGGAGGGAAGGAAACTGACCCCAGAAAGAATTCAGGCAATAGCGAAATTAAATGTGCCAAGAACGCAAGGAGAGAAGTACGCGCTTTCTTGGGCATTACATCGTACTGTAGACAGTGGATTCCAAATTTTTCGTTATTAGCCAAACCCTTGGTGGCATTAACGTGTACAAATACATCCAATCCCATTCCTTGGTCCGATGAGTGTCAGAAAAGTTTTCTCGAATTACGCACAGCATTATGTTCGGCCCCTGTGTTAGGTAACCCCAACTACAGTAAGCCTTTCACATTATATGTCCACGAGAAGGAGGGCTGTGCATTGTCTGTGCTGACTCAGTTATACGGAGATAGACAACGGCCATGCGCCTATTTTTCGTCAACTTTGGATCCGGTAGCACGAGCATTGCCAAGTTGTCTAAGGGCCACAGCAGCAGCAGCTGTTTATATTCGACAGTCTGCAGGTCTAGTAATGAATAATACACTAATCGTGATGGTTCCGCATGCAGTAGACACATTGTTAAATAGGACTAAGACACAGCACTTAACTAGTGCTCGACTGTCCAGTTATGAATTGACGCTACTAGCAAGCCATGTGCACATCAAAAGATGCAGTACTCTGAACATAGCCACATTGTTACCAATTGCTGAGGAATCGGATGTTTCAGAACAGCACGTTTGTTTCCTCAGAACGGAGGAGGAAACCAAAGGGAGAGTTGATCTATTCGATACTCCTCTCGCTGAATGTGATGGTACATTATGGGTGGATGGGTCATGCTTTAAACTCCCAAATGGTAACGTGACTACAGCATATGCTGTCACAACTCTGCACACAATCGTTGAAACTGCGCGAATACCACATGGTTCGGCTCAAGCCGCCGAACTCGTGGCGTTAACAAGAGCATGTGTGTTATCGAAAGGAATGAAAGTGACTGTCTATACCGACAGTCAGTATGCTTTTGGAGTGGCTCATAGTTTTGGTCGATTATGGAGAGAGCGTGGGTTCCTGACTTCGCATGGAGCTAAAATTCAGCATGGTCAGTTGGTGAATGAGCTTCTTGAATCACTGACGTTGCCCCTGAAAGTAGCAGTTGTAAAATGTAGTGCACACAAGAAAGTGATCGATGATGTTGGTCGTGGAAATGCATTTGCTGATGAAACTGCTAAAGAAACGGCAAAGAATGTGATGAGCCGAATGTATGTTGCGAGCCCAGAAAGATGGACTGGTGATGGTGGAATATGTGAAGACACAATAGAAAGTGTGAAGTCCATCCAAGCTGAGGCCACGGAGAAAGAGTTAAGCATGTGGAAAGAAAGTACAGGGAGAATGGATGCAAATGGTTGTTGGATTGAATCTACAGAGCAACAAAGATGGATGTTACCCGATGCATATGTGTCTGCAGTGGTTACAATGGCTCATGGGATGGCCCATATCAGCGCGAAAGGGATTTGCGAGTTGTTGGCCCCAGTGTGGAAGAATTCAGGGATTCCCAAGTGTGCAGAGAACGTCGTCAAGAATTGCATGGTATGTCTGAAACACAATCCTGGTAGGGGAACCCCAACTCCAGCTGGTCATTTCGCACCTCCTACGTATCCGTTCGAGGTTTTGCAGCTAGATTTCATACACATGGAGAGGTGCAACAACTTAAAATATGTGCTCGTGGTTGTTTGCGCCTTCTCAAGGTGGGTAGAAGCCTATCCCCTAAGGGACAATACTGCCTTGTCCACAGCGAAAGCCCTTGTGAAAGAGTTCTTCCCCAGATTCGGAATGCCTAGAATGGTCTGGTCGGACAACGGAAGTGAATTTGTGGGTTGTGTGATGAAACGAGTGTGTGAAGGGCTAGGCATTAGTCAGAAGTTCCACGCTGCAAATCACCCCCAATCAGCTGGATTAGTGGAATGTTACAATGGCACGCTTAAACTTAAATTGGCCAAAATCCAAGCGAGCACGGGTCTTAAATGGCCCGACGCTCTACCCTTAGCACTCCTATCCACCAGAATGACTGTGCATTCGCGAATGAAACTCAGCCCCTATGAAATAATCTTTGGTCGGCCAGCCAACATATGGGGAGTGCCTAGGCCCACGAAGTTTAGCGAGCTGCAACACCCCATTTTGCTCGACTATCTGTATGAATTGACGGCTAAATTGCGTGTTTTATATCAACAGGTCCACAACACCTTGCCTCCGGTTTCCGAGACACCGGGTCACTCCATTGACCCTGGCTCCTGGGTTCTGGTCAAGAATTTCCAGAGGACAAGAAACGACCAGCCCAGATGGACCGGACCGCACCTCGTCCTCCTGTCTACAAGGTCGACTGTTAAAGTGGAGGGAAAGGCCAATTGGGTCCACGGGATCCACTGTAAGAGAATACCTTTCCCTCTGCCACATGACCAATGGGTCCGGACAGGAGGCACTGACTCAAAGCGTACAACTGATGAACGCGTCAAAGAAGTTAAACGTGATTGTGACAGTAAGGACATTTTTCAAGAAACTACGCCGCCATCAGAACAATTGAACTCTGTGGAACCTGAGCTACTATTTCCGGACCAGACAGCACCTGGAAAAGGACGCTATAATTTCCGACCGAGAAAAACAGACTAAAGTAAAAGTGATTTATTTTTTGATCCGAGAGAAAAACCTGTGGACTAATAAAATAATAAGTGTTTCCTTCCGAAATGCTATTTTGAAAATGCAGATTCTCCCATCTAGGTAAACTTGCTTATTTTTGTTTTTTTCGAACCGCCATCCGGGTTCCGCTGCTAGGGTCGCGGTTGATTAAAGACTTTTGGGTGCAGCTGACAACAATAGGTTGCTGGTTCCAGTTGGTCGAAGGGAGCCACCCTAGACTGACGGAAGCATCCTTTAGCAGAAACAACCTACCGCCGCGGGCAGCACCTTAGAGAGGATGGAGTTTCCTGATGTGGAGAGAGCTGCCAAACAAATGAACTTTAAGCAGAGACTTTTGAAAGCAATGAGAAAGAAATTTTTTATAATAATGTGTATTTTTATGCTATTTAGCGTAATGGTGTTTTTGATAAGCTATGTTTTATTCTCTTCTCATATGACATTCACGCCTACTACATCGCCCATACCTCCCCCTACTGTTTCCTCTCATTCTTTCCACTCTTTGCCTGACCACGAATCAAATAGGAGATTAGAGTTCATTAATAACTCCTTCGTTCAGCTATTACACCAACACCAACTTGTAATGAACACAACCAACTGTTGGGTGTGTGGTCTCATGCCCCACACCACGGACAGAGGTATCCCCTATTTGGTCCTGCCATTTAGTCGCAATGGGTCAGTATGGGCATATAGGACAATGTTCATATATGCACGAGAAATCCAACCCCTACGTTCTGTAAAAGACAACCTCAAGACTAGCGCCCTAGTGAAGGGTATAGTTGACATGATCAAGGAAGTGACTTCTTACGAAGATACCCCAGATGATGAGATACTTGCATATGTAGGTTGGAATGTGACCGGATATGGCGCTACATTGAGTGAGAAACAGCAAGCCAAGAGATCGTCCCCTATCTGGATCGTACCCCATCAAGGTCACCTGTGTCTGCAAGGTATTGGTAGGAATACCAGAGCTCAGCTAGGGAAGAGTGTCTGCACAGAAACGTATGTTTTTGGATCTCAGACTTCCCCTGCCTTCTTAGCCGCAAAGGGTACTTATTTCATCTGCCACGATAGAGCCTATACATGGTTGCCCCCTGACTTCTCGGGCTCATGTTTTGTTTCATTCCTGTTACCCCCCACCTACACAGCAGCGGCGGATTACCATCGGACAAGGGTAGTTCGAGGTGTTTTGAGTAAAGAAGACACTGCGGGTCAAGAATTTGGTGACTTTGCAATGGGTATTCTGCCGTTCTGGGGAGCCATGGTTAACAGCAGAAACATAAGGCAATTGACAAGGGTAGTTGAATCCACCGTGATTGAAACTGCCGGTGCCCTTAGTAACCTGACTGCTGAGCTCCAGTCGGATCGACTGATGACCCTTCAGAACCGAGTCGCTTTGGATGTAATACTTGCGGACCAGGGTGGAGTATGCAAATTGATCCAGTCCAGTTGTTGCATTTTTATTCCAGATAATGCTCCAACAGTGTACAGGGCCATCTCCAAACTACATAAGATTTCCGAATCTATCCATGTGGACAAAGGAGATTGGTCATTAATGGGATGGTTCTGGGGGCTGATATCTGCCTGGGGATGGAAAATTCTGATGGTCATTGGGATGGTCTTAGCCATTCTTTTCCTGTTCTGTCTATGCATACAGTGTGCTCCTGCAATATGTGGCCTCTGTGTTACATCATGTGTAAGGAAGCCTGTGTCAAGACATGAGCTCAGCACTAGAATGATGTTGCAGCAACATCTCAATGACTTTAGGAATATAGATCTGGACTCAGATTGACATGAGGATAGATTAATTGCCTATGTAAGGGCAAAAGGAGGGTCTGTGGTTCTGAAAAAAATCTGGATTCATATTATAGTATTGGACTCGAGAATAAAAACTTCGTCGAAATAGGACGAATTTGGTATCAAAAGACCGAGAATGACGAGTACATCAAGTACATGTATTTTCGGCATATTCGGGTGACGATTTCACCTCGAAATCGTCATTTACCTTCTAAACCCTTAGCTGCATGTTGCCCTCTACATAGGCCTTAATCCAGTCGAATTTGATTCCACAAGGACACATACTCCTTAATCGACTTCTTCCTGACCCCAGTACAAGTTAGAACCATTGCCCCAGGCCGAGCTCGTTAGGTCAGTTCCCTCCCAGTGGCCAAGCAAGATAATATCTAGGCCCAACCGGCCATAAAGCCATTTCAGCACGCACACCTGCCATATCTCGCTCACATCTTTCTTCACTCCTTTTTCTCTCTTATTTTATGGTGGGGAGGTGACCATTTTTATTAGGGGTCCAGCGATATCTGATGAAATGTTGGGCCTTGCCGGATGATTTGTTACGGGCAGCACGACGTGAAATATGCACATGTCATCATGACTCTGCTTTCTTTTTGTAATCAGTAACCATAAATGAAATACCACGCACCCAAGGAATGTTTCGCCAAAGGGTAAATATTGTGTATAAGAAGAGAAGCCTAACTTTGTGAAAGTGTGCAGTCTCCTGAATATACTTGTATCGTACTTCTAGGACCCTGTCACCTTGGTTGCAGCCAATAAACGAATCTTTGACTTCACCTGGAAGACTCTGAAGTTTCTGTGGGTCTGACTCAGGAGAACCCGAGGTCTTTGGTGTGTTGATCCCCTGGCACCGCTGGGTTACCGGTTCGGTACCGGTTCCTAAAAACCCAGTACCTCAGTACGGTGGAGAAAGAAGCCACTAATGAAAAAAGAAAAACATCTAATTCAACATCACTCCCGGGGGGGACAGAGCCAGGCTTGGAAGGAACATCAAGTGCTAGCTTGCCTCCTCCTACAACTGTTCTACAATCTACCCAAATTCAGGCTTTGATAGCCCCCAGTTCAAATGTGTCTCTGTCCTCTCCTCAGACTCTCTCGGGTTCCAATTCGCAGACCCAACTCCACCACAGCCCTACTGTAACTCTAATTGAAAAAACGGCCTGCTCCACAATAAAGGCATTTTCTTTGAATAATGACCTTCTACCATCTCCCTTAGCTCTGGTGGTCCCGGGACAAGATATTTGTTTGTCACATAAGACACAAGAAGACGAATCAACCTTACCTTCTAACATCCCAAAAGAGAACTCTGTTGAGGATATGCTCGCCACCATACTTCGAGAACTCCGAGATTTCAAAACTTCACAAGCTCATGAAATATTACAGTTAAATAACAGGCTTACGAAAATGGAAGAATGTTTTGGAAATCTCCCTATGAGGGTCTCGGAGACTGAATCTCGCATCTCAAAATTAGAAGATACTCTAACATCAACGCAGAAAGATCTTCTTGCATCAAATAAAGAAAAATCCAATTTGCTGGAAAAAATGCAGGATTTGGAAAATTACAATCGGAGGTCCAATTTACGCCTGGTGGGTATCTCTGAGGACCTGGAAGATAAGGACGTAGTAAAATGGTCAGAGTCCCTTTTGAAAAAAGCCATACCTGAGTTACAAGGCGAATTGACGATAACTAGGGCACACAGAGTCCCTGCCTATAAACCCAATAATCAGAAATATCCCTGTACAATACTGTTAAATTTTTCAGATTACAGGGTAAAAGAGAGACTATTGAATACTGCTTTCTCAAAGAAAACATTTAATGCAGATGGTGTGAACTTTCGGATTTTCTCTAACATGTCAGCAGCATGTGCACACAGACGCAGGGACTTTGTAAAGATGATTGATCTTTTTAAGGCCAAAGGGGCTCAAGCCATGATCTTACAACAGTCTAAACTGAAGGTCCTTGTAAAAGGGAGATTTTTTTTCTTTACAGATTTACAAGAAGCCCAGTCATTTCTTGAAGGTCTTGTTCCATAACTTCAATCATACGCCGGTTCTCTAAATAATTTCCGTTTGAGCACGAAAGGGCGGTTTCTGGGATGAGACAGGAAGCACACAAGGATGCAAAAAAATTGCATCCAAACAGAAGAAAAAGCAACAGAGCAACCTGTCACTAAATTGCTGAAACATGTAGACCACATAGAACATACAGACAGCCTATAAATTTGTGACTGTCACTGACTACTTTTTAATACCAGGAGGGTGGGTAACACCAGAATAAAGTTATGAGTAACCCCCCCATCCTATTTTATTATCACGTATTTTTCAAAGTTTTCTACACTTTTTGAGCACTGCAACATCAGTCTACCCGTTTTGATCTAAAATCCTCAGAACTTGAGTAGCAAGACCACAGTTAGACCTTACTGACCGGTGTTGGAGTTCCTTTTCAACATCTGGACCCCCGACCGTGATAGGTGATTGGCTTTCCCAAAGGTGGTCTTGACGGAGTCCCAAATGATGAAGGGCGGTTCCGTGTGGTGACTGATGGGCATCCTTCTCTGACCACTGTGGGGATGACCCTTGTTAGATACATATGGTTAGAGGTTGTCTTAGGGGACCCTTTTTAGGATATATTGTGCGTAAATTTTTGTGTTAGACCCTCCGATATACTAATAGGACATCACATGGGTTTCTCCCTGGAAGGGGCACTTACAGACCCAAGTGGCAGATGGGCACTTGCTCATGGTAAAATAAATCACGTAAACATAATTTTTGCCACAATCTATGCACCAGTTATAGATGATCCTCTCCCAATTCTACAGTTAAAAACAGCTATAACGGGTCTTCCCGGTAAAATAATATGGGGAGGAGATTTTAACTTTTTACAAAATCCCTTTGTCGACTCCTCCAAAAAAGACCGGCGCCAGAATAAACCCTATTGCTATTGCCATACAAAGCTGTAAACAAGATCTCGATGTCATTGATCATTGGCGATTCTGTAATTCTCTCAAGCGCGAATACTCATGTTATTCAGCAAAATATAATTCTACATCTAGATTAGATTTTTTTTTAACATCTTTTGGACTAGAGCCTCATAAATATGTCCATCTACCAAACGCATTTTCAGATCATGCAGCACTTCTCATGGAGGTAAAATTGGGGAGACAAGAATCAGAGTCACCAAGAAAGTGGTATTTTAATAAACTGAACCTCCTGGATTCACAATGGTGTGCAGATATTGAGGAAGAGATTGAACAGTTTTTTGCACAGAATAGAGGCACAGCTCCATTAAATACGATCTGGGACGCATTTAAGGCTACTATGCGGGGGATAATTACGTCTAAAGAAATACCCAAGCAGAAGGAAAGAAGGGAGGAGAAAATTAAATTACAATCAAACCTTACACAGGCAACTGAAGAACACTACAGGGTAAGTTCGGCACTCTCAGGGCAAAGGCTATCTGAAGCAAAGGGTAGGATGAAGGATTTCTACTATGATCTAGGTGACTCCAATAGCAACCTTTATGCCCAAAAGATATACGAGGAGAGTGAATACACAGGGAAACTATTGGCCTGGCAAGCCAAAGAAAAGCAGGCCCGAAATAGAATAGAACAAATAATCGACCCTGTCTCTAAGATTAATGCCAAAACCACTGCCTCCATTGGTAACCTGTTCTTAAAACATTACAACAGAGTTTATCAAGCTACAGAAGGGGCCTCACCGGAAACAATTGGGGAATTTTTAGAGTCACTCTAAATACCGAAATTAGACCATGGGAATGAGGAATCGTTGATCGAGGACTTTACAAAGTCAGAACTAGATGAGGTTATAGCTTCTCTCCCCAATGGCAAAGCCAATGGCGACGATGGTTTTCCGGTCGAATTTTTTAAAAAATTTGAAGGTATTCTTCGTAAAGAACTTTTACTTGTAGTTAATTATTTATTACAAGGAGGACCTCCCCCGGATTCTTTTCATTCAGCAGTGGTGGTTAGCATTTTAAAAAAAGGAAAGGATAAGGAAAATACAAATTCATATAGGCCCATAAGTCTTTTAAATACAGATTATAAAATTTTTACGAAACTTTTAGCGAACCGCTTGAATAAAATAGTAGGGTCCCTTATAGGCCCTGATCAGTGTGGTTTTATAGCAGGCAGACACATCCATACAAATACAACATTTTTATTGGAGGCACTGGATTATTTTAATACGAATACGCTGAAAGCTCAAATCTGGCTTTTAGATGCGGAGAAAGCTTTCGATCTGGTGTCTTGGGACTGTCTTTTTGCTATTTTGCACTGTTTTGATTTTCTGACTGTTTTTATCTCCCTTTTAAAACAACTTTATCTGAACTCTAGTGCACAGATTATCATCAATAATGTCAATATTGGGACATGTCAGGTCAGCAGAGGCACACGCCAAGGATGTCCTCTGTTGCCAATTTTATTTGCATTATTTATCGAACCATTGGCGATCGCAATTAGGAACATAAAGACCAACACAGTTCCGGTAGTTGGAATGACAAACATAAAACTATATGCTGATTATATTGCCCTTTTTTTAGATTAAAAACCTACAAGTCAAATTAAAATTTTAAATATTTTTTCCGACTTTCAAAAGCTAGGGGGATATATGATAAATATTAACAAGACGGAAATAATCTTAGCAAACTGCACTGTAGACACTTTATTGCCGGAATTTAGGCAGATCTATAATACACGCCCACAAATATATCTGGGAATATTTATCTCGGATAAATTGGAAGATCTGTATTCGCTAAATTATATTCCCCTGTTAAAAAAGATTGGGTCCCGGGAGGGGCGTGGCTTGGACGGCGGGGAGAATGGCCGCCTAGTCTGTCTTCGCGCTGCAAGGGACCCAGATTACGGCGAAAATAGTGTGATACACACCCCGAAAACATTCACTGAAGGCGATTCCAGCGACCGCATCTACTGGAGCACAGGATGTTGAGTCTGTATTCACGAACCACCCGGTAATTGTGGTCTGACCTAAAAAACGACTTTGTGCCTGGGTAAATCGCGGCTCGCCCGCCATCTTAGACCCGCGGGATCCATTCCGATGAGAGCAGACATTCCAGCCTGCTACCCTTTCACCGCGTCAGCTACTCATTACAAAGGTGAGCGCGAGCAGCAAAGCAGCATAGCACGGCATCAACGCTTGACTCAGACTCCACGAGGCTGCAAGAATACCTCTGTATACCTCTAAATTCTAAACCTGAACTCTGTTTGCCTGACCTCAAAATGGCGTGGGAACAAATGTGCGAAGACAACGAGTTTCTTCCTGCAACTTAAGTCTGCACACTACAGTGCTGAACAGTGTTTACTTTCAAAGGCGGTGTCCACTTCCACACAGTTATACACACCGAAGTAAAGATTGCATCCCCATGTACACGGTGTGGTCCTACAATCTCTCGCTGTTGCCTGATGCCAAGATGGCGATCTGTATACCGGATTCGATCAGCCTCAGGCGCGAAACTGGCTTGTTTATGCCACAAATACACCATTGAGTCGCCACGATTTTAGAGGCAATAGGGTGCAAAATCAATGGCTGCACAGATTTGAGTGCCCATTCACAGCGCACAAGCAGCTTGCGTCATATACAAATTCCAGCAAGGAATCTCTAGTGAGTAGCCAGATAACCACTCCGAGTGTCCCATAAATCCAGGAGCACGTGCATGTGATCGCTGTTGTCCAGCCTGTACCAGTAACTAACGCTTACCTATCTGAGGACACACTAAGCCACGAGTCATTATTGCCGATGAAGCTAGCGTAAACTGCTTCATTAGGTTCTAATGCAATAGCACATCGCTACCGAAGACCCTTGCTATCGCCTGCAGCCCGGTCTCCTAATACAGCGACTCTGTCTCCTTGTCACTAAGTGTTGGTACTAGTGTTCCACTTCATCCTACTTCCTACCGGGGGGATTCATTAAAATAAAATAGGAATCCACTGATCACTGTGTGCTGTGAAGCGCAAGGCTGCCAGAGGAGGATCTCCAGCCACTGAAACCAGCTCCGATTCAGCAGCCGGCTGCGGCTCGACCAGTACCTTTCTAACTATTGTGCACCACCCAAACACCGATAATGGCGGATAGAGACTCCAAAAACACTAAGAAGGTGCGGCCAGAAACTTCCATCTCAGACTCACCTATTAAGAACAGGGGTGACGTGGCTAGCACTCTAGACATGATTCTGAAGACGTTGGCGGACGTACATGACTTAGCCAAGTCAACAAAAAGTAACACCGACGCGATGCAACTTGAATTAACCGCGATCAGGGCTGACATGAATTCCTTAACTCTCCGCCTCGACGAAGCAGAGCAAAGAATTAGTGACATCGAAGACAGGTCCACAAACAGCGTTAAAGTCACACAGCATCTCCAAACAGCCACCAGCGACCTCAGACGCCAAACCTCAGAATTGGAAGATCGCAACAGGAGGGGTAATGTGCGAATCTTCGGGTTCCCAGAAAATTCAGAAAAAGACGCTGATTCTTGTATATCATTTCTGGAAGCGAGGATTCCATCTGTTATGGGGATACAGTTCCAACATGGGCTTGAGTTGGACAGAGCCCATAGAGTGCCGACCTTCCCACAATGCACGTCGAGAGGCCCTCGACCTCTCATATGCAAACCACTTAGGTTCCAACATGCGGAAGCCACCCTACGGTATGCTAGAAAAAAACACCATATCACCTGGGAAGGTAACCGAATCACATTTACCCAGGATTACTCCAGAGAAACGGTAGGAATACGGAAAGGTTTCCTATCACTTCGAGAGAAACTACGGGCGAAAGATATCCAGTTCTCTTTTGCAGGCCCAGCGAAATTCAAGATCTCAGACCATGGTCGTTCTCATTTCTTCACTAATCCGCATGACTTGTCATGCTACCTGATTGACAAACCACAACAAGAAATGGACACGTCTGGGGGTCAATTTAATAAAAGGAAAACAGACGCTTACGAAAAAGGCAGTTAGGACTATCTCTAGCTTCCGTCATCCACGTCTTTTTGACAGGTATGTCTAAGTGCTGAACTGTAAAATGTGAATACAGTCGGACTGCCATTCCAGTATTATCGTCCTTAAGTCTCTCACTGACTTTCAGAGACTGGATATAGCCTCGGTGATCGAACACTGCAATATGATCTAAGACAATTTTTTCATCTCGCCTGGTCTGTCCCAAGTTATATGTCTATTGTCTCACTCAAAATAGGTGCCAGTCTTGTTGCGGCCATTCTGCCGTATTTAACCTGGACATTTGATGCTGGTCAGCTTTCGATATGTCTTAAAAAAAAGATCTTGCACCGCTTATGGGAGGGATCCAGCATTGCACGGCAATGATTGCAGTGCTCAACTGACTCGTGCTTCTCCCTAGCTATTGGATCTAGAGAGTTCTAGAGAGTACTAGCCGCAACTGTTAGTTTACTTGTCGCGGAGCAAGCCCACAGCAATCTCACGGTCCCTTGCTAAGAGGTTGCTTCACTTATCCCTAGACAAGAAAATTGCGCTATATTGTTTGCATATAGAAGACTCTCCTTCCCACAAAGATGCCTAAATGTTATCTGAGTATTACTAGAATGTTGGCAAAAGTTATACCTGTCGTACGCAAAATATGAGGGGTTCTTTCATTAAGAAGTTACGTCGCCTATCCCTCGGCGAGGTTAATGCACTAAGTTGAATGTATGTAGAAGATGCTTCATCTCTCAATGTTACCCAAATGTTATCAGAATGTTATCACACGATGTTTCAACTACCATTTTATTACATATGTCCCTGTGCGAGCGTCGACAGCACTACCGTCGCAGCTCTTCAGTTCGAGTTTCGGGGAGGGAGGGAGGGAGGGGAGGGGGGAGTACCGAGAGGGGTGGGGGGGCAAGGGGGGCTGAGTAAGTTGGGGGGGTTGGGGGGTTGTGGGGTTGTAAAGACAGATGTTTCAGGATTATCTCTGCTATGTACTACACTTTTCCTATTCTCAATTCTTCTTCCTTCCCTTTCTTTCTCCTCTCACCCTTTCACAGCTACCTTTCAGTTATTAACTACTCTCTGCCACCACGATGTGTGCCACACATACAAGGTTCATCCTCTGCTTGCATCACTATCTATTGGGGTACCTATCAAATACAGCCTGCCTATGAGAGAGGAAGTGTACCTCACAGCTAAGGCCACATTCACCCAAATGTCGAGGCGACCCACCACCACATTGAACCGAACCAATGTCCATGGCTACAGATAAGAATTTAGCAGCCTCTCTGCATATTGTTTCGCTAAACGTTAAGGGGCTTAATCACCCAGTCAAGCGCAAAAATGTTTTGGATTATCTGGCCAAAACTAAAGGGGATATAATTCTCACGCAGGAAACCAAATTATCCCAGATTGATGCTGATAATCTTAAACAACACTGGATCTCACTTAGACTTTGCTCCCCTGCGACTCAAAAGAAAAGAGGGGTGATCACCCTGGTTGCTAAAAAATCAAACTTAGCCCTGATATCTCATTCGGTAGATCCGAGGGTAGACTAAGCATTGCACACCTACAAAGAGATGAAGATCATATCTATGTGGCAAATATTTATAGCCCTAATACAGACCTCCCTGAATTCCGGGAATATGTATCAAAAGAACTTGAAAATGTTCCGCAAGATGAGCTCCTAGTGGTTGCTGGGGATCTTAATCTACCACTAGATCCCTTGCTAGATAGGCAATCCAAGAGTATGTACCACCCACCACGCTCTCATGAGGCACTGAAACTAATGTGTGCTAAATTCCACCTACATGACTCGTGGCGCCTCCAACATCCGGATGGTCATGACTATACTTTCTACTCCCCTCCTCACAATTCCTACTCAAGAATAGATTATTTATTAATATCCGACTCACATACACACCTTATCGACGAAACTGATATAGCCCCCATATTGGTATCGGACCATGCATGTATTCATATGAAACTGGCAGGCTCACATTCACTTATCCCCCCCAGGCGATTGCGCTTCATCGATGAGATATTGTCGGTACCAGAGAACAAGAAATTTATAGAACAGTGCATACAAGGATATTTTCAGATAAACTCGCAGCCAGAAACAGATCCCGCCTTAGTATGGGACGCGTTTAAGGCCACATTAAGGGGTACACTGATAGGTATCATGGCTCGTATGAACAAAGAATTGAACTCCGAACTGGACTCTTTAGAAAAAAACAATCAAGCAGCTAGAGATACAACACTCCCTCGACTTGAACAATAAAGCGACCATCGACCGCTTGACTAACTTGAAATATAAATACAACGCCGTTCTTAGTAAACGGGCAGGAGTATGGATTAATAAATTCAAGGCCTTAAGGCTTTGTGAGGGTAACAAAGCAGGGAAGCTCATTGCTTCCTATCTTAAACACAAAAGGAAGCAATTCCATATAACATCTATTAGGGACCAGTCCAATACCACCCAAACCAAACAGAAAGACATTCTCCGCACATTCCAATCCTTCTATGAGGACCTTTATAAGAACAATAACCGATTCAACATAGAAGAGTGCAATAACTATCTAAACTCAATTCAACTCCCACGTTTATCCGAGCCTGACAAAGCCAAATTAGGGGCCCCATTGACAATGGAAGAAATTTCTTCCGCCATTAAAACACTGAAGAATAATAAAGCTCCGGGGCCAGACGGCTTCACAGCCAATTTCTATAAGACCTTTGAGGAACAACTGAACCCACGACTCCTCATCTGTTCCAATCCTTTTCACTATCAAACAGAATCACCCCCACGATGAGTGAGGCAACAATAATAGTGATACCCAAAGATGGGAAGGACCCATTACTTCCTAACAATTATAGACCGATATCCCTCATAAATTTGGACTGCAAGATTTACGCGAAGGCCCTAGCGTGCAGACTAAACGCCGTTTTACCGTCCTTAATCAATAACTCACAGGTGGGGTTCCTGAAACATCGCCTATCTAACGACAACACGAGACTCCTATGTCATGTGCTGGAGAAGTCGAAAATCTCAAATGCCCCCGCAGTAGCAATCACCCTGGACGCGGAGAAAGCGTTTGATAGGGTGTCGTGGCCCTTTCTCTGCCAATGCATGCACATGTTTAACATGGGTGATGCTTTTATAGATATGGTCGTGACATTATACGCCTCCCCTTCGGCCAGGATTGCCATTAACAGTTTGCTATCAGAACCATTCGTTCTTGAACAAGGAACTAGACAGGGTTGCCCCTTATCTCCCGCTCTATTCCTTCTGGCGTTGGAACCTCTCCCCCGCGACATACAACAAAACATCGATATTAGCGGCATCGCCTTTGGCGATAAGAATGTAAAAATCGCTGCTTACGCAGACGATATACTGATAGTCACTGAGAAACCTGATACCTCTATAGCCGCACTGATGGACTCTATAGAATCCTACTCTAAACATTCAGGCTACAAACTGAACCGTGATAAATCTGAAGTAAAACCCCTCAACATATTCACTAATAAGGAATCTTTAGGCACATCAGGTTTAGTCTGGCAAAACAACTACATCAAATACTTAGGAATAGAATTTGGCAGCTCCATTATCGAGACCCTACAGCATAATGAAAAACTCACTCTCGAAAAAATAAAAACTCACCTAGACGGCTGGTCACCCCGCTTCATCACTTGGTGGGGCAGACTAGAGACGATCAGGATGATGATTACACCGCTAGTAAATTACCTAATCACCATGCTCCCCTTGATGTTGTCCCAAGAGTTTCATAATAAATTAGATAAAACTATTAATAATTTCATCTGGAAAGGAAAAAAAGCACGTATCAGTCTGCAGAAACTGAGATTAGATAAATCAATTGGCGGAGTCAATCTTCCAGACTTTAAGAGATATCAAATAGCCTTCTTAGCGAAACAAGGATCCTATTGGCTGTCTCCCCAGTGGACTACTCGGCGGTGTGGCTAGACATTGAAAAAGCTCTTCTTGAAGGCATCCCCCCATCTCGATCCTATCAATGAAGGCGAATCAGCTCCCCTGTTCGAAACCCATATTTATCAACACCAAAATAGCTTTACTCAAAGTAGATAAACTGCTGGACACGTCGATAAGAATATCTAGATGGGAAGCGATCTGGAGAAACCCCACAATCACATACAAAGGTAAACCACTATTCAATCCAGCCTGGATTAACAAGGGAATTATTTTCCCCCACCAACTTTTCGATAACGGCTACCCTTTACCCTTTACAGCAATCCAATCGAACTTTGGGATCGATAATTCCGACTTTTACATATTCCTTAACATTAAAGCAGCCATTAGAAAAGCGGGATTAGCATCCAAACAACCGGCTCTTCCATCATTCCTCTCCTCCTTAAATAAAATATGTCACCAGGTTTCTAGGTTATACAAATTACTGAGCCCACAGTCGTCCAAATTGAATACCAAAACAACGCAATTCTGGACGTCAATCGCCTCCTTCTCCATCTCTGAGCTGGAGTGGTCCATGGCGTGGAGATCTTGCATGAGCCATAAAATAAGCCCTACATTATCACAAGCCAAGTTCTGGCTCATGCATAGAGTCTTATGGAAGGCGGCTCGCCTATACGCACATAAACTCTGCCCTGACGCATTCTGTTGGAACTGCAAGCGTGCGGAAGGAGATCTAGACCATCTCATCCTCCATTGCGACTGCATCTCAGCCTTTTGGGATAGGGTATTTGACTTCATCCACAAATTATTTAATATCACACCCACCAAAGAACTTCCCTATCTTGTTTTCGGCTTTGCGAAGGAAACCCAAATCCCTGAAGTAGACAGGGCCCTCCTAGACCTCCTCCTCACGGCAGCTGTGAAAGTCGTCCTAAACAATTGGAAAGATACCAAAAAGGCAAGTTATGCCTGCTGGTTAATCTGGGTGATTAACCTCCGAGGAGCAGATAATATCACTCTACAAAACAACCCAGGGCGACCCTCACAAAGGAAACTTTGGAACTCACTGGATATCTACTTTAAAACCCATAAACCTCCGTGAGTCATCCTGCTCCTCACACTTTACCGTAGCTCCTGGGTGCCCGATCATTCTTTACCATAGCTTCCGGGTGCCCGATAAATCTTGAATAGCACGTTACCCCTGACCTGAACTGCTATGCCGCATAGTGGTGTCCCATCTGACATCTTACCTCTTACCTCCTCCTCATCTTCCCATCTTCTCGAGTATATCCTTTGCTTTCTCTTTTCTGTTCTCTTCTTCTTCCCCCTATCTGGTTCTATCCTCTTTTCCCCTTCCTATCGATCTCTATCCTCTTAGGAGCCCATCTCAGAAAGGCTTCATGGTTGAATGTAATATTATTCTCGAGAATGTCCCAAACGACATGAACACCATTGTGGGACCTAATGCCTTCCTCTGCCAATTCACGTCATATGCTTTTTTGTTTGAATAATGTATGGTTACATGCACTGGTTATTTGTACATAGCAACTTCTAATGTGTATGTTATACAACCCTGAAATTTCCAATAAAAACTTTTGAAATAAAAAAAATAAAAAAAGATTGGGTCCCATTTGGATCATTGGAATCTACTACCATTGTCCATAATGGGCCGGGCAGCTTTAATACATATGTCTATTTTACCTCTTTTTAATTTCCTTTTTAGTGCGGCCCCCTACGCAATTCAGGTTTCATTTTTTAAAAAGGTAGATGCTTTAATCTCCTCTTTTCTCTGGGCAAAAAAAATTTCTAGGCTTGCACTTAGCACTTTATATCTTCCAATTGCACAAGGAGGGCTGTCCCTCCCAAACGCTAGAGAATATTACTTTGCTTCTTTTGCACACCATAGCTTCAGGTTTTTCTTTTTAGACGATCATGAGGCAGACAATTTTTTTATGAAGAAGATGTTGTTGGAATCTAAAATCACTGATCCGGTTAGAATTACTAAGGATCCAAAAAAGGTTCGTTATAAGTCCCTTCAGTGGGTCTTTAAACAGAAACACAGCTCCTGATATTTTATGGGATGTCTAAAATAAGTAGTACAACGGATTAGTTAATTTAAGCTTTGGAGAGGGGCGTCGATTGGATAATAATATAACGAGAATGTGGAAGGAGAATGGCTTTGAAAAAATTGAGGACTTCATCACTGAGAATAGATGGAAATCTTGGGAGGAAATCTCTAAACAGACCCATCATGCTTTTACAATACTGAAATGGTCTTTTTTCTTGCTTCATGTGGATCTCAGAGAGTTAGATATAGGTAACTTATTTAAAAAAAAAAAGAGCTGTCTACAGCATTAAATAATCCAACACAAAAGAAGATTAGCATGTGGATTAAATTATTGAAAGATGACATTGGAATCGATTCTTCTGATAAGATTATAAAAAGGTGGAAAAAGAGGGAAGACATTGTAATTAGCAAGCTGACATGGGATAAGAATAACAAATTTAATAAAACCATATTTCGAGGTGCTAATTTCAAACGCATGCAATTTTATAATAAATGGTTAATCTATAGAACTCCCTCATTCCTCCACAGTATGTATCCCCAAGTTGCTGATAAATGCTTCCGTTGTGAAGAAAAGAGTACTTGGAAGCATATTGTCTGGGAGTGCCCTAAAATACAACCACTGTGGAGAGAAATAGAAAAATATCTTTTAACCATGATTAAATCCACTATTGCTTTTGATGAGTTAACTGCAGTCCTGGGCTGCTCCCCGATCCCCACTCCCCACGATGGAACCTTATTTATAGCCTCCCTCATAGCTAAATCTCTTATTTTGCAGTCCTGGAAATTAGAGCTAGCACCAACCCTACAGACATGGAAGACAAAATTAGTACGAATTCTGGGTAGGGAAAGAAAATTTGCATTGCGATCAGGGACACTCAAGAAATACGACAAATACTGGAGCGTGTTTGAATACTAGTTTGAATCCTAGTTCAATCCCCTTTTTATATCCATTCCTAACAACTCCCTTTAACGTTAGCCTTCTAGATCATTAGAATGATAGCACTGTGCATATTACACTTTATGACTAAGATCCAAATTGTTGAAATTTGAACATGTTTGGGTATAAAAAATGAAGCTAGTTGCAGCAGGGCCTAGATTTTGATTCTCATCTTTTGTATTGCATTAATTTTATTATCATTTTGCAACCCACATTTGTATGCACTTGCACTTTAACTCGTACTGTATCATCTCTGCTGCTACTGTCATGTAATGTTTATTTCTTGATTATGAACTCTCAATAAAAACATTTTTTTTTTTTAAAAAGCATCTACTGTGACCAAGATCTTCACCATCATCACATCGCTTGCACTGTGGGCCTGCATCTTTGGTGAGCTGCTCGTGGTCCTCTTGCAACTCCAGTGCCTCCGGCCTGTGGGTCCTTTTGAGGGTCTTCTTTGATTCCAATGGGCTCCCCTGATTGCTCTGGGCCTACTCTGACTCCCCTGTTTGTGGTAAGTCACTTGGATCCTGCTGGTCCCGACACTGCACCTTCTTCACCGTCCACATTGTTTGCAGTTGCCAAGGCTTGTTGGTGCTCCGGACGGACACCGACCCCACAACTCACGACATCTGATGTGGGACAGCTTGTGAACGGCATCTGGTCTTTCACAGCATTGCTGGGTCCACACAGGTGCAGCTCCAAGGACACTGTAAACTCTCCTGCTACACCCGACATCGGTGGCCATTCGTCTTCCGTGCCTCCTGGTCACTCCTGAGTGGCATAGACTCTGTCCTGTCCGCTTGCAGGTACTTCTCATCTTGAATCCACCTTTGGGTTCCACGAGACACTTGCACCTTCTTCGCCAGCAGCATCTTCCTAAAGTCCTCCATTGAGTTTGACTGCGGGGACGTGCACTCGGCTTCCCTAATATAGGTATCCTGGTTCCTAGGGTATCCACAGATGGGGTGACTATCCAACCTTCTGTCTTCCAAGGGGTTTCTTCAGGTTCTACTGGGAAGGGTCCTTCTTCTTTAAAATTGCAACCTCAACATACCCGTTGACTTGAATTGAACACGCGGTCGTTTTCCCACACTGCAAACGGCATCCGAGGATTCCTTGTTCCTAGTATTGTGTTTACTGGGCATATCTCTGGGTAGGAGATATGTGTATGTGTTAGTGAGTGTCCTATAATAAATACATATTTGTATAAATACACTGTGTGGTTCTTTTTCACTTAATTCATACCAATAAGATTACGTTCTAGTAAAACAAGCTGCTTTACACTCCTTCTGGAGTAAGCCTGTAGGCTGCTTTCAACGGCTACCACTTAGATAGCTTTCTAAGGTTGTCTAAGATCACTAAATTCACCATAAGAGTTATCTGGATTAGTACAGGGTGTGCATAAGTGTGCACCCTATACTAAGCCAACCTTCCTACACACATAAAATACAGGTTAAAGAAAGAACTTTCCTCACCCGTGAAAATTTCGGGCAATGCCTTATGTATTGTAAAGTATATAGCAATCGCAGTAACACACAATCAATAAAATGCCATTCATTTGTGCAGTTTATCTTATTGGCCCAACCACAGAAATCACTCTTGCATTCTGAGTGCCCATAAAGTTAAACATGTTGAAAGAGGGCATTTGGCAATGGGGAGTCTAGCTGTGCAGCCAAGCCCAACCTATCTGACCTGAATCATGCTTAACTATCTTTGTGCTTCCCGCTGGCTGCTGGAAAGATCCACAAGTTGTGGATCTTTCCAGCAGCCAGCGGGAAGCACAAAGATAGTTTGGAGCTGATGATGGTAAAGCAGCTGCTATGCTTGTGGGTTAGCAGGCCGAAGACAAAGTGAACAGGGATTCTAAAGTTAGAAAGTGTTGGGAGTGCCATAGAAGATCGGGAGTATCCAACAGGGCCTAACATCCAGGTCCTGTGTTTGTGACGCTATTGTGCAGCCAGCAGGGAGCACAGAGTCACAAGGTGCGTGGGCTGTGCCTTTGCAGGCTGTCAGCAGGAGGCATAGCGCCACTATTACTTATAAAAACACTAACACTACTTTACGTCTGGTTGCATGAACAAAGTCCGGAGTTCAATTATGCTATTGCTGAGTCACACTGAGGGAGTGTGGACGCCATTGTTGGGAGCCTTGAAGTGCCATCCTTACCTGCTCTACCACCAACAGGTTGAAGGCGGGACTGCGAGGACCAGCGTGCTGTGCGGCGTTGATTGGCCGTAGCTGGTCCTCTTCCCGCCCCCTCTTTCTTCTACATCTATTTAGCTGGTAGGCTTCACACGCACGCGGGACGCGCGTGGGACGAAGCCCGGACAAAGGGCGGGCCGTCTGAGGCCGTCCAAGGTCGAGAGAGGTCGGGTTGGGTCCCCCCCCCCTTTCATGTGAGCGGCAGATTATATTGTATTTATTTTGACTCTACTGTTGTGGGGATCGTTGTGATTCTTCCTCTTAATTGTTACATTTGGGTTTGGTGCAATCCCTCGTTCTATTGGTCGCATTATTGCTGGTGGCTCATTTTTGAGTTCTCTTGAAATTATGCCTTTGCGATCTGGGAAAGAAAGACACGTACAAGTTACCACATCGAATGGGGTGTTTACAGGCACTATTGACCATTTCTTTAAACGAACAACATGTATTTTAGAAAAGGAAATTGCTCTTGCCGAAAAACGTTTATCTATTGATCTTGTAACAGGGAAGCGGTCATTGTTGGGGAAAATTGGGCAGGTAGCATCTCCCCTTCAACTATGTCAACTTGATCCTAGTGTCAACCTATGCCCAAGCCCCGAAATGGTGTCAGTGGACCCGGAGTCCGATGTTGTTAGCCATGCTCTAGATATATCAACGAATAGCTCTCTGACTAACAGCTTATTGAATATTGTTGCTGATTGCTCTATATCATCTAGTTCATCATCTAGTCTTGAGCATAAAATCCCAACCACGGTAGATCCTCTTAAACTTAAATCTAGTAAGAGGAAAAGAGCAGAGAAATTTCAGAAGGGTGGAACTGCGAAGATATCTAAAAATAAGTGTACTACACAATCTAAACAAGTCCCAACCACACCCCCTATCAATACTCCTGCCCCTACAAATCCTACCGAACATTTTCCAACTAATAGAACTGACGATGTCCTCTTGGGTAAGATAGAATTCTTGGTAAAATCTTTAATGTTGCCGTTATTAGAACGGACGAGGATGTTAAATGCTAAAATGGACCAGATGGATGTTCTAGTAAGAGAAAACACGGTCATGCTAAAAAACCTAGCAAAAGGTCCTGTAAATATAGTAGATGTCCAATCTGGAACTCAGAGACCATCAAAGAATGACATCTTAGGGTTGGTGTCAACAGCTAAACCTGCTCCCTTGCTTCCTCAGCAAGAACAGCAAAGGCTGGGTAAAAGCAGGAACGATAATAAACTGGTCAGGGGTAAACCTCTACAGGAAGGTGTGGCAGCTAAACCTCAGCCTGCCCCCAGCATGTTAGCTAAAGCCATCCGGCCATCGGGACAAGGCAATCCGGCCACTAAGTCTGCTCATCCAAAGCCGTCAAGTGTTAACTTACCTCCTGAATCAGCCCCTTACACTATTATTTTGACGGGAGTTGTACCATTGGAGGGGGGGAAACCGGAATCATATAGGGAATAAAACAATAAAGTTACTTTCTGGCTAAATAGAACTCTTCCACCTATGTCTACAACGGAGATCCTAAATGTCAGAAGAGTGAACTGGGTAGGCCAATGCCCAAAAGATCTGGAGGGGGACTGTATTATAGTCAGCTTCAGGGAGCCTTGGGTGGTGGACTTTATTTGTAGCAAACCAAGATTTGATAAAGTGGGTGAAGTCCAATCGCTAACCCTGCATTATTTCTATCCTCAAAGAGTCAGATTATGTGGGCCATCCTACCAAGTACCTTCGTATCAAAATAGCAGACCTAGAGGAAGACACCCTTTTGAATTGGCAACATATTCCCCGTTTTTTCCTCAACTCACAAACCGGTTTGAACCGCTCAGTGTCTTGGAGGGGGTTGATTGACTTCAGCGCACGTCAGTTGGTAACAGCCCAGCGAACATAGTTAGCTCTACAGAGGGTTTTGATTTATCACAAGTCGGGTGGAGGAAAGTAGTTCCCCAGGACAGTGTAGTCAAAGTGAGGTGGTAGTGAAGTCCCCGGGGGGGAGGGGGTCATAGTGGGGGTGACCTCAATGGAAGTACTGCAGAAGCTTGTTCTGCTGCCGGAAAGCTGTTGGGTGGGGGTGGGAGGCCAGGAGGAATCCCATTGTGGGCCACGGACCCAAGTCAACTAAGTGTACCGACAAATCAGGACCCAATGATTAAAATAGTTTCATGGAATATTGCAGGGTTGAAGGGGTAACTAGATGGGGTAGAATGGGGTGAGTTTATTGACCTGCATGATATTTTAATCTTCCAAGAAAGTTGGGCACTTGACCCAATCTTTCGTGCGGGCTATATTAACTTTTATAAACCAGCTATCAGGGGGAAAAAGGGCAGACCATCCGGTGGCTTGACAATATGGATTAGACAATCCCTTGGTTATAGGCCACAGGAATTGATAGTCCAAAATATGGATATCCTGGGATTAAAACTTAGTAGGGAAAACCAACAGGATATATTTATAATTAATATTTATGCACAGGGCCTACCAGGAGGGCGGAGTCCAGCAATTATTGATGATCTCGAACTTTTGATGGATTCAATTGGGAGGGATACGTTTATAGTAGTGGCCGGGGATCTAAACTGTACCTTTGAACCCCTTCCGAGTGAGGGAGAGGACAGTTATGGAGAGGTTGACCAGATATGGAATGTTCCACACCTTGCCCTAAACCCTATTAAAAAGGTTACCGAGGCAGCTCTGCACTGGCTGGGCTTATGCCTGGAGTGGGGCTTGAGAGCAGCCAATGGACAAGCAAACTCGGACAAAACTGGGCAGGTAACCTTTGATAATGGAGCTAGCACAAGTAGAATTGATTACTTTTTAATCAAATTAGAGTTTTGGTCATTATTAGATGACATGGTAATTTCTGCGCGTCCAGAGAGTGACCATAACCCCTTGATATTAAGTCTGAAAATTGATGGCGGGCTTGGTAGAACTAACGCCACAAATTGTATTACAGCCGAGGCCATCCTAACCAACGATAGACGCAGGGTTCGTTGGTGTAGGGTATTGGATGACCCAGTCATTCTCGACAAAATATCCCACGAAGTTTCATCTTCTGTGATTGCAGTTAAGACAGTGATTGCAAATTCAGGCCCACTTGAGCAGATATGTATTCAACATAAGCAACTGTTTGATAAGTTGAAAGCTCTTTTTACTAAGCCAGGATCATCTGGGAAAGTTGTGGGACGCTCTCCTAGTACTAAATGGTACAACAAAACTTGTCGTCAGGCCCATAGCTCCTTGATCAACGCTATTAAATCCAGAGTTACATTAGATATTAAGATGGCACGGTTGAATTATAAGAAGGTCCAAAGGGAGGCAAAGAAAACTTGGGACGATCGCCGTTGGCAGGATCTGTATGAAGCCTGCTTGTCCTCAAACCAGATCAAATTCTGGCAGGTTGTGAAATGGGGAGGGACTCAGGATTCGCAAACCCCAGTTAATTATGTTCCTGCCGAGGATTGGGTGGTACATTATTCAACCCAGTTCAGTGGTTTGGAGGTGGTTCCACCGAAAGCTCCGGTATACCCGATAGTCTGGCCTTTATTACCTCGCTCACCCCTAGTGTTTGAAAATAAAGAGGCAGAGAAGGCGTTAGGATCGGTCCAAGCGGGCAAAGCTCCCGGTATGGACTGCATCCCGGCAGACCTCTTTAAGTATGATCAGCATAATTGGGTGCCATATATTACGATATTAGCTAATGCCATTGCTAACGGGGCTAGGATTCCAGATTCTTGGAGAGGGGCGGAAATTCTACCTATTTACAAAAAAGGAGACCGATCATCTCCAGGGAATTACCGCCCAATAAGTCTTATAGATGCCCTGCAGAAAGTTATAGCAAGAATGGTCTTGGCTAAAATTCAGGCATGGATGAGTAAGGAAAACATTCTATCCTTGATGCAAGCAGGATTCAGGTCATGCACTAGCACAATCGATCAAGTATTCAGATTTATTCTGATATACTGGAAGGTTGTGTTTTTAGGTGGAGGTTCGGTATACGCAGCGTTTGTGGACCTTAAATCTGCATTTGATCTCGTCCCGCGGGACAAGTTGTGGGTAGCCCTGGGTAAAATGGGAATGCCACCAGAACTCCTGGAGCTAACTGCAAGATTGCATGAGGATAATTTTGCTAGAGTTAGATGGGGTAGGCAGGGGCAGGTGACTGAGCCCTTTCCTGTTACTCGAGGCGTAAGACAGGGGTGCGTTCTCTCACCAACCCTGTTTTTATTATTCATTAATCAAGTAGTGCAGTTCCTAGCAGATACGCCTACTGATGGGACTGTTTTGGGCGGCACCAAGTTTCCTCTCCTCATCTTTGCAGATGACACGTTAATTCTGGCAAAAACCCAAAAGGGTCTACAGACCGCGATAAATACGTTTGTGGACTTTTGTAAAATTAATGATCTAGAGATCAATGTGTCCAAAACTAAATTCATGGTCTTAACCAAAAACAGACCACAACGGAGCCATGTTAGTATGAACGGTATCGACTTAGAACAGGTGGATGTTATGACCTATCTGGGGGTGGTTTTAGATAACAGGCTGCGATGGAAACCACAGATCGATGCCCTCTGTTTAAAATTTGCTTGTTTAACGGGGTGTCTACTAAAGGAACAACGATGTTCACAAACTAAAAGGATATTGCCAGCATTAAAAATCTATAATGCAAAAATAAGTTCTGCAATCCTATATGGTGCGGACCTATGGGGCTTTGTGGATCTTGCTCCTTTATCCAAAATTCAAAATAAGTTTCTGTGTAGCCTGGTTAGTCTCCCACAATCAACCCCGATCCAACCTTTATTATTAGACATGGGCTGTTATTCTATTAAAGACTTAGCACGGTACAGGATGGTAGCTCTGTGGGGACGTATATGGTCTACACCGGAACTGGCTTTATTTGCTAAAGAAATTTTAGATTTAAGATCAATCATAGGGTCAGGAAATCTCCCGTGGTTTCGCGAAGTGAAGTCCATATTGCAAAACATGGGCTTAAGTCTACAGTGGTCAGATCCGGGAAACTGTGCTTTTCCGTCCAAAAAAGAATTCAAATTATTATACTGGGCGACTGTAAAAGAAGAATCTGTCACGTTATCACAGTCTGCAAATTTGACAGGATTGTTCTTGAGTCATAAGGTAGACACTCGATTAGAGTCTTACTGGGACATCATCACCAGAAGTTTGGACAGAAAACTCTACCACCAGTTTAGAGTTGGCTGTTTACACACAAATGGCATGGCCAGCAAACAGAGTTCTGTCCTTGATGTAGTGGCTATAGGGAGTCTATCGGTCACATCTTCTTTGCCTGCCCTGCATATTCCGCCCCCGGTGCAAATGGCTAAAACCCATTTGTAGGAGGATTAAGACACGGGTGTGTACGGAAGCTCTCTGGGTTCTAAGAACAAACACCTCAGAGTGTGTGACTATAGGTGTGGCAAAATCTTTAGGGTGGGCATGGATTATTAGAGCTAGGTTCCCGTCTGTTATTTGATCATCTGATTATGTGATACATTTTTATTATGAACGAATTTCTGTACGTCTTTTGAGTCAATTTAATTAAGTTTTAACGGTTTAATGATGTATAGAGGATATTGTGAATATTTATAATTGATAAATTGATTATGTACTGAGTTTTATGAATTATGTATGTGTTTTTATATGATGTCTTTTATGGTGTAAAAATCGAAATAAAGACATATGAAACTGAAACTGAGCTATTGCTGAGTAGTAATCCCTTGCGGTTTGCGTTTGGGCTAAAGTACAGGGTGCTGATTGTGTTTTAGAATTACGGATTGCTGAGATCAACTGATCACTGGGCATCACAAAGGTGCCAATTCTAAAAGCGTACACTTTGCTCTTGGGTCTTACTGTTAGACAGCAGGGGACACTAAAGTACTTGTAAAATGATGGTCACGACTTTACGTTAAGTTATAGACCGAGACCTGGGTTCAATTACAATAATGCTGCTTAGTAAGCCATAGGGCTTGCACCATATGCTTAAGTGCAAAGTGCTAATTGTGCTTAGAATGCCAGTTTGCTGGGACAGCCTGTTTTCAGATTTGCATTAGCTGGGCAGTTGAAGTTTATCAGTTTCAAAGCAATCCAGCAACTTTTTTTTTTTTTTTGATCAAATATATTTTTATTGAGTTCCACAAAGCAATGTTATACATACAGTATATGAAGAAACAAAAAGCTATGTCTAGGCGCCCGTCCCGACCCAGCAGCGCACCCCTCTGAGTGTCCATAAAGTGAGGCAAGTCCGGGCGCCCTAGTATGCTTGCTTGGCGGAGGGACATGCCCCCCTGCGGCCATCCGAACTCTTTTCCACCAACTCCCCAACAGGCCCCCCCTCCCGCCCAACCCCAACGGTATCCCACCCCCTCACCAACCCCCCCAACCTCCCTCCTCCCGCCCGGTGTGTTCCCTGTAGCGCCTAAGGTCGGTTGTACTGTGTAGAGGCTAGACTTTATGTTCCGCTCTGGTCTTTTCATCTCTAAACCCCTCCGCCAATTTCAGGACCCGGAGATACCTCGGGCAGGTGAGCTCCGTGAATTCTTGGGAGAGTAGAGAGATAAGTGGTTGCCATGTTGCCCTGAAGGTGTCGGAGGACTGAGTAAGCGAGGCCTGTATCCTCTCCATCCCCATGATGTACCATAACCGATGTAACCACCCCGTGTGTGTGGGCTGCCTGGTGGACCCCCAGAGTGATAAGATGTGCTGCGTCGCTGCCCCCATTGCCAGTCCCATCTGTTTTCCCCTCATGGACTTGAGGGGGAACGTCAGGTCGTTCGGCAGTCCGAGAACAGCATAAGCTGGGAATCGTGGAATGTCGGTGTCAAAGTGAGTGTCTATGTCCTTAAGTACCGCTGTCCAATATTCCTGTACCTCGGTACAGTCCCACAAGATGTGTAGCATGGTCCCCGTGTGCCCGCACCCTCTCCAACATTTAGGGTCTTTGCTCGGATTCCCCTGATGCAGACGCTCAGGGGTCAAGTGCCAGTAGTAGGCGATCTTGACCGCCGCCTCCCTGCTAGCGGTATTCCTGGCCGTGTGATGAGCACGGTGGTATACGGCTCGCCATTCTTTAGCTGAAAGAGCGCGTCCCAGTTCCCTCTCCCAGCGCCTCTGCCCAGCAGATTTCTCCGAAGGGGGGGGCGGGGACAGCATCTGATACAGCTCTGTGATAGACCTTGTGTCCGATGTCTTGGTCACAATCCAACGCTCATAGGGGGTGAGGGGGCGTCCAACCAAAGGCGCCACGTCAGCGTGCGTTAGCCAGTGCCTAAGCTGGAAGTACTGGTAGCGGAGTGGCTTATCCAATGAGTAGTGTGCTGTCACGGCGTCCCATGTCATGAAGCCCTCCGTGTCGAAGAGGTGGCCCGCGGAGCGACATTCGGATTGTCGCCATTGTGGGAATGAGCTCGGGGAGCTGCCAGGGGGGAACGCCGGATTGTCCAGCAGAGGCGTCATGGGGGAGGGAAAGGTCGTCAGGCCCCTAGGGACCGCGGTAGCATCCCACACTTGCAAAAGGGTCCTGGTGATAGGGGATCTTTTGAGGTACTGTGGTCTGTCTGGGCGCGCCAATAGGGAACCTTCCAGAGGGGCAGGCCTGCCATGGCTCTGTCCTGGAACAACCAGTGTTTCTCCGAAGTCGGTCGGGACCACTCCAGTAGGAATCTAAGCTGAGCCGCGTGGAAGTAGCGCTTGAGGTCCGGAACCCCCAGACCCCCCTCCGCTGTCGTCCTCGTGGCCAGGTCGCGCCGCAGTCTGGACCTTTTATTCGCCCATATATAGTGATGCAGGGCATCCTGTAGTTTCTTCAGCATCCCCAGTGGGGGAGTGACCGGGATGGTCTGGAATACATAAAGGATCTTAGGCAACAGGGACATTTTTATGGCCGCCACCCGGCCCAGCCACGAAAGCGGCTGTTGCTTCCACCTCGCAATGTCCCCCTGAACTCGCGACAGCAGCCTGGTGTAGTTAAGGTCGACCGTTTGAACGGTTGACGGCGTCAGGTCTATCCCCAGGTACTGCACGGTGGTGCTGACCTCCAGCCCTCCTATGTGCAACGAAGCCCTGTTAGCCGGTCGGGTGTTGCTACCGAGCGGCAGGACGACGGACTTCTGGATATTCATTTTGAAGCCCGACACTGCCCCGAACGCGGTCATTTCCGAGAGGAAGGCCGGCAGAGAGACCCGAGGGTTATCCACCGCCACCAGAATGTCGTCCGCGTAGAGGCTGATGGTTTGCTCCACTCCTCCAAACCTGATCCCGGTTATGGCACGGTTGTCCCGAACCCGCTGGGCAAATGGCTCGATATAAAGGGCGAACAGGAGCGGCGAGAGTGGGCAGCCCTGCCGCGTGCCTCTCTGGATGTCGAATGGCTTAGAGCTGACCCCGTTGACTTTGATGGTCGCCTTCGGGGACGTGTAGCATCCCGCCACCCAGGAGCGGAATCGCGGACCCACTCCGAATTTGGCCAGCGTCTGTTCCAGGAACCCCCAATCCACCCTGTCGAACGCCTTCTCGGCGTCCACCGAGAGCAGTGCTGCGTCCGAGGCGTTGGCGTACGCTTTGTCTATGACATGCATGATGCGCTTTGTGTTATCCGCGCATTGCCTGGAGGGGACGAAGCCCGCTTGGTCAGGGTCGATAACGCCTGGCAGGCACGGGCCCAGCCGGGAGGCCAGGATGCCCGTGAAGAGCTTAAGGTCCACGTTGAGGAGCGAAATCGGCCTATACGCAGCACAGCGTGAGGGGTCTTTGCCCGGTTTCGGAAGGACCACGACCTCAGCCTCCAACATCCCCCTCGGGATTGAGCCCTGGCCCTCGAAGGAGTTGAATAGCTTTGTAAGGACTGGCGCCAGGAGGGGGCAGAAGGTTTTATAAAAGCCCGAGGAGAAGGCGTCCGGGCCCGGAGCCTTCAGGGGTTTAAGACGGGCAATGGCCGCTATGACCTCTTCCAGGCGGAAGGGAGCATCTAGCGCGGCGGAGTTCACGTCATTAAGGGCGGTGACCTCCATGGACTCCAGGTAGGTCTTCCCCGCCTCCTCCCCCACGGTCCGATCGGCGGCATATAGCTGCTCATAGAAAGTCCGGAATGCCTCCGCTATGCCGTCATCCTCTCGGACCTCGCCGCCATCGTCTCCGCGTATCACAGGGATCTGGGAGCGGACGGTTTTGGCCTTGAGTTTGCTAGCCAGCAGGCGGCCCGTCTTGTCTCCCCCCACGTAGTACGTGTGGCGGAGGCGGAGCGCCGCGTATTCCGCCCTATCTAGGTCTAGACTCGCCAGTTGCGCCCTGACCGCTTTCAGCTTGCGCCAAATCCGGGGGGCTCCCGTCCGGCTGTGAACCCGCTCCAGTTCTAACACCTGCGTCTCCAGGTCCCGTCTCCGATCTTTTCGCTCCTTATTTTCTGCCGCGGCGATCGCTATGATTTCGCCCCTAATGACCGCCTTGAGTGCCCCCCATAGTGTCGCCTGGGTTACCTCTCCCGTGTCGTTCTGGTCCAAATAAGTGGTGATGCTTTGGGACAGTTGCTGCACAACTCCCTTGCGGGCCAGTAAACTTTCCCTGAGTCGCCACTTGCCCCTACGTGGAGGAGTGCGCGGGACGGTTAGTTGAAGGGTCACCGCGTCGTGGTCTGAAAGTGCCGCCGGTGTAATGTCAATGTCCCGAACCATGGGTATTATGTCAGTCGAACCCAGGAAGTGGTCTATTCTAGCATATGTGTGGTGCACATGAGAGTAAAAGGTGTATCCCGGGGCAGTGTGATGTTTGTCCCGCCAGATGTCAGTCAGCCCCCTGTCCCCTAACCACTGCTTCCCTGTCACCGACAGCGCTCCGGAGTCCCCAAACCTCTTCCCGGACCTATCCTTCTCATTATCCATGACCAGGTTCAAGTCCCCTCCCACCAGTACCAGCCTCATATCGCCCGAAAGCGCTTCAGACAGCGCACCTTTCAGGAAAACCTCCTGTTTGGTGTTGGGTGCATAAATGGAGCCTAACGTGAAGGAAGAGGTACCTACGTGTATCGTGTGTGCCAGGAGCCTGCCCTTGATTTCAGCCACCTTACTCCCAACCCGCCCTTTGAAGTGTCTGGCCACTAGTATAGCTACACCCGCTTTCTTTTCGCTGGTCGCGGAGTAGAATTGGTGGGGGAAGGCCCTAGCTTTCATACGGTGCCAATCTTTCGCCAACAGATGCGTTTCCTGTAACAGACATATTTCAGCCCCAGAACGCTCAAGGAAAGAGATGACTGCCCTTCTTTTGATGGGGTTATTGAGTCCCTTGACATTGAGTGAGAGGATACTTATGCTGTCAGCAGCCATAAGTATGCGTGCGTCCCTCCCGCCGTGACCCAATCCTCCAGCCAGCCCAACCTCTGGTACCAGATGCCAATCGATAGTGAACACACCGAGCTCCCCCCTCCCATCCTCCCAAGCCCCAACTCCCCCCCCAACATTCCCCCTCATCCCTCCCCCCCCAACTGGTGAACGTAGTCCCAGGCCAATCATGAGACAGTCTAGGCCTGTGGTAGATGAGTCAATGAGTGGGTGTGTGGCAGTGGCGGCTCGTGGCCCCCCGACCCCCCCCAACCAGGAGCCAAAACTTAGCTGATGTCGACCTTCACCAGGATCCACTTAGGAGGTTGCGCCTGTGTCTTTGGATACTTCATGGATTGCTGCAGCCTGTTCCAGGGCCACCGTGTCTGGATCGGGCTTGAGAGGCTTCTTCCGCTGTCTGTCCCGCCGCACTGTCCGCCATCCGTCCCTCGACGTCCCGGGGGAGCCTGTCCCGGCCCCGGAGGACTGCCGGTCCGCCATGTCGTCCTGGAGCGGGTCCTCGTGGGGGATGCCTAGCACCGTGCATGTGTCTCGTAGGGAACGCAGCTGGTGGAGGGCGCCATTCCACCTAAAGACCAGGCGAAACGGGTGTCCCCAGGAATACGGGACCCCCTCTTTATGCAGGAAAGTTGTGGCAACCCTAAACTCCCTCCGCTTTTGTAGGGTGGACGCAGCCAGGTCCTGAAAAAGTTCCACATTGTGGTCCTGGAAGCGGAGGGGTTGCTTGTGACGAGCCTCCCTCAAGATGCGCTCCTTTAAAGGGTAGTCCGGCAGAAAGGCCAGAATGTCCGGCGGGGGGCCCTGGGTCCGGCGGGCCGGGCCCACTCGGTGGGCTCTGTCAATACGGACCGCGAAGTCCTCTCCTTCCCCCAGCACCATTCGGAAGAGCGATTGCAGGTATCCCGCCATGTCGTCCCCCTCCGCCTTAAGCGGCACATTCCGGACTCGGATGTTATTGCGCCTGGAGCGGTTCTCCAGGTCCTCCGCATGGGTCTGGAGATCTATTTGCTGGTCATGAAGGCGGACGATCTCCTGCCGAAGGAGTTCTATTTCCTCGCTACGTGCCTGGCCCGAGAGCTCGTTGGCCGCTACTCTCTCCCCCAGTTCGTCGACGTCCCGTCGGAGTTCCTTGTGCTCCCCGGTCATTTCCTGCCGGAAGGTTTGGATATCTTCTTTCAGGGAGGCGAAGAGGGTTTCCATAAACTCCTTGGTGGCTGGTGTCTCGCCAACTGGGATGTCTTTCCCCTTAGGGGGGGGCGTTGGCGCTGGCTTGTCCGGGCTTTTGTCCGGCTTGGGGGGTCCCTTGCCCAGCATCTCCGAGATGTTGCGGTTCCCCCTGCGGTTCGCCATGGTGAACCCAACCGCAGGCCTCAGCCCGGCCGATGCTCCAGGTACGTCCGCAGGGGGTCCCTGTGTGCTCCGGCCGTAAACCAGAGGGGCCGATAGCTTGTCCCTGGGGCCGATCCCCAAGTCCTCTATACTGCTGCTTCTCCCAGCTCGCGATGAAGGGCCTGATGCCCGCTTGGTAACTCTGGGCCACAGTCCGCCTGCTCGGATCACCACCTCCTAGGGCCTGCCGCCCCCACGGGCCGTCCCCAGGGCGCAGTTGTGCCGCCGCCTCGTGTGTGTCTCTGTGAGTCGCTGGCCTCCCCCTGAGCACCTCTCACCTCTCCCCTGTGGGCGCCGACCGGCTTCACCGGCCCGTGGCGCAGCAGGGCCGCGCACCCTCCACCGGGCCCACGCCGGGGCCTCCCTCAGCACCGAGGGCTGGCTGGCCCGGTACCTCACTGTCCGTAGGGCCGCAGTTGGATGCTGCTGGATTGCGTTCCCCGGCTCCCACAGACACCGCCTGGTCCCCCACCGGCTCCCGCCTCGTGCTGCGCTACTCGGGGTCCACCGCCCTCACTAGCAGTTCCAGGGGCCTAGTCTCGCCGTAGTTTCTGGGCCTCCTGTGTCTCTGAGTCACGGCCCCCTCTTCATATGGGTCCGATGGATGTCCGTGCCTCCATGTGTGCGCCGCGGCGCTGCTCTCGCCGGGAGGGGGGGAGGGGGAGGTCCGCAGCCGCTCCCCCGCTTCCCCCGGTCTGCGCACTGTTCTCTCTTCGCCCCTGCCCCCGGGCCCCGTGGGTTCTCGCTGCCTCGCAGGGGGGGGGGGGTCCGCACTCCCTACCTCCGGTGCTGGGGTCGCTCGTGCTCTCGGTCGCCTCCTGGGCCTCGCTCCTTGTTGCCGCCGGCCGTTTACTTGCTCCGGCCGTGCCTTCCACCACCAGGCCCACGCCGGGGCCTTGCGTAGATCTGGGGGCCGGGAGCCTGGCACCGCCCTCCTCTCCGCCAGACCCTGGGACGCCTCGCTCGGAGCTTCGCTGTCCGGACCCCGCGAATGTCACCGGGGGTCCTGATTTCGCCTTCCCCGTTCCCGCGATGCTGTGGAGCGGCCCCGCCGGGCCTCCAGGTGCCGGGGTGCGGGACGGGGCCGTTCGCGCCTTTCGGCGGCGGCCAGGTTTCACTGCCTCTCGGCGCCGCACTCGGGATCGAGGTCCAGTCTGCGGCTCCCCGGCTGCAGAGGACTGCCGGGTGTCTGTCTGCTCGCTGTGGCCGGCTCAGTCAAGGCTGTGGTCCGCTACTGTCCCTGGTGGGGGATCGGGCCTGGGGAGCCTCCGCGGGACACGTCCTACCAAGCCGCCATCTTCAATCCAGCAACTTTTGAGATAAATCAATACATTTGGTGAATCTTGCCAGCTCCGCTGGTGTTTCCATGTTAAAAAGCAGCTCTTTTGCCTCTGCATGAACATGCCCTATATTTTAAAAAGAGTGGCTTTATTAAAGAATGTCATGCATTTAGGAGGCACGACATATACAGATCAGATGGGCCAAGGATTCCTCATGTAAGTGACCCAATATTTGCAAGTGACTTACAGCTGCTGTTTACGTCTTTGAAAGCGAACAACACGAGTCTTGTGAAGAGGATCTGCTTGAGGTCTGACTTTCTTAATGCGCAGTTTAAGTATGGCTGGCAGTGCTTTTCTCTGTGTGAGTACAGTATGACCTGGATGTTGCTATTAGAGTCTTCCTGCCTGGATAAACCGACTTGTTTTTTCAGTGAAGTTCTTAGAGCCGTGGGATGGTTTACAAGGTTCTTCCAATAGTTCGTAACCACATTTAGGTTAGAGCACTTGCGTTAGTACTGCTATTATATATAATTGTGGAGAGACTACTGCACCTGGACACTATCTTTAACAAATAATACAGGGTAGACAGAAGGTAATGATACCGCTCTTACTTTTAAACACAGACTGCCAAAACATTTACAAGATATTTTACTGTATATTGTCCTATATGTTAATGAGTTAGATAGATATGTGTACAGTTGGATATGCACAGCATCAGGATGACTAAGAAAATAGGATCGTTTGGACCTGCAAAGATTCCAAATGATGACATATTGGTGTAAAAATTATGCTACTTTTGTCTGAGAAACACATAAAAAAGCAAATTTGGATTAACTGATATTTGTTTTACTGTTAAACCAAGATATTATAGTGTTAGAAATTGATCAGTTTCTCCACAGAAAATGTTCCACTCATTATGAGCTGTGTTACATACTGCAATATAATACTTACTTATACCTGGCTCTTGTCGTAAACACTTTTATACCTGACTAGCAGCCCGTCCCGACCTTGTAAGGGAGCAATCAGGCTTCCCTGACCCCCGCCCGCCCCGACATTGTGCAGCAGCCCGGCCCGCCGCCCGCCCCGACATTGTCAAGCAGCCCGGGCCCCCGCCCGCCCTGTCCTCCGCCTGCCTCGTCCCCCGCCTGCCCCGTCCCCCGCCTGCCCTCGACCCCCGCCTGCCCCGACCCCCGCCTGCCTGGAGCCTTACCTCAGCCGCCGCTCCTCCCCCGCACTCCTCATTTCACCGCTCCGCCGCTCCTCGCCGCTCCTCCCGCCAGTCCGCCGGTCCTCTCCGCCATTCCGCCGTTCGTCACCGCTCCTCCCCCGCGCCATGTCCGCCGCTCCTCCTCGCGTTCCGGGACGCCGCTCCTCCCCGCGCTCCTGACGTCAGTACGCAGGTCGCGGCCGGCGCTACTTTGAAGGGACTACTTTTTTTTATGTTAATTTTTTAAATAACGCATATTTTTATACTTTATATAGCCTATGTCCATCTGCACACCCTGACGATTACAATGATGTATCGGGTGTGTGGATTGGTGCTGTGGTTCCCGAGTTTACCCGCCTCAAAGGTGCAAAGTTCTTCCTTTATAATAGTAGTATAGATTACACTTATTCACACTCTTTACAAAAGTACTCCACTGAATAGGAGTGCACTCAACGACCCACAACCACAAATCGCACACGTAAACACTTCTTATCAATATAACACTACACTATACTACACACAACTCACCTCTACTTCACATATCTTATTTACATTCCACTTATCTTTCATTAATATATAATCTTTTTTCTATGATGATACCACCTGCAGAAAAAAATGGTTAAGATGAACACAAGCTCTTTTTTGTTTGAAATATGTGAGTAGTTGCTACAATAATTTTTTTACAATTCTTTCATAGCTTTTAATTTTTAACTCCTTTATTTTGGACAAAAAAAATTAGTAAATAGAATACAGAAAGAACAGGAAAGGAGGTGAAAAAAATAAAACTTTGGATGTTGGATGTTGGGGGCGACATTGGTGTGCCATCACCAGTTGCCGATGGATACTGAGGTCTTTTTCACCGGCAACTGTAACTGTGTGGCACAGTAGGCAGTATGTGGCTGTACTGCTATACTTGTCACCTATCATCCGATCCTGCCTTAGAAGGAGAGATGCAACTGTGCTACCAGGAGCAGGGATTGAGGGTGCAGTCAAGGGAGTGGTTGTTGTTGCAGGTGTAGCTGATATCTCCTGAAATCAAGGGTGTTACAGACTCAGAAGCGGTGCATGCTGAAGATGGTCCAGAAGCGGCTTCCTCCAACTTGAACTCCTGCCTCCTCTCAACAGGCAAAAACCTCAGGAGTGTATAGCTTGAATATGGTTTTCCATTCCCGAGGTTACAAAGAAGTACTGCTGTTGAGTACCCCTTGAAATAACCTTTTTACAAAGGTTGCATGTCACTAAAGGTGCATTCACCTTCTATTCCTTCCCCTGCAGGTAAGGTTAAAACTGCCACATCACTGACTCTTTTAACTTCATCTCCCTGCAGTACCAGTGCCTGCTCCCCTACTACCTCATCCTACTGCACATCAGGATGTTCTTCTTCAGCCATTATAAAAGGAGGACCAACCGTCCGTAAATTTCACGGACAGCCTGTAATTTGGGCATCTTGTCCGTTGTCCATAAGGGTTTCATCCATGGACGCCTTTTGTTCGTAATTTCTGACATTGGCGTGAGCTGCCCCTACAAGGAGCCAGTAACTCTCACTGCAGGGAGCAGCTCAGGCTCCTGCTGTCATCTGTTGCCTGCAGCAGCCCCTCCAGTGCCTGGCACAGACTGCTATCAGGCCCATTATAATTCTGTATGTTGTCCTAATTATCACATACAGAAGGATAATGGGCCTCTCTGCCCAGTGACAGCATTTCAGAACGAGTAATTTTTTTCCAGTGGGGGTGAGGGGGCATGTAAGATCTGAGAAGCCTTCATTTTTTTAATATGCAAACACAGGTGTGTTTCACTCACATACACAACAGATGCAGTGAGTGCAAGGTTCTCTCAACCTAAAATAAATGTATTTTGACTTGTGCTTGTGTTGGTTGTCTATTTACTTATGCACTATTTTACGAATTCCTCTGATGTATAGGCAAAACGTACCTTTTGTCCCGAATGTTTGTCCTGATTTCTGACCTTCTGTCCTGAATTTTGACCCTTTGTCCTGAATTTTTGCACTCACTGTCCTGAAATTGCACCCATGCCAGTTGGTCACCCTACATTATACAAAGAACTGCGCATTGGAACTTTCCAAAGCAAAGAACACAATGAGGACAAACTTCTCCTTCAAAATCTCTCTGGCAATGCTAAGAAAGGGGTGTTAATGTCCTGTTACACAGGTCTCTTCTTCCAAAACATTTTACTATCCAACACGGGAGTATGTGCAAGTTTACTAAGACTGTTTACTTATTATGACTTCAATGTCCAACCCGTGACGATTCATGTGTATTATTCAAATACCTGTGCCCTGAAGAAGCCCATCCTTTGGGCGAAACACGTTGGCTGGTTCTGTTCTGTGCAGACCAAATAAAAAGAAGAATATCTACAAAAGACTTTCCACGTCAATTTGATTGTACAGCTTTAATTTGAACTAAATCATTGTTGCCTCTCATTCACAAAAAAATTACTCCTGCAATAGTATCTAGAAAGTACAGCGGTACAGGCGAAATGTAAAAAAAATAAAAGCAGTTACTTACTTCACCGACACATATTAATGCAGAAGTATAACAACAACAAATATTCAGTTTCCATAAAGTATACACATAATACCTATAAATGCAAAAAACAAAACTAGTTTCTCTATTGGGCAGTGTAAATAGCCCACAAGTAGCCCAAACACACCAAGTAGTAGCCCTAAGCCATAAACAACTACACATGAAGTACTGTATATTGAAATAAATACCAATTAAAATCAATGAAATTCAATAAAAAAAAGTTAAGGTTAAAGCTGGGTAATAGTTAGGCAAGCATTACTTATTTTTTTTTTTGTAAATATCTTTTTATTGCAGCAAAGTTAGTGGTACATTCAAATCACATGTGTCATTTCCACTGGTGATCATTCCCCTTATAGATTTCCAATATACATGCTACACAGCTCTTTAGCTCACACCCCGGAGGTCGAGCAGCGCAAAAGCAGATAAATACGTGTGTAGGGTGGAATAGCATGGATCAGTTGTTACCAGCTTTCTGGGAAATGACAGTGCTGCTTTCCGGTCCTCTCGCTCCCCCTCCTAAACGCGTTGCCCAGCAAAATCAGGAAGTCCTCTTCTACACGTCTGAGCAAGAACTCCCCACCCCCCCAACCCACCCTACTCCCCCAAACCCCTTCCCCTCCTCCAGAACTATCCCTCCTTCCCCCAACTCCGCCCCCCACCCCCCCAGACGTGCCAGCTCATCACCAGTGCGAGATCACATTCATCCCAACCAATTCAGTCCCGAAGTAGGTCATCAGGAGCAATCAACAAACAACTCGTAGTCCTCACTCAGGAAGTAGGGGAACAAGGGAGGGAGCCTAGGTCACTACCTCTCTGGGCAAGTGGTCCGCCGGGGCAGGGCTATGTGCCGGGGTGTCCTCCTCCTCCAGGCCCAAAAGTGTGAGGTCTAAGATCAGCCCCTCCCATGCCCTGGCCCTCTCCAGCGCCGCGTCATTATCTGCTCTAAGCGCAGCCTGCATACGGAGTTCTCCTTCACACCGGGCCCATTTGAGCAGCTCAGCCTTCCACCTCTCCACCCCAGGGCCCCTATTCGCCTTCCATTGGGATGTTATGGCCCGATTCGCCAGGAGCAGACCCAGGTCCAGGAACTTGCTAGTAATCTTGTTCTTTGATGTGTGTGGGAACCAGTGTAGGATGCAGTATGCCATGGATAAATGCAAGTCCCTCTCCGTAACCTCCCTCAGGGTGTCCACTACCTCCCGCCAAAAGGAACCCAACTCTGGGCAGGACCAGAACATGTGCTGGAAATCAGCTAAGGTAGCCGGGCATCGCGGACAGGCCGCCGGATGGGTTGGGAAGTATTTATGTCATTTGTCAGGTGTCAGGTAGGCCCTGTGCAGGACATAGAAGTGCATCAGCTGAAATCTAGCGTTGCGCGTTCCGCTTCGGGCCCGTGCCACAATGCCAGTCCACGCTTCGTCAGGGATCTCCACCGCCAGATCCGCTTCCCATTTCGTCTTCAGGGCCAGCAGAGGAGCAACAGTCTCCGAGACCATGCGTCTGTATAGACACGTGACTGCCTTGACCGTCCCCGCCATCATCACCACGTACTGGCATCCCAGAGACAGTGGCGGCTCCGTCATACCCGTCTTCCAGTGCTTGCGGATTGCCGACGTTAGCGCCGCATGAAGGAGGAAGTCCCCCCCCGACAGCTCAAAGCGGTCTCTCAGAAGGTCGAAAGGTAGCATCGCCCCGTCCTCATAGAGGTCCCCCATGGACTTGAGTCCCTGCTGTTCCCAATCCCCTAGCCCGTGCCACGAGCCCCCATGCGGCAGTGCCCCGCACAGCTGGAGCGGGATCTCAGGAGCGTACGGCACCCCAATGCGGCCCCTTCGGCGGTATCTATTCCAGCACTTCCGGGCCGTCGCAAATTCTTGAGTGAGATGGAAATCTCCCATCGGGAGCCCCAGAACAATCCGGGATAACACCTGAACCGGGCCCGCCGGTTCCCCGGATCCATCGCCTTCTCTCTTGGCTCGCGCGACCCATTGCGTCAGCCACTGCAGCTGAGCCGCCAGGTAGTACAGCTCCTAGTCTGGCACCGCTAGCCCACCCTCCTCTCTAGGGCGGAGAAGTGTGCTGTGCGCCACCCTGCGTCTGCCCGTCCCCCACAGAAAGCCGATTACCAACGATCTTAACCGCCGGAAGTAGCTCACCGGGATCCAGATCGGGATGGTCCTAAAGAAATAAAGCAGCCGTGGCAGGGTCACCATCTTAAGAAGTGCCACTCTCCCCATGAGTGACAACGGGAGCGTGCTCCAAAACTCGAAGTTCTCTTTGGCGTGTCTAACTGCCGAACCTACGTTCCCCTCAAGAATATCCGCTTTGTCATGAAAGATCGAGGTCCCTAGGTAGCGCAGGCTCCTCTCCTCCCACGTCACCCCTTCCGAGGGCTGTGGGCATATTCTACGCGGGCGGGCTGGGAACAGGTATGACTTCGTACAGTTTACTCGGAGACCTGACACCCTACTTAGTGATTGTAGGAGGGCCTTAGCGCCGCGCAGAGAGTCAGCCGAGTCCGCCAGGAACATCAGCAGGTCGTCTGCATACAAAGCTATGTGGTGTACCTGTCCATAAACATCGAGCTTCTGATATGTCCGACCCAGCCGGGCTCTCGCCGCGAGTGGTTCGACAGCTATGGCGAACAATAGGGGAGAAAGAGGGCATCCCTGACGGGTGCCCCTGCTCACTGCACACATCTCAGAGATGATTCTCCCAGTTCTGACCCTCGCCTTCGCATTTCGGTATAGCAGCGCCGTCCAATCCACCAAGTCCTCGCCCAGACCCCTCGTGCGCATAACATGGAAGAGATAAGGCCATTCCAGGCTGTCAAAGGCCTTTTCCATGTCTACTGCAAACACCGCCGCTTCATTTCCGTCATAGGTGTCAGCCTCCAACACGTGTAGGAGTCGTCGCACGTTAAGCGCCGTGTTACGGGCCGGGATGAAGCCGGACTGGTCCGCGTGGATCAACGTGGCCATGTGGGGGAGCAGACGCGTTGCTAAGATCCTACTCAAGATCTTGTAGTCTAGGTTGAGCATGGACAACGGGCGATATGCTGTCCTGTCCCACGGCTGCTTGCCCGGTTTCAGTAGGGGGACTATGAGCGCTTCGCCAGCGGATGTCGGAAGGCTGCCCAGCCAGTTCGCCTCATTGTAGACCCGTGTCAGTGTGGGTGCCAGGAGGTCGATATACGTGAGATAAAATTCCGTTGGGAGCCCGTTTGAGCCCGGCGTCTTGTTCCTCGCCATACCCTTGATGGCGACCTTCACCTCTCTCTCCTCAATTTTGCCCCCGAGCAGCTTCGCGCCCTCCCTACCCAACTCGGGCAAGTCCAGGCACGAAACCCTGGAATTCATCCGCCGACGGCAGGATCCTGCTGCGGTAGAGCTCCGTGTAGTAATCATAGAATACCTCATTAATCCCCCCTGGTCAAACCGTGCCACAACCGAGTGGTCCCTGAGCTCAAGAATGACCGAGCTCCGGCGAGCTGGATTGACCAGCCAGGCCAAAAGAGCTCCCGACTTGTCGCGCTCCGTGTGCGCGCGTGTGAGGTAGGCCTTGTAGTCGAAGCACCTGAGGCGCTCCACTGTCGCCGCCACTACTTCCCGCGCCTCAAGTAGTGCCTCATGTGTGTCTGGCCGCTCAGGCCTCGCTCTTTCTAGCTCTCGCAATTTCACGTCCGCCTTCGTGATGTCTGCTAACAACGTCCTCCTAACTCCCGACGCCGCCGCAATGCATTGACCCCTCACCACCGTCTTGAAGGCGTCCCACTCTATCGTGGCCGAGCCCGCTGTGCCCGCATTGATCTGAAAGTATTCCTCGATGTTCGAGGCTATTGTTGTGCGGAAGAGTTGGTCGTCCAGTGCCTCCGGGCGCAGCTTCCAGGCAGGGATTCGCGGGCGGTACCGCGACCAGCTCAACTGCAAAAGTAGCGGGTTATGATCCGAGATCGTGCGCGTCAGGTACTCACTGTGGCACACCTCTGCATGCACGCCCTGAGAGCACAGGAAGGCATCGATGCGAACGTGTAGCTCATGGAGAGCGGAGAAAAACGAGTAGTCCCTGTCCGATGGATGGTTAGCCCTCCAAGAGTCGACCAGGCCCCATTGGCGCTGCCAAGCAGTGCACGCAAGTGCTAGTTTGCCAGCTGGTGCATTGGGTAGGGGGGGTGCGACCTGTCCAGGGTGGTGTCAGTGACGCTATTAAAGTCCCCTCCAAGGAGCAAGGGCTCCACCAGAAACGGGGCCAGCTTGCTGGACAACAAGGAGAGAAATGCAGGTTGGTCTACGTTCGGGGCGTACAGACAGCCCAAAGTAAGGTCCCTCCCATCTAGTTTGCCCCTCACCACGACATACCTCCCCTCTGGGTCAATTAGGTGCTGTGTACATTGGAAAGGAACCCCCGCCCGTATCCAGATGGCCACCCCCCTGGCATATGCGGAGTATCCAGTGTGGTAGACCTGCCCCCTCCACCTCCTTTGTAGCGCCTTTCCCTCCTTAGCTAGTAGATGTGTTTCCTGGAGGAAGGCAAAGTGAATACCCCGCCTGACTAAATAGGAGTGGATCTTGTGGCGCCTCTGCATTGTGTGCATCCCCCTTACATTCCACGTGAGACATTTGTAGCCTAGGTCGGGTCCCATTGTAGAGCCCATCGCGCTTCATCCAATCTCTCAGCAATTCCCCTGACACGCCCGGGTCCCACCCCCATCCCCCCCCCAACCTGAACAATTAAACTTCCCCAACTCCCACACCCCAGGACAGACAACCAACGTGGAAACCCCATCCAAACTCAAGTCGTAAGTGTGCTTCAATAGAATAGGGCTATGGTGGCCAGTACGCCAACCCGAACAGGTCCGCAGCCCCCCGCTCCCGCCCCCCCCCCGGAACCTTCAGGAGAAGCCCCTCGGCCCTTCTCTCCCCCCCACAGCCCAGTAATAATTTTTGGGAGGCCCCCATGTCTCTCCGCACAGCATCCGAAAGCAGCCTCAGACCGCACCCAGTACCTTACAAATAAGTCCAGTGTCTCGCTGTCCGCCTCACCCAAGAACTCCGTCTGCTGTTTGGGGAGTCACCACCGGCAGATCCGTCTCCGAGAGATCATGCTCACTACTGGAGCCAGGACTGGGAGCACTGACCCTCGACTGCTCCGATGCGCTACCGGATGGGCTGGCGTCTCCCTGGCTGATGGCCACCACTGCCAGGACTGCCTCAGCTCTCTCCTGCTTCCATCTCGTCGGGGAACCCGTCCCCCGCGTCGGCGTCGTCTGAGCAGAATGTCCTCTAGGCGAGGTCTCCGGAGGGGCGCCTGCACCCGACTCCCCCCTGGCATCCAACCAGCTCCAGGCCTCCTGTGGTGTGAGGAAGAAGTGTGAGCGTCCTCCAGCGATAATCCTCAGTCGAGCCGGGAACAACATAGCATAGGGCAACTGTACCGACCTCAACTTTCGCTTGACCACCAGGAAAGACGCCCGTTGCTTTTGCACGTCTCTGGTGAAGTCCGGGAAGACCATGACCCTGCTATTATCAATTCTTAGGTCCGGCAGGTCTCTGACTCTTCGGAGGATGTGATCTCTATCTCGGAAGTGCAAGAGGCGCATCACTATCGGCCACGGCAGTCCTCCCGGCTTGGGGGGCGCGCCGGGACTCTGTGGGCCTGCTCCAGAGCAAAGAATGGGGAGAGTCCCTCAGGAGCCACCGCAGTCCACAGCCAATCTTCCAGGTAAGTGACCGCATCCTGGCCCTCCACTTTTTCTGGGACCCCCACGAGGCGGAGGTTGTTGCGTCTGGAGCGTCCTTTGCTGTCTTCGGCCCTGAGCTCCAGCACCCGGACCTTCTGCGCCACCTCCGCCAATGATGCTCTCAGAGTCTCCACGTCCCCGGGCAGATCTTTCAGGGTTGCCTCCGAGGTCGCCATTCGCTCCTTCAGCTTCCTGTGGTCGTCCTTCAATAGGGTCAGGTCCGATCCGATGGTGTCCATCCGCTTTTCAAGAGCTTCCCGAGACGCCATTATCGCCTGCATGATGTCGCCCAGTGATGGATCTCGTGGGCAGGGCGAGCTTCCCGCTCCAGATGTCGACGCATCCTCCTCTATGAGATGGCCCGGGTCGTCCAGCTTCAAGGCGTCAAAGCCCTTCTTTCTGCTGCCCCGCGTCATATTGCCGGTCTGCAAGGCGTACGTGCCCCCGCTGTGGCCACCAGTGAGTCAGGTCGCACCCGGGTGTTTCTCCGGTCCCGTTCCAGTCACTCAGCACTGCTGCGTTTCTTCTTCCTCGTCAGATGGGGCCCAATACAGGGAGCAAGTCCCCCTCCACCAGGCCGGCAGGGCACCAGGGCCCTCGCTCCAGGTACGTCAGGACAGGCGGTGTCAGTCCTCCAGGGTGCCGCAGGGTGGTTTCGCGCCCCCAAGCGCCAGGTCCCGGTCAGTTTCCGGTGCGGAGGCGTACCTGGCCAAGATTCAGAGCCTCACTACCAATAGTCCAGGCGTCGCCACAGAGGCCCCCAGCCAGGCAAGGTGCTCGTCTATTCCTCCCCGACCTCTCCTTCGCCACTCAGCCCCGCTGCACCTTCCGGGCCTCTGTCAGGTGAGGTCTCAGTACCTCGGTCGACGTAGGGAGCAAGACTCCCTCCGCTAGGATGGCGGGGTAACGGGACCCCCACTCCAGTCGCCCGATGTGTCCTCCTTCTCCGGGGTGCCACGGAACGTTTGCACGCCTACTGGTGTCAGGTCCAGAGCAGTGGCTGGCGCGTGAGTGTTCCCGGCCAGGGAGCTGTACCTCCGTCCCTCAGCAGCTAAAGTGTCCCCCTGGGGCGCTCGGCCGGTCACTCCGCCAGAGCCCGCTCACCTGAAGTCCACATGTAATGCAGGCGCCCCGCTGCTCAGGGCGGAAGGGGCACCAGGGGAATGCCCGCAGCGGTAGGGCGAGCGCAGCACGCCTCGCGGCCTCAGGGTCCTCGCTGCCGACAGTCAATGCAGCTCCGATGATGTACTCGGCGCCATCTTGGGGTCAGGCAGTCCGTCCGGCCCCCGTTCCCGGGTCTCAGCCGCGTCTCGCTGTCAGGTGGCGCCGCTCACCTCCCACGGCCCCCGGGGGCCTTTCGCCGCCAAGTGGGGGAGTTGCTCCGTCAGACTGAGCCCTCGGCTGCCGACAGCCTCTCTCCGCCAGGCACCTTAGGCTGGGACAACGGCCGCCATCTTGTCCGCTCCTCGCGTCGGTCTCCTCGCTTCACGGGGAACGCTCCCCGCAGTTAGTTATCGGGGCTCCCGGGTCCCTAAAGACACCCCTCGTGCTCCCTGGATCCTCCCCCGTGCATCTAGGGGTTCGGGGTCCGGGCCGGGGTACAGGATGTGGTGTGGGGCGAGGCGGGCGCGGAGGAGCTCCGGAGTCGCGCTTCCACCTACATCGGCGCCTTAGCAACGCCCCCCGTTAGGCAAGCATTACAGATCTCTAACATAAACAAAACCATTAAACTACACAAACATTCGAAATTTTACAGTTATAAATGAGGCACACATTTTCAACGTGTAACTAATGCACCTACATAAAATACGTTTAGATCACAATACTGATCTATAACTATAACTTACTCCTTCACCATTCATGCTTTTATATTATATACTTATGATACATTATAATATAAATATCATAACAACATTTATAACAATTAAAATCACATCGTTCTTCTGTAAGTGCTGCAAAATAGAACAGCGAGTTATAGCTGAGTGATTATTGAGTTTTAAACTGCGAATGTCTCAATAAAATATTTTTTCATGATTATATTTGTTCAGCTCAACGAATTCCCTCAATATTGCAATCGTCTTTTTGGATCAAAATTAATCAATGTCAAATTTGGAAGCTCTTGTTACATTAACCTTCCACCAACTCCTTTCACATCTGCCTACTGGACTGCTGTCGTTCAACGTGGATCTTTTCTGTGGAAATTTAACACTGCATCTTCAAAGTGTGAGCGAAAAGCCTTGATCTCTGTCAGCTGCCAATTCAGAGTAACTTACCCTGAAAATAATATATTATAGCTAGCGAGTCAAAGCACAACAAAATACCCAGGACAGTGTATCCTTGGATTTTCTTCCCAGACAGCTTCCCTTGTGTTTCAGTCCCCAGAGGTCACATACAACTGATGTCTAGACCTTACTACCCTTGATGACCCTTTTGAATTTCCATTGTGCCACCACTGCTTAATTTGTAGAAAATATATGTCAGGGTCCTTGTCCTGTAAGCCACTGCAGCCTGCACCACCCATTGCCCCTGTCAGTGCTGCCAAAGACAGTACCAACTACTAACCATCACACTCCTACAAGTGTGCCAATTCAGACTATTCCAAGCCTTCAAAGCTATAAGAAAGGCGCGGGCGGCAGATATTAGTCATTTTTAATGTATATATAATGAAGTAACCACTGTTGTGGTGCTCCTCTCTAAATGAGACAACAGTGCCATTTGTGGCAGACTGTCATAAGTGCCAGTGTTGAGATGTAGTCCTTGTGCTGAGCACCGGAAATACAGGCTCAATATGTTTCAACCCATCAATTTCACACTAAAACCAGGTAAGAAACTGACAGAACTTCCGAAAAATTAGGCTGGTGGTGGTAAGATGTCAGCACATTAGTACTTGATCAGGCAATATGTCCCTCGCAAAGCCAGGCAGCACACCATGACTCCGAAGTATACAGAGGTGCCTATGTTGAACAAGCATTTGTTTGAAAAGATGACTGTAGCACAATGTATCTTTATATACACGATTTTACCATTATAATAATGAAGAGGAATGTGAACACCAGTAGTACAGCAGCCCTAAAACACTAGGGCAGCGGTTTCAAAGTCTTAATGCAGTTGACCATCCAGCATTAGCCAAATTTTGCAATATCGACCCTGTGATTAAGCCTACCACGGTTCCTCAGTCTTCAAGGGGCAAGAGCTTTTTATTAACTTTCCCAATTAACCTTCCACACAGTCTGCTTCTTTTCCAATTCAGCTCATAGCCTCCTCTAGAATTAATGTGGAGGTTCAACAGAAAAGCAATCTTAGGCTCCATTTTTTCAGTCTATTAGCTGAGAGATGCTGTAATCATGTTTTCGGAAAAAAGTGCTAAAAGCCCACGTCTCTTGATGTTATGAGGACATTTCAACACATTTATATTGACCACTTTGACCTCTATGCTAAGGTGACCCAAAGTAATGATCTACTCTATACAGAAGTAAGGCGAAAAGTCGTAGTCACTGAACTGACAGCCAACCGTCCTCAATATACTGTTTCTGAGGAGGATGTATGAATTTTTCCAAGAGATACTGTGGTTCCATCCTTTTGATGCATCCATGTAGCAACGTAGGATCTTTAAATGGATTCTGTTTTCCACCCATGCTAGTGTGAACCGCAGCACTTTGAGCAATTTGCACTTTCTATAGTATTTCTTTATTCATTCTTAGGTAGACAACATTGGAGTAGTCTAGCCTGGAGTTAAGTAAGGCGCCACCACTATAAATCTCAGTAAGTGGTATTAAATTGAATATTTTTATGAACATACTATGTGTCAATAATAAAGATACCACTGATTACAGTATTTTACTTGTGCTGTTATGCTTCGGTTGCTATTTGGATGGATTCATCAGGTTTTTAGTGTACTTGGTGGCTGGAGACATTTACCCAATACAAATTGAATTATAGAAATCCCCAGTAAAAATCTGTTTTATTGGATGTGGCTAACATCACCTGCTAGATAATTTCTGAGACAGGTATGGATTTTCCCAAATTGATACTCTACCTGTGTGTTGTCAGCAAAGTTTTAAAAATGGAGACTTCTGTCACTGATAGCTGTGCAAAGGGGTCTGCAATAGATATTCTGCAACAAAATCTCTGCCCTAGGTAACAAACTCAAATCCGCAACTCACCACCAAGTTCACCACCAAAATCCAAATCTTCCAGCTCTACCTCTTCTCTCTACATTGTCCTCCCAAACCTCACCCAAAAACCTAGCGCACTGGTCCAATTTTAAAATCTATGACGAACCCTCTATCTCGAAAATTCTTGCCTCCTTAAACCCGAGCAATCACTTCAATGATCCTCTCCCATCTAACTGCCTAGTTGCAGCCTCTCAGGGTATCATCCCTTCCTGGACTTCAATAATCATTGCCTCCCTCCTCCAGGGCTTAATTCCTGATTCACTCAAGGCTGGCCAAATTGTCCCCATCCTAAAAAAACCCAGGCTGGACCCTGCTTCCGCTGAGAACTATAGACCCATATCTAACATCCCACTCCTAGCCAAAGTTCTGGAAAAATGTGTGCAACAGCAAATGAGCCTACACATCAACAAATTTCACCTGTTAGATGACTTCCAATCCAGGTTCAGATCAGAACACAGCACGGGGAACCACCCTCCTCCACATTATAGATGATGCTCTCCAAGCCCTCAACCAAGGCAAAACCTGCCTCCTAATCCTCCTAGACCTTTCCTCTGCCTTCGACAGGGTTAACCATCAATTTCTCCTTGAACGCCTCAAACTCAGGATGGGGTTGGATGGCACCGTCCTTGAATGGTTTAGATCCTTCCTCCAAAAACGCTCACAAATAGTCCACATCAACTGTAATCTATCTGCCCCCTCTCCGGTTACAGTTGGAGTCCCCCAAGGATCAACCCTCTCCCCTACCCTCTGCAACCTATAACTTGAACCTCTCACCGAGGCTCTACGTGCCACCAATATCTCCTACCTTATGTACGCCGACGATACACAAATCTACATAAAAACCTCTTCCCCTGAGGACATTTTCTCCCTGAATGAGGAATTGAAGCTGACAGTCCACTGGCTCACTGCCAACCAACTTAAACTGTACGCAAATAAAACTGAATTTCTTCTGATCTCTCCACGCAAACTCAATCCAGACATCCAGGAATGGATCAAGACCATCTCAGCACTAAACTGCCCTCCTACCATTGTTGACTTGGCGAAATCACTTGGAATAACCCTGGACGGCAGCCTGAACATGCGTGGCCATATAACTCCATGGCCAAAATGGCTAGTTTCCACCTGAGTTACCTAAGAAACCTAAAACCCTTCCTCGATGTGTCCGACCTTAAAACGGCAGTACAGGCACTAGTCATTTCCAGATTAGAATATGGATGCTCTACTCTTGCAGGGCCACCCAAGAAATCTCTGGCCCCACTGAAAGCCTGCCTCAACACTGCTGCCAGACTACTAACCGGCTCAAAGAAATTCGACCACATCTCTCCCCACCTCAAAGCGCTGAACTGGCTTCCCCCAGAGGCCAGAATCCAATTTAAACTGGCCTGCATTACTCACAAAGCTCTTTATAACAACTCCCCTACATTTCTCGCACAAAAACTTGTGATATCAGGAGGACCCAGAAACTCCCGATCTGCCAAAGATCTACTGCTGCAACCTGCATGCTTCCGGAAGAAAAAAACCTACAATCGGGCCTTCACTGGGGCTGCGCCAAGGATTTGGAACTCTCTCCCACTCGCCATCAGAAGACTTCCGTCCTTGGCACACTTTAAGAAGGAGACCAAAACCTTCTTAATGGGTAAGTACCTCGCCTAAGGAACACATTGCATTATTATCTTTCTATGGACGATACCTATTCCTGCACTCCTGGACATTCCCCCAAGAGTTGAGACTATATGCCTTCTTGTACAATGTATCTACCTGTTTTAATTTCTTTCCCACATGTAGCCGGGACTTTAGACTGCATGTTTTCTTGCATTATGTATCCCCTATTTTACCCAATTGATCCCTCCCATCCCATCGCTTTGTACACCACCCTTAACACTGTAAAGTGCTCTGATACCCTCACGGGTCTGGTTTGCGCTTTATAAAACTATAAAATAAATAAATATTACAGAGACTCAGTAACAGAGGCGAGACTTGAAGAAATCCAGTCTGGTTGGCACTAAAAACAAACTCCAGTTGGCCACAATCTGTCTGTTAGATAGAAAAGAACAATGTCAATCCAGTTCTAGTTCCCAAGTCCCTGGTGCAGTGTCCGGTCTTCCGAATCCGAGGCAGCAGACATGTCGAGCATGAACTGCAAATAACAGTTAGTGTCCACAATCTACCTAAAGTTATCCACGATAACAAGCAGATAAAACACAAAATGAATTCAAAGCCCATACAAAAAAGTGTAATGTGTAATTAACCATGCAAATGGTACAAACACCGACACACCCATGTACAATCAAAAGCAAGGCCTCACACTGAGGTCAAATAGCCCCAGTCTGAGATTCCTCGGCTTCATTACAGTGTCAATATCAACGAAACAGCACCTTGCTGATGCGCAACAACACATGTTTGGAAGGTGTAAGAAGGAGCCCTGGTGGTGGAGGGGGCGAGGAAAGAGCTTGACATATGACAGTAATAAGCACCCTGTTATCTCCATCAACAACCCAAGCTTGCGCCAATGGAACCTGTGGAACTGGTGGTAAGAGGGTAACTAACACAAACCCTGATGCCCACGGCAAACCAAACGCCCGTTTGTCTCCAAAGGAGATGAGCTAAAAGCCACAAGAACCTGGACTATATATAGCGCCAACCCACGCAGCTTGTCATCTTTGGGAGTGGGTTACTACCATTGCAGGCTACAGTACTCCAGCAACTAACTTAGCTCATGCCGAAGGATTATAGGAAAAAAACATGCACCAGTAAATTGGTCCTTCACCCACAAACAAAAAAAAAACACAACGAAAAGTGGCACATGGGCGCTAACCACTACAAACGCACTACTCTTCTTCATCATCCCAGCCTGCGCTGGCTCTGTGCGAGAGGGAGATAACTGCCGGGAGGTCCCTGCCAGCCTTCTAACTCGATGGGCTCATGTCTATGGGGCTGGGGGATAAATGCCACAAGCTCTTGACAAAGACATTTGAGAACACGATTGTCGCAGCGCCATAGGGAAGGACTTGACCTTTGCTGGAGTGTGTTGGCATGATGCCCCAGCAGCGGGACAGCTTAGACAGGGGAGAATTGATTCCAACAAGAGGACGGCCTGCGCTGTAAAAGAGAAGTGTTCACTGGTCTGATAGCTCTTTTGTATCTGAACATAGTTAATATTGCTGCGAGAGGCCGAACAGATTGAGCCAACTTTCCTCTACTGCCACATCCTCTGAAAACAAAGCAGGTCCTGTTCCAGGCATGTTCCCAGCAGAGGCCCCCTCTGACCTCCTGTATTTGCTCCAGAGTTTGAACTTCTCCTGCAGCTTAACAAACCCCTCTGATGGCTGAACTTCTCCTGCAGCTTAACAAACCCCTCTAATGGCTGCTGTAGCAGAAGGGTGTGGAGCTGTAGAGTATAATCAGAACTTCCCTGGGGAGTTCGATATGCAGCCAAACCTAAGACAAACTCTCCTTTCACCCTGTACTAATGAACCGAGTTGGACTGAGCACAGCTAGAGCTCAATCCAGCTTTCCTTTTGGGCGATACCAAAGAACAGGCTGTTTCATATGTAGCAATTACAGAGAGGAATGAAACAGAAAAAGCAATGTGCCATAGTTTGTGTTGTTTGTTGTTTTTAGTGCATACTTTGTTCTTTCTACAGTTTCTTTAAATCTAACATAGGTCTACCGCCAGACTGCAAACCTCAAAAGTTACTAGATAGCACTTCATGTGGTATAGAAGGGGAGTAGGTGAACAATAAAAGAAAGTGCAGAATCTGTAAATTATCAATGAAAAGAAACGGCTACTCACTTGTAGTCCTAGTCCTGTATAGTAGGTATCTTCACTGAGAGCATATACATTGGATTAATTCCCTGTGGAGTGTGTGGATCCCGAACACTTCCTCTCAATGTATGTGTTAATTTAGTGTGCACAGTGGGTGCTGTTGTCCACATGTCATTATGATGAGCGGTACCCTCCAAAATCCTATCTAAGGAAGCTTTTTTCTGCAATGTGGACTGTCGGACTCCAGAAAAACTATTTCAAGACTGTATTGCCGCAATAGATGTGCAAAATGTTGAACATCTGTCTATGTTTAAAGAACAAGTGCAGCTTTCATTGGAAAGCTATGAAAGTAGAACTGCTGTCTCTTCAAGGCTCCTGGAACTTCCACTACCCAAGATGCATTGTAATGCCAGCTGCCTCCCAGAGCCAGCTTTTGTTGCGGTGAAAAACTGGGTGCCCGATTCATAAAGGGCTTCCACACACATGGTGATGACAGGGGCCCGCAGTCGTAGCAGTTACTCATTGCCGAGGTAGGTCCCGCTCCAGTGTGGGCGGCCCACCAAAAGTGGAAATTTTTAACCTATGAACCAATCTAACCCCAGGCAACCACTCCTCAACTCTTCCTACTCCAGACAAGCAGTGGATGCAACCAATCGAATGCAAAACCAACCAATGTTGGTGCTACCCATTCCAATTCAAAGGACCTTTCCGGATTTATATTTATCTTCATCCCATGATGTCGGGTACCCAACTGCACTCCCCTACAGAGAGCCGACATCTTGTGCTATATGACAGCCGCTGGTAGGTCAAGGCACGCAGCCACTTGAAGAGCCATCAGAATTGCATTCCAGCTATCCGAGATAGGACACTTTTGTAGCCCCAGAGCATCCTCCCTATGGAGACACGTGCCCTCCACTTTGGCACAGTTGGCTGAATGGCACCAGGTTCCCAAAAAGGGGGTGGGGGGGGTGCATTAGATTTCCATCTTTTTGTTATTAATTGATTAGCCACTACAAGACCCAGATCTAAAAAGCGACTTGTGGCTCTGAATTTTTTATCTCTTGTGTACTATCCCAGAACACATACCTCCCATGTGTTTGGTAGCTGTCTATCTGTACAATCATATATATATTGGGTTACCCCCCTCCCAGTACTGTTGTAATTTAGGGCACAGCCATAACATATGTAAGAGACCAGCATCTAGCCGAGAGCATCGAGGGAATTTCATATCTTGTCTATGAAAATAGCAGTTGAGTTTCTCTTGGGTGAGGTAGGCTCTGTGGATCATGTAGTATTAGATTAATGTAAACCTAGCATTGCGGGGGACATATGTGGGGCTTTCCAGTATTTTATTCCATTAAGCATTTGTGCATGGGCGACCCAGGTCAGATTCCCATTTGGTGCGCAGTGGGGTTAAGTCTTGTGCCATGTGTAGGCAAAGTGCATCTGCAAACCAATGGGATAGATGCTTACTCTCTCCCATAACTTGTATGTACTGAAGTAACACATTTGTCTGCAGTTCTTGTGTTATGTCTCCCCATCTTTGGCGTAGGAAACTAATCCATGAAGCGTGCATTAGGAAATGTCCCGGAGACAGTCGTTACTCTTGTGTAAGATCAGTGTATGACATGAGTTTGCCATTTGATATGTCACCATCATGTGCATGCCCGCTTCATGCCAATCATTGAGGCCAGTCAATGAAGTGGTCACGTCCCCTCTGGGTGCCCCAAGCAGTGGAATCGCTGGAGCATAAGGCTTAACTTTATTCCACAGCACACCATGCCACATAATTCTACTACACAAATCCACTCCACACCACACAATTCCCCATCACACAATTAACACAACTAACTTATCGAATCCAACCCACACAATTCCAATGCACACCACATACATACACTCAATTACGCATAAGTAAAAGACATTGCCATTGACAATGTCAATTCCTCTAACTGCTGCACGGAGGGTGTGGAAGGGAGAGCCAGGTACTTCCGCTTTGCGGAAGGGTTAGCTCTCTAGTTGGCGGGGTAGACCAGTTATTTAGGTCGCTTGAAATTGCAGCCGCGCTGCGGTGAAGGCGGACGGTGGTAGAGTTTGCTCTGACCCTTATTGTTTTAACTGTTACTGCTTCCTGAATACATCCTTTTTAAAATACAAATTGGACGTTGGTTTTAAGCTTTTGGGGGATGCTATAGGAGCATACCTACTACAGCAGACACCTGGGCTCAGCAGTCTGTCTTTCCCACCCCGGTCCGACGCGGTAGCTAGTACCGTTGCGGGGACGGAATTGAAGGGAGAGCCAGGTACTTCCGCTTTGCGGAGGGGTTAGCGCTCTAGTTGGCGGGGTAGACCAGCTATTTAGATCACATGCCACAGCGGCCGCGCCAAAGGCAAGCCCGTCTGCGCCCGTCCGCAGCCGTCCAGGGCACAGGGCCAGAACCCCTACCCGTTTTGGACAAGCACTGAGCTATAGATGCCTCCAGCTAAATGCGCTTTGCCCAACCATTAGGGAGTCGTGTAAGCACAGCATAATGGCAGGGAGTACGAGTTTTAAGTGCAGTTATTGTCCTTTTATGGTGGACTCTCATTTGAAGTCCAGGGAGATAGGTCAGAAGCTCAGCCTCTCTCTGATAAACTGCAGATCCCTGAGGAAACATAAAGTGGAAATCTTTGTCCATCTGTTAGATGGTCAACCAGATGTGTTATTCCTCATGGAAACATGGCTAAATGAGGATTCTGCTCCTGAAATTCTCGAGGCCCTCCCAAGTGGTTATGGAATTACTAGAGTGGATAGACCTATTGGTAGGGGAGGAGGCATTGCGATTATTCACAAACTATCTATTCAGTGTACCCTTGAGTCTGTGGACATTGTGGATAGCGAAGCAGGCTTCTTCTCTATCATGGCATTTACAAATTATATTATAAAAGGGTTTCTGATCTACAGGCCCCCAGGGCCATCTACGTGGTTCGCATCTAGTCTTATTGAGCAATTAATTCAACCGGCACTACGTTACGAGAAACTGTTGCTGTTGGGAGATATGAATCTTCATTTTGATGATCTGTCTAACACCGGGGCTCAAGAGATTTGCCAGGAACTGGCGGCTTTACAACTGACATTTAAATCGGAGCTCCCCACTCATCAACTGGGCCTCCTATTAGAACCGTTTTTTGCCAACTGGGGTGCCTTAGAAATGGAGCCCCCACTTCCTGTTCTATGGTCTGACCATTTTCTGATCTCCTTCAGGGCCTGGATGCCCCTTCCGTACTTACCGGAGAAATCTGACACCAAGAAAAAGTATAGAAGGAAGGCTACATTTTCGCAAGCAAATTTTAATATGGCCCTATCACAGGGTGGGCTACCTGGTGGTACAGATAGTGACTCTGCCTGTGATGCACTGGATAATCGTGCCATGGAGGCATTAGACAGCAATGCAACATGGTCTTTGAAATCGTCGGATAAACAATTAAAATCTGCTCCCTGGTTCAGCGGCGAACTTAGAATAGCCAAATCAGCCTGCAAACGCCTTTAAAGACTGTGGAGAAGAAACTTTTCAGCTCTTATTAAGAGTGAATATAAAGCCAGTCTTAAAAATTATCACTCTCTTATTAGGAAGGCTCGGGCCGCCTATTATAAAGAGAGGATCGGGAGAGGGGAGAACTCGGCTAAGGAACTGTTTACTGTCTTTAAAGACATATCTTCTCTAGCCAGAACCACAGCACCTAACATCGGCTCAGTGGATTCTTGCAATTTGGTGGCCGACTTCTTTGCGAAAAAGGTGGGGAAGATTTATTCTACCTTCACGGCCTCAGCACGAAATGGGCACGTGGATGATGACGGGACTTGACGGGATGATAGTGGAGGCAGAACGTCTCGGTGAATTCACCGTCCCTTCACGTGACACCCTCAATAAGGTAGCCCTAAGTATCAAGTCAGGCTCGCCCAGAGATCCTACTACTCCTAAGGTGCTAAGAGGGAGCATTGAGATTCTCGAGCCCTGTTTTAGACACCTCCTGGATCTCTCTTTCATTTTAGGAATGGTCCCAAAAAAATGGACAGAGGCGATCGTTCTCCTGCTAAAAAAGAAAGCAAATGTTAGCATGAGCCAACTGGAGAATTTATGTCCTATCTCACTGCTACCGTACTTTGCTAAAATTGCAGAGAAGGTGATTAACATCCAACTGACAGCCCACATCAGTAAACATAGTTTATTTCATCCCACTCAATATGGTTTTCGGGCATCTTATTCCACCGAATCGGCTCTGCTCGTCTCTATGGAGACCATCCGGAAATATGTAGATGAGGGACAGACGGCGGCCTTAATTCTATTAGATCAAAGTGCCACATTCAACACTGTGGAAAATCATACCCTACTCCAGCATCTCAGAAAGGGAGGTGTGGCTGGCAGTTCTTTGAAATGGATGGAGTCTTTTCTGCATAATCGTAGTTTTCAGGTGTCGCAGGGACTTTACCACTCTAAAAGTATTAAGCTGAAACAAGGGATCCCCCAAGGCTCCATTCTCAGCCCTACCCTGTTTAATCTCTACGTCACCCCTTTGGCAGGGATAACTGAAAATTTGGGGTCAGTTTTGTGTCCTATGCTGACGACACTCAATTGGTCGTGTTCCTAACACAAGCACATGAGAAGGCACCAATCAATTTTTTGATGAGTCTACAAGAACTGGCGTCTTGGATGGCTAACAACTGCCTTAAATTAAATGGTAACAAAACTGAAGTGCTGGTGATAGGCAAAGCACCATTGGTTTGGTCGTCGGCTTGGTGGCCTCAGACACTGGGACCAACCCCTTCTCCTTGTGAGCAGGTTAGGAACCAAGGGATGAGGCTGGACACCAAGTTCTCTTTTGAGAACCACACTAGGCGAGTGGCAGGAACATGTTTTGGAGTTCTGCGTGGACTCCGGAAGACTTTAGATGTGCTGCCAATTACAGCTAGGAAAACCATGGTTCACGCTTTGGTGACATCACACCTGGTTTACGGAAACACACTTTATATGGGAGCTAATACTAAATATATACAGAGTCTCCAACGCATCCAGAATGCAGCAGCACGTCTCGTTCTGATGTTACCCAAGAGAGCCCCTTCTAACAAAGTCTTAGCTTCCCTTCACTGGCTTCTGGTAAGGGAGCAAATTCTGTTTAAGGTTCTTTGTGTCAGCCATCGTATCATACAAAGAAAGGGGCCAACCTAACTGCATTATCTACTAACCCCCTATTCCTCGACCCGTCAACTAAGATCAAGGGGGCAGGTTGTCATTCCATCTATCAGGAGAGCAAGGATGGGTGGTCGCTCCTTTCATTTTTTGGCAGTACAGCATTGGAATAAACTCCCCCTGGGGCTCCGGTTGGAGGTTTCAGAGACGATCTTCCAAAAGGAGTTGAAAACTCGGCTTTTTCCCTCTGTTAGCCCACCTGTTTAACCGGTCTCTGCTCTCTCTGTCCTATCCAGAATATGTGCCTCTTTGTACCGCAGCGCGGGGACACACTAGTTCAGTGTAACCATGCGCTTTATAAATGTGTTTATTATTATTTTTAACTCAACCAAATGCGAGACCTATTGCATTTCCAATGCTTGTCAAGTTAGACAAGAGCTGTTCCACATACATTATGACCAACTGCATCTATAAGCTTACTTTCATGTTCTGGAGGAGCCGTTGTTTCTGGACCTGAAGAGTGTTTTTTTCTTACAGACATTACTATTACTGAATCCAGTTTGGCTCTAGTCTGAGGGCCTCAGGATCTTGTTGTAGAGGCTTGTATTTCTTTTAACAATCTAGGAGTTGCAGCCTTAAGTGTGGCAGGCGTTAACAATTTTTCTTTGAAGAATCTCCAACTGGTTAGGTACTTAAGGCAAAAGAGGTTTGGGAGCCGCCCTGTTTTCAGAATAATTGGCACTAGGTTTTCTTGGAAAGTCAGAATGGCATCAACTGAAGAGGCTCTGGCAAGAGAAGCTGCAGTAGATGGTGTATATGAAGTAGTATCAGGGATTGTCGTTAGAATTATTGATCTTGTAGGCAGTGTTCAATTTGTAAGAAAAGTAAGTGCTATGGCTCTCTTCAGGAGGCCATTGCAACTTGCACCACTCATTGGTCCTGCTATCTTGCCAATGATTGTAGCAACACACCTACTAACCATCACACTCCTATAAGTGTGACAATCCGACTATTTCAGGGCCCTAAAGCTATAAAAATGGATTGGGAAGCAGGTAATAGTCATGTTAATGTGTATTGAATTAATAATTAACTGTTGTTGTGGTAATCTCTAAATTAGCCTGAAGGTCGATGTTGACAATTAGGTGCAGGTGCCAAGCACCTAAAACCACAGACTCAAATTAACTATTGCTTGTAGGAGATCTGTGTGGAGAATGGCTTGGTGAAGGTGTAGGAGTTGATCTCCTTTTCCTTATTGGAGTCATAGATGTTTGTCTTGAAACCTTTCTTAGTGAGAGTTTTAATGGTTGTAGAGGTTTTTAAAGTGTACCCTTAAAGGGGAGTATTGGTTGTAATGGACTGAAAGGCAACGGATGAGGATCTGGAGTAATGGTGACTGTAGAGACAGGTTTTGATAAAGTCTCTTTTTAGGAACTGTATTAAATGATGAAGTGGAGAACCTCCATGTATTGCCGCTTATCTGACAAGATGATGACTGTGGTGAGTATAGTGTAATAAATTGTTGGGACGCTACAGAAAGAGATAGAGATCCAGTCAGGTCTGTGTCGGTGAGGGCATGGATGTGCCAGTGGTATATGGGTGAGTAACTGCATATGTGAAAGACAGTATAGGCGAGTGTAAGAGTGAATGTATGTGTGAGTAAGTGATTGTGAGAGTGGCTGTATGGGTGAGTGTGTGCTTGTATCAGTGACTGTAAAGGTGAGTGAGTATGTGTTAGTATCTGTATGAATAAGTGAGTGGGTGTGCGTATAACTGTATAGGTGAATAAGTGGCTGTGTGATTGACTCTATAGGTGAGTGAGCAGGTCTGTGAGAAGCTCTGGCTGTATGAATGTATGAGTAGATATATCAGTGGCTGTATTAGTGAGTGGGTTGTTGTATGAGTGGCTGTATGAGTGACTGAGTGGATGTGTTTGTAGACCTATGAATCAGTGAGTGGGTGTGCACCCCACGCCATCTCCTCAACGGACTTCATTCTACTCGGTGACCTAAACTTCCACCTCGACAATGACAGCAACCCCGACGCCACTGCTCTACTCGACAACCTCGCTGACCTAGGACTGAAGCAGCTCGTCAACACGCCCACCCTCAGAGCAGGCCACACCCTCGACTCCATTTTCACAGTAGGAACTGACGTCAGCTTCAGCCACACCACCCAGCCCCCCTGGACGGATCACCACTGCCTCGATTTTACCTTCAATACCACCACCGCACCCACCCCCCCCTCGCCCGCCACAAAGGAACTGGAGCAAGGTCACAGAGGAACGCCTAAACACCACCCTCCTCCAGGACCCTCCCAGCGCCACGACCGACACCAACTCCATAGCCAAGGAACTCCACCACTGGATCACCCGCTGCGCCGACAAGCTCACACCGCTCCGCCACCCCACCAAAAAACGCCTGCGAAAGCCGCCTGGTTCACCACGGAGCTTCAAGAAGCCAGACGCTCCTGCAGACGCTTAGAGAAGACCTGGCGAAACCAGAAAACCACAGAATCACTGAACAACCACAAGAGCGCCCTGAAAGAATACCACCAGCGCATAAGAGACACCAAACGGTCCTTCGTCAGAGACAAGGTCCAGACCAACGCGAACAACACCAATGAACCGTTCAACGTCATTCAACAGCTCACAAGACCCACCTGCAAAGCCACGGACATCACACCTTCCCAGGAACTCGACGACAACCTCAGCTCCTACTTCCATCTGAAGATCAAAGCCCTCTACGACAACTTTAGCGAACCAATGACGCACACCACCCCCCTACCCACCGCCACCAACAAGCCTACCATAACGTACTAGGAACCCGCGACCATCGAATGCATCACAGCCACCATGAAGAAAACCATGGTGCTCCTATGGACCCCTGCCCACTGCACATCTTCCACACCTTCCCAGGAACTCTGCGACAAGCTCGACTCCTACTTCCATCTGAAGATCAAAGCCCTCTACGACAACTTCAGCAAACCAATGACACACACCACCCCCATACCCACCGCCACCCACAAGCCTACCATAATGTACTAGGAACACGCGACTGTCGAATGCATCACAGCCACCATGAAGAAAACCATGGTGCCCCTACGGACCCCTGCCCATTGTACATCTTCCACACGGCCGCCACCTCCATCGCACCTGAACTGGGACGCACCATCAACGCCTCACTCACATCTGGCATCTGCCCAAACATCTGGAAACGGGCGGAAGTAAAGCCCCTCCTGAAGGAACCTTCAGCCGACCATACGGACCTGAAAAACTACCGACCCATCTCGCTCCTCCCACTTGCGGCCAAAGTCACTGAGAGACTTGTAAACATCCAACTGACCACCTTCAGAGAAGAGAACTCCATCCTGGACACCTCCCAGTTAGGTTTCCGCCACAACCAGGAAGAGGTGTGGCGCCACGGCTAGGGCGACTGACTCTGGAATCTGGGGATCACGGTTCGATCCCCGGCACCGGCGGCAGATTAGCCCAGCACCAAGTGACTCTGGGAAATAGCTTGCTTAATCTTCCTGACGGCCCCCAGCGCCTAGAGACCCTTATGGGTGATTGTGCGCTTTACAAATGTGGATTTATTAACCACATCACCGAGACCGCCCTCCTTGCCGCCACCGACGACATCCGCCTGCTACTCGACCAAGGACACACTGAAGCCCTCATCCTCCTAGACCTCTCCGCAGCTTTCAACACCGTTTCACATTGCACACTCGCAGCCAGACTGCATGACGCAGGAATCCAAGGAGCCGCCCTCGACTGGATCCAATCCTTCCTCTCCGGCAGAACCCAAAGGTTCCGTCTCCCACCTTTCCTCTCCAAACCCTTGGAAATCATCTGAGGAGTACCCCAGTAATCTTCACTTAGCCCCATGCTCTTCAACATCTACATGGCCCCTCTCGCCGCCATCGTCAGACAGCACGGGCTCAGCATCGTCTCTTACGCCGACAACACTCAGCTCATCCTATCGCTTTCAAAGAATTCCGAAGACACAAGACTACGCTTCCAGGAAGGCATGAAGGACGTGGCAGCCTGGATGAAGGACAGCTGCTTGAAGCTAAACTCAGAGAAGACCGAGGTGCTCATCCTTGGTCCCTGCACCTCAGCCTGAGACAACACCTGGTGGCCCTCCTACCTTGGAAACCCACACACCCCTGCAGGCCACGCGCGAAACCTCGGCATCATCCTCGACTCCTCCCTCTCCATGAACTGCCAGATCAACGCCGTCGCCTCCACCAGCTTCAACTGCCTTCGCATCCTTCGCAAGACATTCAAGTGGATCCCCTCTGAGAACAAAAGGCTCCTGCACAGACTACAGACCATTCAGAATGCCGCCGCCAGACTCGTACTAGGGACTCCACGCCACGAACACATGACCCAACACCTACGAGACCTCCACTGGCTCCCTGTCAAGAAGATAGCCACCTTCAAACTCCTCCCTCATGCTTACAAATCCCTCAATAATATCGGACCCAAATAGCTCAACGAAAGACTATCTTCCAAGTACGCAAGAGGAACCTCCCCTCCGCTGACCTCACCCTGGCAGAGGTCCCCCAGATCCGCAGGAATAGAACAGGCGGGAAAGCATTCTCCCACATCACAGCCAAGACTTGGAACAAGCTCCCTCTGAACATCAGACGCTCCCCAACTCTGCACGCATTCAGGTAGGACCTCAAGACCTGGCTCTTCGACTGATCCGGAGCTTTCAACCCCCTCCCAGTGCCTTGAGACCCTCGCCGGTGAGTAGAGCGCTTTACAACCCCCCTGATTGATTGAATAATTGATTGATAAGTACTGGTATGGGTGTGTCAGTGGTTTTGAGAATGGTAGCATGGAAGTTGGAGTGGGTGTATGAAAGGTTACATTGGGGTGTACATGGGTACGCCAGAGATTCTGTGGATAATATCATCAGTGAGGTCACTTGAGCTGTCATCAGTGATGTCATGAGTGATGTCACGGACCGTGACATGAGTGATGTAATATGTGAGGTCATAAGCAGTGCATCGCAAGGGCGCGAGTTATAGTTAGCTCAGCTAACTGTAACTGCTGAATCTCTCTGGTTTTATATGAGTGAAACCTGAGCCTAACTGTAACGTCTCTATAACCTTTGGTTTTGTCTCTGAATTTCTATGTTTTTTTTTTCCAAGTAGTCATGTCTTCAGAGTGGTGGAGAAAGGGGGCTGGGCTTTCGACCAGCTCTCAGAAGTCCCGCTGTGTAGGACTTACAGGAGGTACCAGGCGGGCTTCGTGGCCCCGAAGGTCCCTCAGGCGTAAAGTGGACTTCATACCACCAGCAGTGCACTATGAGCCATGATTGCAGGGTGGTAGAGAAAGGGGGCGTGGCCTCCGAAGATATCTTAGCAACACCACTGTGTGGGACTTATTGGAGATAAAATGAGGGGTAGTTCGACCCCAAGGACATCCTTGGGGGCCAACTACCCCTCCTATTACCGCCGGTAAGTCCCACACAGCAGGATTGTTGAGGCATGATAGGAGGCCATGCCCTCTTTCTCCACAACTCTGCAAACATGCCTCCTGGAGCACTACTAGTAGGGGATGAAGTACCCTTGGCTATTGAGGGTCTTTGGGGGCCAACCATCCCTCCTGTTACCTCCAGAAATTCCTATACAGTGGTTTTGTTTTTGGTTGCCACGTCCCTTTCTTTACCACTCTGCAAATGCGCTTCCCAGGGGCACATTTGCAGAGTGGTGGAGAAAGAGATCAGGGCCTCAGGAAAGTAGCCAGCTTTTTTATTTTCTATTTTTTAGGAAGGGGGACTGGATGGCACCCCTTCCTTGGGACATTTCGGGACATGGGACCCCATCCCCTGAGGAATGGTCTTTTATTTTTTTATATATATATTTGAAGAGTAGGGGCAAAGCAGCCATTTTCAGCCCCGGGGCCCGGGGGTCCTCATCCCCTGCCACTTTTTTCTTATTTTTATAGGAGGGGGATCATGCCCCCCCCCCCTCAATTGCCATTTGGGACCCGGTACCCCATCCCCCACAGCCTGCCCATAATATATATATATATATATATATATATATATATATATATATATATATATATATATATATATAACAATTCCACACCTTATCACGAAGATCCAGTGAAGAGACCAACAGCAGGGGAACCATGGAAAACAGCTTTTATTCCACAGGCAAAGGCGAGTAACAGTCCCACAATCCCACTTTAGGCGAATGCATTTCGGCGTATTTTTCCGCCTTCTTCAGCGCCAGGGGTGTGTTTAGTTCAGGGAGGGTCGTGCTTCTTAGATGTAATATCTGCCCCCGCCTGATAGGTTGCTCAGCGCACCACTCCTTAAAGGTGTATACCATGCGCATACATCCTAGGTAGGGCGTTAATGGCTCAAACGCCTACCAGTCCCAGCATGCATTGTCCATGTTAGTGTCTGGAAGGTTGTCGCGTGGAGCGGTGCACGTTATCGCTGTGGGGCGTCCTCCTTTACCCATGCGTGTGGAACTCGCCGTCTCCCTTCGTCCCCAAAACCGCTTCACCCTGATGTCACCGGGAGGACGGGAGTAAGGCTGAAATCAACACCTTACTCTCTGTGAAGCTTGAAGCCCCTACACCGCCGCATGTCCCGAACATACAGGGGGGCTCTGGTAATTCCGGTACCCCGGATGAAATCCTGTTTTCCAGTAATCCAGAGCCAACTTGAAAAAGCGGGGGTCCCTTTGCGCGTTACTGGAAAACGCGCTGAAATATAACAATTCCACACCTTATCACGAAGATCCAGTGAAGAGACCAACAGCAGGGGAACCATGGAAAACAGCTTTTATTCCACAGGCAAAGGCGAGTAACAGTCCCACAATCCCACTTTAGGCGAATGCATTTCGGCGTATTTTTCCGCCTTCTTCAGCGCCAGGGGTGTGTTTAGTTCAGGGAGGGTCGTGCTTCTTAGATGTAATATCTGCCCCCGCCTGATAGGTTGCTCAGCGCACCACTCCTTAAAGGTGTATACCATGCGCATACATCCTAGGTAGGGCGTTAATGGCTCAAACGCCTACCAGTCCCAGCATGCATTGTCCATGTTAGTGTCTGGAAGGTTGTCGCGTGGAGCGGTGCACGTTATCGCTGTGGGGCGTCCTCCTTTACCCATGCGTGTGGAACTCGCCGTCTCCCTTCGTCCCCAAAACCGCTTCACCCTGATGTCACCGGGAGGACGGGAGTAAGGCTGAAATCAACACCTTACTCTCTGTGAAGCTTGAAGCCCCTACACCGCCGCATGTCCCGAACATACAGGGGGGCTCTGGTGATTCCGGTACCCCGGATGAAATCCTGTTTTCCAGTAATCCAGAGCCAACTTGAAAAAGCGGGGGTCCCTTTGCGCGTTACTGGAAAACGCGCTGAAATATAACAATTCCACACCTTATCACGAAGATCCAGTGAAGAGACCAACAGCAGGGGAACCATGGAAAACAGCTTTTATTCCACAGGCAAAGGCGAGTAACAGTCCCACAATCCCACTTTAGGCGAATGCATTTCGGCGTATTTTTCCGCCTTCTTCAGCGCCAGGGGTGTGTTTAGTTCAGGGAGGGTCGTGCTTCTTAGATGTAATATCTGCCCCCGCCTGATAGGTTGCTCAGCGCACCACTCCTTAAAGGTGTATACCATGCGCATACATCCTAGGTAGGGCGTTAATGGCTCAAACGCCTACCAGTCCCAGCATGCATTGTCCATGTTAGTGTCTGGAAGGTTGTCGCGTGGAGCGGTGCACGTTATCGCTGTGGGGCGTCCTCCTTTACCCATGCGTGTGGAACTCGCCGTCTCCCTTCGTCCCCAAAACCGCTTCACCCTGATGTCACCGGGAGGACGGGAGTAAGGCTGAAATCAACACCTTACTCTCTGTGAAGCTTGAAGCCCCTACACCGCCGCATGTCCCGAACATACAGGGGGGCTCTGGTGATTCCGGTACCCCGGATGAAATCCTGTTTTCCAGTAATCCAGAGCCAACTTGAAAAAGCGGGGGTCCCTTTGCGCGTTACTGGAAAACGCGCTGAAATATAACAATTCCACACCTTATCACGAAGATCCAGTGAAGAGACCAACAGCAGGGGAACCATGGAAAACAGCTTTTATTCCACAGGCAAAGGCGAGTAACAGTCCCACAATCCCACTTTAGGCGAATGCATTTCGGCGTATTTTTCCGCCTTCTTCAGCGCCAGGGGTGTGTTTAGTTCAGGGAGGGTCGTGCTTCTTAGATGTAATATCTGCCCCCGCCTGATAGGTTGCTCAGCGCACCACTCCTTAAAGGTGTATACCATGCGCATACATCCTAGGTAGGGCGTTAATGGCTCAAACGCCTACCAGTCCCAGCATGCATTGTCCATGTTAGTGTCTGGAAGGTTGTCGCGTGGAGCGGTGCACGTTATCGCTGTGGGGCGTCCTCCTTTACCCATGCGTGTGGAACTCGCCGTCTCCCTTCGTCCCCAAAACCGCTTCACCCTGATGTCACCGGGAGGACGGGAGTAAGGCTGAAATCAACACCTTACTCTCTGTGAAGCTTGAAGCCCCTACACCGCCGCATGTCCCGAACATACAGGGGGGCTCTGGTGATTCCGGTACCCCGGATGAAATCCTGTTTTCCAGTAATCCAGAGCCAACTTGAAAAAGCGGGGGTCCCTTTGCGCGTTACTGGAAAACGCGCTGAAATATAACAATTCCACACCTTATCACGAAGATCCAGTGAAGAGACCAACAGCAGGGGAACCATGGAAAACAGCTTTTATTCCACAGGCAAAGGCGAGTAACAGTCCCACAATCCCACTTTAGGCGAATGCATTTCGGCGTATTTTTCCGCCTTCTTCAGCGCCAGGGGTGTGTTTAGTTCAGGGAGGGTCGTGCTTCTTAGATGTAATATCTGCCCCCGCCTGATAGGTTGCTCAGCGCACCACTCCTTAAAGGTGTATACCATGCGCATACATCCTAGGTAGGGCGTTAATGGCTCAAACGCCTACCAGTCCCAGCATGCATTGTCCATGTTAGTGTCTGGAAGGTTGCCGCGTGGAGCGGTGCACGTTATCGCTGTGGGGCGTCCTCCTTTACCCATGCGTGTGGAACTCGCCGTCTCCCTTCGTCCCCAAAACCGCTTCACCCTGATGTCACCGGGAGGACGGGAGTAAGGCTGAAATCAACACCTTACTCTCTGTGAAGCTTGAAGCCCCTACACCGCCGCATGTCCCGAACATACAGGGGGGCTCTGGTGATTCCGGTACCCCGGATGAAATCCTGTTTTCCAGTAATCCAGAGCCAACTTGAAAAAGCGGGGGTCTCTTTGCGCGTTACTGGAAAACGAGCTGAAATATAACAATTCCACACCTTATCACGAAGATCCAGTGAAGAGACCAACAGCAGGGGAACCATGGAAAACAGCTTTTATTCCACAGGCAAAGGCGAGTAACAGTCCCACAATCCCACTTTAGGCGAATGCATTTCGGCGTATTTTTCCGCCTTCTTCAGCGCCAGGGGTGTGTTTAGTTCAGGGAGGGTCGTGCTTCTTAGATGTAATATCTGCCCCCGCCTGATAGGTTGCTCAGCGCACCACTCCTTAAAGGTGTATACCATGCGCATACATCCTAGGTAGGGCGTTAATGGCTCAAACGCCTACCAGTCCCAGCATGCATTGTCCATGTTAGTGTCTGGAAGGTTGTCGCGTGGATATATATATATACAGTCGCTCCAAGGTTGTCCACCTTTGAGTAGCACACGAGCAGCAGCTTGATTTATGTGTAGCACACCACTCCAAGATGGCGCTGGTATAGTGTTGACTAGCGAGTAGTCCTTCCTTGATTGTGGGGATATTGTTTAAAATCATGCCGGTGTTTGGTGGCTACTGACATCGAGAAAGGCTGAGTGCCAAAAAGCGAGGGCGTCTGTATTGTCTATGAATAAAAGCAACCTTGAAAACGGTAACCCCGTGAGTGTGGGTAATTCTTCAATACTGTGAAAGAATTGGAGCACAATATATATATATGTAATATATATATATATATATATATATATATATATATATATATATATATATACATATATATATATATATATATATATATATATATATATATATATATATATATATATATATATATATATAGTCGCTCCAAGGTTGTCCACCTTTGAGTAGCACACGAGCAGCAGCTTGATTTATGTGTAGGTGAGGACGGGGATCCGCTTGTAGATGCCGGTCCGTAATGGATCTGCCCGACGCGTTTCGAAGCTCCATATGCTTCTCTTCAGGGGCTTTAACGAAAGCAGTGTGCGCAACCACTAACCCACTTCTCCATTTTCCATGTGACACACCCACCAATGGGAGGCTCAAATGAGACTGTGTATTATGGGAAGTGTGGTGCAGAAAGCACATAATCAAGTCCTGTATGGACCCCGCAAGTGGGCCCGTCCTCGATCCCATGTACGGCTGCTGTTTCACTTCCGTGACCCCCAAGGATGATGGGGTGGTGCATACTCCGCGGCTGGACGGCCGCATATAAATTGTCGCTCGAAGGTTGTCCACCTTTGAATAGCACACGAGGAGCAGCTTGATTTATGTGTAGGTGAGAACGGGGATCCGCTTGTAGATGCCGCTCCGTAATGGATCTGCCCGACGCGTTTTGAAGCTCCATATGCTTCTCTTCAGGGGCTTTAACGGAAGCGGTGTGCGCAACCGCTAACCCACTTCTCCATTTTCCATATGACACACCCACCAATGGGAGGCTCAAATGAGACTGTGTATTAAGGGAAGTGTGGAGCGGCATCTACAAGCGGATCCCCGTCCTCACCTACACATAAATCAAGCTGTTGCTCGTGTGCTACTCAAAGGTGGACAACCTTGGAGCGACAATATATATTTGCATTATAAAAATAATTACATTCTGCTACTCTCTGCATGTGAACAAGGGCCTCTTGGCCCGAAAAGCGTCATCGCTGGTTTTACCATCTGACCCTTTTCCTGCAGTAAAAAAAACTGTTACCCTCAACTGTGGTCCGTCTCCTGCTTCGCCGATCTTGTGGGATTGGAGGTGGCTGTTGGGAGTTCTTTTGGAAAATATATATATATATATATATATATATATATATATATATATATATATATATATATATATATATATATATATTTCACTGAAAAAACCATAGGTTTCAGGCCTTATATAGTTAGGAATTAGCATTTAAAAAACCTTTGAAATTCACTGAAAAAAACATAGGTTTCAGGCCTTATATAGTTAGGAATTAACATATAAAAAACCATTGAAATTCCTCCTATATAGTTAGTTGGACTAACTATATTTGGCGCACCCGCAATCCACTGCTGATGATGTCACATATTACATCATTCATGACATGGTCAGTGACATCACTGATGATATCACTGATGACATCTCAAATTACATCACTGATGACATCACTGATGACATCACTGATGACATCATCCAGTGACTGTGTTTTTCTGTAAAGTTTAAATATGTTTTACATATTGAAGAATGAGTGGATGTATAAGTGTCTGGATGAAGGATTTAGTAGGTGCGTGACTGACTGTATGAGTGAGTGATTAAATGTGTCTTACTGAATAAATAGGTTAGTGACTAAACTGTGTGAATGTGTGCATCAGTATGTCTGTTGTTGTGTAAGCTGCTGCATGCGTTGATCAGTAGCTATATGAGTGGCTATATGGGTTATTGATTGGTTGCCCAAGTATTTGTATAGGAGACTGAGTGTGTGTGTGGCTGGCTGGGAGGTGTGTGACTCTGTGCAGATCAATTTGTACTTGTATCAGTGATTGTATAAGAGAGTAAGTATGTGTTAGTATATGTTTGAATAAGTAAGGTGTTGTGTGTATAACTGTATAGATGAGGAAATGGAAGTGTGATTGATTCTTTCATGACTGACTAGGTGTGTGAGTAACTCCATGGATGAGTGGCAGTGTGAGTGTCTGCATAGGTGTATGAGTGCATATGATAGTGTTGCATTGATGAGGGACTGTATGTATGAGTGATTGTATGGGTGAATGAGTGGATGTGTGAGTAGACCTAGGAATCAGTGAGTGCCTATGTAGTAACTGGTAATGGTGTGTCAATAGTTTCAAGAATGGTAGTCTGTATTTAACACTGGGTGTATCAAAGGTCATATTAGAGTGTGAGGAGGTGCATCGTATTATCACATGAATGATGTAATCAGTGATGTCATCAGTGATGTCAAATGAGATGTCATCAGTGATGTCATCAGTGATGTCATTTGAGATGTCATCAGTGATGTCATCAGTGATGTCACTGACCATGTCATGAATGATGTAATATGTGACATCATCAGCAGTGGATTGCGGGTGCGCCAAATATAGTTAGTCCAACTAACTATATAGGAGGAATTTCAATGGTTTTTTATATGTTAATTCCTAACTATATAAGGCCTGAAACCTATGTTTTTTTCAGTGAATTTCAAAGGTTTTTTAAGTGCTAATTCCTAACTATATAAGGCCTGAAACCTATGTTTTTTTCAGTGAATTTGCAAGGTTTTTTTAAATGCTAATTCCTAACTATATAAGGCCTGAAACCTATGGTTTTTTCAGTGAATTTCAAAGGTTTTTGAAATGCTAATTCCTAACTATATAAGGCCTGAAACCTATGGTTTTTTCAGTGAATTCGCAAGGTTTTTTAAATGCTAATTCCTAACTATATAAGGCCTGAAACCTATGGTTTTTTCATTGAATTCGCAAGGTTTTTTAAATGCTAATTCTATTAGCGGATAACGTTGTTATATATTAAAACGTTTTTTAAATCTCAAATGCCTGCTTTGCAGAATTTTTTTAATGAAATATAAGAGGATTTGAGAAGTCACTCAAAATGTGCCCTAATTTTTCTTTCTTCAGCACTAATCATAATTTCTATGGCAAAATGAACCCCCTCATTTTGTTCCTTTGCAAATTAAATGTTTTAAGTGTTAACACTTTATTCCAATCAAGATGACTTCAGGTGTGCCATACTTTTGTCGTAAGTAAGACTGTTAGCGCTCTAGTTGTTCTTTAGAACACTCTGGGGCATTCTGTCATTGGGCTATAGTTGGGCTACATCTGGCTGATATTTGGGCTACATTTGTTTTTTTTGTCTCTGGTGGCCATCTTTGGGCTACATTGGGCTACATTGGGCTACAGTTGGGCTCTAACATATATATAGCCCAATGTAGCCCAATATATATTTTTTCAAAGTTAATTTTTGTAAAAACCACTGGAGCACATATCTTGAGACATAGCAAAGGCACATCGGGCTACCAGTCCCTACAATTTTGCCAAGTTTGGTGGAAAACCATTCAGCCGTTCGGGCTAAAAGTGAGTCCAACCACCCTATGGAAATTAACATGGGGAAAACACGTTTTGGGACCCCCCCTTTTATCTCGGCCCCCGCTTGACGAATCCGCCCCAAACTTTCAGGGAAGGACCGGAGCGCCGCGAGGCAAAGTTAAGGAATATTTCAGGAAGATTCCTCAACCGGCGCCAAAGTTATTCCCAATAGAATGTTGCGATTTCCTTATGGAAAACAATCCTAACTATATATACCTACTGGCTATCGCCAGTAGGTAATATATATATATATCAGGGCTTGTTCGTACTCCTTTTCACGAGGAGTTCAAGTTGATCCGCCAATCGTGGAGAAGCGGGGGGGGCAGGCAAACCCCCGGAAAAGGGAGTAGGAGGAAAACGAGGCGGGGGCAGAGGAGGCGGAATAAGATCAACCTCACCACCTGTGACACGGAGCAAGAAGAGGGGGTTCAATAAACGGCAGTGATGGGGGAAGAGAGTCAAACCATTATAAACCTGACTGACAAAACCTTGTCAGAGACTGAAGAATCCATCTTGAAGTTAGGTTTGAACTTCTGCCCACGAAGACATCTGGAATTTGCACAAACTCGGATTGACCTTTATAAGTTCACCCGCAAGCTGAAATTGCACAAGTTTTTTAAGACCAAAGTGCAATCCACTACACAAAAGAAAAAAACAAAAACAAGGAGACCTCTGGAGACTGACAGTCTTATGATCAGTGATCAGTGATTTGGGTGCGATGATGGTAATGGAGGACCTTAGGGATGGGAGTGAGACTGAGAACCACACTGACCTGAGGGCGTCACAGCAAGTTGCTGTTACAGGAGTGGTACAAGAAGGAGAAACCACCCCTTTTAAACCTGCCTCCACTTTCAACCCCCAACTGGCATATGATGCCATAGATGTGTTCTCGGATGCCGTTATAAAAGATCTGAAGACATTTCGCAAAAAGAAAAAACATTTTGTTGAAAATGATCGAAACAGTAACTTCTCTAATGCACAGAATTTGGCACTTAAATCTTTATGTAAAGATAGAAGCATAGTGTACAAACCTGCAGATAAAGGCGGGAACATCGTGCTACAAACCAAAGAGAATTACAACAAAGAGGCCGCAAGACAATTGGGCTGTAAATCTACGTACCTTATTATCACTGAGAAGGAATACCAAAGAAGCATCAATGACTATCATGCGCTAATTACAAAATGGCACAACGAAGGTCTCCTTGAAATGGAAGAATTCATGTTCCTGAGACGTCTCAACCCTGTTATCCCCACTTTTTACCACCTCCCTAAGGTGCACAAGAATCCCACTGCACCACCAGGGAGACCCATTGTGGCGTCACAGGGTAGTCTCACTGAACATTTATCGATGTTTGTGGATTATTTTTTGTTACCTTTTGTTCTGACTTTGAAGTCATATATCCGTGACACCACAGGTTTTCTTGATAAACTGAATAACATCGAATGGAAGGAGGGCTATACCTTAATGGTGTTGGACATCACCAGCCTCTACACCGCTATTGATCATGGTGATGGTTTGCTGGCCATAAAGTATTTTTTGGATCAGAGACCTTTGAGATTTATGAGACACAGCCAAATGTTGTTGGAATTTGTTCAATTTTGTTTAACCAATAACATTTTCCTTTTCCAAACAGAACTGTTCCGCCAGTTGTCAGGGACTGCGATGGGCACCTGCTTCGCCCCCAGCTACGCGAACTTGTTCGTGGGCTGGTGGGAGGAGCAGGTGGCTTGGGGGGCAGAGAATTCATCATGGACCCACAAAGTGATCAGTTGATATCGTTTCATTGACGATTTGTTTATTGTCTGGAACGGTACAACTGAGAGCGCTAAACAGTATGTGGGGATACTGAATGACAATAGTGTGAACTTGAAATTCTCAGGTGAGGTGAGTCAAATCTCTGTGAATTACCTCGATGTGACCATCTATGTAGAGGGGGACACACTTAAAAGCAAACTTTTCCGTAAACCCACAGCGGGCAACAGTGTCCTGAGAGCAACGAGCAGTCATCCTGTTAGCCTTGTGAAGAGTATTCCCTACGGGGAGCTATTAAGGATAAGGCGTAACTGCACGGACAATAAGGAATTTCAATTGGCAGCCAAACAATGTATAGACCGTTTCAAGTCGAGAGGGTACGGGGGAGAAATCCTCAATGATGCCTACAGAAGAGCAAACTCGGCACATAGAGAAGATCTGTTGAAAGGCAAAAGCAAGAATACATCTGAGAAGAGTGGGGGAAAATTCAGGTTAATAACTACCTTTTCCCAAGATGCCGCTTTTTTTAACAAAACCATCAAGAAAAGCTGGCATATTTTGCAGACTGATCACCTTCTGAAGGATGACTTACCAGCCAATCCCCAGATTACTTATCGGAAGGCTCGTTCAATCAAGAATGATCTGGTTCAGAGCTATCTGATAGAACCTCCCAAGAACAACGCCTTTGGTGAAATCTGTGGCTTTTCCCCTTGTGGAAAATGTAAGGCGTGCAAGTTTAGCAAAAGAGTCCGATCTTACACTATCCCGAATACTGGGATAGAACGTAAGATCAACAAATTCATAACTTGCTCTACCCCTTACTGTGTCTACTGCCTGACATGCCCTTGTGGGCTGAGGTATATTGGAAGCACGGTCAATCCCCTGAAGTTGAGAGTCTTAGAGCACATGCGTGCGATAGCCAACTTCGATGAGGCATACCCAGTGGCACGCCACTTCAATCAAGCCCACAAACGGAACAGAGACCAGTTAAGCTTCTTTGGTCTGGATCATGTACCATTGAACCCGAGAGGAGGGGACAGGCTTGTCCGACTCCGTAGACTCGAATCGAGGTACATAATTGATTTACAAACGAAAATACCAATGGGTATGAATATACATGAAGAATTGTCATCACATTTAGGGGAGTAGTGTTTATCTTCCCATCTATAGATGTGTATTTGAGGGTACCTTGGTCGAATATGAATTGGAAATTGCTTAGCTTTCGACCAGGCAACCTTGTCAACACCCATAGAGTTAGAACAAACTATGCACTTTGAACGAATAATGCCCGTTGGATCGTTTATCTGTTTGTTTGTATGTTTAGTTGTATGCCTATTTCATTGAATTGATGACCGTGAATCATGTCGTAGTTGGATGCTCTGTTTCCACTCTATCTTGTATTTATCTTTATTCTGCTTTTGCAATATACTAGCTATGTTAATCTTGTAAATTTTGTAAATTTTGGAAATTTTGCTAATTTGGGATTCTCATACAATTTTTGTATATGGGTTTGGATACATGAATTTGATTTCTTCAATTACCCAATATTGAGGTTTAAGGATAATACGTTCCTGATAATTCGTTCCTAGTGTCTTCTTCCTGAAGGTTAGACTTTTTATCTTGATAAGTGGCTTCAGGTTTGTTGTGCTTATCATACTTGGGTTATGTTCTTGTGTATGCCATTTGCTTTTGATTTTTGCGATTAATGTAAGGAGTGAGGGTCCTTCTTGGTTTATAAGCCGAATTATTAGTTTATTAGCCCATCCAGGGCTTGATTGCATTTTGAGTGTGGTTCTTACACTAATGAAATATTGTTGGGATATGGACTATTCAACGGGGATCGACCCTGATTATTGCCCATTTGTGCTTAATTAATTCAAGTGTTGAGAAGGGGTGTGTGATATCAATGTTGATTTATTATTATTTACTTGATTGCAATATATATAATATCTGCTACTATGAAAGTGTCAGTACAACTTTTACTTGCGTGGTACCACTCCAATATGGTGCTCACGCTCCCTTTCTCTTCCTCTTCCCCGTGTCCATTCCATTTCCCTTATGGTATGTCCTTTGTTTATTTTTATGACCCGGATGCAATAAAAAGGAAACGCCTCTGTCGGTTCGGTAAACTTAGACAAAGGTTCCGACTGAAACGCGTCAGGTGCTGTAGTTCTAATAAAATATAAGTAATTATACCTCCGTGAGTGCTTCATTTCTTCCTGCGGGAGACACGCTACTGGAAGGTGGAGCAGTATTTGATTTGCGAGTGCACCCTCGCAACGGAAGCACCCGCTTGGGAGTGCGGCGCTTTGGTGTTTGTTTGGAGCTGTAATATATATATATATATATATATATATATATATATATATATATATATATATATATATATAAAGTTCCCCGACCTGCCAGCTCCACTCCTGACGGGGTTGGTGCAAGTTCCGGGCGGGTGTTGGGACCCGGTCCAATTATGTTCGCATAAACCCCAGGAAAGGAACACTCGCACACCAGGGTCTGTGAAAACAAAGTGTTTGTTATTGGCGACGCGTTTCGACCAAACGGTCTTCTTCACTAGCCTAATGACCTGGGGTCAGGCCTCTTTGCTGGGGATCGCAGAGGGAGCCCAAAGGACCCCGCGATCCCTGCTGGCTTCCCACCTACTGCACAATCCGGCATTGCTTTGAGACCCAGGAGCTGCTAACATACATCTCCCTGGATCTCAAAGCAATGTCTGTTTTCCTGCTCGCTTCACAGTGGGCAGGGAAACAGAAATGCTCTGCTTTCAGCAAGCAATAGCATTTTTTCTTTCACTTGTGGTAATGGTGCTCCCGCCAAGCCATAGCAAAGTGCAATGTCCCGAGGATGGGCACCCCGGGACGTTGCTGGAGCTGGCCCTGGGGGGGTGGCTGTTCCCAGGGCCATGTTGGATTCCACGAGGGGGGCAGCGTGGCCTCTCCCTTTTGTTAAGTGAGACCTGGGTAGGTAATGTTCCCTGGGGCTGGGGGTCCACAACAGACCCCCTTCATTATTCTATTTGTGCCCCAGGGAGGTGGCGGTACCCGGGGAATTATGGGGGGCAAGAGCCCCTCCACTCATTATTATGTATGTTAGCCCTGGGGAGATAGCTGTCCCCTGGGCTGGAGGGGAGGCCTTAGAGTCTCTCTTTACAAGAGTACCCGGGGAGGTGGAGCTCCCCGGGGCAGCAGGAGAGCTGTGAGGCTCCCCACATATAATTCAGTTACTGCCCTAGGGACCGCCACCTCCATATATTAATGATACTGCCATGGGGAGGTGACGTTCCCGGGGATTTGAATAGCCCTAGGAGGGGGACCCCGTGTGCCCCCCTATATTTACACAATGCCCCCGGTACCTGGCCCACCCAGAGGTTATTCCAAAGCAAGCTTGCCTTTTTAAACATTTTTGCCACAGATTCGCTGATCCTCCTGCGAGTCGACATCAAAATTAGGAGAAAAAAATGCTTTTTCCCCTGGCTTCCCTGAGGGACCAATCACATTAACTGAGGGGTCAGGGTATTCCTACCCTGCCCCCTTTTCTTTTTTGGGACTCTGCTTTAAGCCGAATGCCAAGATGGCTGCCAACACTTCCTGGCTAAAGTGTTGGAAGCCAATCACATTTTTGTAGGATTCGGGAGTCCACTGCAAGGACTTGCGTCCCAAGAAATCTATATTTCTTAAACATAGATATCTCAAAAACTACTGAACGGATTTACACCAAATCATAAAAAGCACACTTTCTGGACCAACATCTATCTTTCTGCCAACTTTGGTGTTATTCCATTCAGCAGTTTGGGCTGTAGTATGTGTTAAAAAAATGGAAAATCCCGATAGACTTAACATTGGGAAAATGGATCACCCCGAAACTTTCAAAACAGCAGCTAAACCAAAAAGGGGAAATCCAGTGAAAATTTTGTGGTGATTCGTCAAGCGGCGCCAAAGTGATTGGCAAAACAAAAATGGTTTTCCTATGGAAACTTTGGGCCCGATTCACAGAACTAACTTAAGACAAAATCCTAAACTTACTACTTTTGGTATTCACAGAATGCACTTACAACTTTTGGTATTCACAGAATGGATTTACGACTACTAACTTTACGTCCGCACTCGGGCTGGAAATTCAAGCCTGGGGGCGGAGCTTCTGGCTTGGAGGCGGAGCTTCCGGCCCAGAGGTGGAGATTTCAGCCATGGCTAAATCCCCACCTCTGAGCCGGAAGCTCCGCCTCCAAGCCGGAAGCTCCGTTCTGGGTCGGATTTTCCGGCCCGAGTGCAGACGTAAAGTTAGTAGTCGTAAATCCATTCTGTGAATACCAAAAATAGTAAGTGCATTCTGTGAATACTAAAAGTAGTACGTTTTAGATTTTGTCTTAAGTTAATTTTGTGAATCGGGCCCTTTGGTCCTAACTTCAACTACCTACTGTCAACAGCCAGTAGGTAATATGTATATATATATATATATATATATATATATATCCAACAAAGTTCGTCTGCAATAAGTCAGCCCACACGGATGGTTTCAATAGCCTGATTTAATTCAAAAAGAAACGGCTTTCCCACCCAACACAGGAGCTTCGCACCATCATCCTGAAAGGCCCGACGCGTTTCATGCCTAACGGCATTTCATCAGGGGCAGCAGGTAAGGAAAGGAGTCACGGCCACACACTGTTCAAAGGCAATTATATTAAAGTCCCCGCCCACATGGGCGTGCCACTCCCGTGGCTTTCTGGATCTTGCAGTGCCTTTGATGTGTTGCTGTAAATCCCACATTGTCCAATAATAAAGCCCAAGTGGGTTGCGAGAGTCTTCCGTGAAAGTGCTGGGGCACATGGTACATTTCTTCTTCCAGGTGCATCCGTCTCAATGTGCGATGTATTTCAACACCACACGGAGTCTTCACTGGTCGTGTAGCTGGGCTGACTTGCGGCTCAGACTGCGCCGCTTAACATCCAACAAAGTTCGTCTGCAATAAGTCAGCCCAAACGGATGGTTTCAATAGCCTGATTTAATTCAAAAAGAAACGGCTTTCCCACCCAACACAGGAGCTTCGCACCATCATCCTGAAAGGCCCGACGCGTTTCATGCCTAACGGCATTTCATCAGGGGCAGCAGGTAAGGAAAGGAGTCACGGCCACACACTGTTCAAAGGCAATTATATTAAAGTCCCCGCCCACATGGGCGTGCCACTCCCGTGGCTTTCTGGATCTTGCAGTGCCTTTGATGTGTTGCTGTAAATCCCACATTGTCCAATAATAAAGCCCAAGTGGGTTGCGAGAGTCTTCCGTGAAAGTGCTGGGGCACATGGTACATTTCTTCTTCCAGGTGCATCCGTCTCAATGTGCGATGTATTTCAACACCACACGGAGTCTTCACTGGTCGTGTAGCTGGGCTGACTTGCGGCTCAGACTGCGCCGCTTAACATCCAACAAAGTTCGTCTGCAATAAGTCAGCCCACACGGATGGTTTCAATAGCCTGATTTAATTAAAAAAGAAACGGCTTTCCCACCCAACACAGGAGCTTCGCACCATCATCCTGAAAGGCCCGACGCGTTTCATGCCTAACGGCATTTCATCAGGGGCAGCAGGTAAGGAAAGGAGTCACGGCCACACACTGTTCAAAGGCAATTATATTAAAGTCCCCGCCCAAATGGGCGTGCCACTCCCGTGGCTTTCTGGATCTTGCAGTGCCTTTGATGTGTTGCTGTAAATCCCACATTGTCCAATAATAAAGCCCAAGTGGGTTGCGAGAGTCTTCCGTGAAAGTGCTGGGGCACATGGTACATTTCTTCTTCCAGGTGCATCCGTCTCAATGTGCGATGTATTTCAACACCACACGGAGTCTTCACTGGTCGTGTAGCTGGGCTGACTTGCGGCTCAGACTGCGCCGCTTAACATCCAACAAAGTTCGTCTGCAATAAGTCAGCCCACACGGATGGTTTCAATAGCCTGATTTAATTCAAAAAGAAACGGCTTTCCCACCCAACACAGGAGCTTCGCACCATCATCCTGAAAGGCCCGACGCGTTTCATGCCTAACGGCATTTCATCAGGGGCAGCAGGTAAGGAAAGGAGTCACGGCCACACACTGTTCAAAGGCAATTATATTAAAGTCCCCGCCCACATGGGCGTGCCACTCCCGTGGCTTTCTGGATCTTGCAGTGCCTTTGATGTGTTGCTGTAAATCCCACATTGTCCAATAATAAAGCCCAAGTGGGTTGCGAGAGTCTTCCGTGAAAGTGCTGGGGCACATGGTACATTTCTTCTTCCAGGTGCATCCGTCTCAATGTGCGATGTATTTCAACACCACACGGAGTCTTCACTGGTCGTGTAGCTGGGCTGACTTGCGGCTCAGACTGCGCCGCTTAACATCCAACAAAGTTCGTCTGCAATAAGTCAGCCCACACGGATGGTTTCAATAGCCTGATTTAATTCAAAAAGAAACGGCTTTCCCACCCAACACAGGAGCTTCGCACCATCATCCTGAAAGGCCCGACGCGTTTCATGCCTAACGGCATTTCATCAGGGGCAGCAGGTAAGGAAAGGAGTCACGGCCACACACTGTTCAAAGGCAATTATATTAAAGTCCCCGCCCACATGGGCGTGCCACTCCCGTGGCTTTCTGGATCTTGCAGTGCCTTTGATGTGTTGCTGTAAATCCCACATTGTCCAATAATAAAGCCCAAGTGGGTTGCGAGAGTCTTCCGTGAAAGTGCTGGGGCACATGGTACATTTCTTCTTCCAGGTGCATCCGTCTCAATGTGCGATGTATTTCAACACCACACGGAGTCTTCACTGGTCGTGTAGCTGGGCTGACTTGCGGCTCAGACTGCGCCGCTTAACATCCAACAAAGTTCGTCTGCAATAAGTCAGCCCACACGGATGGTTTCAATAGCCTGATTTAATTCAAAAAGAAACGGCTTTCCCACCCAACACAGGAGCTTCGCACCATCATCCTGAAAGGCCCGACGCGTTTCATGCCTAACGGCATTTCATCAGGGGCAGCAGGTAAGGAAAGGAGTCACGGCCACACACTGTTCAAAGGCAATTATATTAAAGTCCCCGCCCACATGGGCGTGCCACTCCCGTGGCTTTCTGGATCTTGCAGTGCCTTTGATGTGTTGCTGTAAATCCCACATTGTCCAATAATAAAGCCCAAGTGGGTTGCGAGAGTCTTCCGTGAAAGTGCTGGGGCACATGGTACATTTCTTCTTCCAGGTGCATCCGTCTCAATGTGCGATGTATTTCAACACCATACGGAGTCTTCACTGGTCGTGTAGCTGGGCTGACTTGCGGCTCAGACTGCGCCGCTTAACATCCAACAAAGTTCGTCTGCAATAAGTCAGCCCACACGGATGGTTTCAATAGCCTGATTTAATTCAAAAAGAAACGGCTTTCCCACCCAACACAGGAGCTTCGCACCATCATCCTGAAAGGCCCGACGCGTTTCATGCCTAACGGCATTTCATCAGGGGCAGCAGGTAAGGAAAGGAGTCACGGCCACACACTGTTCAAAGGCAATTATATTAAAGTCCCCGCCCACATGGGCGTGCCACTCCCGTGGCTTTCTGGATCTTGCAGTGCCTTTGATGTGTTGCTGTAAATCCCACATTGTCCAATAATAAAGCCCAAGTGGGTTGCGAGAGTCTTCCGTGAAAGTGCTGGGGCACATGGTACATTTCTTCTTCCAGGTGCATCCGTCTCAATGTGCGATGTATTTCAACACCACACGGAGTCTTCACTGGTCGTGTAGCTGGGCTGACTTGCGGCTCAGACTGCGCCGCGTAACATCCAACAAAGTTCGTCTGCAATAAGTCAGCCCACACGGATGGTTTCAATAGCCTGATTTAATTCAAAAAGAAACGGCTTTCCCACCCAACACAGGAGCTTCGCACCATCATCCTGAAAGGCCCGACGCGTTTCATGCCTAACGGCATTTCATCAGGGGCAGCAGGTAAGGAAAGGAGTCACGGCCACACACTGTTCAAAGGCAATTATATTAAAGTCCCCGCCCACATGGGCGTGCCACTCCCGTGGCTTTCTGGATCTTGCAGTGCCTTTGATGTGTTGCTGTAAATCCCACATTGTCCAATAATAAAGCCCAAGTGGGTTACGAGAGTCTTCCGTGAAAGTGCTGGGGCACATGGTACATTTCTTCTTCCAGGTGCATCCGTCTCAATGTGCGATGTATTTCAACACCACACGGAGTCTTCACTGGTCGTGTAGCTGGGCTGACTTGCGGCTCAGACTGCGCCGCTTAACATCCAACAAAGTTCGTCTGCAATAAGTCAGCCCACACGGATGGTTTCAATAGCCTGATTTAATTCAAAAAGAAACGGCTTTCCCACCCAACACAGGAGCTTCGCACCATCATCCTGAAAGGCCCGACGCGTTTCATGCCTAACGGCATTTCATCAGGGGCAGCAGGTAAGGAAAGGAGTCACGGCCACACACTGTTCAAAGGCAATTATATTAAAGTCCCCGCCCACATGGGCGTGCCACTCCCGTGGCTTTCTGGATCTTGCAGTGCCTTTGATGTGTTGCTGTAAATCCCACATTGTCCAATAATAAAGCCCAAGTGGGTTGCGAGAGTCTTCCGTGAAAGTGCTGGGGCACATGGTACATTTCTTCTTCCAGGTGCATCCGTCTCAATGTGCGATGTATTTCAACACCACACGGAGTCTTCACTGGTCGTGTAGCTGGGCTGACTTGCGGCTCAGACTGCGCCGCTTAACATCCAACAAAGTTCGTCTGCAATAAGTCAGCCCACACGGATGGTTTCAATAGCCTGATTTAATTAAAAAAGAAACGGCTTTCCCACCCAACACAGGAGCTTCGCACCATCATCCTGAAAGGCCCGACGCGTTTCATGCCTAACGGCATTTCATCAGGGGCAGCAGGTAAGGAAAGGAGTCACGGCCACACACTGTTCAAAGGCAATTATATTAAAGTCCCCGCCCACATGGGCGTGCCACTCCCGTGGCTTTCTGGATCTTGCAGTGCCTTTGATGTGTTGCTGTAAATCCCACATTGTCCAATAATAAAGCCCAAGTGGGTTGCGAGAGTCTTCCGTGAAAGTGCTGGGGCACATGGTACATTTCTTCTTCCAGGTGCATCCGTCTCAATGTGCGATGTATTTCAACACCACACGGAGTCTTCACTGGTCGTGTAGCTGGGCTGACTTGCGGCTCAGACTGCGCCGCTTAACATCCAACAAAGTTCGTCTGCAATAAGTCAGCCCACACGGATGGTTTCAATAGCCTGATTTAATTCAAAAAGAAACGGCTTTCCCACCCAACACAGGAGCTTTGCACCATCATCCTGAAAGGCCCGACGCGTTTCATGCCTAACGGCATTTCATCAGGGGCAGCAGGTAAGGAAAGGAGTCACGGCCACACACTGTTCAAAGGCAATTATATTAAAGTCCCCGCCCACATGGGCGTGCCACTCCCGTGGCTTTCTGGATCTTGCAGTGCCTTTGATGTGTTGCTGTAAATCCCACATTGTCCAATAATAAAGCCCAAGTGGGTTGCGAGAGTCTTCCGTGAAAGTGCTGGGGCACATGGTACATTTCTTCTTCCAGGTGCATCCGTCTCAATGTGCGATGTATTTCAACACCACACGGAGTCTTCACTGGTCGTGTAGCTGGGCTGACTTGCGGCTCAGACTGCGCCGCTTAACATCCAACAAAGTTCGTCTGCAATAAGTCAGCCCACACGGATGGTTTCAATAGCCTGATTTAATTCAAAAAGAAACGGCTTTCCCACCCAACACAGGAGCTTTGCACCATCATCCTGAAAGGCCCGACGCGTTTCATGCCTAACGGCATTTCATCAGGGGCAGCAGGTAAGGAAAGGAGTCACGGCCACACACTGTTCAAAGGCAATTATATTAAAGTCCCCGCCCACATGGGCGTGCCACTCCCGTGGCTTTCTGGATCTTGCAGTGCCTTTGATGTGTTGCTGTAAATCCCACATTGTCCAATAATAAAGCCAAGTGGGTTGCGAGAGTCTTCCGTGAAAGTATTTCAACACCACACGGAGTCTTCACTGGTCGTGTAGCTGGGCTGACTTGCGGCTCAGACTGCGCCGCTTAACATCCAAAAGGCACTGCAAGATCCAGAAAGCCACGGGAGTGGCACGCCCATGTGGGCGCGGACTTTAATATAATTGCCTTTGAACAGTGTGTGGCCGTGACTCCTTTCCTTACCTGCTGCCCCTGATGAAATGCCGTTAGGCATGAAACGCGTCGGGCCTTTCAGGATGATGGTGCGAAGCTCCTGTGTTGGGTGGGAAAGCCGTTTCTTTTTGAATTAAATCAGGCTATTGAAACCATCCGTGTGGGCTGACTTATTGCAGACGAACTTTGTTGGATGTTAAGCGGCGCAGTCTGAGCCGCAAGTCAGCCCAGCTACACGACCAGTGAAGACTCCGTGTGGTGTTGAAATACATCGCACATTGAGACGGATGCACCTGGAAGAAGAAATGTACCATGTGCCCCAGCACTTTCACGGAAGACTCTCGCAACCCACTTGGGCTTTATTATTGGACAATGTGGGATTTACAGCAACACATCAAAGGCACTGCAAGTTCCAGAAAGCCACGGGAGTGGCACGCCCATGTGGGCGGGGACTTTAATATAATTGCCTTTGAACAGTGTGTGGCCGTGACTCCTTTCCTTACCTGCTGCCCCTGATGAAATGCCGTTAGGCATGAAACGCGTCGGGCCTTTCAGGATGATGGTGCGAAGCTCCTGTGTTGGGTGGGAAAGCCGTTTCTTTTTGAATTAAATCAGGCTATTGAAACCATCCGTGTGGGCTGACTTATTGCAGACGAACTTTGTTGGATGTTAAGCGGCGCAGTCTGAGCCGCAAGTCAGCCCAGCTACACTACCAGTGAAGACTCCGTGTGGTGTTGAAATACATCGCACATTGAGACGGATGCACCTGGAAGAAGAAATGTACCATGTGCCCCAGCACTTTCACGGAAGACTCTCGCAACCCACTTGGGCTTTATTATTGGACAATGTGGGATTTACAGCAACACATCAAAGGCACTGCAAGATCCAGAAAGCCACGGGAGTGGCACGCCCATGTGGGCGGGGACTTTAATATAATTGCCTTTGAACAGTGTGTGGCCGTGACTCCTTTCCTTACCTGCTGCCCCTGATGAAATGCCGTTAGGCATGAAACGCGTCGGGCCTTTCAGGATGATGGTGCGAAGCTCCTGTGTTGGGTGGGAAAGCCGTTTCTTTTTGAATTAAATCAGGCTATTGAAACCATCCGTGTGGGCTGACTTATTGCAGACGAACTTTGTTGGATGTTAAGCGGCGCAGTCTGAGCCGCAAGTCAGCCCAGCTACACGACCAGTGAAGACTCCGTGTGGTGTTGAAATACATCGCACATTGAGACGGATGCACCTGGAAGAAGGAATGTACCATGTGCCCCAGCACTTTCACGGAAGACTCTCGCAACCCACTTGGGCTTTATTATTGGACAATGTGGGATTTACAGCAACACATCAAAGGCACTGCAAGATCCAGAAAGCCACGGGAGTGGCACGCCCATGTGGGCGGGGACTTTAATATAATTGCCTTTGAACAGTGTGTGGCCGTGACTCCTTTCCTTACCTGCTGCCCCTGATGAAATGCCGTTAGGCATGAAACGCGTCGGGCCTTTCAGGATGATGGTGCGAAGCTCCTGTGTTGGGTGGGAAAGCCGTTTCTTTTTGAATTAAATCAGGCTATTGAAACCATCCGTGTGGGCTGACTTATTGCAGACGAACTTTGTTGGATGTTAAGCGGCGAAGTCTGAGCCGCAAGTCAGCCCAGCTACACGACCAGTGAAGACTCCGTGTGGTGTTGAAATACATCGCACATTGAGACGGATGCACCTGGAAGAAGAAATGTACCATGTGCCCCAGCACTTTCACGGAAGACTCTCGCAACCCACTTGGGCTTTATTATTGGACAATGTGGGATTTACAGCAACACATCAAAGGCACTGCAAGATCCAGAAAGCCACGGGAGTGGCACGCCCATGTGGGCGGGGACTTTAATATAATTGCCTTTGAACAGTGTGTGGCCGTGACTCCTTTCCTTACCTGCTGCCCCTGATGAAATGCCGTTAGGCATGAAACGCGTCGGGCCTTTCAGGATGATGGTGCGAAGCTCCTGTGTTGGGTGGGAAAGCCGTTTCTTTTTTAATTAAATCAGGCTATTGAAACCATCCGTGTGGGCTGACTTATTGCAGACGAACTTTGTTGGATATATATATATATATATATATATATATACACAAAACAGATCAGATCACTCTCCAACTTCCTTCCGGCGAATAGAGAGGCACGAACCACTGGAAGGTATGGCTTGATGTTCATTTTATTCCTCAAAATATGACCCATTTCGGACTGCACCAGTCCTTGCTCACGTACAGGGAAATTAAATTTGCCATGTTTTAAATATGCTTTGCTCATCACTACATGATAAATAAAAATAGAAAAAATACTTAAATTGCTTCTAGCAGCTCACATTTGGTATTCTGTTTTCAAACTTAACATTTCAGTAATTCATATTAACATTGCACAAATATATTTGTGATATGACAATGCTTAAAAAATCAATTATCCCTTCATAAAATGCATACAAAATGAAAGAATGCGTAGTTATATAAATATTTTTACACATATTAAAAAGAGAGAGCAAAACCATGTAAAAGCATTCCGCTAAAACATAGTTAAAATAGTGTACTCTAACAGCGATAAAAAACTAATAAAATGCCTCCAAGAATAAAAACGGGCGCTATCCTACAATGTTTAATACCAGTTATAGCTGACTCATGTGCAAACACTGCATTAAATCTTGTAAACCATCAGATTGTGTAAAGATTGACTTAGAATTTAGAACCATAGTTGAAACATCTCTTCTATATGATTACTTTATGCCTCAATTAGATCTCTATATTGAGTGTCCTTAATTGATCAATTTGAGTTTCATCAAAAATATATCAGCATAAAATGCAAATCCTCAAATTACTCCTATTCACATGGCAGTGACCAATAAAGGATAAAGATCAATAAGTCTGAACATGCAAATGTATAAAAATGTGCAAATGCTGCGATCCATTAACTGCAAAGTGCTTTAAAAAAGTGCTTATATGACTAATACTAAACCTAATAAAGTGCTAGTGCTACTTCACCATTCAAATGTACTCTGTACCCATGATGAAAGAATAACATTATATTAAAACCTGGATTGGGAAGCGTAAAGCTAGTGAAATTCTATGCATAATGTATCAAAATGCCTAAGTTTAAAGAGGTAAGATAATATCTGGTAGGACATGTTATTAAACAGAAATGGACATCATTCAATTCAAGCACAAGGGATCAATAAAGTAAAACAGTAGCCCTAATTAGATTGCTTTATAAAAAGTAATGTAAATCTTCAGTGTTCTTCATTCCGTTGGGAGCCTTACTATCTAATTCCAAAATTGTTCTTGATTCCAATTGGCATAGCCTTCTTTCCCTGTCGCCACCCCTTCGCAATTTGGGTACAAGTTTAATGACATAATATTGTAAGCAGAACAAAGGATGGTGGGTGGCTGGATGATAGTTGCGCTGAGTTATGTCAAAATTCTATAAGAACAGTCTGAAAAAGCTCCAAGGATAAGGTGCTGGCCACCTACCAACAACCAGAATGGTAATGAAAACAATACCATATAAGCTAAACAAACAGAATATATCCTGAGCTAAGGGCACACAAACAGTAAGGTATTTTCAAATAATAACAAGTGGAGTGATCTTCATTTCTCCATTTTATTCCATTGATTAGCTTCTCATGAGGTCTAGCTGCCAACACGTGTTTCGTCTATAGTGGTATGGACAACAGACTTCTTCAGGGCTAGAAAGTATGATAGATATAATCAAAATTCATAATACACAATCGGATACATATAGAGTTACATTAGTAAATGTATAAAAATTTCTCAGTGCCCTGCTAACAACAAAACATCTACGAGTGGCTGAAAGAACCAATCATGAATAACATGGTTCTAGAAGACTAAACATAGTATCTAATGTCTCACCATTTTCACAGTGTCACAAAAAGTTTAAAAAGTGCATATAGTGTGATCAGAAAATCGACCTACGAAAAAAAGTGCCACCTCCACCGATCACCACAGAAAAAAGGAGAGAAAGCCAAAAGAAATCCATTCAAGTGAACACTTAAGTACTAGTAAAGAAAGGGGTTTTAATAAAAGAAACAAACCAAGGAAAAACATATCTCTAAGAGTCTACAAACTCACCAATTGCTAAATTGTTGATGGTCTATTACCTCGAGAATTATATCCCATAATTTTTTTTTATAACTTTGGGATGTGTCCCTTCGTGGGACTTATAATTATAATAACGCTTGATGAAACGAGTCTTACTCGAAGTTCATTTTAGATTGTCTTATTGACTTTGACGTCCGTTAGCAGGATGTTTGACTAACAGTAGCTTAACTTGCCCATTTGAGACACGTTAATATTTTTTGGGGACCACCATCTCATGATAAGTCATACTATTTTTAATTGAATAATGCGTAGAGAGACAAGTATGGACGCTTGACAAATGATAATATGGTTCGCTAACTAAACCAGTGACTTCACAACTATGTATGGAGTTAGAATGGAAGGAGTCTTTGATTTTTATTTATATAAACGCGCTCACAGGATCGAATCATCCCCCTATCTTGCGTTCCCTCTTTTATTCCTTTGTCAGTGGTTGCATTTAACAAATAAAATCCTTTGGAACATGATTTCTCCTTTAGAGAAGAACCAACATATGCTTCATGTGTCACCAATATTAAATTTCAGGCGATTATACGACGGCTTTATATTTTGTCCGTTTTTTCCCTCTTATCTAAACTACAGATCAGATAAATGATGAACTATCTACAACATTGAAGTACTTATACTGATGGAGTGAATGGATCATACTCACTCTTTTAAGTGAGTATGGACGGACTTTGGGTTAATTTTCGCATTTAAAATTTGCAGCAACAACCTTACCCGTTAATTATATTTTATATATGTTTAATATACAGATTTGGCGGCACCCTCAAATATATGGGATATAATTCTCGAGGTAATAGACCATCAACAATTTAGCAATTGGTGAGTTTGTAGACTCTTAGAGATATGTTTTTCCTTGGTTTGTTTCTTTTATTAAAACCCCTTTCTTTACTAGTACTTAAGTGTTCACTTAAATGGATTTCTTTTGCCTTTCTCTCCTTTTTTCTGTGGTGATCGGTGGAGGTGGCACTTTTTTTCGTAGGTCGATTTTCTGATCACACCATATGCACTTTTTTCAATTTTTGTGACACTGTGAAAATGGTGAGACATTAGATACGTTTAGTCTTCTAGAACCATGTTATTCATGATTGGTTCTTTCAGCCACTCGTAGATGTTTTGTTGTTAGCAGGGCACTGAGAAATGTTGATACATTTACCAATGTAACTCTATATGTATCAGATTGTGTATTATGATTTTTGATTATATCTATCATACTTTCTAGCCTGAAGAAGTCTGTGGTCCATACCACTATAGACCCATTAACATCCAGGTACTTCCGTCGCCGTTAACCATGGAACAGCAGTCCAGGCGAAGTTTCAAATTGTAGATTATTTAAATTTCAGTGAACTCCGCAGAAAACCATGACGGCGTCAGACGTATTTGAACTTGGTCAGCCTTTGTCACGAAAATAAAGACAAAGACAAACACCAACCGGTCTAAATGCGGCAACCAAGCTAAATAAAACTAATTCGTTTTCATAACATCAGCCTTTCTTCTTGAGGATACATACGTACAGTGCAAGAACCTTGTGGATATATATATATATATATATATATATATATATATATCATTCATTCAAAAAATCTTTATTTCGATCGTTAAGATCATAAAAGATATCCAGATAACAACATTACATCATTAAAAAGATTAAAAATGGTTTCAAAAGATTGTTTTTTTTTTTTTTTTTAAATCGAGAAATCAAAGTTCATAGTTACACAGTTCATTTTTAGGTGGGATTAAAAACTTATGGATCGTGCCACGTTGGAGTCCCTTATGATTCTTGCCCGTGATCTCCACATTGCCGTCAAGAATTTTGCCATCACAAACACAGTTGGGGCTGCAAGGTCAGTTTTGAGCACTCTATAGGCTGGGGCGTAAGTCCGGAAGCCCAGGTTCCTTAAGTAGGGGACCAACCAGTAGCTCCTGATTTTTCTATAAGCTTTGCAAAACAAAACCACGTGCAGGTCACTTTCCAGCTTGTAATTGCACGCAGGGCAATTGCTCGAGTCTAAATTCCCGTTCCAGGTTTTAGTGAAGGACCTCAAAGGGAGAGAGCCGTATCTCCACTGCAGGAAGATCTTCCTTACGTGCACTGGGGACATAGCATCTAAGACATATTCAGGACTGTAAGAATCTTTAACTTTAGTAAAACTGTCAGTTAGAGAGCCTTCCCGGATTAGACTCAAAGATCTTTGTAGCATGAAGCTATAGAACAATTTAGTTCTTTCCTCGGGAACCTTGTAGACATTAGTTCTGGATTGCACCATAACTCTGGAACTCCAAGGGTCGTGCACATGTCCTTGATATATTTGAGCCATGGAATTTTGGACACTTGGATTAATCTGAGGAGCTCCTGTAGTTCGCTTCTATAGTGGGCCAAATCCTGGCTGCTCCACAGCCGCCTCCAATAAGTCAGAGGTTTGAGGCTTAATTCTTCAGTGATAGGGCGCAGTGCTAGGTCCATTCTCAAGGGGAGCAAGGGGGTACTCAGAGGGAGGGCTGTCAATTGTCTGATAAAATTGTTCTCTGCGACCTGAATAGACTGTAACGATGTATGACCCCATAACTCAGCCCCATAGATGATACCTCCTCGTGCTTGCGCTTTATAAATGTTTATTGCAGGTGCCAGTGGACGAAGGGAGGATTTTTTTGCAATTCTTGTGATAGCACCAGCCCTCTGGATTAGTTTAGTGGTTGCCTTGGTTTTGTGTGGCAACCAGGTTAGGTTTTGATTGAGAGTTATGCCTAGGTACTCAATCACTTGAACTCTCTCTAGGGGTGTGGATCCCAGGCGGGGATTTGGGCTATTCTTAGGCTTTTGGCTGAGGATCATGAATTTAATCTTCAAGGGGTTTATTTCTAAACCCCTTTCTTTACAAAACTCCAAAAATCCGTCCAGAACCCTCTGTAGCCCCATAGGTGTTTTTGACAACAGCAGGGTGTCGTCCGCGAACATAATCGATGGCACCCTGCTGCTGTTCAATTGCGGGGCATCGATGTTAGGGATTCTACATAAGTGTTCTATCACCCCGTTCGTGAATAAACAGAACAGGGTCGGCGCCAATACGCAGCCCTGCCTTACCCCGCGTAGGACAGGAAACCTATCAGTCAGCCTACCGCCCTTTCCATATCTTACACGGGCATAATTATCTGTGTGTAGCCTGATAAGGATCTGGAGAATATCTCCAGGGACACCCATGTCCCCCAGTACCGCCCACAGCTTGGCCCGTGGTACCAAGTCGAAGGCGGCACGGAGGTCCACAAAAACAGCATACAGTGACCCCCCTTCCAGAAGAACTGTCTTCCAGTATAAGATATTTAATCTGAATATTTGGTCCACGGTTGACACTTCCTTCCTAAATCCTGCCTGGAGAGGGCTTAAAGTATCAGTTTCATTCATCCAGTACAGAAGCCTATCCAGGATTAGTCTTCCAAACAACTTTTGGGTTACATCAATGAGGCTGATTGGGCGATAGTTGGCGGGGAGCAGGGGCGGCCCCTTTTTGTATATCGGGACCACCTCTGCTCCCAGCCAAGTATCTGGAATTTTCATTCCCCCCAGCACTGCATTGAATAAAACCATCAAATAGGGTGCCCAGATCCCGGGTTCCTGCCTAAAAAGATCGCCCGGCACCCCATCCAAACCTGGGGCCTTTCCTGAAGCAAGACCCATTATAGCCATCTTAACATCTTTTAAAGTGAAAGGGGGAGATGTGTATGAGGTAAGGCTATTAAAAGGTGATGTTACTAACTCATCATATGCAAGGGCATATAGTTGTTGGAAATGTTCCTGCCAAACATTGGCCGCTATGTTGGGTTCAATTGCAGAGGGGAGGTCCCCGCCCCCATGGTTAATTATTCTCCAGAATCTGCGGGAGTCCCTTTTGGCTAGGGACTCCGATAGATTCTCCCAGTGCTGTACGTCCCACTCTATTCTAGCGTTAGCTACGAGCGATTTGTACGCACTTCTTTTGGAGCGGATCTCCTCCCTAGTACCTCCTTCTTTTATGGTTACTAGGAGGTCTCGTTTTGCCAAGCGACAGGTACTATTATACCAGGTGTTCTTGGTTTGTGCCTGTGCTCGAGGTCGGCCTGTGCTAAAGAGATCTGTTTCAAGCTTCTTTATTAACTGGGCATGTACTTGCGCTATGTCCTCACTTCTATCTGTTGGAGAGTCTGGATTCCCTAGGTCAAAAGCCTCCTCGAGGATTGGGGTAATCCCAGCATAAAGTGAGGCAAGCCTTTCCCCACTAGAGGCGAGTTTTTCCCATTTTATCCGCCTCCTATTGTTTTCTAATAGGTGTCCTCCTTTCTGGTTCTCCTCTCCTGTCACAATCGCCCAAGGAATAGTATATTCTAGTTCCAGAGCGTTATGATCGCTGTCGTGCCTGGGTATTATTTTGAAATCCACCACCCTTTTCCATGCCTGCAGTTGTACCAAAAAGTAGTCTGTTCTGGATTGCCTCCCTGCTTTGTTGAATGTGCATTTGGATGGAATGTCGGACCTAGTGCGCCCGTTGCAGGCTCTCAAACCATAGGTAAGGTTTAAAGTATTTATCTGAATGGCGAGGGGTGTCCATGCTCTTGGAGGGGGTGCTTCAGTCTGAGGAACCTGCCAACTTGAATCCTCCTCTAGGGAGGGTCCATCAAGTAGTCCAGGTAGTGCCTCAAAGTGTGAGTTGAAGTCCCCCCCTATTAGGTAAGACAAGTCCGGAGGGATGGTTTCCAGAAAAGTTGACAGAGTTTCTATGGTTTTGGAGGTGGACGCTATTTTGACCGGCCTAGAATAGATGTTTATGACCAAAAGTTTAATTTGCCCCGGCCATTCGAGTAAGACGGCCAGTATATCTACTGAATCTACTGGGTATCTTGACGCTCGACATCCTAGGTCAGTAGCGACCCAGGTTGCTAAACCTCCGGAGGGTCTGCCTTTCCCACTCCACACAGCGGGGATAGCATATGTCTGGAAGCCCCCAAAAGAAGTCTCTTCTCTTGTCCAGGTCTCTTGGAAGAGACAGACGCTAGTTGGTTGCATTAAATCGGCCCAAGAGTCCGTATCTATTTTGTTAGTTAGGCCAGCCACGTTCCAAGAAAGAAATTTTATGGTTTGTTGAATATTTTGGGTGTCAAGTAATTTAGCCGTCGGTCTTTTATTTACAAGCTGTGGGGCACTATCCATTTGCCCCTCATCCAATGGTGGGCCTTCTAGGGCAATTTCCCTTATATGTTGTTCCTGGGAGAGGTCTAAAGACCCAGTAGTAGATTTATCATGTCTACGGTTCAGGGGTGCGTAATGCCCGCTTTCATACCCTGATGGTTGCATTTGTGCCCCTTTTATGGAGGCCAATTGTCAGTCCACCATTTCAAGACACTCATAATGGTTAAACAGTGGTAGGAGCGGTGGCTGGATCAATCTCGAGGGCCATGGTTCCTCTCTTTCAAGTCCACCCCTTCCCATCCCTCTTCTATGAACAGTTTCCCATCCCTGGGGATCGCCATATGTATTTAGGCGGGAGGGGGGTATTCGTGACTGGTTATAGGGGATTCTCCTCCCTCCCAGGTTACCCTCCCAATTATTGTGCGAGTTTTGATAGTGACCTCTGCTCTGGGCATTTGTTGCATGGTCATTTGGAGGATAGAAGAACGAGAGGGGGACAGGGTGGATGGCGCTCCCTTCATCTTCCAGAGCTGGACTGCATATGAAAGAGACAGTTCTTGGTTCTCTAAAACTCACTAATAGGCAATCGCCACTGATTGTTTTGGGTCTCTTGCCTACCCACGAGACTCTTCTTACCATGCGAATGTCGCTGGTCATGCCTCTGGGGAGGGGTCTATGTGTTGAGAGCCAGTTAATGACTTTGTTTTTCAGAGACTCC